>NC_056435.1:17713491-18358571 GCF_018296145.1 Oncorhynchus tshawytscha
AGCTCGTTTGAATGTGCTGTTTAATGTGTTTGCTACAGTATTAACCTCTCTGAACCATCCATACCGGATCCGTGATAATTGTCATCAGCAACGCTGAATAGCATAGTACCACAGTCAAATAATATTACTAGAAAATATTCATATTCATGAAATCACAAGTGCAATATTGCAAAACACAGCTTAGCCTTTTGTTAATCCACCTGTCTCAGATTTTGAAATTATGCTTTACAGCAAAAGCAATGCAAGCGTTTGTGTAAGTTTATCGATTGCTCGACAAAACAATAAGTACACCTAGCATCAGGTAACTTGGTCACGAGAATCAGAAAAGCAATCAAATTAATCGTTTACCTTTGATGATCTTCTGATGTTTTCACTCACGAGACTCCCAGTTAGACAACAAATGTTCCTTTTGTTCCATAAAGATATTTTTTTATATCCAAAAACCTCTGTTAGTTTGGTGCGTTATGCCCAGGAATCCACCAGAAAGAGTGGTCACGACAACGCAGACAAAAATTCCAAATTATATATATATATATATATATATATATATATATATATATATATATATATATATATATATATATATATATACCGGATCCGGTATAATGTCCACAGAAACATGTCAGATGTTTTTCATAATCAATCCTCAGGGTGTTTTTCAAATATCTATTCGGTAATATATATATTTTTATTTTGCCTTTATTTAACTAGGCAAGTCAGTTAAGAACAAATTCTTATTTTCAATGACGGCCTAGGAACAGTGGGTTAACTGCCTGTTCAGGGGCAGAACAACAGCTTTGTACCTTGTCAGATTGGGGATTTGAACTTCCAATCTTCCGGTTAGTAGTCCAACCACTAGGCTACCCTGCCGCCCCACAACTGGGACAGTGGGCTTTTCTCTAGGACCGGGAGTAACAATGGCTGCCTTTCTCTTTTGCGCACAACTCACTCAGAGCCCCACCTATCCACTTATGCAATGTGGTCTTCAAAATAAAAGCCTGAAACTATGTCTGAAGACTGTTGACATCTTGAGGAAGCGATTAGAAAAGGAATCTGGTTGATATCCCTTTAAATGGAGCAATGGGAGGCTATGGAACATGGAGTTTTCAAAATAGAAGCCACTTCCTGGTTTGATTTTTCTCAGGGTTTCGCTTGCAAAATCAGTTCTGTTATACTCACAGACAATATTTTGACAGTTCTGGAGACTTTAGAGTGTTTTCTATCCGAATCTGTCAATTATATGCATATTCTAGCATCTGGTCCTGAGAAATAGGCCATTTACTTTGGGAACGTTATTTTTCCAAACATAAAAATAGTGCCCCTAGCTTCAAGAGGTTTTAAGAAGTATGTGTAATTATTGAAGAACCACGTCAATGACAGTATACATTTGGGTGTTGATAATAAAGTTAAGATTTTTGTATTTCACCTTTATTTAACCAGGTAGGTTAAATAGTTGACTAGTTGAGAACAAGTTCTCATTTTCAACTACGACCTGGCCAAGATAAAGCAAAGCAGTGCGAAAAAAAACAAACAGTTACATACACTTGGGATAAACAAAAGTACGGTCAATAACACAATAGAAAGTCTATATACAGTGTATGCAAATGAAGTACAGAGGTAAGACAATAAATAGGCCATAGTAGTGAAATAATTACAAATTAACACTGGAGTAATGGATGTGCAGATGATGATGTGCAAGTAGAAATACTGGTGTGTAAAATAGCAAAAAAAAGTCAGTAAAAACATGGGGATGAGGTAGCTAGTTGGATGGGCTATTTACAGATGGGCTGTGTACTTCTGCAGCGATCGGTAAGCTGCTCAGATAGCTGATGCTTAAAGTTAGTGAGGGAGAGTCTCCAGCTTCAGTGATTTTTGCAATTCACTCCAGTCACTGGCAGCAGAGAACTGGAAGGAAAGGTGGCCAAAAAGTGTTGGCTTTGGGGGTGACCAGTGAGATATACTTCCTGGTGCATGTGCTATGGGTGGGTGTTGCTATGGTGACCAGTGAGCTGAGTTAAGGCGGCCTAGCAAAGACTTATAGATGACCTGAATGACCTGACCTGAGTGACAGGAAGCTGATTCTAGATTTAATTTTGGGTTGGAGATGCTTAATATGAGTCAGGAAGGAGAGTTTACAGTCTAACCAGACACTTAGAATATGTGGACAACAACAAATACCTAAGTCAGAATCATCCAGAGTAGTGATGCTAGTAAGGCGGCGGGTGCAGGTAAGATCAGTTGAAGAGCCTGCATTTAATTTTACTAGCGTTTAAGAGCAGTTGGTGGCAACAGAAGGAGTTTGGTATTGAATTGAATGGCATTGGAGCTCGTTTGGAGGTTTGTTAACACAGTGTCCAAAGAAGGGCCAGATGTATACAGAATGGTGTCGTCTGCGTAGAGATGGATCAAGGAATCACCCGCAGCAAGAGCAACATCGTTGGTATATACAGAGAAAAGAGTCGGTCTGAGAATTGAACCCTGTGGTACCCCCATGGAGACTGCCAGAGGTCTGGACAACAGGCCCTCCGATTTGACACACTGAACTCCATCTGAGAAGTAGTTGGTGAACCAGGCGAGTCTGTCATTTGACAAACCAAGAATGTTGAGTCTGCCGATAAGAATACGGTGATTGACAGAGTCGAAAGCCTTGGCCAGATTGATAAAGACTGCTGCACAGTACTGTCTTTTATCAATGGCGGTTATGATATCGTTTAGTACCTTGAGTGTGGCTGAGGTGCACCTGTGACCAGCTCGGAAACCGGATTGCACAGCAGAGAAGGTACGGTGAGATTCAAAATAGTCAGTGATCTGTTTGTTAACTTGGCTTTCGTAGACTTTAGAAAGGCAGGGCAGGATGGATATAGGTCTGTAACAGTTTGGGTCTAGAGTGTCACCCCCTTTTAAGAGGGGGATGACCGCAGAAGCGTTCCAATCTTTAGGAATCTCAGACGAGACAAAAGAGAGGTTGAACAGACTAGTAATAGAGGTTGCCACAATGGCGGCGGATAATTTTAGAAAGAGAGGGTCCAGAGGGTCTAGCCCAGCTGATTTGTACGGGTCCAGGTTTTGTGACTCTTCCAGAACATCAGCTATCTGGATTTGGGTGAAGGAGAAGCTTTTTGGCGTTAGAGCTACAGGATGCAAATTTCTGTTTGAAAATGCTAGCCTTTGCTTTCCTAACTGACTGTGTGTATTGGTTCCTGACTTCTCTGAAAAGTTGCATATCGCGGGGATTATTCAATGCTAGTGCAGTACGCCAAAGGATGTTTTTGTGCTGGTCGAGGGCAGTCAGGTCTGGAGTGAACCAAGGGCTATATCTTTTCTTAGTTACACATTTCTTGAAAGGGGCATGCTTATTTAAGTTGGTGAGGAAATTACTTTTATAGAACAACCAGGCATCATCTACTGACGGGATGAGGTCAATATCCTTCCAGGATACCCAGGCCAGGTCGATTAGAAAGGCCTGCTTGCAGAAGTGTTTTAGGGAGCGTTTGACAGTGATGAGGGGTTGTCGTTTGACCGTGGACCCATAACGGATGCAGGCAATGAGGCAGTGATCGCAGAGATCCTGATTGAAAACAGCAGAGGTGTATTTGGAGGGCAAGTTGGTCAGGATCAAATCTATGAGAGTTCCCATGTGTACGGATCTAGGGTTGTACCTGGTGGTTTCCTTGATAATTTGTGTGAGATTGAGGGCATCTAGCTCGGATTGTAGGACGGCCGGGGTGTTAAGCATATCCCAGTTTAGGTCACCTAACAGAACGAACTCTGAAGATAGAAGGGGGGCAATCAATTCACATATGGTGTCCAGGGCAGAGCTGGGAGCTGAGGGGGGTCTGTAACAGGCGGCAAATGAGAGAATCTTATTTCTGGAGAGATTAATATTTAAAATTAGAAGCTCTAACTGTTTGGGTTTAGACCTGGAAAGTATGACAGAACTTTGTAGGTCATCTCTGCAGTAGATTGCAACTCCTCTCATTTTGACGGAAAATGTTGTAGTTGGCGATGGAATCTTCATTATTTTTTGGTGGCCTTCCAAAGCCAGGATTCAGACACGGCAAGGACACCAAGGTTGGCGGAGTGTGCTTAAGCAGTGAGTAAAACAAACTTAGGGAATAGGCTTCTGATGTTAACATGCATGAAACCAAGGCGCCTGGGGACACACAGGCCCTGGGTTAACCTATACATAACCAGAGGAAAAGAGGAGTAGGATGAGGGTACGGCTAAAGGCTATCAGAACTGGTCGTCTAGTGCGTTGGGAACAGAGAGTAAAAGGAGCAGATTTCTGGGCGTGGTAGGATAGTTTCCAGGCATAATGTACAGACGGGTATGGTAGGGTGCGGGTACAGTGGAGGTAAACCTAGGCATTGAGTGACGATAAGAGAGGTTGCATCTCTGGAGGCACCAGTTATGCTAGGTGAGGTCACCGCATGTGTGGGAGGTGGGACAAAAGAGTTCTCTGAGGCATGTTGAGTGGGACTAGGGGCTCCGCAGTAAAATAAAAAAATTACAACAACCCTAAACAACAGTATACAAGGCATATTGACATTAGACAGACATAAAGCGAGGCATAAAGCAATCACAGGTGTTGATTGGGAGAGCTAATCACAGGTGTTGATTGGGTGAGCTAGCTAAGACAACAACAGGTAAGACAACAACAGTTTATCAGCTAAGACAACAACAACAGGTAAAATGGAGATGAATGGGCAGAGAGGGTCAGTTAACTACAGACAGGGCCTGAGTTCGAGGCTGGGACCGACAGATAAACAAAATAAACCAAATGGAGTACCGTGATTAATGAACAGTCCAGCAGACATCAGCTACGTAGCCAAGTGATCATAGGGTCCAGTGAACAGCAAAATATGAACCAGGGTAGCCGAAATGGTAGTCTTTACTACGCTGGCCGGGAGATGCGCCTGGCTCGAGACTAACTGGTGCTAGCATCGGGAAAATGGCGTTAGCCACTGTAGCCAATCTGGTGCAAAGGTCCAGAGCTTACGGCAGGAATACGGTAATGTGGTGGCTTCTAGTCATCTTAGTGAAGAGTCTGGGAGGCATCAGCTGTGTAGCTGAGTGATCATAAAATCCACTGAGCAGGCAAGGAGATGGGCCTGGCTGAAGGCTAGTTTCGAGGCTGGGCCACTCAGTGGCAGCTAGCTAGCTGCGATTATGCGGTATAATGGTCCAGAGTAAGGATGCACACCTAATTATGCATATAGAAGTAGGACTAGTCTACCTGGCCTGCACACAAATGTAAGCCTATAAATGTGCCCATTTGGGGATGTCTCATAGTATTTCTGATTGTCTTAGTGCACCACCACTAATGAGTTGTGGAGCTTCTCAAATACATTTTTCTTCACCTCAAACAGCAAGTAAACAATGTATATTCAAAATCAATTGCGTATGACAATAGTTCTTCAAAGTATTTTCGTAAAACATTTCCAGCTCTCACCCTTTCGATAACCACTCGTCATGAAAGGGAAAAAAGCATAACGGCTGAATTTTTTTCCTTCTGGTTAGGTTATCTTGATCTCTGGCTCCCTCAAGTCATTTGTGTGTCTTCAGTATTTGATCAAACAGCATGCTTAAAACTTCTTGTGGCTGCAGGGGCAGTATTGAGTAGCTTGGATGAAAGGTGTCCAGAGGTGCCCAGAGTAAACGGCCTGCTCCTCAGTCCCAGTTGTTAATATATGCATATTATTATTGGTATTGGATAGAAAACACTCTGAAGTTTCTAAAACTGTTTGAATGATGTCCATGAGTATAACATAACTCATATGGCAGGCAAAAACCTGAGAAGAAATCCAAACAGGAAGTGAGAAATCTGAGGTTGGTCGATTTTCAACCCAGCCCCTAATTAATTCACAGTGGGATATGGATGAAGTTGCACTTCCTAGGGTTTCCACTAGATGTCAACCATCTTTAGAAACTTGAATGAGGCTTCTACTGTGATGTGGGGCTCAAACAAGCTAAGCGCCAGTACAGAACAAAGTTCTCAATTCAACGGCTCAGAATAAGAGCTGAATGAGTCATGTTACTGGCAGAGAGCCATTTCCTGGTCACGTGCATTTCACATGATAGCGACCTGCGTTCCATTGCTTCTCTACACACAAAGGTTGGAAAGTTATTGAAGATTTACGATAAAAACATGATTCTATACTTAGTTTGAAATGTTTTTGTAATTTAGAGTTTTGAAGTTTTTGTCCAATGTTATGCCTGACCTGCATGAGCGTTTGGATATGTGTACCTAATGCCCTAACAAAAGTAGCTACTTGAACATAAATAAATAATGGACATTATCGAACAAATCAAGCATTTATTGTGCAACTAGGATTCCTGGGAGGGCATTCTGATGAAGATCATCAAAGGTAAGGGAATATTTATAATATTATTTCTGATTTCTGTTGACTCCGGATAAAAAAAACATCTTTCTGAGCGCCGTCTCAGATTATTGCATGGTTTGCTTTTTTCTTTAAAGCTTTTTAAAAATCTGACACAGCGGTTGCATTAAGGAGAGGTATATCTATAATTCCACGTGTGTAACTGGTATTTTCATCTACATTTATGATGAGTATTTCTGTTGAATTGATGTGGCGATGCAAAATCACTGGATGTTTTTGCACCAATGTAAACTCAGATTTTTTTATATAAATATGAACTTTATCAAACAAAACATACAGTGAGGGAAAAAAGTATTTGATCCCCTGCTGAGTTTGTACGTTCGCCCACTGACGAAGAAATGACCAGTCTGTAATTTTAATGGTAGGTTTATCTGAACAGTGAGAGACAGAATATCAACAAAAACATCCAGAAAAATGCATGTCACAAATGTTATAAATTGATTTGCATTTTAATGAGGGAAATAAGTATTTGACCCCTCTGCAAATAATGACTTAGTACTTGGTGGCAATCACAGAGGTCAGATGTTTCTTGTAGTTGGCCACCAGGTTTGCACACATCTCAGGAGGGATTTTGTCCCACTCCTCTTTGCAGATCTTCTCCAAGTCATTAAGGTTTCGAGGCTGATGTCTGGCAACTCGAACCTTCAGCCCTCTCCACAGATTTTCTATGGAATTAAGGTCTGGAGACTGGCTAGGCCACTCCAGGACCTTAATATGCTTCTTCTTGAGCCACTCCTTTGTTCCGTTGGCTGTGTGTTTTGGGTCATTGTCATGCCGGAATACCCATCCACGACCAATTTTCAATACCCTGGCTGAGGGAAGGAGATTTTCACCCAATATTTGACGGTAAATGGCCCTGTCCATCGTCCCTTTGATGCGGTGAAGTTGTCCTGTCCCCTTAGCAGAAAAACACCCCCAAAGCATAATGTTTCCACCTCCATGTTTGACAGTGGGGATGGTTTCTTGGGGTCATAGGCAGCATTCCTCCTCCTCCAAACATGGCAAGTTGAGTTGATGCCAAAGAACTCGATTTTGGTCTCATCTGACCACAACACTTTCACCCAGTTGTCCTCTGAATCATTCAGATGTTCATTGGCAAACTTCAGATGGGCATGTATATGTGCTTTCTTGAGCAGGGGGACCTTGTGGGCGCTGCAGGATTTCAGTCCTTCACGGCGTAACGTGTTACCAATTGTTTTCTTGGTGACTATGGTCCCGGCTGCCTTGAGATCATTGACAAGATCCTCCTGTGTAGTTCTGGGCTGATTCCTCACCGTTCTCATGATCATTGCAACTCCACGAGGTGAGATCTTGCATGGAGCCCCAGGTCGAGGGAGATTGACAGTTCTTTTGTGTTTCTTCCATTTGTTATTCTGTCTCTCACTGTTCAAATAAAGCTACCATTAAAATTATAGACGGATCATTTCTTTGTCAGTTGGCAAACGTACAAATCAGCAGGGGATCAGCAGGTTAGTGATTCATTTTATCTCTATTTGTGCTTTTTGTGACTCCTCTCTTTGGCTGGAAAAATGGCTGAGTTTTTCTGTGGCTTGGTGGTGACCTAACATATTCATTTGTGGTGCTTTGGCTGTAAAGCCTATTTGAAATCGGACACTGTGGTGGGATTAAGAACAAGATTACCTTTAAAACGGTATAAGATACTTGTATGTTTGAGGAATTTTAATTATGAGATTTCTGTTGTTTTGAATTTGGCGCCCTGCACTTTCACTGGCTGTTGTCATATCGATTGCAGCCCTAAGAAGTTTTAAAGCATCAGACCAGTTCGGTACATATAGTTGATTTTTTAAAAACACATAAAGGTGTGTATATATATATATATATATATGGAAAAATACAAACAAAATTTCAACCAATCGATTGGTAGAATGAACAGATGACTCTAGGTGATTTATTTTAGTTGGGGATAACACTAGAACATGATTTTGGGGCTCCTGAGTGATGCAGCGATCTAAGACACTGCATCTCAGTGCTTGAGGCGTCACTACAGGCACCCGGGTTCGAGTCCAAGCTGTGTTTACAACCGGCCGTGATTGTGAATTAAATAAAGGTTACATTTTTTAAAATGAAATAAAACATAGTTCATTCAGAAAGTTCAGACCCCTTCCCTTTTTCCACATTTTGTTACATCACAGCTTTATTTTAAAAAGTATTTAAAAAAACAGAATCCTCATTAATCTACACACAATAATGACAAAGTGAAAACAGGTCAAAAACAGAAATACCTTATTTACATATGTATTCAGACCCTTTACTATGAGACTCAAAATTGCATTCAGGTGCATCCTGTTTCCATTAATCATCCTTGAGATGTATCTACAACTTGTTCGGAGTCCGCCTGTGGTAAATTCAATTGATTGGACATGATTTGGAAGGCACACACCTGTCTATATATGGTCCCACAGTTGACAGTGCATGTGCATGTCAGAGCAAAAACCAAGCAATGAGGTCGAAATAATTGTCCATAGAGCTCCGAGACAGGATTGTGTCAAGGCACAGATCTGGGGAAGGGTACCAAAAAGAATTATGCTGCATTGAAGGCTTTCCTCTGACACAGCCTACAATATAGGTCCTGGATAGCAGGAAGCTTGGCCACAGTGATGTAATGGGCCATTCGCACTACCCTCTGTAGAGCCTTACGGTCAGATGCCGAGCAGTTGCCATACCAGGCGGTGATGCAACCGGTCAGAATGCTCTCAATGGTGCGGCTGTATTACCTTTTGAGGATCTGGGGACCCATGCCAAATATTTTCAGTCTCCTGAGGGGGAAAAGGTTTTGTTGTGCCCTCTTCACGACTGTCTTGGTATATACCCACGTGGGTGATTGAAAGATGAACTGAGGTCCACACTGCAGTCCAGTTGATGGTGGTAATGCACCTAAAAGTTGGTTGCCAACCTCCATATAAAGTCCAAATAAGAAAAGAAGCCCGAAGGAAGGAGAAATGACGAGAAACTAATTTGGTTTACCTTTTGGGGCATCGCAACTGGTTTCCTATTTTGATGTGAAAGTATTTAAAATAATTTTGATGTGATATGAAAGTATTATTTGAAATAATTTTGATGTGATATGAAAGTATTATTTGAAATTATTCTGATGTGATATTTAAGTATGGTGTGAAATTATGTTGATGTGATATGAAAGTACAGCGATTTATGTTTCTAGAAACGTATTTGTTAGAGGAATTAAATTCCTATATGTTTAATACGCTCAGCCCATTTCTAAGGATTTGTAAGATACTTATTTGCATAAAATGGGCGGAGACCAGTCTCAAAATCAAGCAATAGTGTTTATTCTCGAGAGTACTGAACATGATACAATTTACAACATGTTATAAACTGAAAATGATGTCCATCCTCCACTCCGATACAATGGCAGTATAGTTCACAAGCCTTCCTACATCGTCCACCACAGGTTTAGATCATTTACGACCAGGCCAAGGTCTCCCTGTGTAGATAAGCATTCTAGCCAGTCTGACGATAAGTTCATTCGTTTCTACCAAGGAACAGACAGTCTTTGTTCTAATTCTTGATTATAATTACACACATTATATTCAGTACTAGGATTAAAAGAAAGTTCATACATCTATACAGTAACATAATAGTATTCTGATTAGTCAGTCCTGATTGAAATGTATACATAATTAGTCATTATTGATTTAAAAAATCCCTTAAATATTATACATCCAATCACACATCTAGTTTTGTTAAAATATTAAAAAGCATACATCTATTTTTATTAGAAATTATTTATTGTTTTCAAAATACCACCTAACATAAACCAATACTTGCATTCACTCTGACTGTTTTTAGGCCTACATCAGAATCATAACTCTTCTTATCAGGATTTTTGTTACAATCTTCATCAAAGAAACCGTCTAACATTGAAACAAGATACAACCTAACATATCTAAATATCAAAATGGTCTAATCAAAACATAAGTTCCTCGCATATGAAGGATCCGGATTCGTCTACTTGTTCTGGGAGCATGCATTCATCATTCCACGGATCAGACCAGTCCGTATCTCAACACCTGTTATGTCATCGATTTCTCCAGTCCTGGAAATCCTCATACACAGGGAGTTAGACAACAGCCACAAAAAAACTAAAACCGTCAAACAGGTGAAGGTAGCCCACAACACAGTGATCATGACATTTTTCCATTTTCCAAACATACTATCAAACCAATTAGTCAGAAACGTATTCACCCCAGAGTTTTCTGCCAACTCGTGAGCCAGGGTGGTTAAACCAGCCAGGCCTTGGTCACTGATCCGTCCGGAGCTGTGTCATTGGAGAATAAACCACCTCCATACACTCTCACCATTTTCAGCCAACAAACTTATCCAAGACTATTCTATTCTGCCAAGCAATTCATTACATCTCTGGTATAATTGATGAAGCGCTGTGGATTATCATAAATATAATTGATCCAATTCACATTCTTATTTAGGATTGGACCACTAGAAAATACTTAACTCTAATCTGATTTCTTGCTTTGAACTCGTCTGGTATCCCCGTGGAACCCCAATGTTATCAATATATACTCTCGTCCAAAGACCCAGATGGAGTACTTATTTTCTCCCGTTTGGCCAACTTCATGTCATGGTGTTGAATGAGTGTGAAAGGCATTTTTTTTTAACTTAACATCATTCCTCCACACAACCACCAGATGTCAGCCCTGGCCCACTTTACCTTATTGAAATCCCCAGAGTTCAATCAGCCTGTCATGTCAGACATAATCTCATCAGTGATAACATTCTCTGTCCTATTGCAGGTAACAACTTCCCCTACATATTTCCCATAAGTACTTTACCGGGCCAAACAGTAATAGTCTCCTCCTGTCACTGTAAAGGGAGGTAGTCTCGATTTAAAGGGAACCTGTGGATATAAATAGTGCAAATCAATGCAACTGTCATTATCTGGCATTCCTGCTTTCGTGAACAGCTTTACCATACAGTATTCACTTTAATACGTGTCATGATTTGATTTGATTTTGTTCTCTCAAGGCTTTGGTAATACTCTTTATATATCTTTAACCTGAATTATTCATAGTGGTCCTTTACCCTGGATGATTACACTAGGAATGTCCGTTGTGTTAGGGAGATTGATTGAACTCCGGCCGACCATAGTGTCCTTACCAACTCTAACCTCTGCCACCTGGAACGGTACCATAGTATCAGTTGAAAACTGGTCGAAGCCAACATACCATAACCCGAGATCCTGGGTCTTTACCGTCTTAATGTTAATTCGTACCTTTATACCATACTTCCTCTGCTCGGGCACAGTCAGAAACTCCAACCCTTACTATACTCCATCTGGTCCCAAATTGGGTGTATGGGTTTACATAGCCATCCCTTTCAGTGTGAGCCATGACCTGATTCCATGAATTACACGGTGATTTATACAAATACCTTCCATAGAGACCCATGGTTCTAGACAGCCAAGGAGTAAATGACCCCAGTTGGTCTACATGAAACTCCACTGAGACATCCTTCCCAATCTCACTCTCCCTTCCTCACTATTCAGTTCCAGTGATGTGCTAAGATGCTATGGTAATATCACATTCTCCTCGTCTAGCACATGAGTCAAGTTACCCTCTTTGGCCTTCTCGAGTTCATGGTGTATCCGGAATAGGACTCCCACGATCAGACAGCTCATGACGGCCAGCACACCTGTAAAGCCCCACCCTTTCCCGGAAAACACATCAGTAGCCAGAGGCCAGACACACCTCCACTTTTATGAACAAACACAGGAATGAAATGACGGGAAAAGGAAGTCTTTGTTCGAGAGATGGCCCCTGGAATTCTTTTAATTCCAGTTCTCCTCTCGAACACTTTGTTTGTTTCGACAGTGTCAGTGTGTTTTACCCCCCCCGCAGTGTGATATGAATCCAGGTAGCTATTTTAGCTATTCTCACAGCGAAGGCTGTCACCAGGAGTCCTTGGTAAGGCCCCTCCCAATGTGCTGCTTCCCGTCTATTCTCCTCAGGGACTGGATTAAATGAATCACCTTATCCTGCAGTTCACCTGTAGTGCATAAAATCTTGGACATACAGGTTTGGTTAACAAACAGGTTCTCATATGTTCTATCTGATTATATCTTTAACTTCTATGCCTACTTGTTAGCTATTTTTTTTTTTTATTATTAGTTTATTATCCAATAGGCCACTAAGTGTCCTATCCTAGACCACAATTTACCCATCCCCCTTTGATACCTGGCTATGCCCAGGTAACAACCTTGCCTACTCCAAACAATGACTTAGGTAAGATTAGTCAATTATCCTTATGTTCTGACATTATCATGTAGGAACGCCCCTTTCATTCTCCACATGTTCAATTATCCCTTGGGCGTCCATTCATATCTATTCTGTACCAATTCTCTGTCAAGTGTCTTATCTACTTTAAGAGGTATCTGTGTTAATTTCCTGGCGCCCATTCTAAACCTTTTCCTCTCTGCTCTCAAACCTTCAAGGTCACAGCAGTGCGGGGAGGACTCCTCTTTCTGCCCTTTCCCCTATCTGTCTGTAAAAACTATGTGTTGTTTCCAAATTTTAACTAAATGTCTCACTGTTTGGCTTTATCTAAACTCATGGATTTTTTTAGAAAAACATGTCTATGGAGTCAATTTCTAAAGTCCTCATATAGGTTAATTAAAACCTGTCTAGGACACACGTTCCCGCTAACGGAACCCCACCCAACATTCTGCTGAAAAGGTGGCGCGGGAAATTCAAAAATATTTTTTTGAAATATTTAACTTTCACACATTAACACATCCAATACAGCAAATGAAAGATAAACATCTTGTTAATCTACCCATTATGTCCAATTTTTAAAATGTTTTACAGGGAAAACATAACATATATTTATGTTAGATCACCACCAAATCCAAAAAAACACAGCCATTTTTCCCAGCCAAAGATAGTCACAAACACAGAATTAGAGATAAAATGATTCACTAACCTTTGATAATCTCCATCAGATGACACTCATATGACATCATGTTACACAATACATTTATGTTTTGTTCGATAATATGCATATTTATATCCACAAATATCGGTTTACATTGACGACATGTTCAGAAATGCCTCCAAAATATCAGGAGTAATTACAGAGAGCTTACATCAGATAACAAAAATACTCATCATAAACTTTGATGAAAGATATATGTTTTACATATAATTAAAGATACACTGGTTCTTAATGCAACCGCTGTGTCAGATTTTTTTTAAACGTTACGAAAAAGCATACCATTGCAATAATCTGAGACGGAGCTCAGAAGTAAATATATTTCTCCGCCATGTTGGAGTCAACAGAAATACTAAATTACATCATAAATATTCCCTTACCTTTGGTGATCTTTCATCAGAATGCAGTGCAAGGAATCCTAGTTCCACAATAAATCGTTGTTTTGTTCCATAATGCCCATTACTAGTGTCCAATTAGCTGCATTTGCTACCACTTTTAGCTGACGTGCCCAAAAGCTGGCGCTGGTCCAGGCGAACTCGGACAAAAACTTCAAAAATATATATTCCAGGTCGAATAAACTGGTCAAACTAAGTAGAGAATCAATTTTCAGGATGTTATTTTCATATATATCCAATAACGTTCCAACCAGAGCATTCGTTTTTGTCTGCAGAGTCATGGAATGCAGGTGATATCAACAGACAATTGCGCAACCAGGAAATGGCATTCTGCCAGGCCAGTGACTCATTCCCCTCCCATTCGGTCAAACATCACACTAGAGGCTTCATTCCACGTTCTACTGAATGCTGACATCTAGTGGAAGGCGTAGGAAGTGTGAACAGATTCCAAGAACACAGGATGAGATGTTACTATCATTTGTGCAAGCACTTCCAAGACTTAATGAACAGTGAGCGTGGTGAAATTTGGGGAGCGCATTGTCAGTAGTGTACCTTTGGTTCCTAGGGTGTTTCGGCCTTTCACACTATACACCCTCCCCAAAGGCGGCCAGTGACAGGGTGATCAATCCTACGCTTGCGTCTCATTCCCAATTAGTCATAGGAGTTGCCTTGTTGTTGATAGCCAACATCCCATGGGACTATGCATGGCAGGGGCGTCCTCCTCCCTGAGTCAAGCATTGTTGACCGCATACCTCCTGGCCCTCTCACTTCGGGGCCCAGCTGGGGTCTTTCCTCTTCATCCAGAGCCACTGACTGCTGCCTTCTGCCGCCGCCGATACAGCTTTGATTGCCGAACGCTGGCTCTGGCCCTTAATTCCTAGGTCTCTAAGCAGTCTGGTTGTAGATGTTGCCACAAAACCTCCGCAGCCCACCTCCATTGGTCGGACTTCTGTGTTCCAGCCATGATGCCGTGCTTCGGCAGCTAGATCAGCATAGCGCAGATGTTTTCGCTCATAAGCCTCATCTACTGAGTCCTCCCAGGGTACTGTGAGCTCAATGATGAAGACCTTGTTGAGCGAACGGGACCAGAGCACCATGTCAGGTCTTAGGGTGGTGGTTGCGATCTCCGGAGGAAACACAAGTTGCCGGCCAATGTCAGCTAGCATTTTCCAGTCGCGGGCCAAGCACAGCTGGTCTCGCTCTAATGGTGTAGAGCCGCTCTTCGGTGGTTTAGCCCCTTCGCGGACAAAGTTTGTCCATAAGGAGTGTGATGCTGCTGTGGGTGGTAGGGAGTTGGTGGCAGCTTGCTTGTCCTCCAGGGCGGACGCAAGGTTTTTAAGGACTTGGTTGTGACGCCAAGTGTAGCGTCCTTGGGTGAGGCTTGTTTTACACCCTGTGAGAATGTGCCTGAAGATTAACTGGTGTTGGAAGGACGTCATATGTTGCTCTGATGGAAAAGCTCAACCGCCTCGCTTCCATGGCCCACAGATGCTTCCAGCTGATCTTCCTCTTCTCCACACTGTCCCATCGAGTCCACTGTCCCTGTTTGGCAAGAGAGACTGCCTTGGCCCACCTTGCAGCCTCCTCCTGATGGCGTACTTCCTGCACTACCATCTTCCGCCGCTCGGGTGCAGTGGCCTTACTCCAAGCAGCATGGCTAGTTAGCCCAAGGCCTCCTCTCCCTTGCTGAACATGACCCACAGTGTCAGCATGTCTGAGGGCTGCTGTTGCCTCCTGGACTGCTTTTCCTGGCCTCCATTTTCGCCCAGTTGCCAAGGTCGGCGCGTTGTTGCTCACCACTGGGTCTCGAGATTCATTCAGTGTCATCTGGAGCCTGGTTTTTGCACACTTGAATTCCTCTGTTAGACTGGTGAGGGGCAGCTTGAGGACACCATCTCCATAGAGGCCTATGGTGGTAAGGCATCGTGGAACTCCGAGCCACTTCTTTAAGTAGCCTGTGACTCCTCTTTCCATCTTCTCCACTGTTGAGATTGGAACCTCATACAGTGCTAAGGGCCACAACACCCTGGGTAGGAGACCAAACTGCAGACACCAGGCCTTTAACTTTCCAGGTAGTTGGGTGTTGTCGATGGACTGTAGGCTACTACTGATGTCTTTGCGCAGCTGTTGCACCTGGTCTTTGTCCTTCAGGCTTGCATCATACCACCTTCCAAGGCTTTTTACCGGCTGCTCAGACACTGTTGGGATTTGGTCATCTCCGATGAAGAATTTCAGGTCAGAGAGTACTCCCTTCACAATCGAGATGCTGCGTGACTTGGATGGTTTCATCTTCATACGGGCCCAGCTGATGTTCTCCTCGAGTTTTCTGAGCAGTCTCCTGGTGCATGGGACAGTGGTGGTCAATGTTGTAATGTCGTCCATGTAGGCTTGTTTGGAAGTGTTTGGAAGTGAATAGGCGATGACTTCAAATTCGACCCGCCTTCAGAATTTCCAGTTCCTGTTTGGAAGATTGCCTGCCCTATGAGTTCTGTTATACTCACAGACATAATTCAATCAGTTTTAGAAACTTCAGTGTTTTCTATCCAATAGTAATAATAATATGCATATATTAGCAGTCTAGGACAGAGTAGGATGCAGTTCACTATGGGCACGTAATTCATCCAAAGTGAATATGCTGTCCTTATCCCTAACAGGTTTTTTTAGTCTGAGAAGATACGAAAAAACTAGCAACAAAATTGCTAGGCGTTCATTGGGCTATATTTGGCTATAAGATAGGGAGGTAAGAATAGTTGAATCATAAAAAGTTGTGGTTTTTTTCCGGGTATTGATTTCTGGGTAGGTAACACCAGTGAATTCGAACAAGAGGTTAACGTATTCTAAACATGATCTGTTTTCATTACGGGAACAATTTTAGTCTATCGGTGTCATGGCTGAGATACGAACTCCAGTCTCCTTTACCGCTGAACCACCAACGCTATCAAAATGATTGAGTTTCCCTGTGAATAACCATATTATTATAATTGCCTGTAGTCGCAAACTCCGGCACCGAGAATTCCCAGAAAATAGTCCTAATTTAAACCCTCCTTACTATTTTAGCAGTTTCAGTTTCTATTCAGTGTTCATCATCATCTTTGTCTGAGTCAGACTTTGGCACCATATTCCTTTCCCTTTTTACTCACCTTTCCCTATAGTTTCTGTTTACAATCGCGGCGCTGATGTCCTTTTTTTTTACAATATCCACATGGAGCCTCGCATTCCCTAGCGAAATGTCCATTTTTATTACAATTGTAACATTTTAGCCCCCTCTTTCTCTCTTCCTTTCTGTTTCTACCTCCCGTTGCTCTATCTTCTAGCACTGCCATTAAGAACTCATCTTTCTTATTCTCTTGACTGACCCTATATACTTCTAAAATGGATTCCTGTCCTTCTTTCCCCGCCCATTGGTTCAGTAAGGCAATTAGGGGATATTGACTGAACTCTTTTCCTTTCTCAGCCTTTACTCTTTTTCTGGCTTCCGAAAGCCAGATCCTAGCTGGATTCAACCCTATCCTTTTCTCCTCCTGCTCTACCCCTCTCTCGGCTCCAGGAGGTTCCCCATATGGGAGTGGTGGGGGTGGGACGGGAAGCCTTGGCTGCCGTCGTCTCACCACCACGACTTCATCATCGGGATTTTCTCTCCACGCCTGATCTACCAGGGTTGGGTATAATTTAGGCTTATGAGAGACCTCCAGAGGAGCCGTGGGAGTTATCACTCTCTGTTGTTTACAACTTACATCTTCCTATTTCTTGTCTCCCTCAGCTCTCTTCCTCGCCTTGGCTAACCATATCCTAGCTGTATTTAGGCCCCCTGCCCGTTGTTTATCTGCCTTGTCTCCACTAACCCTATTTATTTGTTTTATCATTGATTCCAGTTTTTCTTTATTTAAACGTCGATCAAATTCATACTTACTCCTCCATGTCTGGCTAAAATAGGTGATCCTCTTATCTTTTTCCATATATTTCTCATCTCCTGTTAATTTTGGGACCTCCTCTGAGGATTTTCTACCCATGTTTAATAAATCCTTGCCGCTCCTAGTAGCAATGTTCATACTTACTATCTATTTGTATGTATTTCTATGTTCTGTGTATGTGTTGTTTACCCTTACGTAGTTCTCTCCTTCGTTTTCTCCTTTGTGGAAACGTTGTCTATAGCGTTGACTCACGATGGATCTCACCCTTACAACTATAAGCTATTACCCAGGGGTCGTAAATCCCTAGTTAACCTCCTATTTCATGTTGCGTCATAGGACTTTTAAAGTACACCAATATCTTGTATCTCACTTCGCTATATTAGGCTTCCCTCTCTCCTGGAACCTCTTGTCTATAGATTTGGCTTTTATCCCATTCCTCTAGATTTTGGCTTCCCTCTCCTCCTCATTTGGACTGCCTGTCCCGTCTTAATAACCCCTCTGGCCTCCAAGGCACCCGGATCACCTGTTGTGACTAGGGGGCAGTATTTTCATTTTTGGAAAAATAACATTCCCAAAGTAAACGGGATATTTTGTCAGGACAAGATGCTAGAATATGCATATAATTGACA
Source organism: Oncorhynchus tshawytscha (assembly GCF_018296145.1). Taxonomy (NCBI): domain Eukaryota; kingdom Metazoa; phylum Chordata; class Actinopteri; order Salmoniformes; family Salmonidae; genus Oncorhynchus; species Oncorhynchus tshawytscha. The sequence goes on from NC_056435.1 coordinate 17,731,812, forward strand.
GCTTATGATAGAAAACTCTCTAAAGTTTCCAAAACTGTAAAAATATTGTCTGTGAGTATAACAGAACTGATATTGCAGGCAAAAGCCTGAGAAAAATCCAATCTGGAAGTGAATCATGTTTTGAATGCCCTGCGTTACGATGCGTCCCTATTGAGCAGTGAATGGGCTATCAACCAGATTTCTTTTTCTACGTATTCCCCAAGGTGTCTACAGCATTGTGACGTAGTTTCACGCCTTTATGTTGAAGAATAGCCGTAAGCGGCTACATTGCGCAAGTGGTCAACTGATGGCTCTCAGAGTGATTATTCCGTAAAATACAGAGGTAGCCATTTTTCCTCTCGCTCCTACTGAAAAACCAATTGTCCCGGTGAATATATTATCGAATAGATGTTTGAAAAACACCTTGAGGATTGATTATAAACAACGTTTGCTATGTTTCTGTCGATATTATGGAGCTAATTTGGAATATTTTTCAGCGTTGTCGTGACCGCAATTTCCGGTCGATTTCTCAGCCAAACGTGAAGAACAAATGGAGCTATTTTGCCTACAAAAATAATATTTTTGGAAAAAGGAACATTTGCTATCTAACTGGGAGTCTCGTGAGTGAAAACATCCGAAGCTCATCAAAGGTAAACGATTTAATTTGATTGCTTTTCTGATTTTCGTGACCATGTTACCTGCTACTAGCTGAACATAATGCTATGCTAGGCTATTGATGCTTTGGCTGTAAAGCATATTTTGAAAATCTGAGATGACAGGGTGATTAACAAAAGGCTAAGCTGTGTTTCAATATATTTCACTTGTGATTTTCATGAATAGGAATATTTTCTAGTAATATTTATGTCCGTTGCGTTATGCTAATTAGTGTCAGATGATGACAATTATCCCGTTCACGGGATGGGAGTTACAAGTTAAGCTAGTTTATTTATGGTAGTGCACCTTACCCCAGGTTGTTGCGAACCTGCCAGTGTATATACAAACCCAGTGTATATCGGTCATACACAACCCATTGGATCCGTTTGGAATAGCAAAGCTCCTATTCTTGATAAAAATCTAAACATTTGTGAACATCAAATCAAGGATAACTTAAATCATTCCCCCAGAGTCGAGAATATAGGCTACTGACCTTGTCACCGACTGGGAAAAGCAATGTTCGTTGGATCTAGTCACCATCCCTGCCAGTCTGTGGTGTATACCAGCCTGTTCTTTAACCTCAATTCAGGGGCCAGGTCTTAAAATAACGGGACTAGACCCGCCCGTGCATGGTTTACGGCGTACGACCTTCAGGTAACAGAGACAGATATTTAGACCCGGCGTATGAAGGACCAATTGTTTTTTTGTTTTTTTAAATTCACCTTTATTTAACCAGGTAGGCTAGTTGAGAACAAGTTCTCATTTACAACTGCGACCTGGCCAAGATAAAGCATAGCAGTGTGAACAGACAACACAGAGTTACACATGGAGTAAACAATTAACAAGTCAATAACACAGTAGAAAAAAAGAGAGTCTATATACATTGTGTGCAAAAGGCATGAGGAGGTAGGCGAATAATTACAATTTTCAGATTAACACTGGAGTGATAAATGATCAGATGGTCAGATATCCCAGTTCAGGTCACCTAACAGAACAAACTCTGATGCTAGATGGGGGCGATCAATTCACAAATGGTGTCCAGGGCACAGCTGGGAGCTGAGGGGGTCGGTAGCAGGCGGCAACAGTGAGAGACTTATTTCTGGAGAGTAATTTTTAAAATTAGTAGTTCGAACTGTTTGGGTATGGACCTGGAAAGTATGACATGACTTTGCAGGCTATCTCTGCAGTAGACTGCAACTCCTCCCCTTTGGCAGTTCTATCTTGACGGAAAATGTTATAGTTGGGTATGGAAATCTCAGAATTTTTGGTGGCCTTCCTGAGCCAGGATTCAGACATGGCAAGGACATCAGGGTTAGCAGAGTGTGCTAGAGCAGTGAGTAAAACAAACTTAGGGAGGAGGCTTCTGATGTTGACATGCATGAAACCAAGGCTTTTTCGATCACAGAAGTCAACAAATAAGGGTGCCTGGGGACATGCAGGGCCTGGGTTTACCTCCACATCACCCGCGGAACAGAGGAGTAGTAGTATGAGGGTGCGGCTAAAGGCTATCAAAACTGGTCGCCTAGAGCGTTGGGGACCGAGAATAAAAGAGCAGATTTCTGGGCATGGTAGAATATATTCAGGGCATAATGCGCAGACGAGTATGGTGGGGTGCGGGTACAGCGGAGGTAAGCCCAGGCACTGGGTGATGAGAGAGGTTGTATCTCTGGGCATGCTGGTTGTAATGGGTGAGGTCACCGCATGTGTGGGAGGTGGGACAAAGGAGGTATCAGGGGTATGAAGAGTGGAACTAGGGGCTCCATTGTAAACTAAAACAATGATAACTAACCTGAACAACAGTATACAAGGCATATTGACATTTGAGAGAGACATACAGCGAGGCATACAGTAATCACAGGTGTTGAATTGGGAGAGCTAGCTAAAACAGTAGGTGAGACAACAACAGCTAATCAACTAGCACAACAACAGCAGGTAAAATGGTGTTGACTAGGCAGGGAGGGTCGGATTAACTACACACAGAGCCTGAGTGCGGTTGGGGCCGACAGATAACACATAAACAAGCAGAATGGAGTACCGTGATTAATGGACAGTCCAGCATGCATCAGCTATGTGGCCAAGTGATCAGTGTCCAGGGGGCAGCAGTGGATGGGGCAGGGAAGCTAGACTGGCGAGTATTATCCAGGTTAAAAAAACTGTCTGGCTGTGCAGAAGGTAAAAGCCCTAGCAGTGGCTAACAATGACTAAATAGCTTGTAGCTAGTTAGCTGGTTAGCTTCTGGAGGTTCTTGAATGTGTTCTAAAAATTAAAAATAATAGCGATTCCGTATCAATTGGGTGAGGCAGGTTACCGGAAGGTATAATCGAATTAAAAATCGAAAAGAGATTGAAAGTAAATATGGGTCCAGTGAGTGGTTGGGCTGGCTGGGGATGCGGCGATTCAGACAGTTAGCAGGCCTGTGCTAACAAGCTAGCAGTTATCGGACCGGGGCTAAACAAGCTAGCAGTTAGCAGGCCAAATTAGCAAGCAAGCAGATAGTAAGGGCTAGAAAGTTAGCCTTTGGGGGATGGGGTGAGTCTGTTTATGCCTCTTCATGCGGTGACATCGATAGACCGGTCGTGGGTCCGGATATTGTAGCCCAGGAGTATGCTTCGTGGTAGCACAGGAGCTCTGGCCGGGCTAGCTTCAAGCTAAGTGGATGGAAACGCTAGCCAGGAGTAGTCATCCGGGGTTGCGGTTAGCTAGTTAGCTAGTTGTGAAGATCCGACTGAAAAAGTTCCGTTTGCGGTGGGAATCCGGGGATAAAAATAATAGGTCCATTATGCTCTGGTTAGAGTCGCGTTGTTCAGTTGAGGGTTCCGGATCCGAAGTAAATATAAATACTTTAGGGAAAAAAAAAGCAGATCCACGCTACATTGGTTGAGGCGGGTTGCAGGAGAGTATTTAGATGTTGAGGTTTAGCAAAATGTTTTAAAAGATATGCAAAGAAAAATATGTAAAAAAATATATATATATACAAGGGACACGACACGACAAGACGTCTGACTGCTACGCCATCTTGGAATTAAATTCCTATATGTTTATTACCCAATTCAATTAATACACTCAGCCCATTTCTAAGGATTTGGAAGATACTTATTTGCATAAAATGGGCGGAGACCAGTCTCAATCAAGCAATAGCGTTTATTCTCGAGAGTACTGAACATGATACAATTTACAACAGGTTATAAACTGAAAATGACATCATAGGTTTTAAACTGTCCCGTCCCTCCTCCACTCCGATACAATGGCAGTATAGTTCACAAGCCTTCCTACATCGTTCACCACAGGTTTAGATCATTTACGACCAGGCCAAGGTCTCCCTGTGTAGATAAGCATTCTAGCCAGTCTGACGATAAGTTAATTCGTTTCTACCAAGGAACAGGCAGTCTTTGTTCTAATTCTTGATTATAATTACACACATTATATTCAGTACTAGGATAAAAAGACAATTCATACATCTATAGAGTAACATAATAGTATTCTGATTAGTCAGTCCTGATTGAAATGTATACATAATTAGTCATTATTGATTAAAAAAATCCCTTAACAGTATTGCAATTGAGAAAGGTCCAAGGACTGTATGTTATTTTCAGAGGTAGACTGGCTCTGGCAGCTAAGAGCCAGTCTACCTCTGAAAATAACATAGTCCTTGGACCTTGAGGAGTAACGGGGGCAGCAATCAGCAGTAGACACAATAACAAAGGGTACTCCCTCCCCGTTTCAGTAAAAGCTGAGGGATGGGGCTGGAGAAATGCAACCATCCATGATATCAACATGATAGTTTTAACCATGTTTTGAGGATATACTGTGTTTGTTTATATTTACTGACAAACATTGGGGAAAATAAAAGCTTATATTCTGGTTTCTAATGGAGTATAACAGCTGAACTAAGCTCATGAGGTATTTATAAGTGAATTCTTAAAGAAACAATGGGTACATATCATTAATGTATAAGACCCAAAATGGATGTAACAACTGCTGATTGCCCCTCTAAGAGTACATATTGGGCTAAGCTAATAGGAGATATTGAGGAATAGAACATTTCCGGCATTGTCAATGGATGCATTTGATCAATTGTTAACATTTTTTTGATGGTCCACTCTTGATGTTCTACACGCTACAGTGTAGCTTCAGCCATTCCTACAGAACAACATTAAAGTGTAGAACCCCTTTACTGCATATTGGTTCATGACTGCCTAGATGGTACTTACTGGTGTTAAACAGATCTCCAACCTCCTCTTCTTCCTCCAATGTGACAGTAATCTCCCCCTCCTCCTCTTTCACTCCACAAACTGCCTCCTCCTCTTTCTCTTCCTCTTCTTTTACTGTAACACCGTCCTCTTTCACTCTGAACGCATCTTCCTCTTCTCTTCTTCTTTCACAGTAACAGCCTCACCCTCTACTTGTTTTTGTATTGTAACATATTTCTCTTCCTCCTCCTCTTTGAAGAGAGCTTCTTTCTCCGTCCAGCAGACCTCCTCTTCTTTATCAGGAGGAGAGTAGCTTAGTGAACTCATGGTTGGAGATGTTAGCCTAGTTCTAAGCTGACAAACAACGTAAATATATAATTGAATGGGCCAACAAGTACATACGACAAAAATGTGTTTAATACACAGCGACTAATATACACCAAAACCGTGTAAAGACAGTGAATGTTGTAGTTGTGTTTGCTAGAAAGCTACTGAGGTGTCTGACTAGCTGTTGTTGTTGAAGGAGCGTCCCGTCCACTAGATTATACGTCACACTGGCAGCATCGCCTGAACCTAAAAGATGCACATCGCCATCTGCTGACGGGAGTGGGCAACACAAACAGTGCAGTTTTCTAACACAGTTGAGGACTCTGAGCTGCCATTTTGTTTGTTTAAAAACTAGATTGCCCCTTTAAAAAAGCCTCACAACAATCAACCAATCTGCAGTTCAACCAATAACTGTAGCTGTAAACAATAGCTGTAATTACACCACTAATTACAACACTATCTTGGTAATAAGATGATGGATGGGGCTGGAGAAATGTAACTACTCTCAAATTCATGCAAGGACTGACCATCCATGATATCAACATTATAGTTTTAACCATGTTTTGAGGCTATACAGTGTTGGTTTACATTTTTCTAAACATTGGAGTAAAAAAAAGCTTATTTGGGGTTCTGATGGGGTACAACAGTTGAACTAAGCTCATGAGGCATGCGTTATATTCTTCAAGAATCAATGCCTATAAATAAATCATTTAAAAGTCAAAATATGGATGTAGCAATTGCAAATTTCCCCTTTAACACCACACATCAGTTCAACAACCGCAGAGTTTGTGCTTCTGTTTTTATGACAGTACTTACTGGTGTTAATCAGGGCCCGTTCATCGTTAGAACCATCGGACGCCTTAAGATGCGTTTGGGAAACCGGGCCCAGATATCCAGTTTCCTCCTCTTCTTCATTGTTCGATGTGACAGTCACCTCCCCCTCCTCTTCTTCTTTCACTAAAACGTCATTGTCCTCTTTAACTCTGAACAAGTCTTCTGTTATGGGTGTAAGATGGCACAGTGATGCCATCTGTTGGTAAATGTTCATTACTGCAACTCTTGTGTTTTACCTGGGTGCTTGAGATACCCGGATGTGTTGTGATGTACGGAACAAGACTGGTTACTCGCATCAATGCCTCTGTCTCGTCATTTAACATTCAAACATGGTGTCAGAGTCGGATAATGTTGATGTTCAAATACAGGAGGGCGAGACCAAATCATGGACGCTGGACAGAGTGGAATCAGGTGTAGCAAAAAGGCAGTTTATTTAGTCAAAGATATCTTGTCCTACATCGTGCACGGACCTAAGCAATATGACTCTGTGAGGAGTCAGAATAATTAGGCTGCTCAGCCAGAGTTTACAGCAGAATGTATACACAGAATAATGTAGATGGAGTCTCGTCGTGTTGGTCTTCTGACTGGTCCTGAAGAGTTGGAGGCGGGCCTGCTCTAGCCAGAGCAGGAGCCCCATTGGTGCACAGCAAAGTCCTCTGCTCTTGGCACCCGACCAGTAGGTGGGGTGGAGTGTGAGTGTACAGTGCTCATGAGATGTTTGTGTGTCAAGGAAGCGTGGATATAGGGACTGGCAATGTCTGCTTTAGGCTCAGGTGTTTCCTGTCTTTGCAGGAGTGCATGCAAGGGTCAATGTCAGTGAGATAGTTTGGCACTCTAAGCTCGTTAGTGTTGCAGGATGTTCTTTGTAGTTTACAGGGGAGTATATTTGCGTGATGGCAGCTGTGTGTCCTTCGGATAATCATGTTATTGCACGTAGGCTCTAAACTTGACTGAGGACACTGGGCCCAGAGTTATCTGAGGACATCCGGTTTAACCAGAGCGTTGGTCTGCTAGTAATGCTTGATATTAGATTATTTATATAACAAATCCCCTCTTCACGTCTTATTAGACGTGAACAATAGAAATAAAATATGAAGCAAACAATTTGGTAGGAACCAAATTTTTGAGTCCCCCTCTTCACGTCTTTTAAGACGAGAAGACTATAGCAGAAAGGAGAAGGAGGATATAACGAAAACAAGAAGCCCCCTCAAGTATGCAGCGAAGCGAGGTAGTGCAATGGTGGTGGTTGCATTCGTGGGTATACATAAGCTGGTGCTTCTAACCTTGTCTGGTGTGCATGGTGGGTCTGTAGGTGTAGTGCTATGTTTGGTGCGTGTGAGATTGAAGGGAGTGGTGCTAGGAATGGTATCAGGGATAGGGGTTGGGGTGAGATGGGTTGATGCTTTAGTATGTGTTTGTTGTTCTATTAACCATGTGAGAGTGCCTAGGGTTACTCCAAATATCAGTAGGAATATCACAAACAGTGGTTCAGATATTCCTAGCCTTGCCCAGGGAGAGAGAAATATCCCTTTAACTGGGCGAGGTTCCTTTATCAGGGTTAGAGGGGTTTGATGCCCCATTACCTGAGTCAGGAATTTCTTCATTTGGAATCAAATTTAGGCTGTTCAAATCAGCTCTGACTTCAGTCAGTGTTCTAGAAGGAAGTGCAATGTGTAAGGTGGTGCCAAGGTACGCCTGATTTACCTTTGACCTGGACTGAGTGTGAAGTAACCTCCTTCACTTCGTACGGTCCAGTCCACCTGGGTTCCAGCCACTTTCTCTTGTGGACTTTAACCCTCACCCAGTCACCAACCTTTACCTTCAGTGGTGGCGTGTCCCCCGGCAGCTCCCCCTCCTGGACCTTGTGAACCTGGGTAGAGAGTGCTGAGAGAGAACCGTCAGTTTTTTCACATAATCAGACATTACAATTTGTTGTACATCAAGAGCGGGCATATGACCTCCCTCCCTTGGTGGACCAGGCATGACTCTACCAGTCATTATCTCATGAGGAGAGAGATGGGTGCCTGCTCCTGGTGATGCTCTCATTGCCATCAACGCCAGAGGCAGGGCTTCAACCCATGTCAACTTCGAACCTGCACACACTTTTGCTATCTTAGCTTTCAGCTTTTGGTTTAACGTTCCACCAGATTTTGGGACCGGGGCCTGTACACAGATCCAAATCTGTGGGTTATGCCAAATCTTTCTTCCACCTGTCTCAGGTGTTTGTTACTGAAATGTGAGCCATTTGTCAAATTTGATTTGTCTTGGGATACCATACCTGGGTATTAGTTTGGTTTGTAGCCACTTAACGACTGACCTAGCATCCCCCTTTTCTGTTGGTATTGCGTCTACCCATTTGGAGAACCTATCTACCATAACTAGGAGATAGCGTTTGTCTTTATATACATTGTCGGGGCCCATGTCGGTGTAGTCTATACTAATGTCCTGAAAACATGCATTAGGTGCTGGGTATGAGCCCATTGGTGTTTGATATGGTTTCTTTGGGTTGTGGCTGTCACAAACATTGCATTCGTCATAAAATAAGTCAGTCATATTTTTCATGTGAGGGTGCCACCAGATGTGCGAGACCTTTTGGAGGGTCTTTAGTTTGCCTTCGGGTGTGGGGCCATGTGCTTCTCGTAAAAGTTCTGGACAAAGGTTTGCTGGGGCTACCTGTGCCGGTAATGGTACTGATGCTATTAGTCTCTCCATCTGTGTCTTGTGTTTGATTGGACGATTTCCTGTTGTGGTAAAGTTTCTTCTTACCCACTGTGGTCCATCAGTGTGGACTGCTCCATGGGCATAGGCTGAGTCTGTATATATATTCACAGTCTTTCCTTTTGCTCTGATGAGGGCCTGGGTCAATCCGATGATTTCAGCTAATTGGGCAGATGCTGGTTGAGGGATGATGGCTGATTCAAGGGTGACGTGTGAACCGTCTGGGTGTTGCTGTACCACCGCATAGGCTGCTATGTTTCCTTCTTCTCCTTTGTAGCAGCAGCCATCAGTGTACAGCCATTGGTCGGGATTGGTCAGTGGTTCATTCTTCAGGTCACACATCACGAGGTGAGCTGTTTTTCCAATAGCTTTTGCTACTGCAGCAACGTATCTGGAGCATGTTGTCTGTCTTACCTCAATGTGGTCAAGTTTGGAGGAGTGGTACATCAATACCCTTCTCTCCCCCTCTTGTTTCTGGAATAGGACGAACGAGGTGAATCCTTCCTTTTCAGAAACATCCAGATGGAACTTGTTCTTGTAGACAGGTGCAGTCAGAGCTGCTGCCGCTGATAGATCTGTTTTCCGGAGTGCAAAAGCTGTTGAGGCTTCAGCCGTCCAGGCCAGGGGTGCATGGAGGTTCCTTGGTCGTAGGATGATCGGTGCTGCCACCCCCTCTGGGCCACACACAATGGTACAACACCTGATAGGTGGGGTCAGGTGCATCATGTCTTCGTCCCAGTCTTCAGTGTAGGGGCAGTCATCAGTGTCTGTTGCATTGAGTGTGCAATGGATCTCAGCTTGGGGAGTCTTATATGGGTGCAGAGTGTAGATTTGAGCTTTCAGTTGGTTGAACTTAAACTGGATGTGAGGGGTGGCAGGGCCTGTGGGTAGGCATTTTAGCCAGTACACTTCTTGGGTTTCAGACAGTGTGGGCATCGGCAGGAGTGGCATCATCATAATTCTTACTGGGCGATCAGGTGTTGAAGTGGGAGGGTTGGTGGATACTTCCACTCCACTTTCCGTAAGATATATGGTGCACCCCATTTTGCATAAGAGGTCCCGTCCTAGTAGGTTGATCGGGCATTTTGGACAGTACAGGAACTGGTGTTTCAACTGAGAATTTTCCCAGGAGAATGTTAAAGGGATAGTGCGGCTTTGAGCCTCAGGTGATCCCGTGACCCCTACCACCGATATGGAATCAGATGACAGCATTTGAGGGAACTTGATAGTAGAATAGGTGCATCCTGTGTCTATCAGGAACTGATGGGGAACACCCTCAACTTCACATATCATAGATGGTTCAGTGTGTAGTTGAAAATATCGGCTCCCCCTCCTGCCGCAGGTGGTGGGCATCTTCATGGCCAGGGCATGGTGTCCCCAGCCATTCCTGGAACTGCGGTTGGTTGTATCCTCCCTGCTGCTGTTGCATGTGAGTAGGTCCTGGGTGGTTGTAGTGAAGAGGGGGGTCCTCCTCTTCCTTTCTCTCTTCCTCCACGTCCTCTTCCTCTCCATTGTTGTTGCTGCGGGGAGAGTGGTTTCATGCAATCTCTGGCAAAGTGACCGGGAATTCCGTAGTTATAACACTGGTAGTTTCCCCCTCTGTATGGTCCAGTGCAGGGCCCCGTTAAGCCCATTGTGGCTGTTGCTGTTGCAGGATATACTGCTGTGGGGGAGGGTATTGGGGTGGTGGGGGCCGCCATCCAAGGTCAGCTGCTGTCATGAGGGCTTCCATAGTTCCGTGGTCGGGGGCTCTTGCTAGAAGTGCTTTCATGTCTCCTAGGCAGAGTTGCAGGCCTGACGTAAGTGTCTGCAGTTGAAATAGCCACGCTGAGGCTCCTCCATGTAGGCTAGCCTGTTAAGCCTCCCCCCTACTTTTTCGGAAATTCTGTTAAAAATCGCGCAACATTTTGGCGTCCTGCTACTCAGGCCAGGAATATAGTATATGCATATGATTAGTATGTGTGGATAGAAAACACTCAGACGTTTCCAAAACTGTTTAAATCACGGCTGTGACTATAACAGAACGTCTGTTTCATCGAAAAGCGCAGGAAAATCTGATCACTGGAGAGGGAAAAAAATATCCATGCGCCACTCCCAGGAATTGTTGAAGGTGAACCGTATTAAATGAGGCCGAGCTTGCAGTACCTACAGCTTCCACAGGATGTATAGAGTCTCCTCATTTGATTCTGATTTGATTCTTGGTAGATCCGACCAAAGGGAACTGATTCCCTCCGACCACCAACCCGAGGCATTGTCTTTGTTTTTTCCGGACATTTTTCCACACGGCCAGCTATCGAATTTACATCGCCTCCTGATGATTTTTATAGCTTATTAACGTGTAGTTATACCTAAAGTTGCATTAGAAAGGTATTTCGAAGTGTTTTGTGAAAGTTTATCGTCGAATTTTTAACTTTTAAAAAATGACGTTACGTTATGAAACGCTATTTTTTCCGTTTATCACACAGTCTTCATAGATCGATATCTAGGCTATATATGGACCGATTTAATCCAAAAAAGACCCAGTATTGATTATGGGACATCAAGGTGTGCAAAGAAAGAAGATGGTCAAAGGTAATTAATGTTTTATATTTTATTGTGCGGTTTGTGTAGCGCCGACTATGCTAATTCTTTTGTTTACATCCCCTACGGGTCTTTTGGGGTGTTGCATGCTATCAGATAATAGCTTCTCATGCTTTCGCCGAAAAGCATTTTAAAAATCTGACTCGGTGGCTAGATTCACAATGACTGTAGCTTTATTTCAATACCAAGCATGTGTATTTTAATGAACGTTTGCGTTTTAACTAATACTATTAGCGTGTAGCGTAGCGCATGTGCATTTCCAGAGCTCTAGGTGGGACGTCTGCGTCTCAAGTAAGCTCAAGAGGCTAGGCATCTGTTCCATCAGGGTTGTTAAATCTGTCATTTTCCAGGGCTGGTCCTGCATCTTAGTCACGTTTGGACCTCCCCTTGGAGCTGGGGTGAGCACCATGTCCATTTCTTCTTCGTTTTCGGTATCGGTATCCATGCTCTTATGACTGTCCTCCCTTTCCGTCTGATGGAAGTGGTTAGAATCCAATCCTGGGAGGTGTTCAGTGGTTTCAGAGGTGAGAGAGTTCACAGAGGAGCATTGCGGTCTCCGTTCCTGGGGGAGGCCTCCTGCGCCTGGAGTCCCGGTTTCGAGCTGTTCACATACAATATGGCCACCCGTTATCCCCAGTGTCAGCTCCCCTTTTCGTACTCTCAGAACTGGAGCCTGTATTGCGGGAGGTGCCCTGGGCAGGAGTGGGTTGTTATCGTGGAATGGGTTGTGTGACGGGCTCCGGTGATTTTGTCCCTTTGAGTATGGCGGGGGCTGAACTGCCTCCATTGACAATTTTGGATATAGTGAGGGAGAAGCGGCACAAAATAATTACGTAAGGTAATTATTAACACGGTTAGACAAGATAACTAAAGCAGTGATTGTCTGAAAAAGGTCTTATTTGGCTCCTAATTCCTGTTCTAGCTCATCTGGTAATGTCTGAAATGTGTCCTCTAGGTTTCAGTGATTCCTGTACTATGTCCTGTGTAATATGTGTTTATTTCTATCTTTGTATACTTAGCCCATCCTTGGTCGAAACCAAGGATGTATTCGCGGTTCCGGGACAGACTCAACTCTTGTACCCCACCCTCGTATTTAAAGGTTCTATCGGTATGTGATTACAATTACGTGTGTGTTTTATTTTTATAATTGAATGTGTTCAGTGTTTTATTCAGGTATTATCTAGAAATGATTTACCAATTTCCCTTTGGAACGATGTATCAGTGAACTTAGGCAATTCTATAACAATTGTCAGAATAATTCTATCTCTGTAGGAAATATAGATAGAAATTTGGAAAACCAAAAGTTGTTCAGTGAATTATTTAAATACTATCTAAAAATAATTCAGCAATCACCTCTTGGAACAATATATCAGTCAATTCAGGCGGTTCTATAACAATTATCAGAATAATTTTAGTACTTTAGGGAATACCAACAGAAATGAAAAACTAAAAATCAGTGTATAGCTCAGCAGCTGTCAATCAAAATCAGTGCTCAGCTCTGCGGCTCTTTCAACAGTCTGTGCTCAGCTCGGCGGCTTATTTAAGTACTTTCTAGAAATAATTCAGTAATTTCCTTTTGGAACACTATATCAGTAAATTCGAGCGGTTCTATAACAATTGTCAGAATAATTTTATCACTTTGGGAACCGGTATTTTTTATTCGGATTTGTTCAGTGATTTATTTAAATACTTTCTAAAAATAATTCAGCAATCACCTTTTGGAACAATATATCAGTAAATTCATGTGGTTCTATAACAATTGTCAGAATAATTTTATCTCCTGGGAAATACCAACAGCGGAAAGAGGGAAAAAAGAAACAGTCAATATTTTGGCACGGCGGCTGGGTTAATTCACAGCTCGGCGACTGAACAGTATTTGGCTCAGCGGCCGTCAATATTACACCGTTTATATATTCAGAGTATGGCAATCATTCCCCAACAAATGTTTTCTCTGAATTGGGCACAACAAAATCGCGGAACATCCAAACTGGTTATATTATGTTATAGTGTGATGTGCAATGGTCACATCATTCCCGATCTCTGTCTTGTGGAACGCTAAACTTACATATACTATATCTATTCGACCACACCTCTAACATAACCAATTAAACAGTCTACAACTTATTTAATAGGGTCTTTTACATGCAGATTCAGTCGATCTATTAATTAACTACACCTCTAACACAACCAATTAAACAGTATACCACTTATTTAATAGGATCTTTTACATGCAGATTCAGTTAATTATCTGTTAACTACACCTCTAACACAACCAATTAAACAGTATACCACTTATTTAATAGGATCTTTTACATGCAGATTCAGTTAACCAGACTCTATTTATGCAAGATATCTTTTAACCATGCCTTGATTTCTTAAAAGCAATTTAACAGCTATGGATTTAATTTCCCCGGTCTCAAAATCGTGGAACGTCAACTCTGGTTCATATGTTTTCTCAGTACCACATTCATTTGTATGAAATTCACACTAAATTTCCAATATCCATTATTGTGTCCATTATGTGTTAGAACACAGCCACTGTTTAACCTCACATCATACACAACCTATATTATATATAATAGGACAGTTTTCTATGCAGATTTCAGAACAAACAGGGTCCCAGAAGGAATTTAACACATTGGTCAATCACAATTCACCGTGTCCATCATGTACTAAAACACAGCCACAATTTAACTTCACCTCATACACAACCTATATTATATATAATAGGACAGTTTTCTATGCAGATTTCAGAACAAACAGGGTCCCAGAAAGAATTTAGTACATTGGTCAATCACAATTCACCGTGTCCATCATGTACTAAAACACAGCCACAATTTAACTTCACCTCATACACAACCTATATTATATATAATAGGACAGTTTTCTATGCAGATTTCAGAACAAACAGGGTCCCAGAAGGAATTTAGTACATTGGTCAATCACAATTCACCGTGTCCATCATGTACTAAAACACAGCCACAATTTAACTTCACCTCATACACAACCTATATTATATATAATAGGACAGTTTTCTATGCAGATTTCAGAACAAACAGGGTCCCAGAAGGAATTTAGTACATTGGTCAATCACAATTCAATAAAAATAAAAGTTTTTAGCAAAACAAGATCTCTTTGATCAATGCCTTTGGTTCTTATGTCAAAAAATTGGGCAACGATTCATACTCACACTCAATACTTTCTGATCAAAATTTGGTTTAGGCTAAGATACAATATGCAGATTTCGATTTAACAGGCTCTGCTTACCTTGGTGGAGCGCTCTGATCAGGTTTCCTGAGGCAAGACGAATGGTTGATGGTTTCATGTACTACCGATCACTCTTCCGTCTGATTTTGAGCCGCTGATTTGTCTCGCCTCTCACACCAACTTATCATAGATCGAATTCAGATGTTTAACCATCCTCTGCTACCATTTTGTTGATGTTCAAATACAGGAGGGCGAGACCAAATCATGGACGCTGGACATATAACAATAACTAACCATGCTTTCCGCAAATTAGAGTCACCTGTTCTGGTTTACCAAACAAATGCTTATTTGTGTAAAATTTTGCCCGGAATTGGCCTTAGCTAGAGTGAGTTTGCTAGTTAGCTTCAGTGTTGTTAGCACCGGTTAGACATGGCAGCGAACATTCCCCCTCCCGCCGTTATGAAGCTCAGCGGGGATTGAAGCACGAACTGGGATACGTTTAGAGGTGAATGGGAGGACTATGCGCTAGCAACGGGACTTCTGGAAAAGGAAGATGAGGTAGTGGCTGCCACTTTGAGGACTATAATGGGAACTGAATGCCGACACGTATACAAACACAACCTGAACCTAACAGCAGCTCAGCAAGGCAACGCTATAGCTATTCTTGATGCTCTTGAACATTACTTTACGCCAGCAAAGAACGTCATCTACGAGCGTTATGTTTTCGGTCGTAGCAAACAGGAGGACGGGGAGTCCATTGACAGCTTTGTCACTAGGTTAAGGGAAAAGGCAGCTACATGTGACTATGGTGCTTTAAGAGATGAACTGATCAGAGATCAGATTGTGCTTGGCATAACTGATGAGGGCACCCGCAGACGTTTGCTGAGAGAACGTGACCTGACACTGGCCTTGGCAGTGGAGACATGCCGTGCAGCAGAGCTTACTATTATACGGATAAGGTCCATGGAGCTAGAAAGGCAACATATGGACAATGTCAATGCTACATTCAGGCAGCCAGTAAAGAAATTCCCCTTTGCCACAGCTAATGCTAATACTACAGCCAACTCTGCAGTAGACAACCCCAATACATGCCGATATTGTGGCATTTCTCATGGACGAGGAAAAGAACACTGCCCAGCCTATGGAAAAATATGCAAATCCTGTGGTACAGCTAATCACTTTGCAAGGGTCTGCATGAAAAGCAAGAGAAAGGAGGGTAAAGTGCACTCCATGGAAACAAACAGATGAAGGGAACGACACCACAGAGGATGTATATGATAACAAGTGCATAGGGGCAGTGAGGGCAAAAGGACAAAAGTGGTTTGCCACTCTGCTACTCAATAATAAACCACAGCAATGCCAGCTAGATTCAGGGACCACGTGCAACGTTATGAGCCTTAAAGACAACAGGAGGCTCGCACCCAGAGACAAACTCACACAGAGTAGCACCAAGCTGAAACTGCATTCAGTCCAGTTCATGACCTCTTTAGGCCTGTTTGTGACAGAGTGTGTTTTACGTGGCCAGAAATACACCCTTGAGTTTGAAATAGTTGAGGCTGCCATTACTGCCATTACTGTCAGGTTCTACATGCGAGCGCCATGGGCTTATTAACTTCACCATCCCAGCTGATCTTAACATTATAGACAAAGTCCAGGCTGGGCCCCTGAGCAAGGAGACACTCCTAAGCAAGTACCATGATGTCTTCAACACACCGGTCGAGTCAGTTCCCGGGGAAGTCCACTTTGAGTTGGACGCAGCAATCCAGCCTGTCTAGTGCGCACCCCACAATGTACCAGTGGCCATGAAAGCAGTTACGAAGGCTCAGCTTGACAAATACGAAGTAGATGGCCACATCATATCCGTCACCAAGCCTACAGACTGGATAAGTAATATGGTTATCCTCAAGAAACCAGACAAGCTACGGATATGCATTGATCCTAAACACCTCAACCAGGCTCTGCGACGTTCACAATTACATTATGCCCACATTGGAGGATGTTCTTTACAAGCTCCCAAAGGCCAGAGTCTTCACGCTCGTGAATGCCAGAGATGCCTTCCTGCAGTGCAAACTCGACGAGCCCAGCAGCTACATGACCACCTTTTGGACACCCTGGGGCAGGAAGAGGTGGTTGAAGCTTCCGTTTGGTGTCTCTGTGGCTCCAGAGGTGTATCAGCGGAAACAGCATGAGCTGTTGATGGGACTCAGTGGCGTGGAACCCATAGCAGATGACGTCCTCGTAGTGGGCTGTGGGGACAGTGATGAGGAGGCAGAATGTGACCATGACGCCAAGTTCTGGCCCTGATGGTCAGATGCAGACAGGTCAAGCTAAGGCTAAGCATAAAAAAGCTTCAGTTTAAAGTGCCAGAGGTCCGCTTTCATGGGCACATCTTGTCCTCCACCGGATTGAAGGCAGATCCTGAAAAAGTGAAGGCTGTCTTGGAAATGCCCCACCCATCTGACGTGAAGGGAGTGCAGCGCTTCGTCGGATTCGTCACCTACCTGGCCAAATTCCTACCGCGGCTCTCTGAAGTGTGTGAGCCACTAAGGAGGCTCATACAAGGACACCATCTGGCATTGGCTCCCAAAACATGACGCAGCGGTGAGGGAAATAAAACAACTGGTCACCCAGACACCTGTACTGCAATACTACAATGTGTCAAAACCTGTCACGATTCAGAGTGACTCAAGCCAGTATGGACTTGGCTGTTGCCTCATGCAGGAGGGCCAGCCTGTGGCATTCGCCTCTAGGGCACTCACCCCAACAGAGCAGAACTATACCCAGATAGAGAAGGAATGCCTCAGCATTGTGTTTGCATGCCAACGCTTCCACCACTACCTGTACGGGCGCGACAATATTACCGCAGAAACAGATCACAAGCCCCTTATTGCTATATTCAGCAAGCCTCTTCTGAATGCCCCAAAACGACTGCAGAGCATGCTACTGGCCCTACAAAACTACAAACTCAAGGTGGTGTATAAGCCAGGGCCAGAGATGTATTTGAGTGACACGCTCAGCAGGGCTACTGCATCAGGCACTCACACACGCTCCATGCATGAACAACACGCAGTGTGCAGCTTACAAACAGAGCAAGTGAATGTTGAACACATCAACCAGGCTGACTACCTCAATGTTACGGACCAGCGCCGTAACATTTATACAAATCAGACAGCACACAGACAGGGACGAGCAACTTCAGGCATTGAGGTCTGTGATTCTGATGGGCTGGCCCGACTGCAAGGAAGAAACTGCTTTAGCCGTCAGAGAATATTGGCCAGTCAAAGAGGAGCTCAGTGTTCAAAACGGAGTAATATTCAAGTGTCAGAGAGTCGTTATTCCCCGGTCTCTGCGCCCTGAGATGTTGGCGCGTGTGCACTCAAGTCACATAGGAGGTGAGGCCTGTTACAGACAAGCACGTGACACACTATATTGGCCAGGAATGCAGAGTGAAATCAAAGACTATGTCAGTAAATGCACAGTCTGCAATGAATATGCCATTGAGCAACAGCGAGAGACGATGATGTCCCACGAGCTACCGATGCGCCCCTGGCAGAGAGTAAGTCTAGATCTCTTCCAGCACAGTGGCAAACACTTTCTGCTGGTAGTCGATCATTACTCAGACTTTTGGGAGATTGACCTCCTCCCCGACCTCTCAGCAGAGACAATGATCAAACACTGCAAGGCTCAGTTTGCCCGCTATGGCCAGCCAGATAGGGTAATTTCAGACAATGGACCCCAATTCTCCGGAGTTGAGTTCCGAATATTTGCTGCAGGATGAGAGTTCGAGCACGTCACTTCATCACCACGACACCCAAAAGCTAATGGGAAGGCGGAGTCCGCAGTAAAAATCGCAAAGAACCTCTGCAAAAAGGCTCTGCGAGAGGGCAAAGATGCCTGGAAAGCAATCCTGCAGTGGCGCAATACCCCGACAGAAGGCATGGATAGCAGCCCGGCCCAGCGCCTCATGGCACGGCGCTTAAAAGCAGCTCTACCAGTAGCCAGCACTCTCCTGGAGCCATGTGTGGTGACAGACGTGCTGGTGAAGCTACGTCACAGAAGACAGGTCTCCAAGTTCATCTACAACAAATCAGCAAAAGACTTACCTGAGCTCAGGGTGGGTGAAACGGTGCGAATGAAGCCACTACCAGGGGACTGGACAGGCCTCTGGAGACTCGGATCCTGTGTACAGAAAGTGGCACCACGCTCCTACTTGGTCGAAGTGAATGGATCACTGTACCGTCGTAACAGGGTTGACCTTCGGATTGCTGAGCCAGCACCTACTCAGAACCCTGATGACCAAAGGGGTCGCATGACAAAAGACAGAACCCCAGCAAGTCACATGGGGCCTGAGGCACTGGGCGAAGAGCCAGGGGATCACAGGTCGGCCGCTCCTTCGCCCATCAATTCTCCCCTTAGACATTCAGGTGACACGCCTGTGCGAGAACCCGCAGTCCTCGCAGACACGCCCCCTGTCTTTTCACGCTGCGGGCGTCTGTCCCAGCCACCAAAAATACTTAATCTGTAGGTTTCCCATCAGGGATTGTTGACAGACAGAGATAAAAGTTAAGAGAATATCAAAATGAGAAAAAAATAATAATAATACAATTCTAAACTGTTCATGTTGGAAATTGTTACTAGGTTTGTTTTGTTAGTGAATTGACACCTCCTGTCCTATTTTATTAAATGGGAGATGTTATGGGTGTAAGATGATTCCATCTGTTGGTAAATGTTCATTACTGCAATTCTTGTGTTTTTACCGGGGTGCTTGAGATACCCGGATGTGTTGTGATGTACGGAACAAGACTGGTTACTCGCATCAATGCTTCATCATTTAACATTCAAACATCTTCCTCTTCTTTAACTGAGACGTCTTTCTCTTCTTCTTTCACGGTAACAACCTCAACCTCTACATGTTTTTGTATTGTAACAGCCTCCTCTTCCTCCTCCTCTTTCACGAGAGCTTCTTTCTCCATCTAGCAGATCTCCTCTTCTTCAACACGAACGGGGTTAAGTTTGAGACTGGAGCTATGAGGCATGTACTGAAGTCGCTAAGTATAATTCAAAGCAGTGTCACTTTATCAGCAGCACATGATCAATGAAGTCTGAAGAATAATTTTGTCGAACACCTGATTGGTTTGGTATTGGGCTCGTTTGACATTGCAGCCGACAGTGCAGGTGACTGCTGACTGACTAATTTACAAATCAACTTGCATCATAAATAAATACTCATTATTATTATTTATAAATCAGTCAGCCAGTCACCGTTTACCCACAACGCAGCATGGATTTGATGCTCTCGAACACGGCCAGTGGTTTAATGGATGTCATAAAGACTTCATCTATAAAAATGTAGCTGTTCTAAATTCTGTGTTGCTCAAAGCCTTGAGTAATTAACCTTTTTTTTAACACAATTGGCTGGTAAGAGCCAATGCTTCAGGATGCTTTGTTTCCCCATCACTAATTTTCAGCATGTTTTCTGTGAATTAGACTACAGGAGTTTGTAACTTTTTCCACCTTGGCTTACTGTTAGTTGGCTTCTAACTGGTCTCCGGTAGTTAGTCTCGCTGACCATAACCGTGCTGGTTGGCTATGCTGGTTAGGCTAATAGCTAGTTGGCTAAATAGCTAATGTTAGCTGGCTGGCTAAGATAACTGCATATAGCTAATATTATTCGATTTTTGGTTAGATGGCGTTATGTATTTCCAAAATGTTGGTTTACTTTAATCACTCAAGTCATGAGCGCAACGATTGGTTTAATGTGAAGTTCTACATTTGAAGTAATTTCTGTTGTAGTTTACATCATAGGGAATAGGCTGGTCCTCCATATTACTTCACACCTGACTTTATCATTCTTCTGAGTTCTAAATGTAATAACTCCAAAAATAGAACAGTGAGGTGTAACTTTGCAATAGGTCTTCAAACATTTTTGGGGAAAAATATTTTATTTGATCTTTTAAACTTTACCGTAACTTAACCATTTTATTTATCTCTGTCACTTTACATTTTTAGATCAAAAAGCATTTGACCTTTCCACTGCGTTAACAATGGAGGATTGGTTGATTTCCAGTTTTTAAGCATAGTATTTAAGATGATTGACGAGAAAAGTATAGTTCAACCATCGGGTAACTTGTTTCATGCTCATCAAAGGCGAGGGTGAATTTCAGATATTCACTGCTTGTATTGAAGAAGGAGTGGAATTGATGAAATTCCTCTGCTGTCCCCTGGAATAGATGGAACACGTCATCACTGAAGACTTTTTCAGACAAAAAAAGAGTTGTGTTACACTTACCACATTGGTCAGTGTACTTACCACTTACCACAATGTGGTAAGTGTAACACAACTCTTTTTTTATTGGTACAGTTTTGTTAAATCACATAAATAATACTCTTTCGATTCAGAGCCTGGATTTTTCCCCTGAGGCTAAAATCCATATCATGCTGAAATCAATTTATCAAATTAAACAGGGGGAAAACATTTAGGGTTCTACATCGGGACATCATTAAAATACTCCTTCAACAATGTTAAAACATTCTACATTGTGACAGTATTTAATTGATATCGTGAAACTACTCCTTCATGTATGTATTTTATGATGTTTGATTAGATATATTTTATCAGAGTATCTCTTGTCACATTGATCATAGCCATAAGGTTGTCCGCTGGTGTGATATCAGGCTGTTTGACTTGAGTAAAACTCTTCCCACATTGATTACAGTTATAAGGTTTCTCTCCAGTGTGTATTCTCTGGTGTGATTTCAAGTTGCTTGGCTAAGTAAAACTCTTCCCACATTGATCACACCTCTGGGTTCGCGCCCAAATTCTGTCGTAACCGGCCGGGACCGGGAGGTCCGTGGGGCGACGCACAATTGGCCTAGCGTCGTCCGGGTTAGGGAGGGTTTGGCCGGTAGGGAAATCCTTGTCTCATCGCGCACCAGCGACTCCTGTGGCGGGCCGGGCGCAGTATGCGCTAACCAAGGTTGCCAGGTGCACGGTGTTTCCTCCGGCACATTGGTGCGGCTGGCTTCCGGGTTGGATGCGCGCTGTGTTAAGAAGCAGTGCGGCTAGGTTGGGTTGTGTATCGAGGACGCATGACTTTCAACCTTCATCTCTCCCGAGCCCGTACGGGAGTTGTAGCGATGAGACAAGAGAGTAGCTACTACAACAATTGGACACCACGAAATTGTGGAGAAAAAGGGGTAAAAATAAATAAAAATAAAAACAATACATCATGTAGATGTATATAATGAACAGACTAGGTCTATACTGCTCCTACATGGTGTAACAATACATCATGTAGATGTATATAATGAACAGACTAGGTCTATACTGCTCCTACATGGTGTAACAACATTCCTTCCCACTGTTTCCGCATTGTATTACGTTAGCCTTGTTATAAAAATCATTTAAAATACATTTCAAAAGTTTGGGGTCACTTAGAAATGTCCTTGTTTTTGAAAGAAAATCATATTTTTTAATTTATAATTTATAAAAACCTGTTTTTGCTTTTTTAATATGGGGTATGGTGATGTCATTATGGGGTATTGTGATGTCATTGTGGGGTATTGTGATGTCATTGTGGGGTATTGTCATGTCATTATTGGGTATTATTTGTAGATTGATGAGGGGGAAAAAATATTTAATCCATGTCAGAATAAGGCGTAACAAAATGTAGAAAAAGTGAAGGGATCTGAATACTTCCCGAATGCTCTGTATATATAGGGGCAGTACTCAGTGACATCACTTCATGAAACAAGAGGTACAAATATTTGACGCCAAACCAACAACAGTAGTTACTAAAACATAAATTGCTAATGTATGATGTAATGTCAACTTTATACATTTCTATCCCAGGACCATTCAATTTTCAAATTCTCCAAAAATCTGCTGTGGATTACCGTGAATCCCATACCTTTATCACTGAGTGTATTACACGGAGTGTAATGTAAACACACCAGCAGCTCAGCAGTCTAAGGTACGGCATCTCAGTGCTAGGAGCGTCACTACAGCCCCTTGTTCAAAACCAGGCTGTATCATAACAAGCTGTGATTTGGAGTCGCATAGGGCAGTGCACAATTGGCCCAGCATCATCTGGGTTAGGGTTTGGCTGGGGTAGGCCGTAAATGTAAATAAGAATTTGTTCTTAACTGACTTGCCTCGTTAAATAAAGGTTACATATATTTAAAAAATGTAACTTCATTACACCGTTACACTGGCATACAAACTCAGTAGCACAGAGTTGATCATCCATATGACGTGAAGAAATACTGCATTGTGGGTAGTTTGGAAGAGTTCACAAAATAAGTTAATAAATATGTAATAACGAAAAAACATAACTGTTTGTACTTATAGGTAACCATAACGTGTCTACAAATGGCTTACTAAGTCTTTAACCACACTGTATTGTTACACTGGTGAGTAAAAACTCATACTTCCTGAAGATAAAATATACTTTTTACTCAACTGCGTTACCCACTCCAGTCAGCAGATGGCGGTCTGGGAATTTAAGGCAATGCTGCTGGTGTGACGTACAATCTAGTGGACGGAACGCTTCTTTCAACAGCAGCAACAGTTCGTCAGCCAGCTCGGTAGCTTTCTAGACAAAATTGACGAACCAATGAAGCTCTTTAGACGCTTTAGTGTATATTAGCCACTGTGTTTTAAACCCACTTCTGTCGTCTAGTTAGTTATCCGATTTAATTTCATATTTACTGTGTTGTTATTAGTCAGCTAGCGGGCTGGTTAAGTTAGCATTAGCCTAGCTAGCTAACATCTCCAACCATGAGGTTACTAAGCTACCCTCCTTCTAAAGAGGAGGAAGATATCACAGTAAAACAAGAAGTAGAGGGTGAGGCCGTTACTGTGAAAGATGAGGAAGAGGCGTTCAGAGTGAAAGAGGAGGAGGGGGATGTTACAGTAAAAGGAGAGGAGGAAGAGAAAGAGGGTCTGTGGCTGAACATTGTCGTGAAAGAGGAGGAGGGAGAGAAGGATGTTACAATACAAAAACAAGTAGAGGGTGAGGCTGTTACAGTGAAAGAAGAAGAGAAAGACGTTTCAGTGAAAGAAGAGGGAGACGCGTTCAGAGTGAAAGAGGAGGAGGATGTTACAGTAAAAGGGGAGGATGAAGCAGTTTATGGAGTGAAAGAGGAGGGGGAGATGACTGTTACATCGGAAGAGGAGGAGGAAACTGGATATCTCGGCCCAGTTTCCCAAACGCTTCTTAAGGCATCCAATGGTTCTAACAATGAATTTAGCCATAAGATGGTTTTAAGAAACCGTTCCCGGATTAACACTAGTAAGTACTGTCTTAAAAACAGAGGCACAAACTCTACAGTTGTTGAATTGATGTTTGGTGTTAAGGCGGAAATCTGCAATTGCTACATCCATATTTTGACTTTTAAATTATTTATTTTTAGCCATTGATTCTTGAAGAATATAACACATGCCTCATGAGCTTAGTTCAACTGTTGTACCCCATCAGAACCCCAAATAAGATTTTTTTTACTATAATGTTTAGAAACAATGTAAATCAACACTGTATAGCCTCAACATGGTTAAAAGTATAATGTTGATATCATGGCTGGTCAGTCCTTGCATTCATAGGTCTGTCTGTCTGTAGTTACATTTCTCCAACCCCATAATCATTTTATTACCAAAACAGTGGTGGAATGACAGATTTGTTATTGTTTGAACTGCAGATTGCTGGGTTGTGTGGGATTTTTAAACAATAACAAAATGGCTGCCCATAGACATGGTTTGGTAAACTAGGCAAGTCAGTTAAGAACAAATTCTTGTTTACAATTACTGCCTACCCTGGACGACCCTGAGCCATTTGTGCGCCGCCCTATGGGACTCCCAATCACAGCCGGTTGTGATACAGCCTGGATTTGAACCAGTGTGTCTGTAGTAACACCTCAAGCACTGAGATGCAGTGTTTGCTGTGCCACTCGGGAGCCCCAGAATCATGTTCCAGTGCTGTCCCCAACTAAAATACATCTTGGTCAACCAAGAGTCATCTGTTCTTTCTACCAATCGCCCCATGTGTTTTTATGAAATCTATATGTACTGAACTTGTCTGATGCTTTAAGCACGCTGTTTGATTAAATAAATTATACACACAAATGACTAGAGAAAGCCAGTCATCAATATAACCTGACGAGAGGGAGGTAGCTTCCCTCTGCTCCTGGACTTCATAAATTCTGCCGTTCTGCCAGTTATGATTTTCATATGCACATTTTCGTGGAACAGTTTAATTTAAATTATAATAGTATCTCAAAATCATTGTCTGTGATTCATCTACATTCTCTCTAAATCTAAATGAAAATTATACACATCTAAAAGTAACTTTTATTGCCAATGCCAACTATGTAAAAAAAATAGCCTACATAAAGCCAACAAATGAAAACATGGCATTCTGCAGGTAGAAAATATCCTGATAAAAAAATATCCTAGAAATCACATTGGCTGCACATGGCCTGTCTACAACAAACTTGAAACATTGAATCAACTGGGTCAGGAAACTCTGGTAGCAAGCTTGCAACATTGTATAAAATATTCTAGGCCCTCAGTTTCCTGCTCCATTGAGTTCTGGACAGTTATCAGGTATTTTATGACATTTCCACTGGATCAGAGCATTACATTTTTCCCTTTTCTGCCAAGTGGTTATCGAAAGGGCGAGTTGGAAATATTTTATAAAAATACTTAGAGGAACTATTGTCATTCGCAATTGATTTTGATTAGACTTTGTTTACTTGCTGTTTGGAGGTGAAAAAATACTTTGAGAAGCTCCACAACTCATTAGTGGTGGTGCATTAAGACAATCTGAAATAATATCAGACGTCCCCAAATGGGCACATTTATAGGCCTACATTTGTGTGCATGCCAGGTAGACTAGTCCTACTACAAAATGCGTAATCAGGTGTGCGTCCTTACTCAACATTGACAGGAGTGTTTCGAACAAAAGACAATGAATAAATTGACAAAACTGACGCATCTTGCGGGGTAAGTCTGGGTGGTCGTTTCATTTAGTATCCATTTGGGTCGGTTTGGGGATGATTGTATTGATTGAAGTTGACCGACTGAAAGGGAGTGTAACTTTGATTATAATTACTCTTCCCTTAAGGAGGGAATCGAGGTTCAACACCTTTTTGTCCCCGCCCTTTCCTGGGTTGGTGAAGAGCGGCATTACATTTTAAGGAATAAATCCAAGCCTCACTCTCATCACCTGTGGACGGTGGTGCTTCCAGCGAGGCTTGGATTTAATAGTATGTTGTACCTAGTTTCCCTCTTTCAGGGAACAGTGGTTATAGTCATAACGTATTGTCATATGATGAACTTCAACTTAAATACGGGATCTTACTATCGGACAGTTTTTTTGCATTCTGAAATGCACTCAAACTATATATAATTTAGTGTCTCCTTATGTTATGCTGGGAAAACAGTTTTCGTGGGCACAGAAATGCTAAATAATTTCAGACTTTGCTAAATCCCAATGGTTTTTATCAGAGTCGTCTTGTAATCCAAGATGGTGTAGCATTAAGATGTGTTTGTTGTAAATGGTAAGAATTTTTTGTATTTTTTTGTATATATTGCAATATATTTCAATCTTTTTCCATTTTTAAATTAAATATACCTTCCGGCAACATGCCTCACCCATTATGATACGGATCTGCAATTTTTTTTTATAGACCTAATAGCTAGAACCTCCATCAGCAGCTAGCCATCAGAAGCTAACCAGCTAATTAGCTACTAGCTATTTAGTCATTGTTAGCCACTGCTAGCAGCGGCCTTTACCTTTTTAGCTCAGACACCAGCCGCTTTTAGCCTGGATAATACCTGCCAGTCTACACAGCGCGATATCAACCCTGAGCATATCGGACTGTTTTTCTCCACTACATCACCGTATTCCTGCTGTAAGCTCTGGGCCATTACAGCAGATAATCGCAGCTAGCTTGCTGCCAACGAGTGGCCCAGCCCCTAAGCCAGCCTTGAGCCAGGCCCATCTCCCGGCCTGCTCAGTGGCTCCTATGATCACTCGGCTACACAGCTGATGCCTCCCAGACTCTTCACTAAGACGACTAGAAGCCACTATATCACCGGATTCCTGCCGTAAGTTCTGGACCTTTGCACCGGATTGGCTATAGTGGCTAACACCCTTGTCCTGAAGCTAGCACCAGTTAGCCTCGAGCCAGGTGCATCTCCCGGCTGGCAAACAAAATTATTCCAGCTACAATACCTCTTTTGCCAATTGGCCTGGACCCTTTGTCGACACGGAGCACCGCCGATCCATCACGACTGGTCTGCCAACGCAATTTCATCTGATGTGCCCTCGTAGTATTGACTACCTAGCGGCTTCCCTGGTTCATATATTGCTGTTCACTGGACCCTATAATCACTTGGCTACATAGCTGATGCCTGCTGGACTGTTCATTAATCGCGGTACTCCATTTTGTTTCTGTCGGCCCCAGCCTCGAACTCAGGCCCTGTGTGTAGTTAACTGACCCTCTCTGCCCATTCATCGCCATTTTACCTGTTGCTGTTGTCTTACCCGCTGTTTTCTTAGCTAGCTCTCCCAATCAACACCTGTGATTGCTTTATGCCACGCTTTATGTCTCTCTAATGTCAATATGCCTTGTATACTGTTGTTTAGGGTAGTTATCATTGGTTTATTTTACTGCGGAGCCCCTAGTCATACTCAACATGCCTCAAAGAACACTTTTGTCCCACCTCCCACACTTGCAGTGACCTCATCTAGCATAACTGGTGCCTCTAGAGATGCAACCTCTTATTGTCACTCAATGCCAAGGTTTACCTCCACTGTACTCGCACCCTACCATACCCCTGTCAGTCCATCATGCCTTGAATCTATCCTGCCACGTCCAGAAATCTGCTCCTTTTATTCTCTGTTCCCAACGCACTAGACAACCAGTTCTGATAGCCTTTAGCCGTACCCTCATCCTACTCCTCTGTTCCTCAGGTGATGTAGAGGTTAACCCAGGCCCTGTGTGTCCCCAGGCACTCTCATTTGTTGACTTCTGTAACCATAAAAGCCTTGGTTTCATGCATGTTAACATCAGAAGCCTCCTCCCTAAGTTTGTTTTACTCACTGCTTTAGCTCACTTACACCCACCTTGATGTCTTTTCCGTGTCTGAATCCTGGCTTAGGAAGGCCACCAAAAATTGACATTTCCATCCCCATCGACAACAATTTCCGTCAAGATATAACTGCCAAAGGGAGAGGAGATGCAATCTACTGCAGAGATGGCCTGCAAAGTTCTGTCATACTTTCCAGGTCTAAACCCAAACAGTTTGTGCTTCTTCTACCAATTTCATAAAAATGAATATCTCCAGAAATGTCTCACTGTTACTGCCTGTTATAGACACCCTCAGCTCCCAGCTGTGCCCTTGACACCATATGTGAATTGATTTTCCCCCCATCTATCTTCAGAGTTCTTTCTGTTGGGTGACCAAAACTGGGACATGCTGAACACCCCGGCCGTCCTACAATCCAAGCTAGATGCCCTCAATCTCACACAAATTGGCAAGGTATCTACCAGGTAGAACCCTAAATCCGTAAACATGGGCACCCTCATAGATATTATCCTGACCAACTTTCCCTCCAAATACACCTCTGCTGTTTTCAATCAGGAACTCAGCAATCACTGCCTCATTGCCTGCATTCGTTATGGGTCCGCGGTTAAATGATCACTCCTCATCACTGTCAAATGCTCCCTAAAACACTTCTGCAAGCAGGCCTTTCTAATCGACCTGGCCCGGGTATCCTGGAAGGATACTGACCTCATCCCTTCAATAGAGGATGCCTGGTTGTTCTCTTAAAAGTAATTTCCTCACCACCTTAAATAAGCATGCTCCTTTCAAAAAATGTACAACTAAGAACAGATATAGCCCTTGTTTCACTCTAGACCTGACTGCTCTCGACCAGCACAAAAACATCCTGTGGCGTACTGCACTAGGATCAAATAGTCTCCACGATATGCAACTTTTCAGAGAAGTCAGGAACTAATACACACAGTCAGTTAGGAAAGCAAAGGCAAGCTTTTTCAAACAGAAATTTGCATCCTGTAGCTCTATCTCCAAAACATTTTGGGACACCAAAGTCCATGGAGAATAAGAGCACCTCCTCCCAGCTGCCCACTGCACTGAGGCTAGGAAACACTGTCACCACCGATAACTCCACGATAATCGCGAACTTCAATAAGCATTTCTCTACGGCTGGCCATGCTTTACTCCTGGCTACCCAAACCCCGGCCACAGCTCCCCACCCCCCGCAGCTACTTCCCCAAGCTTCCCCAGCTTCTCCTTCACCCAAATCCAGTTAGCTGATGTTTTGAAAGAGTTGAAAACCTGGATCTGTACAAATCAGCTGGGCTAGACAATCTGGACCCTCTCTTTATAAAATTATCCGCCACCATTGTGGCAACCCCTATTATTGGTCTGTTCAACCGCTCTTCCGTACTGTCCGAGATTTATAAAGATTGTAACGCTTCTGCGGTCATCCCCCTCTTCAAAGGGGGTGACACTCTAGACCCAAACTATTACAGACTTATTTCCATCCTGCCCTGCCTTTCTAAAGTCTTCGAAAGCCAAGTTAACAAACAGATCACTGACCATTTTGAATCCCACCGTACCTTCTCTGCAGTGCAATCCGGTTTCTCTCATCTTTTTAAGTGGGAGAACTTGCACAATTGGTGGCTGACTAAATACTTTTTTCCCCCACTGTATATTGGAGACCAAAAGTCATCTGGCACACTGTTTAGGGTTTCAACAACATGAATAACTTATTTCTAGCCTACAATCATCGATGTTACTACTAATGTGAAAACAAGACAAAATATGACTATTCTTGCTCATTTTAAGACTATTGTCAAATAATTTTAACATTCATTACAGACGTCAATTGTTGTACAACATCATGGCTACGCTGTTGGCATCACCTTTTACAGTGGATTACCGCTGTTGTGGGCCTTTAGTCATCTGTCTGACTTTGTTGTTCACACAGGAGAGAGACGGGACTATTGTGGATCCTCTGGGGAGCCTCAACAACTTCATGATGCTGATGAGGCAGAGAAGAGTCTCTCCAGATCAGAACACCTCAAGAAACACCTGCAGAGATCCACAGGGAAGAGAACTCACTGCTGCTCTGACTGTGGGAAGAGATTCACCTCATCAGGCATTAAAATTCATCAGAGGATCCACACTGGAGAGAAACCTTATAGCTGTGGTCAATGTGGGAAGAGATTTACTACATCTGGTTCTCTGACTCTACACCAGAGAATACACACAGGAGAGAAACCTTATATCTGTGGTCAATGTGGGAAGAGTTTTACCTCATCTAGCAGTTTGACTCAACACCAGAGAATACACACAGGAGATAAACCTTATAGCTGTGTACAATGTGGGAAGAGTTTTACTGAGTCTGGTGGTCTGACTATACACCAGAGAACACACACAGGAGAGAAACCTTACAGGTGTGATCAGTGTGGGAAGAGTTTTGGTCAATCTGGCCATCTGACAGTGCACCAGAGAATACACACAGGAGAGAACTCCTATAACTGTGATCAATGTGGAAAGAGTTTTACTACATCTAACCATCTTATTGTACACCAGAGAACACACACAGGAGAGAAATCTCATAGCTGTGATCAATGTGACAAGAGATACTCTGATAAAAGACATCTGATCAAACATCAGAAAATACATATCATGAAACAACTCCTTCATGTATCATTGAACTATCCCACTTAGCCAAATGTCATTGAAAATATGTTGTAAATAAGGCTAATTGTCTTTATTCCACTACTGAAGAAGCATGATTCAAATCACCTACTCATATTTCAAACATCCAGCCTGACAAAATATACATGTTTTATTATTCCATGCCTCACCACAAAGTGAATTATTGCCAATATATATTAACAAATGAGTGTAGGTTTGGTTTTGATTATTCATATTTACAATTCATCTAACATTTATGAATCATAATTATTCATGCAATCAACTGACATTTTTTGGCTACAATTATATTGACATTGTTGCTCTGCTTTTAAAATATCAGAGTTAATTCTCAGATGTGCCAACCCGAATGTACTAGAGCATGACATTGGGGACTTGGCCCTGATCCAACAACATGCCTATTGAGTGAACCCTGAAAAGAGAGAGAAGCTCTGCAGTGAGGTGGAAAGTTACTACGGATATTAAGGAGCTAGTTCTAGAAGTTAGTGAGTTTTAGAAAGACGAGAGTTCTAGAAGTTAGTGAGTTTTAGGAAGATGAGAGTTCTAGAAGTTAGTGAGTTCTAGAAGCTAGTGAGTTTTAGGATTCTATAGAAAGAAAAATAATATGATTGTATATTATTATTTAGAAATACGTGTTTGTTCTTGTTTTTAATTGTTGCCAGCCAGTAGACACCATGTTTATATTGGTGAAGGTGAAGCATTGTAGTTGATAATAATGTGAAATTGAAGTTGTTTTCTGTTGGTGGTAAGCAAACCTGTCTATCAAAAATATTGGATATATGTGTTGTCTTAAAGGGGAAGGTTTTACACGCTTTGGTTTTTAGGTTGGATTTTAGCACGTATAGCTCGTCAGCGCGTATAGCTCCCGTTTACGTTTAGCATGTAGGACGCACTGATTGGTGTCACCTCGTTAGTCACTGTTACACCTGTGCTGGCTTGTCCATCTCGTTATGGTTAAATATTGCCTCATGTTGTTAATATTTTAATCATTGGATTTTCCTTAGTCTTTCAGTTGTTAATCTTCTGTTTGTTATCCTCTTATATTTGTTGTGTATTAAATATTTCTGTTTATTTTTGTAAATTCATGTGAAGCCATTGTGTTGCATCCATGTCTGAAATGTGCTGTTTAATTAAAGCTTGGATTGAACATATTGCAAAACAAATTTACCCAATGATTGACAATCAACAGACTTAATAATTGATTTAACCTTTAACTAGGCAAGTCAGTTAAGAACAAATTTTTATTTAACATGATTGCCTACCAGGGAACAGTGGGTTTAACTGCCTTGTTCAGGGGCAGAACAACATATTTTTTACCTTGTCAGCTCTAACCACAAGGCTACCTGCCGCCCTCTTGAATAACCAATGAGCACCTATTTTAGTCAATTTTAGTATGAAAAACAGTATCAATTCAGTATATCTTCCACTATGTCAAAACAGTATCACTTTTCAACCAACCCAGTGCATTTGTTGAAACTGAAAAGTTTTGAAATCAACAATACGTCAAAGGATTCAACAACTGTAAACTGTAACAAACAATTGGATCAAACAGATCAATCCCACTTGACATTAGGTTTCATTCAGACCCTGCAGGGCTTAGATTAAGCCAGGACTAGTTAAACTAGGACATTTAATAAGCTTTCCTGAACGTGGTTTAAATTAGGCAAAGTTAGTCATAGACTGGAGTGCTGGAGTCAGGTAAATAAGCCTAAATGAGAACACCTGGGTTAATCCTGATTAGGTTCAGTATGAACACCTTGGTTAATCCTGATTAGGTTCAGTATGAACACCTGGGTTACTACTGATTAAGGTCAGTATGAACACCTGGGTTAATCCTGATTAGGTTTAGTATGAACACCTGGGTTAATCCTGATTAAAGTCAGTATGAACACCTGGGTTAATCCTGATTAGGTTCGGTATGAACACATGGGTTAATCCTGATTAGGTTCAGTATGAACACCTGCTGTTGGTCTAATGGTGCTCATTAAAACCCGGAATAGAAAACACCAATACTGGTGTGAATCTTGAGACGAAACAAAGGCAGAGGCAAAAATAATTTGTTTAAAAAAACAAAACAATAGTGTGAATGCAAAAACGTTCCAAAACAAAAGTTGTCAAACCATCCAGTTATTCAATGTAAAACCACACTGCTGCTACTGAGCAGTAGAAGAAGCGGGTTGGGCTGCAATTTGCAGTGAATT
Organism: Oncorhynchus tshawytscha; assembly: GCF_018296145.1. NCBI lineage: Eukaryota > Metazoa > Chordata > Actinopteri > Salmoniformes > Salmonidae > Oncorhynchus > Oncorhynchus tshawytscha. Next base: position 17,764,253 of record NC_056435.1, read on the forward strand.
CAATGGAAATGTGACCACAAGAAGAAACAACAACTAGAGGTGAGATTTCTGCATTATTATCAGGATTACAAGAAGAAACAACAACTAGAGGTGAGATATCTGCATTATCAGGATTACAAGAAGAAACAACAACTAGAGGTGAGATTTCTGCATTATTATCAGGATTACAAGAAGAAACAACAACTAGAGGTGAGATATCTGCATTATCAGTATTTCTCATTGGCAAATTTTTGTGACATCACTTCTATTATTAAATTATCTCTGCCTTTTTATAGACTGTGGAAAAACCTTAAACTGTCTTTTAAAAAAGAGAGAAAGCAGAGATCAGAAGAGAGATTTACTACTAGTGGTGGACCACCAAAATAACACAACACTGATGAACTCAGTTACTTCCTGTCTGGAATAATAGAGCAGCAGCAACCTCTGGATGGTATACCGGATGATGACCAACCTCTGGATGGTATACCGGACGATGACCAACCTCTGGATGGTATACCGGACGATGACCAACCTCTGGATGGTATACCGGATGATGACCAACCTCTGGATGGTATACCAGATGATGACCAACCTCTGGATGGTATACCGGATGATGACCATTTGGACAGTTCAGATGAAGAACTGATCACAAATGGTACATATACCAACTCACTGTGTACTGGCTCTTATAACCAAAGACAGTAAATTGGTTACTTCCTTTGGTAAATATATTCCTTTGTCTGTGTCAATCTTTATTCTTCTTCATTCTAAGAACCGTATTAGTTTATTTGTGCTTGTTCTTTTTCCAGAGGAAAGGAATGTTACTATGTAACTAGTAACTATTAGTAGACCATGTTACTATGTAGTAACTATTAGTAGACCATGTTACTATGTAGTAACTATTAATAGACCATGTTACTATGTAGTAACTATTAATAGACCATGTTACTATGTAGTAACTATTAGTAGACCATGTTACTATGTAGTAACTATTAGTAGACCATGTTACTATGTAGTAACTATTAGTAGACCATGTTACTATGTAGTAACTATTAGTAGACCATGTTACTATGTAGTAACTATTAGTAGACCATGTTACTATGTAGTAACTATTAGTAGACCATGTTACTATGCAGTAACTATTAGTAGACCATGTTACTATGTAGTAACTATTAGTAGACCGTGTTACTATGTAGTAACTATTAGTAGACCATGTTACTATGCAGTAACTATTAGTAGACCGTGTTACTATGTAGTAACTATTAGTAGACCGTGTTACTATGTAGTAACTATTAGTAGACCATGTTACTATGTAGTAACTATTAATAGACCATGTTACTATGTAGTAACTATTAATAGACCATGTTACTATGTAGTAACTATTAGTAACTATTAGACCATGTTACTATGTAGTAACTATTAGTAGACCATGTTACTATGTAGTAACTATTAGTAGACCATGTTACTATGTAGTAACTATTAGTAGACCATGTTACTATGTAGTAACTATTAGTAGACCATGTTACTATGTAGTAACTATTAGTAGACCATGTTACTATGTAGTAACTATTAGTAGACCATGTTACTATGTAGTAACTATTAGTAGACCATGTTACTATGTAGTTACTATGTAGTAACTATTAGTAGACCATGTTACTATGTAGTTACTATGTAGTAACTATTAGTAGACCATATTACTATGCAGTAACTATTAGTAGACCGTGTTACTATGCAGTAACTATTAGTAGACCGTGTTACTATGCAGTAACTATTAGTAGACCGTGTTACTATGCAGTAACTATTAGTAGACCGTGTTACTATGCCGTAACTATTAGTAGACCGTGTTATTATGCAGTAACTATTAGTAGACCGTGTTACTATGCAGTAACTATTAGTAGACCGTGTTACTATGCAGTAACTATTAGTAGACCGTGTTACTATGCAGTAACTATTAGTAGACCGTGTTACTATGCAGTAACTATTAGTAGACAGTGTTACTATGCAGTAACTATTAGTAGACCGTGTTACTATGCAGTAACTATTAGTAGACCGTGTTACTATGCAACTATTAGTAACTATTAGTAGACCGTGTTACTATGCAGTAACTATTAGTAGACCGTGTTACTATGCAGTAACTATTAGTAGACCGTGTTACTATGTAGTAACTATTAGTAGACTGTGTTACTATGTAGTAACTATTAGTAGACCGTGTTACTATGTAGTAACTATTAGTAGACCGTGTTACTATGTAGTAACTATTAGTAGACCGTGTTACTATGTAGTAACTATTAGTAGACCGTGTTACTATGTAGTAACTATTAGTAGACCGTGTTTCTCACCCTAATATACTCTGGGAAGTGCCCATATTCATAGAATTGCACTTTAAAGTTGGCTTGACCAGCAACATCAGGAAACTTGATGTAAAGACTCCCCAGTTCACAAATGGCCTTGCAGACTTTGAACAATTAAACATGCAGTTGCTTCATTGGCACCACACAAATCACCAGTTTCATAATTAAAAATTCCAGATGCCAAAAACCTCAAAGTGATCAGAACTTGGAGAGAATTGGGTGAAGGCCATCCTCGAGTCTCAAGCAGAGATGTTATCTCCAATGCATTTTTGTTAAGGGAATTTTTTTATCAATAATGACTAATTATGTATACATTTCAATCAGGATGTACTAATCAGAATACTATTATGTTACTGTATATGTATGAATTTTATTTTTAATCCTAGTACTGAATATAATGTGTGTAAATATAATCAAGAATTAGAACAATGACTGTCTGTTCCTTGGTAGAAATGAATGAACTTATCGTCAGACTGGCTAGAATGCTTATCTACACAGGAAGACCTTGGCTCAGTCATAAATTATATTAAATTGGTAGGGAGACGATGTGGGAAGGCTTGAGATACTGCCTTTGTACCAGGGTGGGAGAAGAGTCATTAGTTTTCAAACTGTCCCATCGTCATTTTCAGTTTATAACCTGTGGTAAACTGTACCGTGTTCAGTACTCTCGTGAATAAAATCTGCTGTTTGACTTTAAGACTGGGCTCTGTCCATTACTATAAAATAAGGGTCTTACAAATCCTTATGAATTGACAGAGTGTTTCATTTTAATTGGGTGTTAAAACATAGAGTTATTTAATTCCTGCAACAATGTTCTTTGTACATACGAAAGCGGTCTCAAAGTAATGTAATGGGTGACTCCTATCCACAAGTACTGGTCTGGCCTCTGTAGTGCATGTTGGTCTTCATGTAGACATTCCAGATAGTCCAGGCTCCCTCACAAACAGCACTAAGCAGAAGTTAAACCTGCCTCTTTGAAAGATTCATTTAAGCTTCCATTTAGTCCTGGAGTAGCTCTTATCTGCCCTCTTGCAATCGGCTTTGTTTAGTCCAGAACAGGCTAAATCTACCACAAATTATAAGATAATTCTGTGCAAGTCGCTTTGAGATAAGACAGCTCAAACAATAATTTTAATCTGTGAGTAAGCTTAAGATTTGCTGGGGAACCGGCACTGAGTGTTGTATATAATATGACTAAATGTGTTTCTTTCTGTGTTGCAGGGGCAGTCAAGAAATGGAACATCAAGGCCACAGGACATGACATAAGCAGAGCTGTGGGAGACCACCTCAAGCCCCTGGTAGAGCCAGGAGTGGTGTTTACCACTCCACCACGCCTTCAGCAGGCTTGAAAAGTGGGATTGATCTGTTGGATCCATTTGTTTGCTTCAGTTCTCAGTAGTTGAATCCTTTGACATATTGTTGATTTCAACATTTTTCATCTTCAACAAATGCTTTGAATTTATACTGTTTTTCATACTAAGATGGAGCAAGAATCTGTTGATTGGTTGGTCATTGGGTAAATTTGTTTTGCAATATGTTCAATCCAAGCTTTAATTAAACAGCACATTTCAGACATGGATGCAATGCAATGCATTTCACAGAAAAACAAAACAAATAAAAACATACACAGCAAACAGAAGAATAACAACTGAAAGACTAATGAACATTTCAAGGAAATGCCTTTGATTAACAAGAACTGGATGCTACAACCCAAAATATAAGCTTGTTTTACTACGTTGTTTGTTGTTACGTTCCCCAGCAAGAAAACCAAAAATGTCCCTTAAACAGAAGAGGGAACTAAAAATGAATCACTGACAACAGCCAAAACTAAACATGTGGGGTTTTAGGAGGGGTTCTGAAAGACACTATGGGGGTGTCCACTGGAAGTTGACTAGTAACAACTGGGACCTAAAAGACACCCACCATGAGACCCACTAAATCTGTCCAAGAAGAGGCAAACAAAAGAAAAACCCACAACAAACTTAAAGACAGGAAGTAAACCAAAAAGGTGGTTAAAATAATTTATTACAATCAATACCATTCATACTATTACAAAATCATAATTCTCATTCATTCTTAATTAATTCTATTTACAAAAACATCAAACAAAAACAAACCTCAGGGGAGCATCGTCCCTCCCCGTCATACCTAACCAATACATAACCCTTTCCTATCTCCCCTTCCCTAATCTATCCCCTTACCAAACTCACTCTAACACTCCCAGCCCTAAACCCCCTTTCCACCTCTCCCGTGCCGCATGCTTCCCCACTTCCTCTCCTCCCTCTTCATCTTCCCCCTCAAATCACCTTCCACCCTTCTCACTATCCCTTCCACCCCCAATCTCTCCCTGTCTTGACTAAATTCTGCCTGGCTTCCCACAGTCCCTTTTAAAGAGACTCATGAGAAGCCAGAGCAGAAACCTGTCCCTATCCGTTCCCTTTGCTCTCCCTACGCCTCTCTCTAGCCTAGCCCATGTCAAAACAAAATCACTCCTAACCACACCTAGCATCACCCGTGCCCTAGCCCAGACTAGTCCGGCAAAGGCACAGTCCCAGAAGGCATGGCGCACAGTCTCCCCCTGCCACAAGAGGATCTTGGACAGGTGGGGGATTGCACCAAACTATACCGGTACAAGATGGCACGTACCGGCAAGCGCTTATGGAGGCCCAACCAATTCAGGTCCTTGAGCCTGTTGTCCAGGCCCCGCGCCTGCACTCCCTCCCAGACCACTGACGAGATGCCCGCTACAGGCGCAGGACTCCCTGCCTGCCTGACCTCCTCGTACAGGTGCCTGTGGTCTAAACCTACTCGGGCAACTTCAACCTCGGGGTGCGCACGCAGCCACTTGGCCGCATGGCCAAAGTGCCACGGCAGCTGTTCCGCCCGAGGACCCGTTAGACCACACCATTACGCTTCTTGCCTTATACGAGAAGAACACCCGCAGGAGGTAACCGGACGGGTGTATAACCGGACGAGCAAGCTCCGTCAACAAGAAAGAAACAAAAATGGCGTCCAGCTTGAGGGGGAAATGTGGTACCCCCCTACCTCCCTCCCCGATGGGACAGATCATGCGTGCCCTGGCGACCCACTCGCACCTGCCACTCCACATAAACTGAAACACAAGCCTCACTAGAGGCCTCCTTAGACAAGCCGGCAATGGGTAGATGTATGCCAAATACAAAAGAGACGGCAACACATCCACCTTTAGGACCAGGACTTTGACCATAAAAGACAAATACCTAGCCTTCCACATTGCTAGCTTCCTCTGTACCACTGCGATACGCATGTTCCAGTTTAGCGTCGCTGAGCCGGAGGTCTCAAAATGAACCCCGAGAATCCTCAGGGCCCCTTCACAGAGAGATAACCCCCAGGCACATCCGTTCTACCGCGCCATCTTCCGAAAAACTTGACGGAAGACTTTGCATGGTTCAGAACTGCTCCAGACGCTCGGGTGAAATCCCCAAAGATGGCAAGGGACCTTGTCAGGCACGAGTCCTTGCACAACAGCAAGGAAGTGTCGTCGGCGTACTGCGTCATCTTAACACGCAGCCCACCGCTTCCAGGGATCAACAAGCCTTCCACCCCTGTGTCTGCCCTAATGGCAGCCCCCAGAGGCTCCATGTACAGAACGAAGAGGAGAGCCGAGAGTGGGCATCCCTGCCTGACCCCAGACGAGAGGTCAAAAACGTCACCTAAGTGACTATTTACACTAACTCGACACCCCGCTCCGACATATAAAGTACGGATCCATCCTATAAACTTCTCCCCAAATCCTAATCTACCTAACACCCTGAATAGAAAAGATCTATTCACGCGATCAAAAGCTTTCGCCTGATCTAGCGCTGCTACCATTAAAGGCAGCCCTCTATCTTCAACCCAAGCGATGGAATCCCTGATCAACTGTAGGTTCCATCTTATAGAGCGGCCCTCTAACCCGTACGTCTGATCCTCGTGGACGACGTAGGGAAGGCCTGTGCGCAACCGGTCTGCTAAAACCTTTGCAAGAATCTTGTAATCTACGCACAGCATGGTCAATGGCCGCCAGTTGCCAAGGTCAGTTGCTTCCCCCTTCTTATAAAGAAGTGACAGCACACCAACAGCCATTGATCCCCCCGGGACCCCCGTCTCAAGGATGGCCTTCAAGACTTCGAGAACCACTGGTCCAAGTATACCCCAAAACTTGAGGTAAAACTCAGCCGGCAGCCCATCCATCCCAGGCACCTTCCCTTTTCCCATCCTCCTAAGAGCGCTCTCAACCTCTTCTAGTGAGATCTGGGCTTCCATCACGTCTCTAATGTCCTCTGGCAACCGCCGGGACAAGTGTTCTAAAAACACGTTTCCCTGCTCTACATCTATTTCCCTTTCCTTAAATAAACCTTGGAAATACCTAGATCAGTTGTCATTTCCTCTGGTTTACTTACTATACTACCATTTTCTTCCCTAACTCCCTGCATTACCTTCCTACTCTGTCTGGCCCTAACCGTCCTCTCCTCTCCTGACGCCCCCCCGTCCTCCATCCCAACCCATGACCCAGGCAGTGTGTTGGGTCCTCCCTCCCCACCCACCATCCCCCCCTCCCTGTTTGCCTCGGGGCTGCATGTAGGGGACCCCATCTCCCCAAACAGGAGTTGGGATCCCTCTAGGAAACAGCCCACCGACCCCTCACTGGAGTCATCAAAATGCAAGGGGCTGAGGCAAACCGGGAGGACAAATTACCCTCCCCCCCCGCCACTCTCTTAGCCCCCCCCACCTCCCTCTCACTTCCTGCCAAGCTCCCCCTCTTTATCCCTTTCTTCTTTGGTGAAGGAGGTAGCGGGGAGACACAACGTCCCATCCCCGCTAACTCCTCCACCAAATCCCCGATCATTTCGACCTCGAGGAAGCCTGGCAGGCTGTCCCCCACTCCTTCCCCCATCTCTCCCCTCCCACCCCCTCCCCTCCCACCTCCACTCCTCCCTCCTTCTCCGTCACTGTCCCCGTTCCCTCTTCCACTCCTTCTCGTACCACTGTCCCCTTCTCCCTCTTCTCAGCTCCTCCACGTTCTTCCACCTTCTTTTTAATCTCTCCTTCTTTTTCCTTCTTTCCATCTTCTCTCCTCTTTCTTTTCGCCTCTTCCTTCTTCCCTTCTTCGTCCTTCTCCGTCCTTTCCCCTGTGCCATCCGTACAATCCGCGCATGCGTCCTCTCTTTCCTCCCCCATCCCCCGCTCCCCCAGCTGCAGACGTGTATGACCTGTGACGAGCCGGGCAATCACGCCACAGGTGTGCTCTTGAGCCACACCCGTGGCAAGCCTTGGGCTCGTCACATTCCTTGGCCTCGTGCTCTTCCGACCCACAAAATCGACACCTCTTGGCGCTGCACGAGGCCAGGATATGGCCGTAGGCCATACAACGCCTGCAGAACGGGGCTGACGGGCATAGTAGAGTGTTCCCCTGTCAGCCCCCAGGGAGAACATCGCCGGAGGATGGAGGTAGCCATCCACACTCTTCGGGGACTCCCTGAGTAACGCCTGGAACCCTCTCCTCCCGTTCCAGAAACCCAGGGAGTCCCTGAGGTACCTCGCTGAGGAGACATTGTCCATGTACCTCCCCAGAAAGGCCCTCACCTCTTCATCTTTCACATGCAGATTGTACATGGTTACGGTGACCACCCTGAAGTTGTTCTTCGCCAGGCTGGTCACCGCATAATGGCACAGGGGTCCCGTTTTCTCTGCTTCCTTTGCTATCTTCATTACTTCGTCATGTTTTTCTTCTTTGTGAAACGTCACATCGAAAGCCTTCTCATTCGGGTTCCCTTGAAGGCAGAGCACTTCCTTCACCTCTATCCTGAGGCATCCCATCAAAATGGTCCTTCCAAATGTCTCTCTACTCCACGGCTCCACCTCCTTTTCAGTCCAGGCAAATCGTAAGGTATTTGCCATACCAATCCCCGGAACCGATCTTGTTTGCTTGTATTGATTCATTTAAAAAAATAAGCTCTCTTCAGAAAGAAGCTTCAACCTGAAATGAAAACATCTTTAACCAGAAAGGTGGAGCAACTAAAGTTGTTGACTCTCCACATCTATCAAGACAACTGGAGCACTGGGCCAGACACTCTTAAATAGAACCTGGACCAGCTCAGGTGAAACACCTTCCCACTAACGAGATGGACAAGCCAGAACAGGTGTAACACATACTACACCAATATGTGCACCCAAGACACATTTCAGTTGTACAATCAATCAATCAATCAATCAAAATGTATTTATAAAGCCCTTCTTACATCCGCTGAGGCCACAGAGTGCTGTACAGAAACCCAGCCTAAAACCCCAAACAGCAAGCAATGCAGGTGTAGAAGCACGGTGGCTAGGAAAAAGTCCCTAGAAAGGCCTAAACCTAGGAAGAAACCTAGAGAGGAACCAGGCTATGAGGGGTGGCCAGTCCTCTTCTGGCTGTGCCGGGTGGAGATTATAACAGAACATGGCCAAGATGTTCATAGATGACCAGCAGGGTCAAATAATAATAATCACAGTGGTTGTCAAGGGTGTGACAGGTCAGCACCTCAGGAGTAAATGTCAGTTGGCTTTTCATAGCCAATCATTCAGAGTATCTCTACAACTTCCATTTCACATAATCATCTACAATATAAACATGGTGTCTTCTGTTAGGAATTTTATCAATAATGACTAAACAATATCTACATTTTAAATAGAACTATAACTAATTAAAACTTCTACTCTGTTTTATTATAATCTGATTAATAATGTTAATTCATAAGGAAGGGATTGTGTAGCTTGAAACAGGGGGTAATTAAACTTAATAAATACCATTTCAGCTATGTTGTGGAGGAATGGATTGTGGGTTTTAAGTAGAAAGAAATGATCATTAACCTATGGTTGAACCGACTCAACTTAGCTCTGGAATGTTTAGATAAGGCAGCGAGTGTTTTCCTGAGTTTTCCATTATCTGGAACTGTCTTCTAAATAGTGATTGGATGAAGGTGAGACTTCAGAATTTAATCTTGATAATAATGTGTGCGCAAGGGGGTTGGAATAAACTTTTGAACCTGTTTTGTCTTGGTCGATAGGAGGAAGGATATTTTATAACCTATGACGTCATGTTTTGTATATAAACTGTTGTTTGTGGTTCCATGGTAGCGAGCTCCGAGAATAAATACTATTATCTAATTTTGATAAGACTGGTCTCTGTCTACTTTATGCAAATAGGAATCTTACAAATTCTTATAAAATAGACTGAGTGAATTTAATTGTAGGAATTATGAAATTCCAATGAAACTTCACATACATGTAATTCTGTAATTGGTTACATTTTTACAATACATGTCAACAATTAAAAACACGTATTTCTGAATAATAATATACAATCTATAGTTTTTTATGCTTTTTCTTTCCATAGAATCCTAAAATTGACTAGCTTCTAGAACTCGTGTCTTCCTAAAATTCACTAGCTTCTAGCCCAAACAAATCTCAAATCAAGTTGTATTAGTCACATGCACCGGATACAACACTGGACTGCTTACTTACGAGCCCCTAACCAACAGTGCAGTTTTTAAAAAATACAGAAAAGAATAAGAGATAAAAGTCATCTCCAACACGGAAAAACGTGTCAAAATAAATTGTGATCCATGGTAACACACTGGCTAAATGCAAAACAAATCTTTTTGACTGCCAATCCTTGAGATAATCAGCAACCAAGTTGTCCTTACCACACACGTCTGATTTCAAGAGGAAACACCTGCGATATCTGTAGTAACTTTCCACCTCACTGCGGAGCTTCTCTCTCTTTTCAGAGTTCACTACATAGGCATGTTGTTGGATATAAAAGCAGGGTAACAATGTCAATACAATTGTACCAAAATGTTTTAAGTTGGTTGCATGAATAACTATGATTACTAAATGTTACATAATTGTAAATATGAAATATCAAAACCAAATGTACACACCCCTTTGTTAATATATATTGGCAATAATTAACTTAATGGTGAGGAATGGAATAATTAAACATGTATCTTTTGTCAGGCTGGATGTTTGAAATATGAGGTTATTTGAGTCATGCTTCTTCAGTAGTGGAATAAAGACAATTAGCACTTGAATGTTGGCAAGAAATTCTGGGGTGATGTAAGATTGTTAATAAAATTGATTATAGGTGTATAGGCTGCAAGTACGTTGAAATTAAACTATTTTCAAGTCATTGAAAAAACAACCCGAAAATAAATCTTTTCAACTTTCACTTTCAACTACAAACGACAATATATTGGACGTTGATTATAGTCTTATTTTCAATGTCTTTTAAATTTCATTTTGCTGTATGGGAATAGTGAAATGTCAAAACACTGTTGTAACGTGTCCAAATCAATAACCAATATGCAGAAACAGCTTGGGATATATTGAAAACCTAAACATTTGGGAGTGTTTCATTGTGATTCCAGTGGGTCACCAATGTGGTAAACAGCTAGCTACATTTTGAAATGTAACATGTAACTCTTTTTTGTTAGTCATTTTTTGTTCAATCACATAAATAGTAACTCTTTCAATTCAGAGCCTGGATTTTTTTCGCCTGAGGATAATATCAATTAAACATGGGGCAAACATTTAGTGTTCTACATTGACATTCATTAAAATACCCGTTCTACAATGTTAAAACATTCTACATTGTGACATTATTTCATTGATATCATGAAACAACTCCTTCATGTATGTATTTTCTGATGTTTGATCAGAGATATTTTACTAGAGTATCTCTTCCCACAATGATCAAAGAGAAAAGATTTCTCTCCTGTGTGTATTCTCTGGTGTAAAGTCAGAGAGCCAGAAGTAGTAAAACTCTTCCCACATTGACCACAGCTATAAGGTTTCTCTCCTGTGTGTGTTCTCTGGTGTAATGTCAGAGAGCCAGATGAAGTAAAACTCTTCCCACATTGATTACAGCTATAAGATTTCTCTCCTTTGTGTGTTCTCTGGTGTATTTTAAGTTTCACTGAAGTGTTGAATATTTTCCCACGGTCAGAGCATCAGTGAGATTTCTTCCCTGTGGGTCTCTGCAGGTGTTTCGTGAGGAGTTTTGATCTGGAGAGACTCTTCTCTGCCTCGTCAGCATCATGAGGTTGTTGAGGCTCCACAGAGGATCCGCGATTGTCCTGTCTCTCACCTGTGTGAACGACAAAGTCAGACAGATGGTTAAAGGTCCACAACAGCAGAAATCCACTGTTTATTTGAGGTAAAAGGTGATGCCCAGAGCATACCCATGACGTTGTACAACAATTGACGTCTGTTAAATTTGACCATAGTCAAGTTAGCAACAATAGTCATATTTTGTCTTGTTTTCACATTAGTAGTAACTAGAAAAAAATTATTCAAGTTGTTGAAATCCTAAGCACTGTGCCAGATGACTTTTGGTTTCCAATATAGGCCCCTTTCGGTGTTTGATAAAATTGCGTCACAAGGTCAATGCACACAAAATGTGATTGCAGAAACTCCTCCCTGCTAATGAGGATGTAGTATATCTGCCTGGAGCAAAAATGGTGAGCAAAGATTTCAGTTTTTCACAATGTTTTCTGAATATTACAGCGCAAGATCAGGAGTGCTACTCAAGGAAACTCACATTAAGCTCTGTGTCTATTCACAAATTCACCACCGTGGGGGAAAAATCAAGGGAGTTCTCATAGGCTGACAGCAAAAATAGCCATTTACAGGTTGCTTATGAGTGCATTTCACACTACTTTTGGATTATAATTGTAAGACTCATTTTGAATCACCTGCTTAATATGTTGGTGTTTTTGTCGCAAATCAACTGCTTTATACTTTTAAAAAACACTTCAACCAGTAAAATGCTCTTCGGCTAGCTTTGCCATCAGCCTGACAATGAGTGTTTGTACACTAAGAGTAACAAATTGGCCCATAACTTCACCAAACAATAACATAGTAGAGGTCGACCGATTATGATTTTTCAACGCCGATGCCGATTATTGGAGGACCCAAAAAAGGCGATACCGATTAAATCGGCCGATTTTATATATATATTTGTAATAATGACAATTACAACAATACTGAATGAACACTTTTATTTAACTTAATATAATACATAAAAAAATCAATTTAGTCTCAAATAAATAATGAAACATTTGGTGTAAAAAATGCACAGTGTAAAAGTGCAATATGAAGAAAGTAAAAGTGCAATATGAGCCATGTAAAAAAGCTTTTAACATAACTACAGTGCCTTGCGAAAGTATTTGGCCCCCTTGAACTTTGCGACCTTTTGCCACATTTCAGGCTTCAAACATAAAGATATAAAACTGTATTTTTTTGTGAAGAATCAACAACAAGTGGGACACAATCATGAAGTGGAATGACATTTATTGGATATTTCAAACTTTTTTAACAAATCAAAAACTGAAAAATAGGGCGTGCAAAATTATTCAGCCCCCTTAAGTTAATACTTTGTAGCGCCACCTTTTGCTGCGATTACAGCTGTAAGTCGCTTGGGGTATGTCTCTATCAGTTTTGCACATCGAGAGACTGACATTTTTTCCCATTCCTCCTTGCAAAACAGCTCGAGCTCAGTGAGGTTGGATGGAGAGCATTTGTGAACAGCAGTTTTCAGTTCTTTCCACAGATTCTCGATTGGATTCAGGTCTGGACTTTGACTTGGCCATTCTAACACCTGGATATGTTTATTTTTGAACCATTCCATTGTAGATTTTGCTTTATGTTTTGGATCATTGTCTTGTTGGAAGACAAATCTCCGTCCCAGTCTCAGGTCTTTTGCAGACTCCATCAGGTTTTCTTCCAGAATGGTCCTGTATTTGGCTCCATCCATCTTCCCATCAATTTTAACCATCTTCCCTGTCCCTGCTGAAGAAAAGCAGGCCCAAACCATGATGCTGCCACCACCATGTTTGACAGTGGGGATAGTGTGTTCAGGGTGATGAGCTGTGTTGCTTTTACGCCAAACATAACGTTTTGCATTGTTGCCAAAAAGTTCAATTTTGGTTTCATCTGACCAGAGTACCTTCTTCCACATATTTGGTGTGTCTCCCAGGTGGCTTGTGGCAAACTTTAAACAACACTTTTTATGGATATCTTTAAGAAATGGCTTTCTTCTTGCCACTCTTCCATAAAGGCCAGATTTGTGCAATATACGACTGATTTTTGTCCTATGGACAGAGTCTCCCACCTCAGCTGTAGATCTCTGCAGTTCATCCAGAGTGATCATGGGCCTCTTGGCTGCATCTCTGATCAGTCTTCTCCTTGTATGAGCTGAAAGTTTAGAGGGACGGCCAGGTCTTGGTAGATTTGCAGTGGTCTGATACTCCTTCCATTTCAATATTATCGCTTGCACAGTGCTCCTTGGGATGTTTAAAGCTTGGGAAATCTTTTTGTATCCAAATCCGGCTTTAAACTTCTTCACAACAGTATCTCGGACCTGCCTGGTGTGTTCCTTGTTCTTCATGATGCTCTCTGCGCTTTTAACGTACCTCTGAGACTATCACAGTGCAGGTGCATTTATACGGAGACTTGATTACACACAGGTGGATTGTATTTATCATCATTAGTCATTTAGGTCAACATTGGATCATTCAGAGATCCTCACTGAACTTCTGGAGAGAGTTTGCTGCACTGAAAGTAAAGGGGCTGAATAATTTTGCACTCCCAATTTTTCAGTTTTTGATTTGTTAAAAAAGTTTGAAATATCCAATAAACGTCGTTCCACTTCATGATTGTGTCCCACTTGTTGTTGATTCTTCACAAGAAAATACAGTTTTATATCTTTATGTTTGAAGCCTGAAATGTGGCAAAAGGTCGCAAAGTTCAAGGGGGCCGAATACTTTCGCAAGGCACTGTATTTCTCTCTATACCATTTGTATTTCATATACATTTGTATTTATCTAATATGTTTTTTTACCTTTATTTTCCTAGGGAAGTCAGTTAAGAACAAATTTGTATCTTCAATGACAGCCTAGGAACAGTGTGTTAACTACCTGTTCAGGGGTAGAATGACAGATTTGTACCATGACAGCTCGGGGATTTGAACTTGCAACCTTTCGGTAACTAGTCCAACGCTCTAACCAGGCTACCCTGCCGCCCAGAATGTTCTTATAGGCACATTAGTATTGCCAGCCTAATCTTGGGACTTGATAGGCTTGAAGTCATAAACAGAGCTGTGCTTCAAGAATTGCGAAGAGTGCTGTTTGAATGAATGCTTACGAGCCTGCTGCTGCATACCACCGCTCAGTCAGACTGCTCTATCAAATATCAAATCATAGACTTAATTATAATATAATAAACACAGAAATACGAGCCTTAGGTCATATTCAATTTAATACCGCTCTTCACCGACCCAGGAAGGGGCGGGGACAAACAGGTGTTGTACCTCGTTTCCCTCCTTCAGGGAACAGTAATTATAGTCATAAATTTACACTCCCTTTCAGTCGGTCAACTTCGGTACAACAAACTATGGGGAAATACAATCATTCCCCAGCCGACCAAACGGATACTACATGAAACCGCACCTGGCAGACCACCCAGACCCGACCCTACAAGATGCGTCAGTTTTGTCAATTTATTCATTGTCTTTTGTTTGAAACACTCCTGTCAATGTTGAGTAAGGACGCACACCTGATTACGCATATAGGCCTATAAATGTGCCCATTTGGGAGATGTCTGATAGTATTTCTGATTTTCTTAACGCACCACCACTAATGAGTTGTGGAGCTTCTGAAATACATTTTTTCTTCACCTCAAACAGCAAGTAAACAAAGTCTAATCAAAATCAATTGCTGGGTATGAGTTGAGAAACATACGTACTTTCAAAGAAAATAGGCAATGTTACGATTGCAAAGCTACACGATATTACAGAGAACAAGTTAATTATCTCACATCTTTGAAAATATTTGTAATGTTGTGCTTCTTGTTCACGGAGGGTAATTCATGCAAATGTTATTTTCTTTAAGCTGTTAATACAAATCGAAAGGAGTTTCCAAAATCCTAATTTCTTAACTTCTTAAGGTATAGGAGGCAGCATTTTCACTTTTGGATAAATAGCTTTCCCAATTTCAACTTCCTACAACTCATGCAGGAAACGCAACGTCACTACAAAATAATTCAAAATTTCCCTATTAACTTTGCCAAAATATTTCAAACTACTTTTGTAATACAACTTTAGGTATTTTTAAACGCTAACAATCGATCAAATTGTAGACAGGGCTGTGTTCAATACAGGAAGAAAACAAACCATGCTCCTTTTCACGTCTTGCGCAACTCTCAACAGTGTTATGTAGTTCCTAGATGACCTACTTCTTCATTCCACAAATTAATAACCTCAACCAAATTCCAAAGACTGGTGACATCCAGTGGAAGCGGTAGGAACTGAAAACAGGTTCCTAAGAAATATCACATGCCAATGACAAATCAGTGAACAGACAGAGACCGAAAAAGAAAAACATTTCTGAACTGTTAGTCCACGGGGGTTTTGCCTGCTAAAAAGTTCTGTTATACTCACAGACATGATTCAAACAGTTTTAGAAACTTCAGAGGGTTTTCTATCCAAATATACTAATGATATGCATATATTATATTCCTGGCATGAGTAGCAGGAAGTTGAAATTGGGCACGCTATTTATCCAAAAGTGAAAATGCTGCCCCTTATACCTTAAGAAGTTAACACAGTGTCCAAATAAGGGCCAGATGTATACAGAATGGTGTGGTCTGCGTAGAGGTGGATCAAGGAATCACCCGCAGCAAGAGCAACATCATTGGTATATACAGAGAAATGAGTCGGTCCGAGAATTGAACCCTGTGGTACCTCCATAGAGACTGCCAAAGGTCCGGACAACAGGCCCTGCGATATGACACACTGAACTCTGTCTGAGAAGTAGTTGGTGAACCAGGCGAGTCAGTCATTTGAGAAACCAAGGCTGTTAAGTCTGCCGATAAGAATACAGTGATTGACAGAGTTGAAAACCTTGGTCAGGTTGATGAAGACGGCTGCACAATACTGTCTTTTATTGATGGTGGTTATGATATCGTTTAGTAACTTGAGCGAGGCTGAGGTGCACCCATGACCAGCTCGGAAACGGGATTGCACAGCGGAGAAGGTACGGTGGGATTCAAAATGGTCAGTGATCTGTTTGTTAACTTGGATGTCGAAGACTTCAGAAAGGCAAGGCAGGATGGATATAGGTCTATAACAGCTTGGGTCTAGAGTGTCAAACCCTTTGGAAAGGGGGAAGACCGCAGAAGCGTTCCAATCTTAAGGAATCTCGGACGATACTAAATAGTTGTTGAACAGACTAGTAATAAGGGTTGCCACAATGGCATAGGATAATTTTACAAAGAGAGGGTCCAGATTGTCTAGCCCAGCTGATTTGTACGGGTCCAGGTTTTTGCAAGTCTTTCAGAACATCAGCTAACTGGATTTGGGTGAAGGAGAAGCTGGGGAGGCTTGGGGAAGTAGCTGAGGGGGGTGGGGAGCCGTTGGCCAGGGTTGGGGTAGCCAGGAGGAAAGCACGGCCAGCCGTAGAGAAATGCTTCTTGAAATTCTCGATTATCGTGGAGTTATCGGTGGTGATAGTGTTTCCTAGCCTCAGTGCAGTGGGCAGCTGGGATGAAGTGCTCTTATTCTCCATGGACTTTACAATGTCCCAAAACTTTTTGGAGTTAGAGCTACAGGATTCAAATTTCTGTTTGAAAAAGCTAGCCTTTGCTTTCCTAACTGACTGTGTGTATTGGTTCCTGACTTCTCTGAAAAGTTGCATATCGCGGAGACTATTCGATGCTAGTGCAGTATGCCACAGGATGTTTCTGTGCAGTATGCCACAGGATGTTTCTGTGCAGGTCAAGGGCAGTCAGGTCTGGAGTGAACCAAGGGCTATATCTGTTCTTAGTTACACCTTTTTTGAAAGGGGCATGCTCATTTAAAGTGGTTAGGAAATTACAATGAAAGAATAACTAGGCATCCCCTAAAGACGGGATGATGTTAATATCCTTCCAGGATAACTGGGCCATGTTGATTAGAAAGGCCTACTTGCAGAAGTGTTTTAGGGAGCATTTGACAGTGATGAGGGGTGGTCGTATGACCGCGGACCCATAACGGATGCAGGCAATGATGCAGTGATCGCTGAGATCCTAATTGAAACAGCAGAGGTGTATTTGAACAAAGTAGTTAACCCACTGTTCCTAGGCCGTCATTGAAAATAAGAATTTGTTCTTAACTGTCTTGACCTGGAAAGTATGGTAGAACTTTGCAGGCCATCTCTACAGTAGATTGCAACTCCTCCCCCTTTGACAGTTATATCTTGATGGAAAATGTTGTAAATGGTGATGGAAATTTCAGAATTTTTGGTGGCCTTTCAAAGCCAGGATACAGACACAGCAAGGATATCAAGGTTGGCGGAGTGTGCTAAAGCAGTGAGTAAAACAAACTTAGGGAGGAGGCTTCTGATGTTAACATGCATGAAACCAAGGCTTTTACAGTTATAGAAGTCAACAATTGAGAGCGCCTGTGGACACACAGGGCCAGGATTAACCTCTACATCACCCGAGGAACAGAGGAGTAGGGTGAGGGTACGGCTAAAGGCTATCAGAACTGGTCGTCTAGTGCGTTGTGAACAGAGAATAAAAGGAGCAGATTTCTGGGCATGGTAGTATAGATTCAAGGCATAATGTACAAACAGGGTTTGGTAGGGTGTGGCTACAGTGGAGGTAAACCTAGGCATTGAGTGACGAAAAGAGAGGTTGCATCTCTGGAGGCACCAGTTATGCTAGGTGAGGTCACCGCATGTGTGGGAGGTGGGACAAAAGAGTTCTCTGAGGCATGTTGAGTGGGACTAGGGGCTCCGCAGTAGAATAAAACAATGATAACTACCCTAAACAACAGTATACAAGGCATATTGACATTAGAGAGACATAAAGCGAGGCATAAAGCAATCACAGGTGTTGATTGGGAGAGCTAGCTAAGACAACAACGGGTAAGACAAAAGTTAATCAGCTAAGAAAACAACAGGTAAAATGGCGATGAATGGGCAGAGAGGGTCAGTTAACTACACACAGGGCCTGAGTTCAAGGCTGGGGCCGACAGATAAACAAAATGGAGTATCGTTATTAATGAACAGTCCAGCAGGCATCAGCTATGTAGCCAAGTGATCATAGGGTCCAGTGAACAACAATATATGAACCAGGGAAGCCGATATGGTAGTCTTTACTACGCTAGCCGGGAGATGCGCCTGGTTCGAGGCTAACTGGTGCTAGCTTCGGGACAAGGGCGTCACCGACATCTGGCAAAGGCTGGTTGAGGGCACATCGGAATTGCGTCGGCAGACCAGTCGTGATGGATCGGCGGGGCTCCGTGTTGACAAAGGGTCCAGGCCAATTGGCAAAATATGTATCGTAGCTGGAGTAATTTTGTTTACTAGCCGGGAGATGCACCTGCCTCGAGACTAACTGGTACTAGCTTCGGGACAAGGGCATTAGCCATCATAGCCACTCCGGTGTGTCCGGTGCGAAGGTCCAGAACTTACGGCAGGAATCCGGTGATGTAGTGGCTTTAGTCGTGTTAGTGAAGAATCTGGGAGGCATCAGCTGTGTGGCCGAGTGATCATAGGAGCCACTGAGCAGGCCGGGAGATGGGCCTGGCTCAAGGCTGGCTTAGGGGCTGGGCCACTCGGTGGCAGCAAGCTAGCTGCGATTATCTGCTGTAATGGCCCAGAGCTTACGGCAGGAATACGGTGATGTAGTGGAGAAAAACAGTCCGATATGCTCAGGGTTGATATCGCGCTGTGTAGACTGGCAGGTATTATCCAGGCTAAAAGCGGCTGGTGTCTGAGCTAAAAAACGTAAAGGCCGCTAGCAGTGGCTAACAATGACTATATAGCTAGTAGCTAATTAGCTGGTTAGCTTCTGATGGCTAGCTGCTGATGGAGGTTCTAAATATAAGGTCTAAACAATAGCAGATCCGTATCATAAGGGGTGAGGCGGGTTGCCGGTATATTTAATTTCAAAATGGAAAAAGAGATGGAAATATATTGCAATTTATACAAAGATGAAACAAACATAACATTTACAACAAACACGACTTACTGCTACGCCATCTTGGATTACAAGATGACACTCAGTTAAAAACCATTGGATTTAGCAAACTCTAAAATTATTTAGCATTTCTGTTCCCACGAAAAGTTTTCCCAGTGTAACATAAGGAGCCACTAAATGATACATAGTTCAAGTGCATTTCAGAATACAAAAAACTGTCCGACAGCAAGCTCCCGTATTTAAGTTGAAGTTCATCACATGACAAGCATAACGTTATGACTATAACTACTGTTATAGTACAACACAACAATGTACAACATACTATTAAATTCACACCTCGCTGGAAGCCCCGCCTTCTACAGGTGCTGAGCGTGAGGCTCGGATTTATTCCTTAAAATTAGTACGACTCTTCACCGACCCAGGAAGGGGTAGGGCCAAACAGGTGTTGTACTTTGTTTCCCTCCTCCAGGGAACACTAATTATAGTGTTAGGTTCTAATTTTTCAGAGTAAATAACTCACGGACACTAGAGAAGCTAAACCAGGTTTAAAAATTCCCAAAGGGCCGTTACAGCTGTAATTCAGACAAAAACATGTTCTCACCATCACAAGTATATATACCCCACTTTGGACAATCCTCCTCTCCAATCCTTACATCTTCTGGTTCGACAGGAAGAGGGTAACAGGCTACTAAACCCTTATTACTCCCTTCAGGGGATCTGACCTGACCTCCTGACCTCAACGCCTCCTTCGCCTAATCCACAGATGTCCATCCACTTCCCCTAAAGCAATCCTTTGATCTCCTCCCGTCCACCCAGCACATTCCACAGCCACTCTGTCTTTCTACAGATCTCACTCCTTTATATACTCTGTGTCTGATCTATCATGTCTTTAATATCTCAATGTTCAAAGTTTAGAATCCAATAATAGTCATAAAGACTTTCAGTCGGTCAACTTCAGTAAAAATACAATCATTCCCTGTGCCGACCAAAACGGATACTAAATTAAATGGCCCCTGGCAGACCACCCAGACCTGACCCCGCAAGATGCGTCACTCTAACTGGAAAAGGTTGCTGACTGCTGCTGTAGTCTATTACTAGTCTTTTAGTCTATTACTTCAGGAGCAGAATGGCAGAATTTACGAAGTCCGGGAGGGGGGGGGGGTTCCTTCTGGTTAGGTTGGGGCGGCAGCGTAGCCCAGTGGTTAGAGCGTTGGACCACCGAAAGGTTGCAAGATCGGATCCCCGAGCTGACAAGGTACAAATCTGTCGTCCTGACCCTGAACAAGGTAGTTAATCCACTGTTCCTAAGCCATCATTGAAAATAAGAATCTGTTCTTAACTGACTTGCCAAGTAAAATAAAAATAAATAAATAAGGTTATGTCGATGACCGGCTCCCTCCTAGACAGGTTATGTCGATGACCGGCTCCCTCCGAGTCAGGTTATATTGATGACCGGCTCCATCTAGTCAGGTTATGTTGATGACTGGCTCCCCCTCGTCATTTGTGTGTCTTATTTATTTAATCAAACAGAGCACTTAAAGCATCATACGTTCAGTACATATAGATTTTATAAAAACACATGGGGCGATTGGTAGAAATGACAGATGACTCTTGGTTGACCAAGCTGTATTTTAGTTGGGGACAACACTAGAACATGATTTTGGGGCTCTCGAGTGGCGAAGCGGACACTGCATCTCAGGTGCTTGAGGCGTCACTACAGACACCCTGGATCAAATCCAAGCTGTATCACAACCGGCCGTGATAGGGAGTCCCATAGAGTGGCGCACAATTGGCCCAGCGTCGTCCGGGGTAGGTAGTCATTGTAAATAAGATGTTGTTCTTAACTGACTTGCCTAGTTAAAGAAAGGTTACATTTAAATACATTTTAAAAATAGTGTTCAAACCATTTTTTACAAATCCGTCAAGGAACCAACTTTGAGGAGGGTTTAAAACAAAGGTTTCAAACCAATTCATGAATGCAATTGAATCTAGGTATGTCTTGCCTTTAATGTAATGGCATGAAAGAAATTGGCTGAATATTATGCAATAACTTGTCAACAGCTTTGCCCCGACAGGAAAATCTACACTCGCAATTATAGAATATACTATATAGCCTCAATCTGTTTAAAACAATAATTTTGACCTCATGGATGGCCAGTTGTTGTATTCATAGTGTAGTGAATTCTGGGGGTAGCCAACACCCACACCTTATAACTGTTACGCCAAGATTTCTGAACTTCTTGACGAGGTCGCTAGGTGTTAGAGAAAACTATTGTAGCAACCGTAACCTATGAAAGTAAGAGTGGTTACACTTCTCCTCCCCCCATCCCTCAGCTGTTTACCAAACCAAGGCTCTGGGCAGCCATTTTGTTGCTGTTTAAAAATCCCACACAACCCAGCAATCTACAGTTCAAACAATAACAAATCTGTCATTCGACCACTATTTTGGTAATAAGATGATGATGGGGTTGGAGAAGTGTAACTACTTTCAAAATTCATAGACAGACCTATGGATGCAAGGACGGACCATCCATGATATCAACATTATAGTTTTAACCATGTTGAGGCTATACAGTGTTGATTTACATTGGTTCTAAACATTGGAGTTAAAAAAAGCTTATTTGGGGTACTGATGGGGTACAACAGTTGAACTAAGCTCATGAGGCATGTGTTATACTCTTCAAGAATCAATGGCTATAAATAAATAATTACAATAAAATAGTCACAATATGGATGTAGCAATTGCAGATTTTCGCTTTAACACCAAACATCCGTTCCACAACTGCAGAGTTTGTGCCTCTGTTTTTAAGATGGTACTTACTAGTGTTCATCAGGGAACGGTTTCTCAAAACCATTTTATGGCTAAATTCACCGTTAGAACCATCGGACGCCTTAAGATGCATTTGGGAAACCGGGCCCATATATCCAGGATCCTCCTTTTCGATGTAACAGTCATCTCCCCCTCCTCCTCTTTCAATCAATAAACTGCATCCTCCTCCTCTTTCACTCTGAACATGTCTTCCTCTTCTTTCACAGTAACGGCGTCACCCTCTAATTCTTGTTTTACTGTGATATTCTCATCTTATTTAGAAGGAGAGTAGCTTAGTGACCACATGGTCGGAGATATTAGCTAGCTAGGCTAATGCTAACTTAACCAGCCCGCTAGCTGAATAATAACAACAACACCGTAAATGTGAAATTAAAGCGGATAACTAACCAGACGACAGAATTGGGTTTGAAACACTGGCTAATATACACTAAAGCGTCTAAAGAGCTATATTGGTTCGGCTATTTTGTCTAGCAAGCTACCGAGGTGTCTGACAAACTGTTGAAAGAAGAGTTCCGTCCACTAGATTATACGTCACACCAGCAGCATAACCTTAAATTCCCAGTCCGTCCTTTGCTGACTGGAATGGGTAACGCAGTTGAGTAAAATGTTTATTTTGTTTTCAGACAACAAGTTAAAGTATAGGACGCCTGAGTTTTTACTCACCAGTGTAACAACACAGTGTGGTTAAAGACTTAATAACTTAGTTGTATTGAAGATCTGGTTCCCTATAAGCACAAACAGATATATTTTTGAATGATCACATATGTATTAATTTATTTCGGGATTCTGGGTAATCCACAGCAGATTTATGGAGAATTGCTGTGGGTGAGTTGAAAATTGAATTGTCCCGGGATAGAAAAGTATAAAGTTGACATTACATCATAAAATCCACCTTTTACATCATACATTAGCAATTTCTGTTTTAGTCACTTCTGTTGTTGATTTGGTGTCAAATAAGCCTCTCTTTATATGTTATTTGCCGAATCTCAGTTTTCCATGTGGGTTTTTGTTATGGAGTCTAGTTGATAGGTATTCGACTAACCGGACTGTTTCCCGGACTCCACGTGTAGGGAATTGTACAATGCACAAACAAGTCTATTGAACTTGACATTGGTATCTGTCTTTATTCATTTATCCAACATATTGTAACGACCCTGGGTTTATAAACGCGGAAATCGACTCTGCCTTAAATTCCCAGACCGCCATCTGCTGACTGGAGTGGGTAACGCAGTTGAGTAAAATGTATATTTTATCTTCAGACAACAAGTTAAAGTCTAGGGAGCATGAGTTTTTACTCACCAGTAAAATTCAGTGTGGTTAAAGACTTAGTACGCTAGTTGTAGTCACGATATGGTTACCTATAAGTACAAACAGTTATGTTTTTGCGTAATTACATATTTATTAACTTATTTCAGGAAATCTTCTAAACTACCCACAATGCACTATTTCCCAAGGTCATATGGATGATCAACTCTGTGCTACTGAGTTTGTATGCCAGTGTAATGAAGCTACATGTTTTAAAAATATTTAACCTTTATTTAACTAGGCAAGTCAGTTTAAGAACAAATTCTTATTTACATTGACGGCCTTCCCCAGCCAAACCCTATTCCAGACGATGCTGGGCCATTTGTGCGCTGCCCTATGGGACTCCCAATTACGGCCTGTAATGATACAGCCTGGATTTGAACCAGGGTCTGTAGTGACGCTTCTAGCACTGAGATGCCATACCTCAGACCGCTGCGCTGCTTGTGTGTTTACATTACACTCGGTGTAATATACTCAGTGATAAAGGTATGGGATTCTGGGTAATCTAGGTAGTTTATGATAAAGTACATGTTTTATAAACTCAGGAACACCAGACAGTTTATTAGCCCGGTTTTGTTAGTTTAGGTGTATTATATATATATATATATATTATATTATATATATATATATATATATTATATATATATATATATATATATTATTGAGTAGTTAAATTGATATATTTTGATACTAAAATGGATGATTGTTTATTCTGATGTTGTGAATATGAGACACGTGGAAACAATGTATTCATTTTATTATAGTCAATTAAGAAATATTAGGAATTGTTAAATCCACTATACTATCACAATAACTTTGATAGACATTTCAATTGTTTTTTGTTAGTATATTTTAGGGCAGATTTATGTAGAATTGCTGTAGGAGTGCTATTTATATCCCGTCACTACTGATCATTCATCCATACTGTGTGTGTCCCATCATTGCAGCTTTGGAAATAAATGAACTATCCATCCATTGCTCCTTCCTGTGTTGACTCACTGACTTGAGGGACCAGGAAGGTCACTCTAGGTCAATATCTAGCTCAAGCTTGCAAACATGAACCACACCTCATGCTTTCATGAACTGTGTGGTTGTGTTATCTAGTGTGAACCCATTAGCAGGGTAGGCTCTGGTGCCTTCTTGCCGTGGGCTCAAAACGCCAGAGGAAATCGACTCGATTCATTTCGTCGAACAACCACCTGATTGGTTTGGTATTGGGCTTGTTCGACATTGCAGCCGACAGTGCAGGTGACTGCTGACTGACTGATCTACAAATCACCTTACGTCATAAATGACTACTCATTATTATTTATAAATCAGTCAGCCAGTCACCGTTTACCCACAATGCAGCATGGATTTGAACTGGTGAACAACGCCAGTGGTTTAATAGATGACATAAAGGCTACGCTGCTACGGACTTCATCTATAATAATGTGGCTGTTCTAAATTCTGTGTCGCTCAAAGCCTTGAGTAATGAACCTTTTTTTGACACAATTGGCTGGAAAGCGTCAATGCTTCATGAAGCTTTGTTTCCCCATCACTACTTTTCAGCATGTTCTCTGTGAAGTAGACTACGGGAGTTTTGTCACTTTTTCCACCTTGGCTTACTGCTAGCACGCTAACTGACATCTGGAATCTTATCTATTTTGGATATTGGGGATTTTCCCTGCCATCATTCTGTATGTCTCTGCTCTTTTGATCTGCGGTCATGTTTTAGTTGGGTTTTGTTAGTTGGGTTCTAACTGGTCTTCGGTAGTTAGGCTTCAGCTCACTAACCATAACTAGTTGGCTAAATAGCTAATGTTAGCTGGCTGGCTAAGATAACTGCATATAGCTAACATTCTTTGATATTTGGTTAGATGGCGTTATGTATTTCCAAAACGTTTGTTTATTTCAATAACTCAACTTTAATCACTCAAATCATGAGCGTAAACGATTGGTTTATTTTGAAGTTCTACATTTGAAGTAATTTCTGTTGTAGTTTACATCATAGGGAATAGGCTGGTCCTCCATACTACATCACACCTGACTTTGGCATTCTTCTGAATTCTGATTGGTTTAATGTAATAAAACCAAAAATAGAACAGCGAGGTGTAACTTTATATTGGGAATTATTTTTTGTTTTGTTGATATTTTATAAACAATACAAAACATACACATACAAATTACAACATCATAAAAACATTAACTACATCACACCTGCCCAGACCCACTAGAACAACACCTCCATCTCCATTAACTACATCACACCTACCCAGACCCACTAGAACACACCCCCATCTCCATTAACGACATCACAACTGCCCAGACCCACTAGAACACAACCCCATCTCCATTAACTTCATCACAACTGCCCAGACCCACTAGAACACACCTCCCGGATCCACTAGAACACACCCCCATCTCCATTAACGACATCACAACTGCCCAGACCCACTAGAACACAACCCCATCTCCATTAACAACATCACAACTGCCCAGACCCACTAGAACACACCCCCATCTCCATTAACGACATCACAACTGCCATGACCCAATAGAACACACCTCCCGGATCCACTAGATCACACCTCCATCTCCAGCGCCTGCAACACTCTCCGCCACATGGCCTCAAACTGAACCATTTTATTTCTCTCTGTCGCCCAAAACTTTACATTTTTAGATAATAAAGCGTTTTACCTTTCTATTGCGTTAACAACAGACGATTGGTTGACTTACAGTTTTTAAACAGTACTTAAGATGATTGACTAGAAAACCATCTGGTATCTCACTGCACCCTCACATTCCATGTATTGAAATATGCAGACAGACGGATTAAAAGTAAGTTGACATTGTACTCCTTCTGACAGCCAACTTTCTAACTCCGCCCATAACTTTTGGATGTCATAACGTTCCCAGAAGGATTATTGAGTCATTGTTAGTTTTACACTTAAGACATGACTCTGCCATTGTGCTGTAGAATTTCTGAATTTTGTTTCTTGTATAATAAGGGACTATCATCTGTCCCAACATCACAGGCCACAGATTTTGATAAAGACTTCCAAATGTTTTTCTGCAGTTTTGGATCGACTGAGTAAAAAAAAGGGGGGCTTTCTCCCTGTGCACCTGCCAATGTAAATCCATTGAACGAGACAAGTTACCAGACAGGGCGTATTGCTAATGCTCTACCTATTGAGAATCTGAATGACAATTAACTTGTGGGCGGTGGTGGTGATGACTTCTGTGTTTTTGGTTGTTTCCTGGTTACATCACCCAACTTGAGCTTCAATTGGTGGACAGATAGCCTAACATTCTCCTGCAAAATGTGTTGATAAACTTGGGAATTCATTTTTCCATCAATGATAACAAGCTTTCCAGGTCCTGAGGCTGCAAAGCAGCCCCGAACCATGATGCTCCCGCCACCATACTTTACAGTTTGGATGAGGTTTTGATGTTGGTGTGCTGTGTCTTTTGTCCTCCACACATAGTGTTGTGTTTTCCTTCTTAAACAACTCAACTTTAGTTTAATGTATTCACAGAATATTTTGCCAGTAGCGTTGTGGAACATCCAGGTGCACTTTTGCAAACTTCAGACGTGCAGCAATGTTTTTTTTGGACAGCAGTGTTTTTTTCCGTGGTGTCCTCCAATGAACACCATTCACGTTTAGTGTTTTATGTATCGCAGACTCGTCAACAGAGATGTTAGCATGTTCCAGAGATTTCTGTAAGTCTGTAGCTGACACTCTAGGATTCTTCTTAACCTCACTGAACTCTTGTTGTCATGCAGGACAGCCACTCCCAGCGCTGAACTTTCTCCATTTATCGACAATTTGTGTTACCGTGGACTGATGAACATCAAGGCTTTTAGAGACACTTTTGTAACCCTTTCCAGCTTCAAGCTAGTAAACAATTCTTCATCTTAGGTCTTCTGAGATCTCTTTTGTTCAAGGCATGGTTCACATCAGGCAATGCTTCATGTGAATAGCAAACTCACATTTTGTGAGCATTTTTTATAGGGCAAAGCAGCTCTAATCAACATCTCCAATCTCATCTTGATTGGACTCCAGGTTAGCTCACTCCTGACTCCAAATAGCTTTTGAAGAAGTCATTAACCTATGGGTTCACATACTTTTTCCAACCTACAATGTCAATGTTTAAATTATGTATTCAATATAGACAAGAAAAACACAATCATTTGTGTGTTATTAGTTTAAGCACACTATGTTTGTCTATTGTTGTGACTTAGATGAAGATCAGATCAAATGTGATGACCAATTTATGCAGAAATCCAGGTCATTCCAAAGGGTTCACATACTTTTTCTTGCCACTGATGCACATATGACTGAAATGTAACCAATCACAAAAATCACTGAGCCAGCTTTGATGGCTCAATAAAAAAACAGCAAGTTTCTGCCAGTCAATGGGATAATTCCAGTGCCAGCACATATGTAGAGGGATAATTCCAGTACAGTACATGTGTGGAGGGATAATTCCAGTACAGTACATGTGTAGATGGATAATTCCAGTACAGTACATGTGTAAAGGGTGTAGAGGGATAAATGTGTAGCGGGATAATTCCAGTGCAGTACATGTGTAGAGGGATAATTCCAGTACAGTACATGTGTAGAGGGATAATTCCAGTACAGTACATGTGTACAGGGATAATTCCAGTACAGTACATGTGTAGAGGGATAATCCCAGTACAGTACATGTGTAGATGGATAATTACAGTACATTACATGTGTAAAGGGTGTTGAGGGATAATTCCTGTGCAGTACATGTGTAGAGAGATAATCCCAGTACAGTACATGTGTAGAGGGATAATCCCAGTACATTGTAGAGGGATATTTCCAGTACAGTACACGTGTAAAGCGTGCAGAATGATAATTATAGTGCAGTACATGTGTAAAGGGTGTAGAGGGATAATTCCAGTACATTACATGTGTAAAGGATGTAGAGGGATAATTCCAGTACATTACATGTGTAAAGGGTGTAGAGGGATACGTCCAGTACAGTACATGTGTAGATTGATAATTACAGTACATTACATGTGTAAAGGGTGTTGAGGGATAATTTCAGTGCAGTACATGTGTAGAGAGATAATCCCAGTACAGTACATGTGTAGAGGGATAATTCCAGTACAGTACATGTGTAAAGGGTGTAGAGGGATAATTCCAGTACAGTACATGTGTAAAGGGTGTAGAGGGATACTTCCAGTACAGTACATGTGTAAAGGGTGTTGAGGGATAATTCCAGTGCAGTACATGTGTAGAGAGATAATACCAGTACAGTACATGTGTAGAGGGATAATTCCAGTACATGTGTAAAGGGTGTAGAGGGATAATTCCAGTACAGTACATGTGTAAAGGGTGTAGAGGGATAATTCTAGTACATTACATGTGTAAAGGGTGTAGAGGGATAATTCCAGTACAGTACATGTGTAGATGGATAATTACAGTACATTACATGTGTAAAGGGTGTTGAGGGATAATTCCAATGCAGTACATGTGTAGAGAGATAATCCCAGTACATGTGTAGAGGGATAATCCCAGTACAGTCATGTGTAGAGGGATAATTCCAGTACAGTACATGTGTAAAGGGTGTAGAGGGATAATTCCAGTACAGTAAATGTGTAGATGGATAATTACAGTACATTACATGTGTAAAGGGTGTTGAGGGATAATTCCAGTGCAGTACATGTGTAGAGAGATAATCCCAGTACATTGTAGAGGGATATTTCCAGTACATGTGTAAAGTGTGCAGAATGATAATTATAGTGCAGTACATGTATAAAGAGTGCAGAATGATTATTTCAGTACAGTATATGTGTAGAGGGATAATTCCAGTACATGTGTAGAGGGATAATTCCAGTACAGTACATGTGTAGAGGGATAAGTACAGTACATGTGTAGAGGGATAATTCCAGTACAGTACATGTGTAGAGGGATAATTCCAGTGCAGTACATGTGTAAAGGGATAATTCCAGTATTTAGTATTTTAATCAATTGCATTTTCTACCAAGTATGATCTCTGTAATTGCAAACAAAGGTTTCTGTACCAACTATTAAATTCTGCTTTTCTGATGTATCAAATACTTATGTCATGCAATAAAATGCAAATTAATTATTTAAAAATCATACAATGTGATTTTCTGGATTTTTGTTTTAGATTCCGTCTCTCACAGTTGAAGTGTTCCTATGATAAAAATTACAGACCTCTACATGCTTTGTAAGTATGAAAACCTGCAAAATCGGCGGCAGTGTATCAAATACTTGTTCTCCCCACTGTAACTGCACCACATATCACACTTTCACAAAAAACATGAAGACACGGCTAAAGGTCAATCAGATTTGTGATCATAATCCCTAACTGTGCATTGCCGCTTTCCATGTTGTCTGTAGCTTGTGAGGTGTGGAAACACTTTGTTGCTTTTAAGAATTTTGTCTTGCTGATTTTTGTTCTATGTTGCTCTGTTTGTATGCTATGTAATTGCTTGTCCTATGTTGCTCTGTGTGCTCCCTGCTCAATGATCGTGTATATTGTAATAGTTTTTAATAACCTGCCCAGGGACTGCGGTTGAAAATTAGCCGGCTGGCTAAAACCGGCACTTTTACTGAAACGTTGATTAATGTGCACTGTCCCTGTAAAAAATAAATAAACCCAAACTCAAACCTACATAGCAGTCAATACAAACTGAAAACCATTAGCATACAAATGTGTGCAAATGATCTTCTCAGAAATGAATGAAGTCCATGGAATGGATATAGACAAAAAGAGAATAAGGCCTAGCCGAGGTAGAGGCGAGGTAGTGGTGAGGACATCATCCTGCTATTTTGACAGTCCAGATCTCTGCGAGGAACTATAGATCTCTGCGAGGAACTATAGATCTCTGCGAGGAACTATAGATCTCTGTGAGGAACTATAGATCTCTGTGAGGAACTATAGATCTCTGTGAGGAACTATAGATCTCTGTTACTATCCAAACTTCAGATTAAGACTCAGTCACACAACTCTCATATCGCAGTCACACAACTCTCATATCGCAGTCACACAACTCTCATATCACAGTCACACAACTCTCATATCGCAGTTACACAACTCTCATATCACAGTCATACAATGCTATTTCTAAACGTACCTAATCAATTAGTTGTTTTTCAACAATATTTTAACCTGCAGGAATATTTTCACATTTCTATGTGGTTAATTCCTAGGATAATGCAACTCATACATTTACATCTTTCAATACTTCTAAAATGGGGTACAGGTTTAAAACAATTACAGGTTTAAAATAATGACAGGTTTAAAACAATTACAGGTGCACTTTACTAGCTTATACTATATCATAAATGGTCTCCACTAGTAAACACATATAGCTGGCTCGGCCCTGTTTACACCTCCAAGGTGCCCCCCTCACACAGGAATATACACTCAGAGCCTAGGAGGCTTTTCTAAAAACTACACTTTGCATGTTTCGATCACCTCATTATTTTTTAAAACTAGGTTTGAGTTGTGGTATCCACTCAGATCAAAGGTGGGTTCATCTGCTCAGTTCCCGAAGTGTGGTCTCCCTGAGATCCCAAGTTAGAAGGATCTCTCGTGCTCCATTTAGCCAGGTTGTCTGAAGCCAGGTCATTTACCCAGGTCGTCAGTCACCAAGTCAAGATTCACGTCCCCATCGCCAAATGTGGTTTGTTAATTACTTTAATATCCAATGAGACAAACTTAACGCAGAAGTCAGAGTTATTCTTAAATTAAATCTTTATTCACTTAATAAGGGAGCAGGGCAATACAACAAACATATATAAAGTGAATAAATTGAGTGATCTATGATAAATGATGGCTGGTCGACGAATCACCCCCAGATGATTCGTTGAGAGCCCCGAGACAAAAGTACAAAGGTATTTTACAGCCAAGATACACCCCTTTCAACCATATATGACGAACAACAGATGTATAGAATGGGTCACAAGATTAAGATTTGTATGAAAGATACTGTCTGCTGAGAATTATAGGTATCTGCTGTAAAAACAGTACTCTTTGTGTAGAGAACCTGGGGTCATCTCTCCCTGGTACCATACAGAACAGAAACATTAACTCATGCACTAGAATGTGCTCTCTTTAGGTTTGAATCACCCAAAAGACATTGTAAATCTAAAACTGCATGTTACTCAGGCTCAGAAGCTAGGATAAGCTAGGATATGCATATTATTTGTAGATTTGGATAGAAAACACTCAGAATTTTTGAAAACTATTTGAATAATGTCTGTGAGTATAACAGAACTTATTTGGCAGGCGAAACCCCAAGGACAAACCATGCAGGACATTTTTTTTCAGGTCACTGTGTTTTCAAAATACATTCTATGGGAAACTATATTTATGAGGCACCTGGTTGCAGTTCCTATGGCTTCCACTAGATGTCAACAGTCTTTAGAAATTGGTTGATGTTTTTCTATAGAGAAATTAAGAAGTACAGCTGTTCTCTGAGTGTCAAGCCAAGTGGACTCTATTGTGTTTTGCGCGCGACCTGGAGCCCACTCCACGTTGATTTTATCCGCTATTGAACACAGTATATTCCGTCTTAAATTTGATTGATTATTTATGTTTTAGGATACCTGAGGAAGGATTAGGAAAGTTGAAATGTTTGGACCAACTTTACAGGTAACTTTGTTTGTAGTCATGTTGGGCGAGTTGGAACGGGTGTATTTCTGAATGAAACGCGCCAAATAAATGGACATTTTGGGGATATAACAAAGGAATTTATCGAACAAAAGGACCATTTGTGATGTTTCTGGGACATTTTGGAGTGACAACAGAAGAAGATCTTCAAAGGTAAGGCATGAATTATATTGTTATTTCTGACTTTCGTGTCGCACCTCCCTGGTTGAAAAATGTTGTCATGTCATGCATTTGTATGATGGGGAGCTGTCCTCAGATAATCGCTTATTTGCTTTTGCCGTAAAGCCTTTTTGAAAGCTGACACACGGTGGCTGAATTATCAAGAAGTTAAGCTTAATTTTGATGTATTACACTTGTGATTTTTTGAAAAAGTTAAATTTTTCAAATAATTTCTTTGAATTTCGCATTCTGCAATTTCATCGGGATGTAGCGGAATGTCTAGTCGTAACAGGTTAAGAGAATGCTCACCACCAACAGAAAACAACTTCCATTTCACATTCTAATCAACTACAATGCTTCACCTTCATCAATTTAAATATGGTGTCTTCTGCCTATCAACAATTAAAAACAAGAAAAGTTTATTTTTTCCCTTCCTAAAACTCACTCACTTCTAGAACTCTCGTCTTCCTAAAACTCACTTGCTTCTAGAACTCTCGTCCACTTGGAACAAGCCCAAACAAAACTCAACTCCAAAACGGAAAAACGTGCAGTCAAAAAAAGATAAAATGTCAACTCACTGGCTAAACGCAAAACAAAACTTTTGACTGCCACACCTTGAGACAATCAGAAACGAAGTTGTCCTCACCATGGACACAAGCACAAAAAACGCTGTGGTTTTGACAAGTTGCAATAAATCACTGATATCGATTAGAGGGGAAATCAGGTTGTACATGCTGTTGAAACTAACAACTAAAAAATCACATAGAAATAGGAGATCTTTTAGCTCATTGGTTAGAGGACAACCTGCCGAAGACAGTCAGCTACATTTTGGAGTGATGCATTTCAATTTAGGGGTCGCTAAACAAAGGAACGCAACACTTATTTGTCATCACTCCTCGATATCATGTTGAAATCAATTGTGCCGAGAGGAGGGAGATGAGGTTGCACGTCCTGTTAAAACTAACAGCTCAAAAACCACACGGAATCTGGGAATAATGTGTACATCACTGGTTAGAGGACAATTTGTAGAAAACAGCTAGCTGCATTTAAGTGTTGTATTTTGATTCAAGCGGGTCACCAACATGATAAGTGTAACACAGCTCTTTTTTTGTGAATCAATTTTTGTTAAGTCACATAAATAGTACTCTTTCAATTCAGAGCCTGGATTTCCCCCGAGGCTAATATCCATATTACGCTGAAATCAATTCAATGAGGCAAACGTTTAGGGTTCTACATTGTGAAATTCCTTAAAAATACTCCTACTACAATGTTTAAATATTCTATATTGTGACATCATTTCATTGATATCACGAAACAACACCTTCATGTATGTATTTTCTGATGTTTGATCAGAGATCTTTTATCAGAGTATCTCTTGTCACACTGATCACAGCTATGAGATTTCTCTCCTGTGTGTGTCCTCTGGTGTAGAGTCAAAGAGCCAGATGTTGTACATCTTTTCCCACATTGACCACAGCTATAAGGTTTCTCTCCTGTGTGTATTCTCTGGTGTTGAGTCAAGTGGCCAGATTGACCAAAACTCTTCCCACATTGAACACAGCTGTACGATTTCTCACCTGTGTGTATTCTCTGGTGTCTAGTCAGATGGCCAGATCGACCAAAACGCTTCCCACATTGAACACAGCTGTAAGGTTTCTCTCCTGTGTGTGCTCTCTGGTGCACTGTCAGCTCTCCAGAGTGACCAAAACTCTTCCCACATTGATCACAGCTAAACGGTTTCTCTCCTGTGTGTATTCTCTTGTGTTGAGTCAGATGGCAAGATCGACCAAAACTCTTCCCACATTGAACACAGCTGTAAGGTTTCTCTCCTGTGTGTGTTCTCTGGTGCACTGTCCGCTCTGCAGATTGACCAAAACTCTTCCCACATTGATCACAGCTATAAGATTTCTCCCCTGTGTGTATTCTCCTATGTTGAGTCAGATGGCCAGATTGACCAAAACTCTTGCCACATTGAACACAGCTGTAAGGTTTCTCTCCTGTGTGTGCTCTCTGATGAAGTTTAATGCCTGATGAGGTGAATCTCTTCCCACAGTCAGAGCAGCAGTGAGTTATCTTCCCTGTGGGTCTCTGCAGGCGTTTCCTGAGGTGTTCTGATCTGGAGAGACTCTTCTCTGCCCCGTAAGCATCATGAGGTTGTTGAGGCTCCCCAGAGGATCCACAATAGTCCCGTCTCTCTCCTGTGTGAACAACAAAGTCAGACAGATGATTAAAGACCCACAACAGTGGAAATCCATTGTAAAAGGTGATGCCAATAGCGTAGCCATGATGTTGTACAACAATTGACTGTAATGAATGTTAAAATGAGTTGAATATTGTCTTAAAATGAGCAAGAATAATCATTATCTTGTTTTCACATTAGTAGTAACATCTAAGATTAGAAACTAGAAATAAGTTATTCATGTTGTTGAAACTAAGCAGTGTGCCAGACGACTTTTGGTCTCCAATATCGGCCCCTTTCTGTGTTCGCTAGAATTGCGGCACGAGGGCAATTTGATTGCATAAACTCCTCCTTGCTAATGAGGAAACCGATAGTTATGGATGTAGTATATCTGCCTGGAGCAAATATGGTGAGCAAAGATTTTAGTTCTTCA
The DNA here is from genome assembly GCF_018296145.1 of Oncorhynchus tshawytscha. Classification (NCBI taxonomy): domain Eukaryota; kingdom Metazoa; phylum Chordata; class Actinopteri; order Salmoniformes; family Salmonidae; genus Oncorhynchus; species Oncorhynchus tshawytscha. The sequence goes on from NC_056435.1 coordinate 17,799,166, forward strand.
CAATGTATTCTGAATGTGAATGGGGGAAAACTCAGGGGAGTAACCTCCATTTCCAGGTTGCTTATGAGTACATTTCACACTACTTTGGATTATAATTGTAAGGCTCATTTGAATGTCCTATTTAATATGTTTGCTACAGTATTAAGAATTATGTGTAATTATTGAAGAACCACGTTAATGACAGTATCCATTTGGGTGTTGTCAATAAAGTAAAGACTTTTTTTATTTCACCAGGTAGACCAGTTGAGAACAAGTTCTCATTTACAACTGCGGCCTGGCCAAGATAAAGAAAAGCAGTGCGACAAAAACAACATCACCGAGTTACACGTGGGATAAACAAAAGTACAGTCAATAACACAATAGAAAAATCTATATACAGTGTGTACAAATGGAGTAAGGAGGAAGGGCAATAAATAGGCCATAGTAGTGAAGTAATTACAATCTAGCAAATTAACACTGGGGTGATAGATGTGCAGATGATGTGCAAGTAGAAATACTGGTGTGCAAAAGAGCAAAAAAAGTAAATAAAAACATGGGGATGAGGTAGGCAGTTGGATGGGCTATTTACAGATGGGCTGTGAACAGCTGCAGCAATTGATAAGCTGCTCAGATAGCTGATGCTTAAAGTTAGTGAGGGAGATACGTCTCCAACTTCAACGATTTTTGCAATTCCTTCCAATTGCAATTCCTTCAAGGAGGTGTTGCTATGCTGACCAGCGAGCTGAGATAAGGGGGGACTTTACCTAGCAAAGACTTATAGATGACCTGGAGCCAGTGGGTTTGGCAACGAATATGTAGCGAGGGCCAGCTGACAAGAGCATACAGGTCGCAGTGGTGGATGGTTTATGGGGAATTGGTGAAAAAAAAGATGGCACTGTGAAGGACTGCATCCAGTTTGCTGAGTAGAGTGTTGGAGGCTATTTTGTAAATGACATCGCCAAAGTCAAGGATCGGTAGGATAGTCAGAACATCAACATCAGGGTACGGCTAAAGGCTATCAGAACTGGTCGTCTAGTGCGTTGTGAACAGGGAATAAAAAGCGCAGATTTCTGGGTGTGTTAGGATAGATTCAAGGCATAATGTACAGACAGGGGTATGGTAGGGTGCGGGTACAGTGGAGGTAAACCTAGGCATTGAGTGACGATAAGAGAGGTTGCATCTCTGGAGGCACCAGTTATGCTAGGTGAGGTCACTACAAGTGTGGGAGGTGGGACAAAAGAGTTCTCTGAGGCATGTTGAGTGGGACTAGGCATAAAGCGTAAAGCGAGGCATAAAGCAATCACAGGTGTTGATTGGGAGAGCTAGCTAAGACAACAGCGGGTAATCAGCTAACAACAACAGGTAAACTGGCAATGAATGGGCAGACTGGTGCTAGCTTCGGGACAAGGACGTCACCGACGTCTGGCAAAGGCTGGTTGAGGGCACATCGGACGCAATTGTGTCGGCAGACCAGTCGTGATGGATCTGCGGTTCTCCGTGTCGACAAAGGGTCCAGGCCAATTGGCAAAAGAGGTATTGTAGCTGGAGTCATTTTGTTTGCTTGCCGGGACATGCACCTGGCTTGAGGCTAACTGGTGCTAGCTACGGGACAAGGGTGTTAGCCCCTATAGCCAATCCGGTGCAAATATCCAGAGCTTACGGCAGGAATCCGGTGATGTAGTGGCTTCTAGTTGTCTTAGTGAAGAGTCTGGGAGGCATCAGCTGTGTAGCCGAGTGATTATAGGGTCCACTGAGCAGGCCGGGAGATGGGCCTGGCTCAAGGCTAGCTTCGGGGCTGGGCCACTCGGTGGCAGCTAGCTAGCTGCGATTATCCGGTGTAATGGTCCAGAGTTTACGGCAGGAACACGGTGATTTAGTGGAGAAAAACAGTCCGATATGCTCAGGGTTGATATCGCGCTGTGCAGACTGGCAGGTATTATCCATGCTAAAAGCGGCTGGTGTCTGAGCTAAAAAGGTAAAGGCCACTAGCAGTGGACAACAATGACTAAATAGCTAGTAGCTAATTAGCTGGTTATCTTCTGATGGCTAGCTGCTGATGGAGGTTCTAGCTATAAGGTCTAAATAAATAAATAGCAGATCCGTTTCATAATGGGCGAGGCGTGTTGCTGGAAGGTATATTTAATTTTAAAATGTTAAGAGTGAAATATATTGCAATATATACAAAAATAGACTAAAAATACATTCCATTTATAACAAACGCGTCTTAACTCTGTTAAAACCATTGGATTTAGCAAACTCTGAAATTATCTAGTATTTCTGTGCCCATGAAAACTGTTTTCCCAGCATAACATAAGGAGCCACTAAATGATACATAGTTTGAGTGCATTTCAGAATACAAAAAAACTGTCCGACAGCAAGATCCAGTATTTAAGTTGAAGTTCATCATATGACAAGCATAACGTTATGACTATAACTACTGTTCCCTGATGGAGGGAAACTAGGTACAACATACTATTAAATCCACGGCTTGCTGGAAGCACCACCGTCCACAGGTGATGAGAGTGTGGCTTGGATTTATTCCTTAAAATGTAATACCGCTCTTCACCAACCCAGGAAAGGGAGGGGACAAACAGGTGTTGAACCTCGATTCCCTCCTTAATAAGGGAAGAGTAATTATAATCAAAGTTACACTCCCTTTCAGTCGGTCAACTTCGGTACAACATACTATGGGGAAATACAATCATCCCCCAACCGACCCAAACGGATACTAAATTAAACGGCCCCTGACAGACCACCCAGACCTTACCCCACAAGATGTGTCACTCCTGTCAATGTTGAGTAAGGACGCACACCTGATTACGCATTTTGTAGTAGGACTAGTCTACCTGGCATGCACACAAATGTAGGCCTATAAATGTGCCCATTTGGGGATGTCTAATATTATTTCTGATTCTCCTAATGCACCACCAATAATGAGTTGTGGAGCTTCTCAAAGTAACTTTTCTTCACCTCCAAACAGCAAGTAAACAAAGTCTGAGGGCAGGAAACTGGGCATATTGTATACAATGTTGCTACCCGAGTTTCCTGACCCAGTTGATAGTTGATGCAATGTTTCAAGTTTGTTGTAGACAGGCCATGTGCAGCCAATGTGATTTCCAGGATATTTATTTTATCAGGATAATTTCTACCTGCAGAATGTCATGTTTGCATGTGTTGGCTTTATGTAGGCTATTTTTTTTTACATAGTTGGCAATGGCAATAAAAGTTACCTTTAAAAAGTTACCTATGGCCAGTCCTTGTATTCATAGTGTAGTGAATTCTGGGGGTAGCCCTGAGCTGAACTCAAACCTGGGTCCAGCGACCGTCAAGCCAACACCTTATAACTGTTACGCCAAGATGTCTTTACTTCTTGGCGATGTCGCTAGGTGTTGGGTTACGGTGGCTACAATATCGTTCTCTATGAATTTGAGAGTGGTTACACTTCTCCTCCCCCCATCCCTAAGCTGTTTACCAAACCAAGTCTCTGGGCAGCCATTTTGTTTGTTTAAAAAACCCACACAACCCAGCAATCTGCAGATCAAACAATAACAAATCTGTCATTCCACCACTGTTTTGGTAATACAATGATTATGGGGTTGGAGAAATGTAACTACAGACAGACAGATGAATGCAAGGACTGACCATCCATGATATCAACATTATAGTTTTAACCAAGTTGAGGCTATACAGTGTTGATTTACATTGTTTCTAAACATTATAGTAAAAAAAATCTTATTTGGGGTTCTGATGGGGTACAACAGTTGAACTAAGCTCATGAGGCATGTGTTATATTCTTCAAGAATTAATGGCTAAAAATAAATAATTTAAAAGTCAAAATATGGATGTAGCAATTGCAGATTTCCGCCTTAACACCAAACATCAATTCAACAACTGCAGAGTTTGTGCCTCTGTTTTTAAGACAGTACTTACTAGTGTTAATCCGGGAACGGTTTCTCAAAACCATTTTATGGCTAAATTCATTGTTAGAACCATTGGATGCCTTAAGATGCGTTTGGGAAACTGGGCCGAGATATCCAGTTTCCTCCTCCTCTTCCGATGTAGCAGTCATCTCCCCCTCCTCTTTCACTCCATAAACTGCTTCATCCTCCCCTTTTACTGTAACATCCTCCTCCTCTTTCACTCTGAACGCGTCTCCCTCTTCTTTCACTGTAACAGCCTCACCCTCTACTTGTTTTTGTATTGTAACATCCTTCTCTCCCTCCTCCTCTTTCACGACAATGTTCAGCCACATACCCTCTTTCTCTTCCGCCTCTCCTTTTACTGTAACATCCCCCTCCTCTTTCACAGTAACGGCCTCGCCCTCTACTTCTTGTTTTACTGTGATATCTTCCTCCTCTTCATCAGGAGAGTAGCTTAGTGACCGCATGGTCGAGGATGTTAGCTAGGCTAATGCTAACTTAACCAGACCGCTAGCTGACTAATAACAACAACTGTAAATATGAAATGAAATCGGATAACTAACTAGACGACAGGAGTGGGTTTAAAACACAGTGGCTAAAATACACTAAAGCGTCTAAAGAGCAATATTGGTTGGGCTATTTGTCTAGCAAGCTACCCAGGTGTCTGACTAACTGTTGTTGCTGCTGTTGAAAGGAACGTTCCGTCCACTAGATTATACGTCACGCCAACAGCATAACCTTAAATTCCCAGACCGCTATCTGTTGACTGGAGTGGGTAACGCAGCTGAGTAAAATGTATATTTTATCATCAGACAACAAGTTAAAGTGTAGGGAGCATGAGTTTTTACTCACCAGTGTAACAATACATTGTGGTTAAAGACTTAGTAAGCTAGTTGTAGACACGATATGGTTACCTATAAGTACAAACAGTTATGCTTTTTCGTTATTACATATTTATTCACTTATTTTGTGAACTCTTCCATACTACCCACAATGCAGTATTTCTTCACGTCATATGGATGATCAACTCTGTGCTACTGAGTTTGTATGCCCGTGTAACGGTATAATGAAGTTACATTTTTAAAATATATTTAACTAGGCAAGTCAGTTAAGAACAAATGATTATTTACATTGACGGCCTGCCTCTGCCAAACCCTAACCTAGATGATGCTGGGCCAATTGGGAGCTGCCCTTTGCGACTCCAAATCACGGCTTGTTGTGATACAGCCTGGATTTGAACCAGGGTCTGTAGTGACGCCTGTAGCAGTGAAATACCGTACCTTACACTGCTGCGCTGCTCGTGTGTTTGCATTACACTCGGTGTAATACACTCAGTGATGAAGGTATGGGAATCTGAAAATCCACAGCAGATTTTTTGAGAATTTGAAAATTGAGTGGTCCTGGGATAGAAATGTATAAAGTTGACATTACATAATAAAATCCACGTTTTAAATCATACATTAGCAATTTATGTTTTAGTAACTACTGTTGTTGGTTTGGCGTCAAATAAGCCTCTCTTTGTATGTTATTTGCCGAATCTCAGTTTTCCATGTGGGTTTTATGCTAAGGTTCCCTCTTTCAATTTGGTAGCAAACTGAAAATTGCATCTTCTTTAGGTTTGCTATTTTTATTCTGTCATCTACTGATCATTCATCCACACTGTTGTGTCTCATCAATGCAGGTAATTTATGACAAATGTATAAAGTATATGTTTTATAAACTCATGAACACCAGCGAGTTTATTAGCCCGGTATTGTTAGTTTTGGTGAATTATACTTCTTATACTTATACCTTTTCGCCACCAGAGAGAGACATTGAGTAATCTTTCAGGTTAATTTGATAATTTTTGATACTTAAATGGATGACAGTTTATTCCGATGTAGTGAATATGAGACACATGGAAATAATGTATTTATTTTTATTGTAGTAAATTAGGGAATTAGTAGGAATTGTTAAATCCACCATACGATCACAATAACTTTGATAGACATTTCAACTGTTTTTTTGTTAGTATATTTATAGGTCAGATTTATGTAGAATTGCTGTGGGAGTGCTATTTATATCCCGTCACTACTGATCATTCGTCCATACTGTGTGTGTCCCATCATTGCAGCTTTGGAAATAAATGAACTATCCATCCATTGCTCCTTCCTGTGTTGACTCACTGACTTGAGGGAAGGGACTAGGAACTAGCTCGATATCTAGGAAGGTCATGCTAGGTTGATATCTAGCTCAAGCTTCAACTGTGTGATTGTGTTATCTAGTGGGAACCCGTTAGCACGGTAGGCTCTGGTGCCTTCTTGCCGTGGGCTCAAATCAAAAGAGAAAATCAACCTGCTTGCTCCTTTATGTTCTGTCAACTTTTCGATATGGATGTTACGTTTGATACCGGAGCTACGAGCCATGCGTCCAAATCACTAAACAATCATTCAAAGCAGTGTGCTGACGCCTGTATGACTTTATTAGCAGCACGTGATCAATGGCGTCTGAAGCATCATTTCATCGAACAACAGCCTGATTGGTTTGGTATTGGGCTTGTTCAACGCTGCAGGCGACTGCCAACTGACTAATCTACAAATCACTATACATCATAAATAACTACTCATTATTATTTATAAATCAGTCAGTCAGTCAATTTACCCACAATGCAGCATGGATTTGATGTTCTTGAACAAGGCCAGTGATTTAGTAGAAGACATAAAGGCTACGCTGCTACGGTGTGGGACGTCATCTATAATAATGTGGCTGTTCAAAATTCTGTTTCGCTCAAAGCCTTGAGTAATGAACCTATTTTTGACACAATTGGCTGGAAAGCATCAATGCTTCAGGAAGCTTTGTTTCCCCATCACTACTTTTCAGCATGTTCTCTGTGAAGAAGACTGTGGGAGTTTTGTAACTTTTACAACCTTGGCTTACTGCTAGCGCGCTAGCAGACTGACACCTGTAATCTTTATATTTTGGATTTTGGGGATTTTCCCTGACATCATTCTGTATGTCTCTGGCTAAGAAAACTGCATGTAGCTAACATTCTTTGATATTTGGTCAGATGGCGTTATGTATTTCCAAAACGTTGGTTTATTTCAATAACTCAAGTCATGAGCGGAAACGATTGGTTTAATTTGAATTTATTTCTGTTGTAGTTTACATCATAGGGAATAGGCTGGTCCTCCATATTACTTCACACCTGACTTTGGCATTCTTCTGAATTATGATTTGATTTCCAGGGTTTAATTAAGTATAATATTTAAGATGACTGATTAGAAAAGTATCATCCAACCATCGGGTATCTCACTGCATCCTCATTTGCCATGTTTTGAAATATACAGGCAGACGGATTAAAAGTCATTTTACATTGTATAACTGTACTTCTGACAGCCAACTTTCTAACTCCTCCCATAACTTTATGACATCATAACATTCCCAGGAGGATTATTGAGTCATTGTTAGTTTTACACTTAAGACATAACTCTGTCGTTGTGCTGTAGAATTTGTGAATTAGGTCTCTTGTATAATAAGGGACTATCATTTGTCCCAACATCACAGGCCACAGACTTTGATACAGTTCAAGACTTCCAAAAGTTTTTCCTCTGTTTGAAATCAACAGAGTTTTTTTTTTATACACCTGCCACTTTAAATCCATTAAATGAGACAAGTTACCGGACAGGACATATTGCTAATGTTCTTCATATTGATAACCTGAATGACAATTAACTTGTGGGCAGTGGTGGTGATGACGGCCTATTGGATGACGTGGGATTGGGTTCAACCCTCGGGCCGACTCTCTTCTCTGTATACATCCATGATGTTGCTCTTGCTGCCGGTGATTCTCTGATACACCTCAATGCAGACGACACCATTCTGTATACTTCTGGACCCTCTTTGGCACTGTGTTAATTAACCTCCAGACGGGCTTCAATGCCATACAACTCTCCTTCCGTGGCCTCCAATTGCTCTTAAATACAAGTAAAACTAAATGCATGCTCTTCAACTGATCACTGCCCGCACCTGCTCGCCCGTCCAGCATCACTACTCTGGACGGCTCTGACTTAGAATACGTGGACAACTACAAATACCTAGGTGTCTGGTTAGACTGTAAACTCTCCTTCCAGACTCACATTAAGCATCTCCAATCCTAAATTAAATCTAGAATCGGCTTCCTATTTCGCAACAAAGCATCCTTCACTTGTGCTGCCAAACATACCCTCGTAAAACTGACCATCCTACCGATCCTCGACTTTGGTGATGTCATCTATAAAATAGCCTCCAACACTCTACTCAGTAAACTGGATGCAGTCTATCACAGTGCCATCAGTTTTGTCACCAAAGCCCCATATACCACTGCTCTCGTCGGCTGGCCCTCGCTACATATTCGTCTCCAAACCCACTGGCTCCATGTCATCTATAAGTCTTTGCTAGGCCACCTTAACTCAGCTCACTGGTCACCATAGCAACACACACCCATAGCACGCGCTCCAGGAAGTATATCTCACTGGTCTTCCCCAAAGCCAACACCTAATTTGGCCGCCTTTCCTTCCAGTTCTCTGGACTGGAACGAACGGAACGAATTGCCAAAATCGCTGAAGTTGGAGACTTATATCTCGCTCACTAACTTTAAGCATCAGCTATCTGAGCAGCTCACCGATTGCTGCAGCTGTACACAGCCCAACTGTAAATAGCCCATCCAACTGCCTACCTCATCCCCATGTTTTTATTTACATTTTTTGCTCACACCAGTATTTCTACTTGCACATCATCATCTGCACATCTGTCACTCCAGTGTTAATGCTAAATTGTAATTACTTTGCTACTATGGCCTATTTATTGCCTTAATGCCTTTATTGCCTCTGTATTCCATTTGCACACACTGTATATAGATTTTTATATTGTGTTATTGACTGTACGTTTGTTTATCCCACGTGTAACTCTGTTGTTTTTGTCGCAGTGCTTTGCTTTATCTTGGCCAGGTCGCATTTGTAAATGGTTAAATAAAGGTGAAAAAAAATGCATGAATTGTTCATGACATCCTCCAGTGAATTAAAAAAAATACTTTTCCTGTTGAAAAGTGATATAAATACAGTGAAGTATAAACACACTAAAGGGAAACAAATAAATGTTTTGGGCAAAATAGTGTTTTTTTTAGAGAACTGCAAACTTGAAGGAGTGAGTGATGTCATCGTAAGGCATTTAAGGATTTGGCTTGATGTGAAGTCGTGATGTCATCCAATAGGTGACTGATCTTCATGTGATTATTCATTATTATTTTTTAAATCCTTCCTGTACTGTCAAGTTGGTTGTTGATCATTGCTAGAAAGCCATTTTAAAGCCTTGCCATAGACTTTCAAGACAATTTAAGTCCAAACTGTAACTAGGCCACTCAGGAACATTCCATGTCATCTTGGTAAGCTCCTCCAGTGTAGATTTGGCCTTGTGGTTTAGGTTATTGTCCTGTTAGGACAGTTTTTTTGTATTTAGATCTCTGAAATGCACTCTTACTACGCACACTTACTACGTAGTGTCTCCTTATATAACGCTTGGAAAACAGTTTTCATGCTCACAGAAATTCTAAATCATTTGAGTTTGCAAAATCCAATGGTTCTAACCGAGAGTCACCTTAACTTTATTGACAACACCCAAATGGATACTGTCATTAACGTGGTTTTTCAATAATTACACATAATTCTTAATACTGTAGCTGTTTAGTTACAGTCACATGTTTAACTATCATCAGCTGATCCAGGAAATCATTTTCTGAATGACAGTCACATGACAAACATCACGACATGCAACAACAACCAAAGTGCTTCTTCATTCATTACTCTGGTAAAGACAGTTATGCTGTGCTCCACGTTGGATCCAACATCCCTAAAAAATTGATGTTTATAGTGTGTTATTGTCTGCTTGATTTACTGTAGTGTCTCGTGTTTGGACACAAAGATACTTACCTCATAATGTGTAGAGAACTGTTCTTTGATGGATAGGCTATTGTACAACACACAGAGCAATGTCCCTATCTATATTTGTTAGGTGAAGTTATGGGCCAATTTGACAAACAGTGTACAAACCCTCATTGTCAATGTGATGGAAAAGCTAGCCAAATATAATTTTACTGGTTGATGGTTTTTTTAAGTACAAAGCGGTTGATTTGCGAAGATGACACAAACATTATTTTAATTAAGCAGGACATTCAACCGAGCCTTACAGTTATAATCCAAAGTAGTGTGAAATGCACTCATAAGCAACCTGGAAATGGAGGTTACTCCCCTGAGTTTTCCCATATTCACATTCAGAATACATTGTGAAAACTAAAATCTTTGCTTGCCATTTTTGCCTCAGGCAGATATACTACATCTGTAACTAGCGGTTTCCTCATTAGCAGGGAGGAGATTCTACAACCAAATTGCATTTGCATCGCACTCGTGCCACAATTTTATTAAACACAGGAAGGGGCCTATATTGGAGACCAAAAGTTGTCTGGCACACTGCTTAGAGTTTCAACAACATGAATAACTTATTTCTAGACTACGATCTTATATGTTACTACTAATGTGAAAACAAGACAAACTATGACTGTTCTTGCTCATTTTAAGACAAATGCAAAATAATCATTATATTCATTACAGATGTCAATTGTTGTACAACATCATGGCTACGCTGTTGGCATCACTTTTTGTTAGTTTTTAAAAATGTATTTTTATATTTTTTACCCCTTTTTCTCCCCAATTTCATGGTATCCAATTGTTTTTAGTAGCTACTATCTTGTCTCATCCCTACATCTCCCGTACGGGCTCGGGAGAGACGAAGGTTGAAAGTCAAGCGTCTTCCGATACACAACCCACCCGGAAGGCCCGCATTACTTTTTACAGTGGATTTCCGCTGTTGTTGGCTTTTAACCATCTGTCTGACTTTGTTGTTCACACAGGAGAGAGACGGCACTATCGTGGATCCTCTGTGAAAACTCAACAACCTCATGATGCTGACGAGGCAGAGAAGTGTCTCTCCAGATCAGAACACCTCAAGAAACACCTGCAGAGTTCCACAGGGAAGAGAACTCACTGCTGCTCTGACTGTGGGAAGAGATTCACCTCCTCAGCAGGCATTAAAATTCATCAGAGACTCCACACAGTAGAGAAACTTTATAGCTGTACTCAATGTGGGAAGAGTTTTACTCATTCAACCAGCCTGATATCACACCAGAGAACACACACAGGAGAGAAACCGTATAGCTGTGATTAATGTGGGAAGAGTTTTACTAGGCTAAGAAGCCTGATATCACACCAGAGAACACACACAGGAGATAAACCATATGGCTGTAATGAATGTGGGAAGAGTTTTACTACTTCGAGCAATCTGACTCTTCACCAGAGAACACACACAAGAGAGAAATCTTATAGCTGTACTCAATGTGGGAAGAGTTTTGTTCAATCTGGTAATCTGACAGTACACCAGAGAACACACACAGGAAAGACATCTCTAGATAATCTGATAAAAGGTCTCTGTTCATATAGTAAAAAATACATACATGAAGGAGTTGTTTCATGATATCAATGAATTAATGTCACAATGTAGATTTTTTTTTTTTACATCTAGCTTTCTGAAGACACACAAGAGAAGACACACAGGAGAGAAATCCTATAGCTGTACTGTATGTGGGAAGAGTTTTGTTCAATCTGGAGAACTGAAGAGTCACTGGAGAACACACACAGGAGAGAAATCTTATAGCTGTACTCAATGTGGGAAGAGTTTTACTGAGCTAAACGGCCTGATATTGCACCAGAGAAGACACACAGGAGAGAAATCTTATACCTGTGATCAATGTGGGAAGAGAAACTCTGAAAAAAGATCTCTGATCAAACATCAGAAAATACATACATGAAAGAGTTGTTTCATGATATCAATGAAATTATTTCACAATGTAGAATGTTTTAACGTTGTAGTAGGAGTATTTTAATGATGTCACAATGTAGATTGTTTTTACATTGTAGTAGGAGTATTTTAATGATGTCACAATGTAGAATCCTAAACGTTTCCTCAGGGGAAAAATCCAGGCTCTGAAATGGAAGAGTACTATTTATGAGATTTAAGAAAAAGTGACGAACAAAAAGAGTCGTTACACTTACCACATTGGTGACCCACTTGAGTCAAAATGCGGCGAGCTGTTTTCTACAAATTGTCCTCTAACCAGTGATGTACACATTATTCCCAGATTCCATGTGGTTTTTGAGCTGTTAGTTTTAACAGGACGTGCAACCTCATCTCCCTCCTCTCGGCACAATTGATTTCAACGTGATATCGATGAGTGATGACAAATAAGTGTTGCGTTCCTTTGTTTAGCGACCCCTACATTTAAATGCATCATTCCAAAATGTAGCTGACTGTCTTCTGCAGGTTGTCCTCTAATCAGTTGATGTAAAAGATATCTCCCATTTCCACGTGTTTTTTTAGATGTTAGTTTCAACAGCAAGTACAATCTGATCTCCCCCTAATCGATATCAGTGATTTATTGCTACTTGTCAAAACAACAGCATTTTTGGTTCTTGTGTCCATGGTGAGGACAACTTAGTTTCTGATTGTCTCAAGGTTGGGCAGTCAAAAATATTTGTGTTTTGTGTTTAGCCAGTGCGGTCCATGGATCACAAATGATTTTGACTTTCCGTATTAGAGATGAGTCATGTTCCAAGGGGACGAGAGTTCTAGAAGCAAGTGAGTTTTAGGAAGGGAAAAAAATACACGGTTTTTTTCTTGTTTTTAATTGTTGCAGCCAGTAGACACCATGTTTATATTGTAGAAGGTGAAGCATTGTAGTTGATTATAATGTGAAATGGAAGTTGTTTTCTGTTGGTGGTGCGCATTCTTTTAAGGTGTTACAGTCTTTGGTTTTTCCATTTATGTTTTGAGGTTGGAATTTAGCCCGTGTAGCTCGTTAGCACGTAGGACGCACTGATTGGTGTCACGTCGTTAGTCATTATGTGTTACACCTGTGCTGGCTTGTCCGTCTCGTTAGTGGGAAGGTGTTTCACCTGAGCTGGTCCAGGTTCTATTTAAGAGTGTCTAGCCCAGTCCTCCAGTTGTCTTGATAGATGTGGAGAGTCAACACCTTTAGTTGCTCCACCTTTTTGATTTAAGATGTTTTCATTTCAGGTTGAAGCTTCTTTCTGAAGAAAGCTTTTTTTTGAAGAAGAAAAATGAATACAAACAAGCAAACCTGGTTGGTTCCGGGGATTGGTATAGCAAATACCGTAAGATTTTCATGGACTGAAAAGGAGATGGAACCTTGGGGCAGGGAAACTTTTGGAAGGACCATATTGATGGCATGCCTCAGGATAGAGGTGAAGGAAGTACTCTGCCTTCAAGGCAACCCAAATGAAAAGGGTTTTGATGTGATGTTTCACAAGCAAGAGAAACATGATGATGTATTGAAGATGGCAAAGGAAGCGGAAAGAAAAGGACCCCTGTGCCATTATGCGGTGACCAGCCTGGCAAAGAACAACTTCAGGGTGGTCACCGTAAACATGTACAATCCGCACGTGAAGGATGAAGAAGTGAGGGCCTTTCTGGGGAGATACATGGACAATGTCTCCTCAGCGAGGTACCTCAGGGACTCCCTGGGTTTCTGGAACGGGAGGAGAGGGTTCCAGGCGTTACTCAGGGAGTCCCCGAAGAGTGTGGATGGCTACCTCCATCCTCCGGCGATGTTCTCCCTGGGGGCTGACAGGGGAACACTCTACTATGCACGTCAGCCCCGTTCTGCAGGCGTTGTATGGCCTACGGCAATATCCTGGCCTCGTGCAGCGCCAAGAAATGTCGTTTTTGTGGGTCGGAAGAGCACGAGGCCAAGGAGTGTGACGAGCCCAAGGCTTGCCACGGGTGTGGCTCGAAAGTACACCTGTGGCGTGATTTCCCGGCTCGTCACAGGTCATACGCGTCTGCAGCTGGGGGAGCGGGGGATGGGGGGAGGAAAGAAAGGACGCGTGCAGATTGCATGGATGGCACAGGGGAAAAGACGGTGCAGGAAGAAGATGGGAAGAAGGATGAGGTGGGAAGAAGGAGGCGAGGAGAAGAAAAGAATGGAACAGAAGGAGAGAAGAAAAAGGGGACGGAAGAAGGTGGAGGAGCTGAGAAGAGGGAGAAGGGGACAGTGGTACGAGAAGGAGTGGAAGAGGGAACGGGGACAGTGACGGAGAAGGAGGGAGGAGGGGAGGGGGTGGGAGGGGGAGATCGGGGGAAGGAGTGGGGGGACAGCCTGCCAGGCTTCCTCGAGGTCGAAATGAGGGATTTGGTGGAGGAGTTAGCGGGGATGGGACGTTGTGTCTCCCCGCTACCTCCTTCACCAAAGAAGAAAGGGATAAAGAGGGGGAGCTTGGCAGGAAGTGAGAGGGAGGGGGTGTGGAGGGGGGGGGGGCTAAGAGAGTGGCGGGGGGGGAGGGGGTAATTTGTCCTCCCGGTTTGCCTCAGCCCCTTGCATTTTAGTGGATGACTCCAGTGAGGGGGTCGGTGGGCTGTTTGCTAGAGGGATCCCAACTCCTGTTTGGGGAGGTGGGGTCCCCTACATGCAGCCCCAAGGCAAACAGGGAGGGGAGGATGGTGGGTGGGGAGGGAGGACCCAACACACTGCCTGGGTCATGGGTTGGGATGGAGGACGGGGGGCGTCAGGAGAGGAGAGGACGTCCCCGCCGGTGGAGATGGACCAGGGGAGCATCAGGTGATTCTCCTGGTTTTTCTTTGGGTTTTTTTTTTTTTTTGTTGTAAATAATTAAATGAATAGTTCTGTTTCTTTTTTTAGTCTAAATGTTAGGGGTTAAGGGATAATGTTAAAAGGAGGGCGTTTTTGTTATTTAGAGGGTGTGGGGTTTGATTTCTGTTTTTTACAGGAGGTTCACCTGAGGGATGGTGGGGATGTGTGTGTAGATTTAAGAGGGAGTGGGATAAGGGGGAATCTTTTTGGGGCATAGGAGGGTGCACTCAACAGGAGTAGGGATTTTGTGTGGGCATAGAGAGGTTAAAATAGAGAACACTTTTGTAATAATGCAGGGTAGAGTTTTGGGGATAGATGTTAAGTTTAGAGAAGCTAGATATAGGTTAATTGGGGTGTATGGGCCACAGGTGGCGGCAGACAGGAGGGAGATGGTGGACTGTCTGGCGCCCCTGTGTGTTACAAACAGGCACTTGGTGATAGGAGGAGACTTTAATATAGATTTAGGGGTAGGCGGTGATAGCAGTGCAGGTGCCATCTCTGGGCTAATGGCTTGCCATGGTCTGGTTGATGGTGGCCTGCACACTACTCCGGCAATGGTCGGTCCTACATGGCGCAACTCCAGGGGGTTGCGCGGAGGCTCGACTACATTTTTGTATCCAGGTCTTTGGGTCAGTTGTCTGGGCGGCTGTTGCCTGTTTTCTTCACGGATCACGAAAGGGTGATCCTGCAGGTGGGGTCGCCAGTCTGCCTCTTCGGTAGGGGGTACTGGAAGTTAGATCGGGATATACTGGAGGAGCAGGCTTTCGTTGACGCATTTTTTGTTTCTTTCGGAGGCTTGACGGCCTCCGGTCCATGTGCGAGGGGGTGTTAGAGTGGTGGGATTTAGTCAAGGGGAGGATAAGGGCTTTTATAATAGGATATTGTAGAAGGAAAAAAAGGGAGGAAAGGAGGGAGGTGGATCGTATCCAAAGGTTAATTGAACTCGAGTACGAGGCAGGCAACCTTGGCGGGTCGATTGACTGGGAGAGATTCTCAGCCCTAAAGGCGCAGCTCAGGGAGCTGCAGGAGCAGAAGGCTCGAGCTTTCCTGGAGCGTGCGCATAGTGGCTTTCTAGAACATAATGAGACTTGTTCCGCTATGTTCTTTAAGTCGGTTAGGGCCAGACAGAGTAGGAAGGTAATGCAGGGAGTTAGGGAAGAAAATGGTAGTATAGTAAGTAAACCAGAGGAAATGGTCAGGGTGACAACTGATCATTTCCAAGGTTTATTTAAGGAAAGGGAAATAGATGTAGAGCAGGGAAACGTGTTTTTAGAACACGTCCCGGCGGTTGCCAGAGGACATTAGAGACGTGATGGAAGCCCAGATCTCACTAGAAGAGGTTGAGAGCGCTCTTAGGAGGATGGGAAAAGGGAAGGTGCCTGGGATGGATGGGCTGCCGGCTGAGTTTTACCTCAAGTTTTGGGGTATACTTGGACCAGTGGTTCTCGAAGTCTTGAAGGCCATCCTTGAGACGGGGTCCCGGGGGATCAATGGCTGTTGGTGTGCTGTCACTTCTTTATAAGAAGGGGGAAGCAACTGACCTTGGCAACTGGCGGCCATTGACCATGCTGTGCGTAGATTACAAGATTCTTGCAAAGGTTTTAGCAGACCGGTTGCGCACAGCCCTTCCCTACGTCGTCCACGAGGATCAGACGTGCGGGGTAGAGGGCCGCTCTATAAGATGGAACCTACAGTTGATCAGGGATTCCATCGCTTGGGTTGAAGATAGAGGGCTGCCTTTAATGGTAGCAGCGCTAGATCAGGCGAAAGCTTTTGATCGCGTGAATAGATCTTTTCTATTCAGGGTGTTAGGTAGATTAGGATTTGGGGAGAAGTTTATAGGATGGATCCGTACTTTATATGTCGGAGCGGGGTGTCGAGTTAGTGTAAATAGTCACTTAGGTGACGTTTTTGACCTCTCGTCTGGGGTCAGGCAGGGATGCCCACTCTCGGCTCTCCTCTTCGTTCTGTACATGGAGACTCTGGGGGCTGCCATTAGGGCAGACACAGGGGTGGAAGGCTTGTTGATCCCTGGAAGCGGTGGGCTGCGTGTTAAGATGACGCAGTACGCCGACGACACTTCCTTGCTGTTGTGCAAGGACTCGTGCCTGACAAGGTCCCTTGCCATCTTTGGGGATTTCACCCGAGCGTCGGGAGCAGTTCTGAACCATGCAAAGTCTTCCGTCAAGTTTTTCGGAAGATGGCGCGGTAGAACGGATGTGCCTGGGGGGTTATCTCTCTGTGAAGGGGCCCTGAGGATTCTCGGGGTTCATTTTGAGACCTCCGGCTCAGCGACGCTAAACTGGAACATGCGTATCGCAGTGGTACAGAGGAAGCTAGCAATGTGGAAGGCTAGGTATTTGTCTTTTATGGGCAAAGTCCTGGTCCTAAAGGTGGATGTGTTGCCGTCTCTTTTGTATTTGGCATACATCTACCCATTGCCGGATTGTCTGAGGAGGCCTCTAGTGAGGCTTGTGTTTCAGTTTATGTGGAGTGGCAGGTGCGAGTGGGTCGCCAGGGCACGCATGATCTGTCCCATCGGGGAGGGAGGTAGGGGATACCACATTTCCCCCTCAAGCTGGACGCCATTTTTGTTTCTTTCTTGTTGACGGAGCTTGCTCGTCCGGTTATACACCCGTCCGTTTACCTCCTGCGGGTGTTCTTCTCGTATAAGGCGAGAAGCGTAATGGTGTGGTCTAACGCGGGTCCTAGGGCGGAACAGCTGCCGTGGCACTTTGCCCATGTGGCCAAGTGGCTGCGTGCGCACCCCGAGGTTGAAGTTGCCCGAGTAGGTTTAGACCACAGGCACCTGTACGAGGAGGTCAGGCAGGCAGGGAGTCCTGCGCCTGTAGCGGGCATCTCGTCAGTGGTCTGGGAGGGAGTGCAGGCGCGGGGCCTGGACAACAGGCTCAAGGACCTGAATTGGTTGGGCCTCCATAAGCGCTTGCCGGTACGTGCCATCTTGTACCGGTATAGTTTGGTGCAATCCCCCACCTGTCCAAGATCCTCTTGTGGCAGGGGGAGACTGTGCGCCATGCCTTCTGGGACTGTGCCTTTGCCGGACTAGTCTGGGCTAGGGCACGGGTGATGCTAGGTGTGGTTAGGAGTGATTTTGTTTTGACATGGGCTAGGCTAGAGAGAGGCGTAGGGAGAGCAAAGGGAACGGATAGGGACAGGTTTCTGCTCTGGCTTCTCATGAGTCTCTTTAAAAGGGACTGTGGGAAGCCAGGCAGAATTTAGTCAAGACAGGGAGAGATTGGGGGGTGGAAGGGATAGTGAGAAGGGTGGAAGGTGATTTGAGGGGGAAGATGAAGAGGGAGGAGAGGAAGTGGGGGAAGCATGCGGCACGGGAGAGGTGGAAAGGGGGTTTAGGGCTGGGAGTGTTAGAGTGAGTTTGGTAAGGGGATAGATTAGGGAAGGGGAGATAGGGAAAGGGTTAGGTATTGGTTAGGTATGACGGGGAGGGACGATGCTCCACTGAGGTTTGTTTTTGTTTGATGTTTTTGTAAATAGAATTAATTAAGAATGAATGAGAATTATGATTTTGTAATAGTATGAATGGTATTGATTGTAATAAATTATTTTAACCACCACCTTTGTTTTGGTTTGGGTTTTTCTTCTGTTTTCCTCTTCTTGGGCAGATTTAGTGGGTCTCATGGTGGTTGTCTTTAATTTATCAAGGAAGATATTGAGCCCTGCCTGTGTCTCTTTGCTTAATAAATAGTTATCTTTTGTGCCTGCAACCCAGTGCAACGATTTTGATGTTTAAGTTTTTTAGAAATATCCGTTTAAGGGAATACTTTAGCTCCCCTAATTCTGACACTTCTATTGAACCAGTAGGTTGCTCTCCTGCACATACTCCGAATCCTTTTAGAAGCAAGAGTTATTTTATACCTCCAGCCAATCGCAATCATTCTATCGAGACATATTGCAGACTTGTGGAAAATGATGTTAGACATCTCCGTAAGAATAAACAGGGGTCCAAATTTTCCATAATTGACCTAAGGATGAAAAACAAGCTTTGCTTGAATTACAATCCGATACGCCTGTCCTTATTCCTCCTGCTGATAAGGGTGGGTCGGTTGTACTCTTGGATAGGACAGTTTATGTACAAGAAACTCAGAAGTGACCCCAATATCAGAATACTATCTTTACTGTCCTAGATGGGTATTTATGTTCTGGTCAGATAACACCATAAAATTGCCAGTTTCTATACTTTGCCGAAATTACACAAGAATGTTACACAACCTCCTGGGCGCCCTATTGTTGCGGGCATTGATGCAGTAACGGACCCTCTATCTACTTTTATTGACTTTTTTATTAGACCACTCGCAGAACAGCTTCCCTCCTTTGTAAAGGACACCAGCAGTATGATCTCTATCATTGCATCTCTTGATCCTCTCCCTGAGAATACCTTGTTAGTTACTTTTGATGTTGAGTCGTTATACACTAATATTCCACACGAGGGCGGTATTGAAGCTATGGAACATTTTCTTCTGCAACGTGACCCTAATGAACTACCTTCCAGTGCATGCATCATAACATTGGCTGAAATAGTACTCACGCATAACTATTTCATCTTTCTAAATGATTTCTTTATTCAGACGAATGGTACTGCTATGGGATCCCCCATGGCTCCTAACTATGCTAATTTGTATGTGGGTTACATGGAGAAACAGTCTATTTTCAATCCTCTCAAAAATGTTTTCTTGCCTCACATCATTATCTGGAAACGGTATATTGGGGAAATTTTTGTTCTATGGAGGGGTGATGCAAAACAGCTCCAGGCATTCTATGCTTTTCTTAACTCCTGTTCTGAGCATCTGAGATTTACTATGCAATCTGACACACCTCAAATCAGTTTTCTTGATCTTCTGATCTTGTGTGAAGATAATGTTCTATACACTGATCTTTACAGGAAGCCTACTGATCGTAACATTTTGTTGAGGGCTGATAGTTGTCACCCACTTCCCTTGAAAAATAGTTTGCCCTACAGCCAATTATGTCGAATCAAAAGAATTTGCAAAAAACAATCCGATTTCGACAGAAATATGGCTGAGACGCAAAGAAAGTTCAAGGAGAGGGGCTACAAGAATGATCAGATTAATATTGCCATTGAGAAAATTCAAAACAAAACGAGACATGACCTCTTTCAAGGTCAGTCTCGCAAAAAGACGCATTCTTGAGTTCTAACTACCCGCTATTCAAAGTGCTCTGAACAAATTAAGGGAATTGTTCACAAACGTTGGCACATCCTAAAATCCGATGATAGTCTCGGTAATGTGTTTTCGGACCTTCCCTTGGTCGTATTCTTTTGGGGCAGAAATCTCAGAGACCAATTGGTACACTCTGATTTACCACCCCAAGATATTCCTGAACAACGTCTATTTGCGCCCCTACTGGATGGAAACTACAAATGTAATGGCTTTGCTCAATGCAATGGCACTTATAAATGTAGATCCTTCAAACCCACCAACAGGGAAATCGATCCCAATCAAAGGTGTTATTACGTGCTCCACTAAGGCAGTTATTTATCTTATAACTTGTCCTTGTGGTAAAATTTCTGTAGGTAAAACAAAGCGCAAATTAAAAGTACGTATCTCAGAGCATCATAGCACCATTAGATGTAAAAACTTTACTTATCCAGTTGCGGCCCACTTCTTGGAGGCAGGCCACTCGATTTCGTCTCTGCATTATATTGGCATCGAACATGTCACCCTCTCTAGGAGAGGGGGTGACCTTGATAATTTATTGTTAAAACGAGAGGCTGCCTTGATCTATAATTTGAAGACCCTTGTGCCCTTCGGTCTCAACGTAGACTTTGATCTGAAGCCATTCTTGTGATTATTGTGACTTTGCCATCGTAATTGTTTGTAAGCTTGTGTAGTCAAATTAATCTATGATCATATGCTATCCATTTGTTGTTTTTATGCTGTTCTTTGTATGATATTTTAATATTTGATTATTAACCAATGATATTAGGCCACTCTTGGCCATGATTACAGACACCTGTGTCTTTTGACACTATATAAACGAGTCATCCTGCAGTGTTTGTGATTATACCCTGATGAAGACAGCCTGGCTGTCGAAACGTTGGTAATTACATTTTTGCATCTGAGCTCCTAGAGTGTGCGGCTCTCTTTTATTTTCAATGTGACTTTTATGTCCCAGTTGTTGTTACTAGTCAACTTTCAGTGAACACAGAGCAAAACTGCAACATTATGTTATAATACTTTTATTGGATCAAATGGCTGTTTTATGCTACAGAATAGAGGGTTCTTAGAACTATTGTGTCTGTGTGTTCTACTGAAGATGGGCCTCTGGGAGATAACACTGACAGGAGATTTACAATGACTTTTGGGTGATAAAACCTAAAGAGACCGCATTCCAGAGCATGAGTTAATGTTTCTGTTCTATATGGTACCAGGGAGAGATGACCCCAGGGCCAGATCCTGGTCTCTACACAAAGAGTAGTGTTTTTACAGCAAATACTGTCTGCTGAGAATTACAAGTATCTTTCATACAAATCTTAACCTTGTGACCTGTGCTATATGTCTATTGTTGGTCATGTAGGTTGAAAGGGGTGTATCTTGGCTATAAAAGACCTTTGTACTTTTGTCTCGTGGCTCTCAACAAATCATCTGGGGGTGATTTGTCGAGCAGCCATCGTTATCCTAGAACACTCAATTGATGCACTTTATATGTGTGTGTTGTATTGACCTGCTCCCTTATTAATAAGTGAATAAAGATTTATTTTAAGAATAACTCTGACTTGTGTTATAAGTTTGTCTCCTCATTTGATATTAAAGAAATTAACCCCATTTGGGGATGTGAATCTTCACTTTGTGATGCTCCTGAGGACCTGGGTAAATGGTACATGAGGGATCCCTCAAACTTGGAATCTCAGGAGACCACACTTCGGGAACGGAGCAGATGGACCCACCTTTGATCTGAGAGGCAGCGAGCCGAGTGGATACCACATCTCAAACGTAGTTAAAAAATAAAATAAAAAAGTGAGCGAAACAAGTGGAGTTTCTAGAAAAGGCTAGTAGGCTCTGAGTGTGTATTCCTGTGTGAGGGGGGCACCTTGGAGGCATAAACAAGGCTGAGGCAATAGGGTCTGAGTGTGTATTCCTGTGTGAGGGGAGCACCTTGGAGGTGTAAAGAGGGCCGGGGCAATAGGGTCTGAGTGTGTATTCCTGAGTGAGGGGGGCACCTTGGAGGTGTAAAGAGGGCCGAGTCAGCTGTGTAAACTGGATGAAAACTAGCATCTGTTTTTACTAGTTAAGACGTGTATGATATAGTATAAGCTAGTAAGAAGCACCTGTAATTGTTTTAAACCTGAATCCCATTTTAGAAGTATTGAAAGATGTAAATGTATGAGTTACATTATCCTAGGAACTAACCATGACAGAAATGTGAAAATATTCCTGTAGGTGAAGATATAGTTGAAAAACAACTAATTGATTAGGTATGTTTGGAAATAGCATTGTGTGATTGAGTCTTAATCTGAAGTTTGGATTGTAACAGAGATCTGTAGTTTTAGTTGATTTTTTTGTTCTGCTGGGAGTATGTTTGGAGAGCTGCTTTGTAGCTGGAGTCCTTGAAAAAGCAAGAATCTGGAGATCTATAGTTCCTCACGGAGATCTATAGTTCCTCACAGAGCTCTATAGTTCCTCACAGAGCTCTATAGTTCCTCACAGAGCTCTATAGTTCCTCACAGAGCTCTATAGTTCCTCACAGAGCTCTATAGTTCCTCACAGAGCTCTATAGTTCCTCACAGAGATCTATGCTTAATCAGTTGATTGACATTTGGATAATAAGCTTTGATATAACGTTATCTTGGGGTTCCGTTCATTCACTGCCCATCATAGAATATCGCAGGGTGGTGTTGAGAGCGGGATGATATTTTAGAAAGCAGCGGAAGGTCTATAGTTCCTGAGAGGCTTGATTTTGCCGTGGTCTCCGGAAAGTTAGAGAACCGTTGACGATCCGGTCATTGTCCGGGAAACAAAAGCATTTTTTTGGGTTCCGCTGGGAGTATGTTTGGAGAGCTGCTTCGAAGCTGTGGAGAGTCCTTGAAAAAGCAAATGGAATGGTTGTCGTGAGTACCTGAGAATTTCTTACATTTTATATGGATTCTGTGAATATATGAAAATATGATGAATTGTATGTGTGTATAATGATTACTAGAGATTTGACAAAGTAATACTGGGAATATAATTAGATACAATTTAAACAACTCATATGAAGACAATCGTAGGCTGAGTTTAATGGATAATCCATCTTTAATGGATAATTTGATAAAGATGAGGTTTAAGCATTATTAAACTGTCTACAAAGTCTGGGGAGTTGTCTCAGAAACTGATGGGAATGTGTCCACGTACGGTAAATTACCCTAAGGATGACACTACACTGCTCAAAAAAATAAAGGGAACACTAAAATAATTATATTTTTATTAAATACTTTTTTCTTTACATAGTTGAATGTGCTGACAGCAAAATCACACAAAAATTATCAATGGAAATCAAATGTATCAACCCATGGAGGTCTGGATTTGGAGTCACACTCAAAATTAAAGTGGAAAACCACACTACAGGCTGATCCAACTTTGATGTAATGTCCTTCAAACAAGTCAAAATGAGGCTCAGTGGTGTGTGTGGCCTCCATGTGCCTGTATGACCTCCCTACAACGCCTGGGCATGCTCCTGATGAGGTGGCGGATGGTCTCCTGAGGAATCTCCTCCCAGACCTGGACTAAAGCATCCGCAAACTCCTGGACAGTCTGTGGTGCAACGTGGCGTTGGTGGATATTTATGTCCCCTTAGCGGTTCATCACGTAGGCAAAAGGTAATATGTTCCATCATCTATGTTTGTTTATATTAGTACAAATTATCCACTGATATTGGTGTAATTTCTCACCCCTTTTGGCTGTATGAAAGTTCATTTCCCCTCAGACACACATTTGTTCTTTGATATTATGAAGGTAATTTGTGTCAAATGTACTTTTCCCCACTCAGTCACCCCATCTCTTTACATTGCTTATGCATATTTGGTGGCCTGACTGTGTCCAGACTATGTCAAAGGCCCATCCTGGTAGATCTGAACCTAATGCAGCTTGGAGTGATCAGATGACAGAAGTCACATTTAGGTACCAGGTGTAACTGAGGCCATAGATGCTCCATATCCATTACATTTGAGAGTTTTATATAATATGACTAAATGTGTTTATTTCTGTGTTGCAGGGGCAGTCAAGAAATGGAACGGCAAGGCCACAGAACATGACATATGCAGAGCTGTGGGAGACCACCTCAAGCCCCTGGTAGAGCCGGGGGTGGTGTTTACCACTCCACCACGCCTTCAGCAGGCTAGAAAAGTGGGATTGATCTGTTTGATCCATTTGTCTGTTTCAGTTTTCAGTAGTTGAATCCTTTGATGTATTGTTCGTTTCAACATTATTCATTTTCAACAAATGCACTGGGTTGGTTGAAAAGTGATACTAAACTTACATACCATGCACTATATTGACATAGTGGAAGATATACTGAATTGATAATGTTTTTCATACTAAGACGGACCATGCACTATATTGACAAGGTTGATGATAGCATGAAAAACAGAATAAATTCAGTCTAAGATGGACCAAGATACGCCTTTGCACATATTTGTTCATTGGTTTAGCAAGAGTCTGTTGATTGGTTGGTCACTGGGTTAATTTGTTTTGCAATATGATCAGATCAGGCTTTATTTACATAGTACCTTTCAGACATGGATGCAACACAATGGCTTCACAGGAAAAAAACAAA
Organism: Oncorhynchus tshawytscha; assembly: GCF_018296145.1. Taxonomy (NCBI): domain Eukaryota; kingdom Metazoa; phylum Chordata; class Actinopteri; order Salmoniformes; family Salmonidae; genus Oncorhynchus; species Oncorhynchus tshawytscha. Next base: position 17,823,604 of record NC_056435.1, read on the forward strand.
CTGAAATATTTAGTACACAACAAACAGAAACTTAACTGAAAGACCAAGCATTTTGAAGGAAATGTCATTGATTAAAATATTAACAATTGGATGCAACATCCAACACAAATTATAAACTTGTTTTACTCCATTGTTTGTTATGTTCTCCATCAAGAAACCCAAAAAACTAAAGTCAAACTAAATGTTACATGAATTGTAAAAATATCAAAAGCAAATGTGATTGGTGAGACATGGAATAATAAAACGTATCTTTGTCAGGCTGAATGTTTGAAATATGAGGTGAATTGAGTCATGCTTCTTCAGTAGTGGAATAAAGACAACTAGCACTTGAATGTTGTCAATAAATGCTGGAGTGATGTAGGATTGTTAATAAAATTGATTTATAAACCAATTTATTATACTGCGTCCATGTGTATAGGCTGCAAGTACGTTGAAATTGATTTGTTATGAAAAAAGACCTGAAAATATACATTTTATAAACAATACAAAACATACAAACATTAACATCACACCTGATCTTTTTGTTAGTCACTTTTAGTTAAATCACATAAATAGAACTCATTCAATTCAGAGCCTGGATTTTTCCCCAGAGGCATTGATCACAGCCAAACGGTTTATCTCCAGTGTGAATTCTCTGATGTATTTTAAGGTCTACTGAAGAGGTGAATCTCTTCCCACAGTCAGAGCAGCAGTGAAGATTCTCTCCGGTGTGTATTCTCAGGTGTAGTTTAAGTGAATCTGATTTTAAGTAACTCTTACCACAGTCAAAACAGTGGTGAGATTTCTCTCCTGTGTGTACTCGCTGGTGTATTCTCTTATGTAGTTTAAGTGAATCTGATCTTGAGTAACTCTTCCCACAGTCAGAGAAGTGGTAGTCCCGTCTCACTCCTGTCTCTCTCCTGTGTGAACAACAAAGTCAGACACATGGTTAAAGGCTCAAAACAGAAGAAATCCACTGTTTATTTGAGTTAAAAAGTGATGCCCAGATCGTACCCATGAAGTTGTACAACAATTGACGTCTGTTAAATTACTTGACAAATGTCTTAAAACAGTCAAGTGAGCAACAATTTTATATTGTTTTCACATTAGTAGAAACATCGATGATTGGAGGCTAGAAACAAGTTATTAAAGTTGCTGAAACTCTAAGCAATGTGCCAGACGACGTTTAGTCTCCAATTTTGGCCCCTTTCTCTGTTTGCTAAAATGGACGCACGAGAGCGAAGCACACACAATTTGGTTGCAGAAACTCCTCCCTGCTAATGACGAAACCGATAGTTATGGATGTAGTATATCTGGTAATGAGGAAACCGCTAGCTATGGATGTAGTGTTTCTGGTAATGAGGAAACCGCTAGTTATGGATGTAGTATATCTGGTAATGAGGAAACCGCTAGTTATGGATGTAGTATATCTGGTAATGAGGAAACCGCTAGTTATGGATGTAGTATATCTGGTAATGAGGAAACCGCTAGTTATGGATGTAGTATATCTGGTTGGAGCAAAAAATGGTGAGCCAAGATTTTAGTTTTTCACAATGTATTCTGAATATTACAGCGCAAGATCAGGAGTGCTACTGAGGGAAACTCACATTAATTCATAGCCCATCATTAATACCTGTTAATTCATAACCCATCATTTATACCTGTTAATTCATAACCCATCATTTATACCTGTTAGTTCATAACCCATCATGTATACCTGTTAAATCATATCCCATCATTTATACCTGTTAGTTCATAACCCATCATTTATACCTGTTAGTTCATAACCCATCATTTATAACTGTTAGTTCATAACCCATCATTTATACATGTTAATTCATTACCCATCATTTATACCTGTGAGTTCATAACCCATCATTTTTACCTGTTAATTCATAACCCATCATTTATACTTGTTAATTCAAAAACCATCATTTATACCTGTTCATAACCCATCATTTATACATGTTAATTCATAACCCATAATTTATACCTGTTAGTTCATAACACATAATTTATACCTGTTCATAACCCATCATTTATACCTGTTATTTCATAACCCATCATTTATACCTGTTAATTCAAAAACCATCATTTATACCTGTTCATAACCCATCATTTATACATGTTAATTCATAACCCATAATTTATACCTGTTAGTTCATAACACATAATTTATACCTGTTCATAACCCATCATTTATACCTGTTATTTCATAACCCATCATTTATACCTGTTAAATCGTATCCCATCATATATACCTGTTAGTTCATAACCCATCATTTACAACTGTTAGTTCATAACCCATCATTTATACCTGTTAGTTCATAACCCATCATTTACAACTGTTAGTTCATAACTCATCATTTATACCTGTTCATAACCCATCATTTATACCTGTTAATTCATTACCCATCATTTATACCTGTTAGTTCATCACCCATCATTTATACCTGTTAATTCAGAACCCATCATTTATACCTGCTAATTCATAACCCATCATTTATACCTGTTAATTCATAACCCATTATTTATACCTGTTAATTCATAACCCATCGTTTATACCTGTTAGTTCATAACCCATTTTATACCTGTTAGTTCATAACCCATCATTTATACCTTTTAATTCATAACCCATCTTTTATACCTGTTAGTTCATAACCCATCATTTATACCTGTATATTCATAACCCATCATTTATACCTGTTAAATCATATCCCATAATGTTTCTCTGTTAATTCATAACCTATCATTTATACCTGTTAAATCATATCCCATCATTTATACCTGTTAGTAAATAACCCATCATGTATACCTGTTAATTCATAACCCATCATTTATACCTGTTAAATCATATCCCATCATTTATACCTGTTAGTTCATAACCCATCATTTATACCTGTTAATTCATAACCCATCCTTTATACCTGTTAAATCATATCCCATCATATATACCTGTTAGTTCATAACCCATCATTTACAACTGTTAGTTCATAACCCATCATGTATACCTGTTAAATCATATCCCATCATTTATACCTGTTAGTTCATAACCCATCATTTATACCTGTTAATTCATAACCCATCATTAATACCTGTTAATTCAGAACCCATCATTTATACCTGCTAATTCATAACCCATTATTTATACCTGTTAATTCATAACCCATTATTTATACCTGTTAATTCATAACCCATCGTTTATACCTGTTAATTCATAACCCCTCATTTATACCTGTTAGTTCATAACACATCATTCATACCTGTTAGTTCATAACCCATCATTTATACCTGTTAATTCATTACCCATCATTTATACCTTTTAATTCATAACCCATATTTTATACCTGTTAGTTCATAACCCATCATTTATACCTGTATATTCATAACCCATTTTTTATACCTGTTAAATCATATCCCATAATGTTTCCCTGTTAATTCATAACCCATCATTTATACCTGTTAAATCATATCCCATCATTTATACCTGTTAGTTCATAACCCATCATGTATACCTGTTAATTCATAACCCATCATTTATACCTGTCACGCCCTGGTCAAAGTATTTTTGTGTTTATCTTTATGTATTTGGTCAGGCCAGGGTGTGGCATGGGGTTTTTGTAATTTTGGTGTGTTTGTCTTGGGGTTTTGGTGGTGGTATTGGGATTGTAGCTTAGTGGGTTGTCTAGCAAGGTCTATGGCTGTCTGGAGTGGTTCTCAATCAGAGACAGGTGCTTATCGTTGTCTCTGATTGGGAACCATATTTAGGCAGCCATATTCTTTGAGTTTGTCGTGGGTGATTGTCCTTAGTGTCCTATGTGTACTCTTTGTTAGTTTGCACCAGATAGGCTGTTTCGGTTTCGTTTATTGTTTTTTGTAAGTTCGTGTTTCTTTGTTATATTAAACATGGATCGCAATCGACACGCTGCAGTTTGGTCCGACTCTCCTTCATCACCACTATATGAAAACCGTTACAGAATCACCCACCACCAACGGACCAAGCGGCGTGTCAACAGGCAGGAGCAGCCGAAAAAGGAGATGCTCAACAAGGATTTCTGGTCATGGGAGGAGATCTTCGACGGGAGAGGACCCTGGGCTAAACCAGGGGAGTGTAGCCGCCCAAAGGAGCAACAGGAGAGGAGGCAACAGAGGCAGCAGCAGCAGGAGCAGCAGCAGCTACAGTGGGAGAGGTTGCACCACCTGGAGAAATGGACATGGGAGGAGGAATTGGACGGTAAAGGACCCTGGAATGAGCCTGGAGATTATTGTCGCCCCAAAGCCGAGCTGGAGGCAGCAAAAGCAGAGAGGCGGCATTATGAGGAGCTAGCACGGCAGAGCGGATGGAAGCCCGAGAGTCAGCCCCAAAAATTTCTTGGGGGGCTCACAGGGAGTATGGCTATGCCAGGTAGGAGACCTGCGCAAACTCCCTGTGCTTACCGGGGGGCTGGAGAGACCGGGCAGGCACCGTGTTATGCTGTGGAGCGCACGGTGTCTCCAGTGCAGGTGCACAGCCCGGTTCGGTATATTCCAGCTCCTCGTATCGGCCGGGCTAGAGTGGGCATCGAGCCAGGTAAGGTTGGGCAGGCTCGGTGCTCAAGAGCTCCAGTGCGCCTGCACGGTCCGGTCTATCCAGTACCACCTCCACACCCCAGCCCTCCGGTAGCAGCTCCCCGCACCAGGCTTCCTGTGCGTGTCCTCGATCCAGTACCACCAGTTCCAGCACCACGCACCAGGCCTTCAGTGTGCCTCGCCTGTTCAGCGCAGCCACCGCTTTTCTCCTCTACAGTGCTGCCGGAGCCTCCCGCCTGTTTAGCGCAGCCAGAGCCTTTCTCCTCTCCTGCGCTGCCGGAGTCTCCCGCCTATCTAGCGCTGTTAGAGCTTTCCTCATCTCCAGCGCTGCCGGAGTCTCCCGCCTGTTCAGCGCAGCCAGAGCCTGCCTCCGACACAGCGCTGCAGGAGTCTCCCGCCTGTTCAGCGCAGCCAGAGCTGCCAGTCTGCATGAAGCAGCCAGAGCTGTCAGTCTGCATGGAGCAGTCAGAGCTGTCAGTCTGCATGGAGCAGCCAGAGCTGTCAGTCTACATGAAGCAGCCCGAGCTGCCAGTCTGCATGAAGCAGCCAGTCTACATGGAGCAGCCAGAGCTGTCAGTCCGCATGGAGCAGCCAGAGCTGTCAGTCTACATGAAGCAGCCCGAGCTGCCAGTCTGCATGAAGCAGCCAGAGCTGTCAGTCTGCATAGAGCTGTCAGTCTGCATGGAGCTGCCAGTCTGCATGGAACTGCCAGTCTGCATGGAGCTGCCAGTCTGCAAGGAGCTGCCAGTCTGCAAGGAGCTGTCAGTCTGCACGGAGCTGTCAGTCTGCACGGAGCTGTCAGTCTGTAAGGAGCTGCCAGTCTGCAAGGAGCTGCCAGTCAGCACGGAGCCGCCAGAGCGGTCAGTCTGTAAGAAGCCGCCAGAGCTGTCAGCCTATATGGAGCAGCTAGTGCCGCCAGTCTGCCCAGCGCCGTCAGTCTGCCCAGCATTGTCAGTCTGCCCAGCGCCACCAGTCTGCCCAGCACCGCCAGTCTGCCCAGCACCGCCAGTCTGCCCAGCACCGCCAGTCTGCCCAGCACCGCCAGTCTGCCCAGCGTCGTCAGTCTGCCCAGCGTCGTTTGATAGCCAGTCTGCCCAGCGCCACCAGTCTGCCCAGCACCGCCAGTCTGCCCAGCACCGCCAGTCTGCCCAGCGCCGCCAGTCTGCCCAGCATCGCCAGTCTGCCCAGCGCCGCCAGTCTGCCCAGCGCCGCCAGTCTGCCCAGCGCCGCCAGTCTGCCCAGCGCCGCCAGATCTGCCAGTCAGCCAGACTCTTCCAGATCTGCCAGTCAGCCAGACTCTTCCAGATCTGCCAGACTCTTCCAGATCTGCCAGTCAACCAGACTCTTCCAGATCTGCCAGTCAACCTGACTCTTCCAGATCTGCCAGTCAACCAGACTCTTCCAGATCTGCCAGTCAACCAGACTCTTCCAGATCTGCCAGTCAGCCAGGATCTGCCAGTCAGCCAGGATCTGCCAGTCAGCCAGGATCTGCTGAAACCACCAGCCAGCCAGGAGCTGGTAGATCTATCGACCTGCCTGAGCTTCCTCTCACTCCTGAGCTTCCTCTCACTCCTGAGCTTCCTCTCACTCCTGAGCTTCCTCTCACTCCTGAGCTTCCTCTCACTCCCGAGCTTCCTCTCACTCCCGAGCTTCCCCTTAGTCCCGAGCTGCCTCGGTCCCGAGCTGTCCTTCAGTCCAGTGGGGTTCTGGGTGAGGACTACTAGGCCATGGTCGGCGGCAAGGGTGGACTATCCAGGGACGAAGGGAGAGGGGACTAAGACATTAAAGGAGTGGGGTCCACGTCCCGCGCCGGAGCCGCCACCATGGACAGACGCCCACCCGGACCCTCCCTATTGTTTTGAGGTGCGTTCGGGAGTCCGCACCTTAGGGGGGTTCTGTCACGCCCTGGTCAAAGTATTTTTGTGTTTATCTTTATGTATTTGGTCAGGCCAGGGTGTGGCATGGGGTTTTTGTAATTGTGGTGTGTTTGTCTTGGGGTTTTGGTGGTGGTATTGGGATTGTAGCTTAGTGGGTTGTCTAGCAAGGTCTATGGCTGTCTGGAGTGGTTCTCAATCAGAGGCAGGTGCTTATCGTTGTCTCTGATTGGGAACCATATTTAGGCAGCCATATTCTTTGAGTTTGTCGTGGGTGATTGTCCTTAGTGTCCTATGTGTACTCTTTGTTAGTTTGCACCAGATAGGCTGTTTCGGTTTCGTTTATTGTTTTTTGTAAGTTCGTGTTTCTTTGTTATATTAAACATGGATCGCAATCGACACGCTGCAGTTTGGTCCGACTCTCCTTCATCACCACTATATGAAAACCGTTACAATACCTGTTAAATCATATCCCATCATTTATACCTGTTAGTTCATAACCCATCATTTATACCTGTTAATTCATAACCCATCCTTTATACCTGTTAAATCATATCCCATCGCTTATACCTGTTAATTCATAACCCATCATTTATACCTGTTAAATCATATCCCATCATTTATACCTATTAGTTCATAACCCATAATTTACAACTGTTCATAACCCATCATTTATACCTGTTAATTCATTACCCATCATTTATACCTGTTAGTTCATCACCCATCATTTATACCTGTTAATTCATTACCCATCATTTATACCTGTTAATTCATAACCCATCTTTTATACCTGTTAAATCATATCCCATCATATATACCTGTTAGGTCATAACCCATCATTTACAACTGTTAGTTCATAACCCATCATGTATACCTGTTAAATCATGTCCCATCATTTATACCTGTTAGTTCATAACCCATCATTTATACCTGTTAATTCATAACCCCTCATTTATACCTGTTAGTTCATAACACATCATTAATACCTGTTAGTTCATAACCCATCATTTATACCTGTTAATTCATAACCCATCATTTATACCTTTTAATTCATAACCCATCTTTTATACCTGTTAGTTCATAACCCATCATTTATACCTGTATATTCATAACCCATCATTTATACCTGTTAAATCATATCCCATAATGTTTCCCTGTTAATTCATAACCCATCATTTATACCTGTTAATTCATTACCCATCATTTATACCTGTTAATTCATAACCCATCTTTTATACCTGTTAAATCATATCCCATCATTTATACCTGTTAGTAAATAACCCATCATGTATACCTGTTAATTCAATACCCATCATTTATACCTGTTAGTTCATCACCCATAATTTATACCTGTTAATTCATTACCCATCATTTATATCTGTTAATTCCTAACCCATCCTTTATACCTGTTAAATCATATCCCATCATATATACCTGTTAGTTCATAACCCATCATTTATAACTGTTAGTTCATAACCCATCATGTATACCTGTTAAATCATATCCCATCATTTATACCTGTTAGTAAATAACCCATCATGTATACCTGTTAATTCATAACCCATCATTTATACCTGTTAAATCATGTCCCATCATTTATACCTGTTAGTTCATAACCCATCATTTATACCTGTTAATTCATAACCCATCATTTGTACCTGTTAGTTCATAACCCATCATTTATACCTGTTAATTCATAACCCATCATTTATACCTGTTAATTCATAACCCATCATTTATACCTGTTAATTCATAACCCATCATTTATACCTGTTAATTCAGAACCCATCATTTATACCTGCTAATTCATAACCCATTATTTATACCTGTTAATTCATAACCCATTATTTATACCTGTTAATTCATAACCCATCGTTTATACCTGTTAGTTCATAACCCATCATTTATACCTGTTAGTTCATAACCCATCATTTATACCTGTTAATTCATAACCCCTCATTTATACCTGTTAGTTCATAACACATCATTAATACCTGTTAGTTCATAACCCATCATTTATACCTGTTAATTCATAACCCATCATTTATACCTTTTAATTCATAACCCATCTTTTATACCTGTTAATTCATAACCCATTTATACCTGTATATTCATAACCCATCATTTATACCTGTTAAATCATATCCCATAATGTTTCCCTGTTAATTCATAACCCATCATTTATACCTGTTAGTTCATCACCCATCATTTATACCTGTTAATTCATTACCCATCATTTATACCTGTTAATTCATAACCCATCCTTTATACCTGTTAAATCATATCCCATCATATATACCTGTTAGTTCATAACCCATCATTTATAACTGTTAGTTCATAACCCATCATGTATACCTGTTAAATCATAACCCATCATTTATACCTGTTAATTCATAACCCATCATTTATACCTTTTAATTCATAACCCATCTTTTATACCTGTTAGTTCATAACCCATCATTTATACCTGTTAGTTCATAACCCATCATTTATACCTGTTAGTTCATAACCCATCATTAATACCTGTTAGTTCATAACCCATCATTTATACCTGTTAATTCATAACCCCTCATTTATACCTGTTAAATCATGTCCCATCATTTATACCTGTTAGTTCATAACCCATCATTTATACCTGTATATTCATAACCCATCATTTATACCTGTTAAATCATATCCCATCATTTATACCTGTTAGTAAATAACCCATCATGTATACCTGTTAATTCAATACCCATCATTTATACCTGTTAGTTCATCACCCATCATTTATACCTGTTAATTCATTACCCATCATTTATACCTGTTAATTCATAACCCATCCTTTATACCTGTTAAATCATATCCCATCATATATACCTGTTAGTTCATAACCCATCATTTATAACTGTTAGTTCATAACCCATCATGTATACCTGTTAAATCATAACCCATCATTTATACCTGTTAATTCATAACCCATCATTTATACCTGTTAATTCATAACCCATCATTTATACCTGTTAGTTCATAACCCATCATTTATACCTGTTAGTTCATAACCCATCATTTATACCTGTTAATTCATAACCATCATTTATACCTGTTAGTTCATAACCCATCATTTATACCTGTTAATTCATAACCCATCCTTTATACCTGTTAAATCATGTCCCATCATTTATACCTGTTAGTTCATAACCCATCATTTATACCTGTATATTCATAACCCATCATTTATACCTGTTAAATCATATCCCATAATGTTTCCCTGTTAATTCATAACCCATCATTTATACCTGTTAAATCATATCCCATCATTTATACCTGTTAGTAAATAACCCATCATGTATACCTGTTAATTCATAACCCATCATTTATACCTGTTATTCATAACCCATCATTTATACCTGTTATCATATTCATTTATACCTGTTAGTAAATAACCCATCATTTATACCTGTTAATTCAGAACCCATCATTTATACCTGTTAATTCATAACCCATCATTTATACCTGTTAAATCATATCCCATCACTTATACCTGTTAATTCATAACCCATCATTTATACCTGTTAAATCATATCCCATCATTTATACCTGTTAGTTCATAACCCATCATTTATACCTGTTAGTTCATAACCCATCATTTATACCTGTTAATTCATAACCCATCATTTATACCTGTTAATTCATAACCCATCATTTATACCTGTTAATTCATAACCCATCATTTATACCTGTTAGTTCATAACCCATCATTTATACCTGTTAGTTCATAACCCATCATTTATACCTGTTAGTTCATAACCCATCATTTATACCTGTTAGTTCATAACCCATCATTTATACCTGTTAATTCATAACCCATCATTTATACCTGTTAAATCATGTCCCATCATTTATACCTGTTAGTTCATAACCCATCATTTATACCTGTATATTCATAACCCATCATTTATACCTGTTAAATCATATCCCATAATGTTTCCCTGTTAATTCATAACCCATCATTTATACCTGTTAAATCATATCCCATCATTTATACCTGTTAGTAAATAACCCATCATGTATACCTGTTAATTCATAACCCATCATTTATACCTGTTAAATCATGTCCCATCATTTATACCTGTTAGTTCATAACCCATCATTTATACCTGTTAATTCATAACCCATCATTTATACCTGTTAGTTCATAACCCATCATTTATACCTGTTAATTCATAACCCATCATTTATACCTGTTAGTTCATAACCCATCATTTATACCTTTTAATTCATAACCCATCATTTATACCTTTTAAATCATATCCCATCATTTATACCTGTTAATTCATAACCCATCATTTATACCTGTTAAATCATGTCCCATCATTTATACCTGTTAGTTCATAACCCATCATTTATACCTGTTAAATCATATCCCATAATGTTTCCCTGTTAATTCATAACCCATCATTTATACCTGTTAAATCATATCCCATCATTTATACCTGTTAGTAAATAACCCATCATTTATACCTGTTAATTCATAACCCATCATTTATACCTGTTAAATCATAACCCATCATTTATACCTGTTAATTCATAACCCATCATTTATACCTGTTAATTCATAACCCATCATTTATACCTGTTAGTTCATAACCCATCATTTATACCTGTTAATTCATAACCCATCATTTATACCTGTTAATTCATAACCCATCATTTATACCTGTTAATTCATAACCCATCATTTATACCTGTTAATTCATAACCCATCATTTATACCTGTTAATTCATAACCCATCATTTATACCTGTTAGTTCATAACCCATCATTTATACCTGTTAGTTCATAACCCATCATTTATACCTGTTAATTCATAACCCCTCATTTATACCTGTTAGTTCATAACACATCATTAATACCTGTTAGTTCATAACCCATCATTTATACCTGTTAATTCATAACCCATCATTTATACCTTTTAATTCATAACCCATCTTTTATACCTGTTAGTTCATAACCCATCATTTATACCTGTATATTCATAACCCATCATTTATACCTGTTAAATCATATCCCATAATGTTTCCCTGTTAATTCATAACCCATCATTTATACCTGTTAAATCATATCCCATCATTTATACCTGTTAGTAAATAACCCATCATTTATACCTGTTAATTCATAACCCATCATTTATACCTGTTAATTCATAACCCATCATTTATACCTGTTAGTTCATAACCCATCATTTATACCTGTTAAATCATAACCCATCATTTATACCTGTTAGTTCATAACCCATCATTTATACCTGTTAATTCATAACCCATCCTTTATACCTGTTAAATCATATCCCATCACTTATACCTGTTAATTCATAACCCATCATTTATACCTGTTAAATCATATCCCATCTTTTATACCTGTTAATTCATAACCCATCATTTATACCTGTTAGTTCATAACCCATCATTTATACCTGTTAGTTCATAACCCATCATTTATACCTGTTAATTCATAACCCATCATTTATACCTGTTAGTTCATAACCCATCATTTATAACTGTTGGTTCATAACCCATAATTTATACCTGTTAGTTCATAACCCAAATTTATACCTGTTAATTCATAACCCATATTTATACCTGTTAATTCATAACCCATTATTTATACCTGTTAATTCAAAACCCATCATTTATACCTGTTCATAACCCATCATTTATACCTGTTAATTCATAACCCATCATTTATACCTGTTAGTTCATAACCCATTATTTATACCTGTTAATTCATAACCCATTATTTATACCTGTTAATTCATAACCCATCATTTATACCTTTTCATAACCCATCATTAATACCTGTTAATTCATAACCCATCATTTATACCTTTTGCTCGAAAGGGGCGGTTCAGGCAGGCTGGCACGCTCCCTGACCTTACTTCTTACTTGGCAGGAACTAATGGGGATCCAAAATAAACACCAGGAAGAGTAGCTGCTGCCTTGGCAGGAACACAGTCATGTGATACGTGGTATAGAAAAGTCCAATCTTAGGAGAGTACATGAGAGGCACTGTACTGTGTGTCTGCAGGTGTCTTTCTGGTCAAAACCACTGATACAGGTGCCCCTCCACCCTCTGGTGGGATGGACCATGTCTACAGAGAAACCTAGATTCAAATACTTAGATTTGTGTGTATTGGGTAAATGTTGTGAAATTGTTAGATATTACTTGTTAGATTTTACTGCACCGTCGGAGCTAGAAACACAAGCATTTCACTACACCCGCAATAATATCTGCTAAACACGTCCATGTGGCCAATAAAATTGGACTTTGATTTGAAATAAATGTCCTATTTATCAAAGATGCAAAGGATTTGAATATGTTAAAAGTCCATATTGATACAGAAACACTAAACCGTGATTTAGATTTATTAAGAACAAGTTGATTGACAAAGTCATGAAAAAATTGAAGATTTGAATAAACCACATTTTGGCTATGATAAAAGATATGCCTCTGGGGTCAAAATCAGATCCATGTCAGAAGTATGGTTCAATGCAAATGTGTAGTGGGTGTAAAATTTGTTTTAAATTCTCACTCATTAAACACGAATAAATCAACTCATGCTTGTCTTTGAACGACTTAATATAATATTAAACTTTTATGAAATAAATGAAAAATAAACTTTTGGTTCCTCAACTGCGTTGCCCACTCCAGTCAGCAGATGGCGATGTGCGTATTTTAGGATCAGGCGATGCTGCCAGTGTGACGGGACGCTCCTTCAGCAACAACAGCTAGTCAGACACCTCGATAGCTTTCTAGCAAACACAGCTTCAACATTCACTCTCTTTACACTGTTTTGGTGTATATTAGTCGCTGTGTATTAAACACACTTCTTTCGTATGTACTTGTTGGCCCATTTAATTATATATTTACGTTGTTTGTCTGCTAGCTGGTTTGCTAAGTTAGCTTAGAACTAGGCTAGTCGCTAATGCTAGCTAGCTAACATCCCCGACCATGAGTTCACTAAGCTACTCTCCTGATAAAGAAGAGGCGGTCTGCTGGACGGAGGAGGAAACTCGTGTGAAAGAGGAGGAGGAAGAGGAGGCTGTTACAGTACAAAAACAAGAAGAGGGTGAGGCTGTTACCGTGAAAGAAGAAGAGAAAGACGTTTCAGTGAAAGAAGAGGAAGATACGTTCAGAGTGAAAGAGGAGGAGGATGTTACAGTAAAAGAAGAGGAGGAGGAAGAGAAGGATGTTACAATACAAAAACAAGTAAAGGGTGAGGCTGTTACCGTGAAAGAAGAAGAGAAAGACGTTTCAGTGAAAGAAGAGGAAGATGCTTTCAGAGTGAAAGAGGAGGAGGATGTTACAGTGAAGGAAGAGAAAGAGGAGGAGGGGGAGATTACTGTCACATTGGAGGAAGAAGAGGAGGTTGGAGATCTGTTTAACACCAGTAAGTACCGTCTCTGCAGTCGTTGAACCTGTATGCAGTAAAGGGGTTCTACACTTTAATGTTGTTCTGTAGGAATTGCTGAAGCTACACTGTATGCATCCAATGACAATGCCTGAAAGACTGTAGTCCTCAATATCTTCTGTTAGCTTAGCCCAATATGTACTCTTAAAGGGGCAATCAGCGGTTGTTACATCCATTTTGGGACTTATACATGAATGATATGTACTCATTGTTTCTTGAAGAATTCACTTATAAATGCCTCATGAGCATTGTTCAACTGTCGTACCCCATCAAAACCCCAAAATATAAGCTTTTTTTTACTCCAATGTTTGTCAGTAAATATAAACAAACACTGTATATCCTCAAAACATGGTTAAAACAATAATGCTGATATCATGGATCGTTGCATTTCTCCAGCCCCATCCCTCAGCTTTTTACCAAAATGGGCATGGAGTACGCTTTGTTATTGTTTCTACTGCTGATTGCTGCCCCCGTTACTCCTCAAGGTCCAAGGACTGTATGTTATTTTCAGAGGGAGACTGGCTCTGGCAGCTAAAATAGCCAAATATTCCATCAAAATGTGAATTGATTCTCAATTGCGATACGTTTCCAAAAACATAAATCACTGTACTTTCTTATCATATCAAAATCACTTCACACAATACTTACATATCACATCAAAATAATTTTACACAATAGTTTCATATCACATAAATCATTTCACACAATACTTTCATATCACATCAAAATAGGTAACCAGTCGCGACGCCCCAAACGCTAAACCAAATTTTTTTCTTGTAATTTCTCCTTCCTTCAGGCTTCTTTTTCTTCTTTGGACTTTATATGGCGGTTGGCAACCAACTTTAAGGTGCATTACCAACATCAACTGGACTGGAGTGTGGACCCCAGTTCATTTTTCAATCACCTACGTGGGTATATACCAAGACAATCATGAAGAGGGCACAACATAACCTTTTCCCCCTCAGGAGACTGAACAGATTTGGCATGGGTAACCAGATCCTCAGAAGGACCAAATCCCCCCCACTGCTGCTACTCGCTGGTTGTTTGTTACCTATGCATAGTCACTACGTCCCCACCTTCATGCACACTGACTCGGTACCGGTGCCCCCTGTACATAGCCTCGTTATTCTCATTATGTTACTTTTTATTATTACTTTTCATTTTCGTCTACTTGGTAAACATTTTCTTCTTCCTGAACTGCACTGCTGGTTAAGGGCTTGTAAGTAAAGCATTTCATGGTAAAGTCTAAGTTGGTGTTTTGACAGATTTGTAAAAATGGTTTGTCATTAAACACTATATATATATATTTTTTTAAATGTTGCTGACACCTCTCTGGACGCGGCCATGTTATTATCCCACACACAGTCTCTGTGCTTCCTATGAACCCCATTCCTGGGAATTAGATTTGATTACAAATCGCCCCTGTCTGTTACCACAGAAGGGTTATGTCTGTCCCATTCCCAGCTAGGTTACGAGGCGCTTTGTCTCCAGTACCTATGACTGATTGATAGGGGAAACCTCCATGCTTATTATAGAAAAAGTAATTAGGGGAAAACTATTTTGTAAACTGAAATAAAATAACAAACATGTTTGAAAAATGAAAACTATTCCAAAACTATCTTTGACTCCAAAACTAAAATAGCCTAAAATAATAACCAGCCTCTATTATGTTAAGTTTGAATAATTTATATCTTAACTTTGGGCAAAAATATAATATTTTTTATGTGGTTTTAAAGCTTCCGAATCTGGTGGCTGCTAAATGCTGCCATTGAATGGCAATGTTTCAAATAGACCTAGCTTGTGTATCACTATCACTTGCTATCACCAGAAATACTTTAAGAAATTAGGATATTGGAAACTCCTTTCGATTCGTATTAGTAGCTTAAAGAAAAGAACATTGGCATGAATTACCCTCTGTGAACAAGAAGCACAACATTACAAATATTTTCAAAGATGTGAGATAATTATCTTATTCTCTGTAATATCGTGTAGCTTTGCAATCATAACATTATGTGCTTTCAGGGAAAATAGGCATGTTTCTCGACTCATACCCTGACTTTAAAAAGAGATTTAGTGAGAATTAGCTGAGGATCTGTGTGTCACAGCATGACAATGTCATTGGTCCACAGTCTCTTAGACGGGCGTTTTATACACTTTGACATTTTCTGGAATAGGTTTTATCTGAAAATGTTTTTGTTTACTTGCCTGCCTATTGAATATGGAATGCACTGTACTGTTCATCTCTGAAACTCACTGAGATAATTCCTTTGATACAGCAGTAGCAATACAGGAATATATTCTACAGAATAAACAGGAATGCTTATGGGGAGGTGTTGCTGTATACAGTGCATTCGGAAAGTATTCAGACCCCTTGACTTTTT
Organism: Oncorhynchus tshawytscha; assembly: GCF_018296145.1. Taxonomy (NCBI): domain Eukaryota; kingdom Metazoa; phylum Chordata; class Actinopteri; order Salmoniformes; family Salmonidae; genus Oncorhynchus; species Oncorhynchus tshawytscha. The sequence continues at coordinate 17,839,857 of NC_056435.1, forward strand.
CCACATTTTGTTACGTTAAAGCCTTTTTCTAAAATGTATCAAATTATTTTTCCCCCTTTCATTTAGCTCATTTGTTTGGCACACCCGCATTTGGGGAGTTTCTCCCATCCTTCTTTGCAGATCCTCTCTAGCTCTGTCAAGTTGGATGGGGAACATCACTGCACAGCTATTTTCTGTTCTCTCCAGAGATGTTAGATCGGGCTCAAGTCCGGGCTCTGGCTGGGTCACTCAAGGACATTCAGAGACTTGTCCCGAAGCCACTCCTGTGTTGTCCTGGTTGTGTGCTTAAGGTCGTTGTCCTGTTGGACGGTGAACCTTTGCTCCAGTCTGAGGTCCTGAGCACTCTGGAGCAGGTCTTTCAGGTTTCCTCCAGACATAACTCTTGGCATTCAGGCCAAAGAGTTCAATCTTGGTTTCATCAAGCCAGCGAATCTTGTTTCTCAGGGTCTAAGAGTCTTTGAGGTGCCTTTTGGCAAACTCCGAGCAGGCTGTCATGTGCCTTTTACTGAGGAGGGGTTTCCATCTGGCCACTCTACCATTAAGGTCTGATTGGTGGAGTGCTGAAAAGATGGTCGTCCTTCTGGAAGGTTATCCCATCTCCACAGAGGAACTCTGGAGCTCTGTCTAAGTGGCCATCAGGTTTTTGGTCACCTCCCTGACCAAGGCCCTTCTGAGCGATTGGGGGAGGTGACCAGCTCTAGGCAGAGTATTCCATTTAAGAATGATGGAGGCCACTGTGTTCTTGGGGACCTTCAATGCTGCAGAATTTTTTTTGTAGCCTTCTCCAGATCTGTGCCTCGACACAATCCTGTCTAGGACCTCTAGGGACAGTTCCTTCGACCTCATGACCTCATTGGTTTTCGCTCTGACATTTGTGGGACCATATATAGACAGGTGTGTGCCTTCCAAATCATATCCAATCAATTGAATTTACCACAGGTGGACTCTGAACAAGTTGTCAATACATCTCAAGGAAGATTAATGGAAACAAGATGCGCCTGAAAGCAATTTCAAGTCTCATAGCAAATGGTATGAGTAAATAATGTATTACCTCTCTTCATTTTGTCATTATGTGCTATTGGTGACACCCCTCTGAAACAAGATAGCCTAACCATCAGAAAAATATTTCTTCCTTAGCCTACTCCTCTCACTGCTGCTTGCCTTCTTAAATTCCTTTGTAAATTCTGATGTTATGCTCCTAAACTTTCTGGTAAAAGGCTACACCAGCAGTCGTTATGCTCCTATAGTTTCTGGTAATAGGCTACACCAGCAGTCATTATGCTCCTATAGTTTCTGGTAATAGGCTACACCAGCAGTCATTATGCTCCTGTAGTTTCTGTTCATAGACTACACCAGCAGTCGTTATGCTCCTATAGTTTCTGGTAATAGGCTACACCAGCAGTCGTTATGTTCCTATAGTTTCTGGTAATAGACTACACCAGCAGTTGTTATGCTCCTATAGTTTCTGTTAATAGACTACACCAGCAGTCATTATGCTCCTATAGCTTCTGTTAATAGACTACACCAGCAGTCGTTATGCTCCTATAGTTTCTGTTAATAGACTACACCAGCAGTCGTTATGCTCCTATAGTTTCTGTTAATAGACTACACCAGCAGTCGTTATGCTCCTATAGTTCCTGGTAATAGGCTACACCAGCAGTCGTTATGCTCCTATAGTTTCTGGTAATAGGCTACACCAGCAGTCGTTATGCTCCTATAGTTTCTAGTAATAGGTTACACCAGCAGTCAGCAACCTTTTCCATTTGGTGCCAATTTATCTGACCATTTCTACTGATCTGGTGCCAGTTATGATTTTCATATACACATTTTACTGGAACAGTTTAATTTAATTTATAATTGTAATAATAATTATAATAGTTTTTGTATCTCAACATCATTCTCTGTGGTTAATCTACATTCTATTTAAATGAAAATGATGAATACAATTTTTTATTTCCCTTGCTAAGTTTAAATAACCTACATAAAGCCAGAAGATGTTATCATTGTGGCCTGCAGGTAGAAAATATCCTGACGAACTTGAAACATTGTATCAACTATCAACTTGGTCTAGCCGAAAATCCTCATATCAAGCTTGCAACATTGTATAAAATATTCTGGACCCTCAGAGTTTCACGCACCAGTGAGTTCGGGACAGATACAGCTGTCGGCTATTTGTGCAAAGGATAAGACGTATTCAGATATTTTATGACATTTCCACTGGATCAGAGCATTACATATTTCCCTTTCATGCCGAGTGGTTATCAAAAGGGTGAGAGCTGGAAATATTTTACGAAAATACTTTGAGGAACTATTGTCATACTCAATTGATTTTGATTAGACTTTTACTTGCTGTTTGAGGTGAAGAAAAATGTATTTGAGAAACTCCACAACTCAAATTTAGAACCAGGAACAGATATAGCCCTTGGTTCTCTCCAGACCTGACTGCCCTTGACCAGCACAAAAACATCCTGTGGTGTTCTGCATCGAATAGCCCCCGTGATGTGCAACTTTTCAGGGAAGTTAGGAGCCAATATACACAGGCAGTTAGGAAAGCTTAGGCTAGCTTTTTCAAGCAGAAATTTGCATCCTGTAGCACACTCAAAAAGGTTCTGGGGCACTGTAAAGTCCATGGAGAATAAGAGCACTTCCTCCCAGCTGCCCACTGCACTGAGGCTAGGAAACTGAGTTTCCTGAGTTTTCCCCCATTCACATTCAGAATACATTGTGAAAAACTAAAATCTTTGCTCACCATTTTTGTATTTATATAGCCCTTCTTACATCAGCTGATATAATGTTACGTAGGTGGAAAAAGCTGTCCTTGAAACAGTCTTGATATGTTCATCAAAAGAGAGATCAGGGTTTGGGCGCAGATTTACGATTATTTAAAAATATATATATATATAATTTTTATTTTTATACCTTTATTTAACTAGGCAAGTCATTTAAGAACACATTCTGATTTACAATGACAGCCTAGGAACTGTGGGTTAACTGCCTTGTTCAGGGGCAGAACGACAGATTTTCACCTTGTCAGCTCAGGGGTTCCAATCTAGTCTAAACTAGTCTAAAGCTCTAACCATTGCACTCCACCAGTAGCCTGCCTGTTACGTGAATGCAGTAGAAGCCAAGGTAAATTGCTCGATAGCATTAAACTTATCTTATAAAAAACAATCAATCAATCATAATCACTAGTTATAACTACTAATCAGGTTTAGCAGGCAATATTAACCAGGTGAAATTGTCATTTCTCTTGCGTTCATTGCACGCAGAGTCAGAGTATATGCAACAGTTTGGGCTGTTTGCCAGAATTCTAAGTAATTGTGACATACATTGAAGGTTGTGCAATGTAACAAGAATATTTAGACTTAGGGATGCCACGCGTTAGATAAAATACCGAACGGTTCCGTATTTCACTGAAATAATAAACGTTTTGTTTTCGAAATGATAGTTTCCGGATTCAATCATATTAATGACCAAAGGCTCGTATTTCTGTGTGTTATTATGTTATAATTAAGTCTGATTTGATAGAGCAGTCTGACTGAGCAGCAGCAGGCCCGTAATCATTCATTCAAACAGCACTTTCGTGTGTTAGGCCAGCAGCTCTTCGCAAGCACAGAGCTGTTTATGACTTCAAGCCTATCAGCCTAATGGCTGGTGTAACCAATGTGAAATGGCAAGCTAGTTAGCTGGGTGTGCTAACACTGTTTCAAACGTCACTCGCTTTTAGATTTGGAGTAGTTATTCCCCTTGCGCTGCAAGGGCCCCGGCTTTCTTGGAGCGATGGGTAACGATGCTTCGAGTGTGGCTGTTGTCGATGTGTTCCTGGTTCGAGCCCAGGTAGGGGCGAGGAGAGGGACGGAAGCTATACTGTTACACTGGCAATGCTATAGTGCCTATAAGAACATCCAATAGTCAAAGGTATATGAAATACAAATGGTATAGAGAGAAATAGTCCTATAAATACTATATTAACTACAACCTAAAACTTCTTACCTTGGAATATTGAAGTCTCATGTTAAAAGGAACCACCAACTTTCATATGTTCTCATGTTTTGAGCAAGGAACTTAAACGTTAGCTTTTTTACATGGCACATATTTTACATGGCACACATTTTTACATGGCACATATTACTTTCTTCTCCAACACTTTGTTTTTGCATTATTTAAACCAAATTGAACATGTTTCATTATTTATTTGAGGCTAAATTGATTTTATTGATGTTTTATACTAAGTTAAAATAAGTGTTAAGTAATTGTCATTATTACAAATAAATAAATAAAAATCGGCCGATTAATCGGTATCCGCTTTTTTGGTCCTCCAATAATCGGTATCGGCGTTGAAAAATCCTAATTAGTCGACCTCTAGTCCAGAGTAACGCCAAGGTCCTTCACAGTTTTATTTGAGACTACTGTTCAACCATCAATTATTAATTAATTGTCAGATTCAACAGAAGATCTCTTTGTTTCTTGGGACCTAGAACAAGCATCTCTGTTTTGTCCGAGTTTAAAAGGTGAACATTTGCAGCCATCCACTTCCTTATGTCTGAAACACAGGCTTCCAGCGAGGGACATTTTGGGGCTTCACCATGTTTCATCGAAATGTACAGCAGTGTGTCATCCGCATAGCAGTGAAAGTTAACATTATGATTCCGAATGACATCACCAAGAGGTAGATTATATAGTGAAAACAATAGTGGTCCTAAAACGGAACCTTGAGGAACACCGAAATGTACAGTTGATTTGTCAGAGGACAAACCATCCACGAGACAAACTGATATCTTTCCGACAGATAAGATCTAAACCAGGCCAGAACTTGTCCGTGTAGACCAATTTGGGTTTCCAATCTCTCCAAAAGAGTGTGGTGTTCGATGGTATCAAAAGCAACACTAAGGTCTAGGATGCAGAGCCTCAGTCTGATGCCATTAAAAGGTCATTTACCACCTTCACAAGTGCAGTCTCAGTGCTATGATGGGGTCTAAAGCCAGACTGAAGCGTTTCGAATACATTGTTTGTCTCTAGGAAGGCAGTGAGTTGCTGCGCAACATCTTTTTCTAACATTTTTGAGAGGAATGGGAGATTCGACCGATAGTTTTTAAAATATTTTCTGGGTCAAGGTTTGGCTTTTTCAAGAGAGGCTTTATTACTGCCACTTGTAGTGTTTGGTACACATCCGTTGGATAGAGAGACGTTTATTATGTTCAACATAGGAGGGCCAAGCACAGGAAGCAGCTCTTTCAGTAGTTTAGTTGGAATAGGGTCCAGTATGCAGCTTGAAGGTTTAGAGGCCATGATTATTTTCATCATTGTGTCAAGACTTGAGTGTCTCCCTTGATCCTAGGTCCTGGCAGAGCTGTGAAGACTCAGGACAACTGAGCTTTGGAGGAATACGCAGATTTAAAGAGGAGTCCGTAATTTGCTTTCTAATGATCATGATCTTTTCCTCAAAGAAGTTCATGAATTTATCACTGCTGAAGTGAAAGCCATCCTCTCTTGGGGAATGCTGCTTTTTAGTTAGCTTTGCGACAGTATCAAAAAGAAATTTCTGATTGTTCTTATTTTCCTCAATTAAGTTGGAAAAATAGGATGATCGAGCAGCAGTGAGGGCTCGGTACTGTCTTTCCAAGCTAGTCGGAAGACTTCCAGTTTGGTGTGGCACTATTTCCATTCCAATTGTCTGGAAGCTTGCTTCAGAGCTCGGGTATTTTCTGTATACCAGGGAGCTAGTTTCTTATGACAAATGTTTTTAATTTTTAGGGGTGCAAGTGCGTCTAGGGTATTGCGCAAAGTTAAATTGAGTTCCTCAGTTAGGTGGTTAACTGATTTTTGTCCTCTGACATCCTTTGGTAGGCGGAGGGAGTCTGGAAGGGCATCCAGGAATCTTTGGGTTGTCTGAGAATTTATAGCATGACTTTTGATGATCCTTGGTTGGGGTCTGAGCAGGTTATTTGTTGCGATTGCAAACGTAATAAAATTGTGGTCCGATAGTCCAGGATTATGAGGAAAAAACATTTAGATCCACAACATTTATTCCATGGGACAAAACTAGGTCCAGAGTATGACTGGGGCAGTGAGTAGGTCCGGAGACATGTTGGACAAAACCCACTGAGTCGATGATGGCTCCGAAAGCATTTTGGAGTGGGTCTGTGGACTTTTCCATGTGAATATTAAAGTCACCAAAAATGTGAATATTATCTGCCATGACTACAAGGTGAGATAGGAACTCAGTGACGAACGCTGTATACGGCCCAGGAGGCCTGTAAACAGTAGCTATAAAAAGTGATTGAGTAGACTGCATAGATTTCATGACTAGATGATCAAAACACAAAAAACATTTCTTTTTTTTTGTAAAATGAAATTTGCTGTCGTAAATGTTAGCAACACCTCCGCCTTTGCGGGATGCGCGGGGGATATGGTCACTAGTGTAACCAGGAGGTGAGGTCTCATTTAACACAGTAAATTCATCAGGATTAAGCCATATTTCAGTCAGGCCAATCACATCAAGATTATGATCAGTGATTAGTTAATTGACTATAACTGCCTTGGAAGTGAGGGATCTAACATTAAGTAGCCCTATTTTGAGATGAGCGATATCACAATCCCTTTCAATAATGACAGGAATGGAGGTCTTTATTCCAGTGAGATTGCTAAAGGGAACACCGCCATGTTTAGTTTTGCCCACCCTAGGTCGAGGCACAGACACGGTCTCAATGGGGATAGCTGAGCTACACTGACTGTGCTTGTGGCTATCGGTTTCCTCATTAGCAGGGAGGAGTTTCTGCATTCAAATTATGTGTGCATCGCCCTCATGCCTCAATTTTATTAAACACAGAAAGGGGCCTATATTGGAGACCAAACGTCGTCTGGCACACTGCTTAGAGTTTCAGCAACTTTAACTTACTTCTAACCTACAATCATCAATTTTACTACTAATGTGAAATCAAGACAAAATATGACTTCTTGCTCATTTTAAGACAATTGTAAAATAATTTGAACATTGATTACAGACGTCAATTGTTGTACAACATCATGGCTACTCTGTTGGCATCACCTTTTACAGTGAATTTCTGCTGTTGTAGGCCTTGAACCATCGGTCTGACTTTGTCGTTCACACAGGAGAGACACGTGACTATTGTGGATCCTCTGCGGAGCCTCAACAACCTCATGATGCTGACGAGGCAGAGAAGAGTCTCTCCAGATCAGAACACCTCAAGAAACACCTGCAGAGATCCACAGGAAAGAGAACTCACTGCTGCTCCGACCATGGGAAGAGATTCACCTCCTCATCAGGCATTCATCAGAGAATCAACACGGGAGAGAAATATTTTAGCTGTACTCAATGTGGGATGAGTTTTACTACATCTAGCCATCTTATTGTACACCAGAGAACACACACAGGAGAAAAACCTTATATCTGTGATCAATGTGGGAAGCGTTTTGTTCAATCTAGTGATCTGACAGTGCACCAGAGAATACACACAGGAGAGAAACCCTATAGCTGTGATCAATGTGGGAAGAGTTTTATTACATCTAACATTCTGACTCGACACCAGAGAAGACACACAGGAGAGAAACCTTATAGCTGTGGTCAATGTGGGAAGAGTTTTACTGAATCTAGCAATCTGACTCTACACCAGAGAACACACACAGGAGAGAAACCTTATAACTGTGGTCAATGTGGGAAGAGTTTTACTACATCTAGTCATCTGACTGTACACCAGAGAACACACACAGGAGAGAAACCTTATAGTTGTGGTCAATGTGGGAAGAGTTTTGGTCAATCTGGCCATCTGACAGTGCACCAAAGAAGACACACAGAAGAGAAACCCTATAGCTGTGATCAATGTGGGAAGAGTTTTATTACATCTAACATTCTGACTCGACACCAGAGAACACACACAGGAGAGAAACTTCATAGCTGTGACCAGAGATAATCTGATCAAATATCAGAAAATACATGAAGGAGTTGTTTCATGATATCAATGAATTAATGTCTCAATGTAGAATGTTTTAACATTGTAGTAGGAGTATTTTAATAATGTCACAATGTAGAAGCCTAAACGTTTTCCCCCTTATCAATTGATTTCGGCATGATATGGATATTAGCCCCAGGGGGAAAAATCTTCAACAAAAGTTACTAACAAAAAAAAAGAGTTGTGTTTAACTTACCACGTTGGTGACCCACTTGAATCAAAATGCAACACTTCAAAATGTAGCTAGCTGTTTACCACGTTGGTGACCCACTGGAATAGAAATCCAACACTTCAAAATGTAGCTAGCTGTTTTCTACAAATGATCCTCTAACCAGTGATGTACACATTATTTCGAGATTCCGTGTGGTTTTTGAGCTGTTAGTTTTAACAGGACGTGCAACCTCCTCTCTCTCCTCTCAGCACAATTGATTTCTACATGATATTGATGAGTGATGACAAATAAGTGTTGCGTTCCTTTGTTTAGTGACCCCTACATTTAAATGCATCACTCCAAAATGTAGCTGACTGTCTTCTGCAGGTTGTCCTCTAACCAGTGAGATAAAATATATCTCCAATTTCCATGTGTTTTTTTAGTTGTGTTAGTTTCAGCAGCACGTACAACCTGATTTCCCCCCCCAATCGATATCAGTGATTTATTGCTACTTGTCAAAACATAGCGTTTTTGGTTCTTGTGCAGTTTATAAGGTGCTTGTTTATAAAAATTACAAGTAATATGATTATTGTGGCAGATGTTTGTGTATATAGTACATTTTATGTTTAGGTTTTCAATTAATCACAAACTGTTTCTGCATATTGGTTATTGATTTGGACACGTTAAACTGTGTTTTGACATTGGGACACCTCGCAATTGAAAAGAAGACTATGTCCAGCGTCCAATATTAGTTTGGTTGTAGTTGAAAGTGAAAGTTTAAAATCTGTATTTTTCGGGTCGTTTTTTAAATTACTTGAAAACGACTTAATTTCAACATACTTTCAGGTAGCCTGGTGGTTAGAGCATTGGGCCAGTAACCGAAAGGTTGCTGGATCGAATCCCTGAGCTGACAAGGTACAAATATGTCGTTCTGGCCCTGAACAAGTCAGTTAACCCACTGTTCCCCGGTAGGCCGTCATTGTAAATAAGAATTTGTTCTTAACTGACATGCATAGGTAAACAAATGATATATATACACATGGATGCAGTATAATCAATTTGTATATAATCAATTGTATTAACAATCCTACATCACTACAGTATTTCTTTACAACATTCAAGTGCTAATTGTCTTTATTCCACTACTGAAGAAGCATAACTCAAATCACCTACTCACATTTCAAACATCCAGCCTGACAAAATATACATGTTTTATTATTCCATGCCTCACCATGAAGTTAATTATTGCCAATACATATTAACAAAGGGGTGACATTGGGGACTGGGCCCAGATCCAACAACATGCCTGTCGAGTGAACCCTGAAAAGAGAGAGAAGCCAAATGTACTTTTGTTTGCCTCTTCTTGGGCAGATTTAGTAGCTCTCATGGTGGGTGTCTTTTAGGTCCCAGTTGTTGTCACTAGTCAACTTTCAGTGGACACCCCCATAGTGTCTTTCAGAGCCCCTCCTAAAACCCCATGTGTTTTGTTTGTTGTTGTTAGTTCCCTCTTCTGTTTGAGGGACCTCCTAAAAAAACAAGCTTATATTTTGGGTTGGATATTGCATTCAATTAATATTTTAATCAATGGCATTTCCTTAGGGTGCTCATTAGTCTTTCAGTTGTTGTTATTCTGTTCATTGTGTTATAAATATTTCTGTTTATTTTCATTTTATTTTCCTGTGAAGCCATTGTGTTGCATCCATGTCTGAAATGTGCTGTATAAATAAAGCTTGATTTGATTTCAACAAATGAACCCAATGACTGACCAATCAACAGACTCTTGGTCCCTCTTAGTATGTAAATCAGTATCAATCCCACTTTTCCAGCCTGCTGAAGGCGTGGTGGAGTTGTAAACACCCCCCAGTCATGTTATATAAAACACTCAAAGTAATGGATATGGAGCATCTATGGCCTCAGTTACACCTGGCACCTAAATGTGACTTCTGTCATCCGATCACTCCAAGCTGCATTAGGTTCAGATCTACCAGGATGAGCCTTTGACATAGTCTGGATGCAGTCAGGCCACCAAATATGCATCAGCAATGTAAAGAGATGGGTGAATGAGTGGGGAAAAACACAAATGACATTCAGACATCAAATGTTGCAGGTGTAGCTAAATGCTTTCTAGTTCCCACAGTACAGTAATATCTAACTAAATGCTTGTGTTTCTAGATTCAACAGTGCAGTAATATCTAACTAAATGCTTGTGTTCCTAGCTCCAACAGTAATATCTAACTAATTGCTTGTCTTCATAGCTCCAACAGTACAGTAATATCTAACTAAATGCTTGTGTTTCTAGCTCCAACAGTGCAGTAATATCTAACAATTTCACAACAAATACCTAATACACACAAATCTAAGTAAAGGAATAAGAATATAAAAATACATGGACGAGCGATGTCAGAGCAAAATAGACAGATATAGTAGAATAGGATAGAATACAGTATATACATATGAGATGAGTAATGCCACATATGTAAACATTATTTAAGTGTTCCATTCCTTAAAGTGGCCAATGTTTTCAAGTCTGTGTATGTAGGCAGCAGCCGCTCTGTGTTAGTGATGGCTATTTAACAGTCTGATGGCCTTGAGATTGAAAAACAGCTTCTGTCTCTCGGTCCCAGCTTTGAGGCACCTGTACTGACCTCGCCTTCTGGATGATAGCAGACTGAACAGGCAGTGGCTCGTGTAATAACAAAGAACAAATGTGTGTGCCTGAGGGGAAATTCACTTTCATACAGCCAAAATGGGTGAGAAATTACACCAATATCAGTGGACAATTTGCACTAATGTAAATAAACATAGATAATGGAACATATTCCCTTTTGCTAATGTGATGAACCGCTAAGGGGACATAAATATTTACCATCCAAACCATGTGTAACCTCTCACCTCTCTGGCTGTAGAAGTGTTCCTCCTAACCAGTCCCTCAACAGCTCTCTGACCGAGCTCCACCCTCACTGGGTCTTCAGAGGAGAGGAAGGCTGAAGAGGGATGCAAGGATGAATGGATCAGTCAGTCAAAGTGTAGAGCTGCTGTCTATGCTGTCTGACAAAATCACTATTTTAATAGTTCATTAAAGTAAATAAGGCTTTATGACTGCTGAGTACCAACAATCAATCACTTAGATCATGTATTTTCAGGTAGAGATACATCCTTGGGACGTCCCTAGCCCATTGAAGTTGACATTTAAATGGTTAAGGTAAGGGGTTAAGGTTAGGGGTTAGGGTAGGGATGTCCCTAGCCCATTGAAGTTGACATTTAAATGGGTAAGATATGGGTTAGGGTTTAAGGTAGGGGTTAAGGTAGGGGTTAAGATTAGGGTTTAGGGTAGGGACGTCCCTTGCCCATTGAAGTTGACATTTAAAGGGTTACGGTATGGGGTTAGGGTTTAGGGTAGGGATGTCCCTAGCCCTTTGAAGTTGACATTTAAATGGCTAAGGTTAGGGGTTAAGGTAGGGGTTAGGGTTTAGGGTAGGGATGTCCCTAGCCCATTGAAGTTGACATTTAAAATGGTTAAGGTAGGGGTTACGGTTAGGGTTTAGGGTAGGGATGTCCCTAGCCCATTGAAGTTGACATTTAAAATGGTTAAGGTAGGGGTTACGGTTAGGGTTTAGGGTTTAGGGTAGGGATGTGCCTAGCCCATTGAAGTTGACATTTAAATGGCTAAGGTTAGGGGTTAAGGTAGGGGTTAAGGTTAGGGTTTAGGGTAGGGATGTCCCAAGCCCATTGAAGTTGACATTTAAATGTTTACGGTAGGGGTTGAGGTTAGGGGTTTAGGGTAGGGATGTCCCAAGGATTCCAGATAGTATTGACCATCGTGCATTATTCTGTCTCTTTTACAAAGCAGGTGTAAAAGAAACACAGACAAGACAAGTAGGTGCGCAGGTTATTATGGTCATTGTTGTTTAAAAAATAGCATCTAATTATGCCAATATGTATGTGGGGTTGTTAGAGAAGAATTTGATTGTCAGCCCTAACAATCCATTCTAGCACCTCATCAGGCTCTGGAAAAGGCTTCATTGATGACGTGTTCCTTCTATTCCAGGGCACAGCAGAGGAACTTCATCGATTCCACTCCTTCATCAATGCAAGCAGTAAACATCTGAAATTCACCCTCACCTGTGATGCGCATGAAACAAGTTATCTAGACATTTTGATTAAAGAGGGAGGGGGGTGGCTTTAGCACAGACCGAAACAGGAAGCAGACGGACAGGAATTCCCTGTTACACGGAGACAGCTTCCACCCGACACCCCTAAAAAAGATCCTCCCCATCAGCCAATACAGTCGCATACACAGGATTTGTAGTACACAGAGTGACTATGACAAACTGGCTGTCTGGATGAGTGTTTCAGACAGCGGGGTTACCCAGAGGAACGGCTGGATGAGTGTTTCAGACAGCGGGGTTACCCAAAGGAATGGCTGGATGAGTGTTTCAGACAGCGGGGTTACCCAGAGGAATGGCTGGATGAGTGTTTCAGACAGCGGGGTTATCCAGAGGAATGGGTAACTAAATAAAATATACATTTTACTCAACTGAGTCCAGTCAGCAGATGGGCTAGATGCCGCTTAGGCCGCCCGTTGTGACTCCGTCAAGAGCAAGTTTGTATGCAGGTCTGGTTATTAAATGGGTTCATAGTTCAATAGTAATATCCTCTAAAACGCTTTGGTGCAAACTTTGCTGCCTTGTTTCCAGTTGTCCACATGGCTGGGAGAACCTATTCAAGTAAGTAAATAGATTTGGAAAATGTAAAAAAACAAACAATGTATTATTAGCTAACTAGCTACAGTGCAGGCTAACTCAAATGAGCTAGTTAGTTGGCTATCTAAACAACTTCAAATACTGTATAGATAGATAGCTAAGCAAATGAAATATCACCAGCTACCTAACTTCATATTAGCTATCTTGATGTATTTATCACTGTAAAAAACAAACTCGAAATGTAGGTAGCTAACAGCCATGGAGGAGGGTGAAAGGATAGCAGCCCCAACTGTCAGTGAGAGAGGAGGCTATTCTGGATAGGGCAGGTACTTTTGTGTAGTTCCTGTCCCTAGAAGTGAGGACGGAGATAATAGTAACATAATATTCAGTGTGGTTTAATTTGACTATGATGAAGTGTGTTTCTTGTGAGGTTTTCTGTCCTCAGATATAAGGCGCTATGAAAGCCAATCTACATATGAAGAGGTCCCAATGAAGAGCAGTGGTTCTCAGTCCTGGGGACTCAAAGAGAGGCACATTTTTGTTTTTGCCTTCACACTGCACAGCTGATTCAAATGATCAACTCATCATCAAGCTTCAAGTGGTATTTATGTATTCATTTGTGATGCCATCCTTGATAAGATCCTGTTATTGTCACATGCACATATGTGTGCCCATGCATTTATCAATCCAATGTTATCATGATTTGTTATCAGGGATATTATACTTTAGTAATCCACAATGACCTGGTGATGTAACAGTCTAATAATTACATTGTCTTCCAAATTCCTAGATACCTTGTAACTGGAGATTCCTTCAAAACGATTGCCTACAATTAACGTGTAGGGCACTGCAAGGTTGGGTGACCAGGGTCATCTGGGACTGCCTTCTGGAGGAATTCAGGTGTGTGAAGGCTACCTGTGTCCTGCGTAACTTCATGAGGATGGACACGAGGACCAGGAGGGGATCTGCAGCTACCGCCGTGTGCCCAGAGGAAGAGTCTGCTGCTCTGCAGGATGTTTCAAGGATAGGGTCCAACAACGCAGCAAGAGAGGCAATCCATGTGCAGGAGATCTTCACCTCCTACTTCTTCAAAGAGGGTGCTCTTCCCTGGCAACACCATATACTACACTATGCACAACCAAAGGCTCTTTTAAGATCCATTCACATTGCAATAAGAGTATTCTTCCATTTACTTAGCTACGTCAACTGCAGTTATTCATTTCCCAGTTTCTCTCCCTTTGATATCTACTTCTCAGGTGAGGGTGCTGTTTAGGTAAGGGTGTGATGTCTGTGCAAAAACAAACATGCTTTTTTAAATCACCCATATTGAAAATATTTAGAACAATTAGACACCCTATAACCCACACCTACACACTCATGTATCAATCTGATTGATGGATTGTGTTGTACAGTAAGCAGGCTCAGGTGAATAACTGTGGCTCCTTCCACCTTCAACGAATAGGCAAGAAGGCCAACCATGGAGAATAGTAAGACACTTCATTATTTCTATAACTACGCTATATTGTTTGTTCTCGTGGGTCCGTTCATGTTTTTCAGCATAAAGTACTCTGCAGCCAGTTAGTGTGGTGTGGACACCAGGTGAGGCCACACACAGATCCCTGTTGAACACAGGGTCAGTTTTAACTACCTTATTTTCTCAGTAACAGTCTCTCTCCATCACTTCATCCCTCTCTCCCCTTCTCCCTAAATCCTCTAGGTTATATCAGCTGTGTCGGTGAAACCCTCCTGCATCTGAACGGGCTACATAGAGGGCACAGCATGTTCAGAGGTGAGGGGTCACTTGGTCAGGTCAACAGCAAGTATTATTAAAGAGATGCTTTACATTGAAATACAGATAGAGATGCAGTAGTCCCAGAGTTAATGATCCAAGGACAGTTTATATTATACAGGAAGTATTATTAAAGAGATGCTTTACATTGAAATACAGATAGAGATGCAGTAGTCCCAGAGTTAATGATCCAAGGACAGTTTATATTATACAGGAAGTATTATTAAAGAGATGCTTTACATTGGAATACAGATAGAGATGCAGTAGTCCCAGAGTTAATGATCCAAGGTCAGTTTATATTATACAGGAAGTATTATTAAAGAGATGCTTTACATTGAAATACAGATAGAGATGCAGTAGTCCCAGAGTTAATGATCCAAGGTCAGTTTTGCATTTCACCACCTGATTGATGACTAACAATGTTAGAATAAAAACTAAAAAGACAAGGCTTAAACATTCTCTCTCTCTCCATCTGTCTCTCATCTGCAGGAATGTTTTGATTTGAGAGGATGCCAACCCCCAGTCCCATCGTCGCCACCTCACCTGCTTTTAAGATAACCTTTGGTCCGACTAGAGACACTATTATGTAATTGAGATGAACTGAGAGAACATTTATGTAGCACTGTGGTTCATGAATCATGTAGTGCCTTCCCTGCTCCTATGTGCTTACCTCTTTCCCTTTCTGTCTTTAACACCTCTCTCGCCGCCTCCTCTTTCTTCCTGTTTTTATAATGCTCAACAGATGTGCATTGAAGTACAGATTGAAACTTGTATTTATAACACTCGGAATATGAGTTTTTAATAAAGCGTTTCACATTCTCTACTGGTTGAAATTAAGTGTAATTGCTTGAAATACTCCACCTATCCTGTGTTTATCAGATCAATGCAGATGAAGGGCATTAGATATTGAGATGAACTGGTGTATTTACATGATGTATAGGAAGTGTAGTGTACTGTTTTTTAACATTCTATTTCTGAAAATATGAATTAACTAGTTAAATCCTGTTTCTAGTCTATTAGTTACAATGTGTAACCATTGATGTCCCAGGACCAAGATTGGTAAACACTGTTGAAGTGTATAATTGTAATACATACATGCAGACACAGAGTCATTCAAAGACTGGAATTTGATTCTCCTGGTATTGGATATGACTGAAAAATAATCTCAAAGACATTCATAACTGAACTGCACCTTTATTTACCAAGGTAGAGTACATGATCAGTGAATTTATTAAATGTACAGGCTACAATGTGGGGATCTCATGCATGGTAATAACTGCATGTATATACGACTTGCATCATTGGTACAACATGATATTATATTCTACTCAATCCATAGGCTTCATTAATGTAAATCAGGCTGTTTTGAAGTTGATACAACTGGCTATGATAGCTGAGGTTCATAGCTAGGTTCTGAACTAATATTTATGCTAAACAGATCGTCTAGATTGCTATCTACACATCCATAGGTATACAGGTATTTTAAATCATCCACTGCACAATAAGCAAGAACATGGCTAGCTACGTTATCTCATCTATCTGCATGGAAAATATCAACAAGGTAAGGTTACAAAATTGTACATTCAATGTCCAGTAAATTCTTCAGGTAGCTGGATTCTACACATTCACAAAACGACAGCCTGGTTTGCTGGTTGTTTCAGGAGTCCCTAAAACAACCAGAATTACAATTTCATACTCATGTCACAACACCCATAAAGCTAGTCACCTAGCTGGCTAATGTTAGCTGGGTCTGCTAGCTAGCTAATGTTAGCTAGTTACCTAGCTTGCTAAATCATGATTTTCGTAAATTAACTTTATGATTAAAAAAATGCATACTCGTTTGTCTCTACATTAACTAACATTCCTTTCAACTGTACATGTTTTTTGCATGATTCCTTATGACGTTAAAATCCCTTACATTTGCTTCCATCCTAGTATATCTGTCCGCTATTTTTGATCTTGTTCAGATCTGTGTAGGTGTACCCATCTCTCCTAGTATTTCTGTCCGCCATCTTTGATCCAGTTCAGTTCTGTGTAGGGGTACCCCTCTCTACTTGTATTTCTGTCCGCCATCTTTGATCCAATTCAGTTCTGTGTAGGTGTACCCCTCTCTCCTAGTATTTCTATCTGCCATCTTTTTTTATTTATTTTTATTTTATTTTACCTTTATTTAACCAGGTAGGCAAGTTGAGAACAAGTTCTCATTTACAATTGCGACCTGGCCAAGATAAAGCAAAGCAGTTCGACAGATACAACGACACAGAGTTACACATGGAGTAAAACAAACATACAGTCAATAATACAGTATAAACAAGTCTATATACAATGTGAGCAAATGAGGTGAGAAGGGAGGTAAAGGCAAAAAAGGCCATGGTGGCAAAGTAAATACAATATAGCAAGTAAAACACTGGAATGGTAGTTTTGCAATGGAAGAATGTGCAAAGTAGAAATAAAAATAATGGGGTGCAAAGGAGCAAAATAAATAAATAAATAAAAATTAAATACAGTTGGGAAAGAGGTAGTTGTTTGGGCTAAATTATAGGTGGGCTATGTACAGGTGCAGTAATCTGTGAGCTGCTCTGACAGTTGGTGCTTAAAGCTAGTGAGGGAGATAAGTGTTTCCAGTTTCAGAGATTTTTGTAGTTCGTTCCAGTCATTGGCAGCAGAGAACTGGAAGGAGAGGCGGCCAAAGAAAGAATTGGTTTTGGGGGTGACTAGAGAGATATACCTGCTGGAGCGTGTGCTACAGGTGGGAGATGCTATGGTGACCAGCGAGCTGAGATAAGGGGGACTTTACCTAGCAGGGTCTTGTAGATGACATGGAGCCAGTGGGTTTGGCGACGAGTATGAAGCGAGGGCCAGCCAACGAGAGCGTACAGGTCGCAATGGTGGGTAGTATATGGGGCTTTGGTGACAAAACGGATTGCACTGTGATAGACTGCATCCAATTTGTTGAGTAGGGTATTGGAGGCTATTTTGTAAATGACATCGCCAAAGTCGAGGATTGGTAGGATGGTCAGTTTTACAAGGGTATGTTTGGCAGCATGAGTGAAGGATGCTTTGTTGCGAAATAGGAAGCCAATTCTAGATTTAACTTTGGATTGGAGATGTTTGATATGGGTCTGGAAGGAGAGTTTACAGTCTAACCAGACACCTAAGTATTTGTAGTTGTCCACGTATTCTAAGTCAGAGCCGTCCAGAGTAGTGATGTTGGACAGGCGGGTAGGTGCAGGTAGCGATCGGTTGAAGAGCATGCATTTAGTTTTACTTGTATTTAAGAGCAATTGGAGGCCACGGAAGGAGAGTTGTATGGCATTGAAGCTTGCCTGGAGGGTTGTTAACACAGTGTCCAAAGAAGGGCCAGAAGTATACAGAATGGTGTCGTCTGCGTAGAGGTGGATCAGAGACTCACCAGCAGCAAGAGCGACCTCATTGATGTATACAGAGAAGAGAGTCGGTCCAAGAATTGAACCCTGTGGCACCCCCATAGAGACTGCCAGAGGTCCGGACAGCAGACCCTCCGATTTGACACACTGAACTCTATCAGAGAAGTAGTTGGTGAACCAGGCGAGGCAATCATTTGAGAAACCAAGGCTGTCGAGTCTGCCGATGAGGATGTGGTGATTGACAGAGTCGAAAGCCTTGGCCAGATCAATGAATACGGCTGCACAGTAATGTTTCTTATCGATGGCGGTTAAGATATCGTTTAGGACCTTGAGCGTGGCTGAGGTGCACCCATGACCAGCTCTGAAACCAGATTGCATAGCAGAGAAGGTATGGTGAGATTCGAAATGGTCGGTAATCTGTTTGTTGACTTGGCTTTCGAAGACCTTAGAAAGGCACGGTAGGATAGATATAGGTCTGTAGCAGTTTGGGTCAAGAGTGTCCCCCTTTGAAGGGGGATGACCGCAGCTGCGTTCCAATCTTTGGGAATCTCAGACGACACGAACGAGAGGTTGAACAGGCTAGTAATAGGGGTGGCAACAATTTCGGCAGATAATTTTAGAAAGAAAGGGTCCAGATTGTCTAGCCCGGCTGATTTGTAGGGGTCCAGATTTTGCAGCTCTTTCAGAACATCAGCTGAATGGATTTGGGAGAAGGAGAAATGGGGAAGGCTTGGGCGAGTTGCTGTTGGGGGTGCAGTGCTGTTGACCGGGGTAGGAGTAGCCAGGTGGAAAGCATGGCCAGCCGTAGAAAAATGCTTATTGAAATTCTCAATTATGGTGGATTTATCAGTGGTGACAGTGTTTCCTATCTTCAGTGCAGTGGGCAGCTGGGAGGAGGTGTTCTTATTCTCCATGGACTTTACAGTGTCCCAGAACTTTTTGAGTTAGTGTTGCAGGAAGCAAATTTCTGCTTGAAAAAGCTAGCCTTGGCTTTTCTAACTGCCTGTGTATAATGGTTTCTAGCTTCCCTGAACAGCTGCATATCACGGGGCTGTTCGATGCTAATGCAGAACGCCATAGGATGTTTTTGTGTTGGTTAAGGGCAGTCAGGTCTGGGGAGAACCAAGGGCTATATCTGTTCCTGGTTCTAAATTTCTTGAATGGGGCATGTTTATTTAAGATGGTTAGGAAGGCATTTAAAAAAAATATCCAGGCATCCTCTACTGACGGGATGAGATCAATATCCTTCCAGGATACCCCGGCCAGGTCGATTAGAAAGGCCTGCTCGCAGAAGTGTTTCAGGGAGCGTTTTACAGTGATGAGTGGAGGTCGTTTGACCGCTGACCCATTACAGATGCAGGCAATGAGGCAGTGATCGCTGAGATCTTGGTTGAAGACAGCAGAGGTGTATTTAGAGGGGAAGTTGGTTAGGATGATATCTATGAGGGTGCCGTGTTTAAGGCTTTGGGGAGGTACCTGGTAGGTTCATTGATAATTTGTGTGAGATTGAGGGCATCAAGTTTAGATTGTAGGATGGCTGGGGTGTTAAGCATGTTGCAGTTTAGGTCGCCTAGCAGCACGAACTCTGAAGATAGATGGGGGGCAATCAGTTCACATATGGTGTCCAGAGCACAGCTGGGGGCAGAGGGTGGTCTATAGCAGGCGGCAACAGTGAGAGACTTGTTTTTAGAGAGGTGGATTTTTAAAAGTAGAAGTTCAAATTGTTTGGGTACAGACCTGGATAGTAGGACAGAACTCTGCAGGCTATCTTTGCAGTAGATTGCAACACCGCCCCCTTTGGCAGTTCTATCTTGTCTGAAAATGTTGTAGTTTGGAATTAACATTTCTGAATTTTTGGTGGTCTTCCTAAGCCAGGATTCAGACACAGCTAGAACATCCGGGTTGGCAGAGTGTGCTAAAGCAGTGAATAGAACAAACTTAGGGAGGAGGCTTCTAATGTTAACATGCATGAAACCAAGGCTATTACGGTTACAGAAGTCGTCAAAAGAGAGCGCCTGGGGAATAGGAGTGGAGCTAGGCACTGCAGGGCCTGGATTCACCTCTACATCGCCAGAGGAACATAGGAGGAGTAGAATAAGGGTACGGCTAAAAGCTATGAGAATTGGTCGTCTAGAACGTCTGGAACATAGAGTAAAAGGAGGTTTCTGGGGGCGGTAAAATAGCATCAAGGTATAATGTACAGACAAAGGTATGGTAGTATGTGAATACAGTGGAGGTAAACCTAGGTATTGAGTGATGAAGAGAGAGATATTGTCTCTAGAAACATCATTGAAACCAGGAGATGTCATTGCATGTGTGGGTGGTGGAACTAATAGGTTGGATAAGGTATAGTGAGCAGGACTAGAGCCTCTACAGTGAAATAAGCCAAAAAACACTAACCAGAACAGCAATGGACAAGACATATTGACATTAAGGAGAGGCATGCTTAGTCGAGTGATCAAAAGGGTCCAGTGAGTGGAGAGGTTGGTTGGGGGTCACGGCGATTTAGACAGCTAGCCAGGCCATCGGTAGCAAGCTAGCATAGGATGGAGGTCTGTTGTTAGCCACCTCTTGCGTTCCGTCAGTAGATTAGTGGGGTTCCGTGTGGTAGAGGGGATTAATCCAAATCACACAACAACAACAAAAATAAAAACAATAGATATAGTTATAGAGGCCCAAGAAGAAAACATAGTAATAATAAAAATAAATAAATTGTCCGATTGTCTATTCAGATAGCAGCCGGTAAGACAGCTAACGGTTAGCAGGCCGCAGATGGGCGTTCAGATAACGTCGCGACGGAGGAGCCAGCCGGATCTCCTTCGGGTAGATAACGTCGGCAGTCCAGTTGTGAAGGCCCGGTGGGGCTCCGCGTAGGCAGTAAAACGGGTCCGGATTGGTGACTGCAGCCCAGGAGTGATTGATGGAACTCAGGAGTGATTGACAGAGCTGGCTAGCTCCGGAATAATTGATGTTTGCTCCGGAATCGACGAAGGCCGATAGTCACACGGATAGCAGCTAGCTAGCTGTGAGATTCGGGTATGAATGTCCAGAGAGCAGTCGAAATCCAGGGACATGGAGAGAAAAATTGGTCCGGTATGTTCCGTTCCGAGCTGCGCCGTACAGAACTGGCGATAGATTTTCGAGCTAAAGGATAGCTGATGACCACAAACCGTGGTTAGCTGAATACTAACGATTTGCCAGTAAAGAAGCTAACTAGCTTCTGATTAGCTTCTGGATTAGCTTCTGGCTAGTTTCAGGCTAGCTTCTTGGAGTTTCTGGCTAGCTTCTTGGAGGATTACAGATTT
This sequence comes from Oncorhynchus tshawytscha, assembly GCF_018296145.1. Taxonomy (NCBI): domain Eukaryota; kingdom Metazoa; phylum Chordata; class Actinopteri; order Salmoniformes; family Salmonidae; genus Oncorhynchus; species Oncorhynchus tshawytscha. The sequence goes on from NC_056435.1 coordinate 17,861,161, forward strand.
GAGGTAAATAATACTTTTTTATAAATATAAATTGGTGAGGTGGGTTGTAGGAGAGTGTTTTGAAGATGAGTTGATGGAAAATAAAAATAAAATGTATGTGAAAAAAGTTGTAAATATATATATATACAGGACACGACAAGACGAGGACAAAAGACGTCTGAACTGCTATGCCACCTTGGAGTGTACTTTGGAGTGTACTTTGATCCAGTTCAATTCTGTGTAGGTGTAACCTTCTCTCCTAGTATTTCTGTCCGCCATCTTTGATCCAGTTCAACTATGTGTAGGTGTACCCCTCTCTCCTAGTATTTCTGTCCGCCATCTTTGATCCAGTTCAATTCTGTGTAGGGGTACCCCTCTCTCCTAGTATTTCTGTCTGCCATCTTTGATCCAGTTCAGTTCTGTGTAGGGGTACCCCTCTCTCCTAGTATTTCTGTCCGCCATCTTTGATCCAGTTCAGTTCTGTGTAGGGGTACCGCTCTCTTCTAGTATTTCTGCTGAAGAAAGCCTAACAGTCACTAGTGCAGCAGCAGCCTTCCCCGGTCCTAGTGCCGGCCCGGTAAGAAGTTTAAGATGTGAAGGAACGGTTGACAAAAAAAATTAAAAACTGAAAAAATATATTGACTGATATTGATTTATTTAGTGGGGGCTAATGAATATTTTAGGCCTAGTGACGTCTCTTATTCCTACCCTTTAATTTTTTGTTTAAAAATAAAATAAACATTTTACTCAACTGCGTTTACCCACACCAGTCAGCAGATGGCGATGTGCAACTTTAAGATAATGATGCTAGTGTGACGTATAATCTAGTGGACTGAACACTTCTTTCAACAGCAGCAACAGTTAGTCAGCCACCTCGGTAGCTTGCTAGACAAAATAGCCGAACCAATAAAGCTCTTTAGACGCTTTAGTGTATATTAACCATTGTGTTTTAAACCCATTTCTGTCATCTAGTTAGTTATCCGATTTAATTTACTATTTACGGTGTTGTTGTTATTGTTCAGCTAACTTAGCGGGCTGGTTAAGTTAGCATTAGCCTAGCTAACATCCCCGACCATGCGGTCACTCAGCTACTCTCCTCCTGTTAAAGAAGATGAGGATACCAGAGTAAAACAAGAAGTAGAGGGTGAGGCCGTTACTGGGAAAGAGGAGGAGGATGTTACAGTAAAATTAGAGGAGGAAGAGAAAGAGGAAGGTGTAGTTTATGAAGTGAAAGAGGAGGAGGTGGAGATGACTGTTACATCGAAAAAGGAGGAAGAAGAGGAGGAACCTGGATATCTGGGCCTGGTTTCCCGAACGCATCTTAAGGCATCCAATGGTTCTAACGATGAATTTAGCCGTAAGATGGTTTTGAGAAACTGTTCCCTGATTAACACTAGCAAGTACTGTCTCAAAAACAGAGGCACAAACTCTGCAGTTGTTGAACTGATGTTTGGTGTTAAAGCGGAAATCTGCAATTGCTACATCCATATTTGGACTTTTAAATTATTTATTTGTAGCCATTGATTCTTGGAGAATATAACACATTCTTCATGAGCTTAGTTCAACTGTTGTACCCCATCAGAACCCAGAGCTTTTTTTACTCCAATGTCTAGAAACAATGTAAATCAACACTGTATAGCCTCAACATGGTTAAAACTATAATGTTGATATCATGGATGGTCAGTCCTTGCATCCATAGGCCTGTCTGTCTGTAGTTACATTTCTCCAACCCCATGATCATCTTATTACAAAAACAGTGGTGGAATGACAGATTTGTTATTGTTTGAACTGCAGATTGCTGGGTTGTGTGGGTTTTTTAAACACTACAAAATGGCTGCCCAGAGACTTGGTTTGGTAAACAGCTGAGGGATGGGGGAAGGAGCAGTGTAACCACTCTGAAATTCATAGAGAAAGCTATTGTAGCCCAACACCTAGCGACCTCGTCAAGAAGTTCAGACATCTTGGCATAACAGTTATATGGGGTTGGCTTGACAGTCGCTGGACCCAGGTTTGAGTTCAGCTCAGGGCTTCCCCCTGAATTCACTACACTATGAATACAGACTGGCCAACCATGATATCAAAATTATTGTTTTAAACAGATTTTAAGGCTATATAGTATATTCTATAATTGCCAGTGAAGATTTCATTTGTGGGCAAATTATTAGAGCTGTTGATAAGTCATTGTATAATATTAGGCAAATTTTTTTTTCATGCCATTATATTAAAGGCAAGACATACCTAGATTCAATTACATTCATGAATTGGTTTGAAACTTTTGTTTTTAAACCCTTCTCAAAGTTGGTGCCTTGACGGATTTGTAAAAAATGGTTTGTCATGATACAATTATTTATTTAAATGTAACCTTTATTTAACGAGGCAAGTCAGTTAAGAACACATTTTTATTTACAATGACTGCCTACCCCGGAAGACGCTGGGCCAATTGTGCGCTGCCCTATGGGACTCCCAATCACAGCCGGTTGTGAGACAGCCTGGATTTGAACCAGGGTGTCTGTAGTGACGCCTCAAGCACTGAGATTCAGTGTCCGCTGTGCCACTCGGGAGCCCCAAAATCATGTTCTAGTGCTGTCCCCAACTAAAATACATCTTGGTCAACCAAGAGTCATCTGTTCTTTCTAACAATCGCCCCAAGTGTTTTTATAAAATCTATATGTACTGAACTGGAATGATGCTTTAAGCACCCTGTTTGATTAAATAAATGAGACACACAAATGACTAGAGGGAGCCGGTCGTCAACATAACCTGACCAGAGGACACCGGTAGTCAACATAACCTGACCAGAGGACGCCGGTTGTCAACATAACCTGACCAGAGGGCGCCGGTCGTCAACATAACCTGACCAGAGGGCGCCCCCTCCCCCTCTGCTGCTGGACGTAAATTCTGCCGAGTGTCAATTTATCTGACCATTTCTACCAATCTGTGTGCCAGTTATGATTTTCATATGCACATTTTCGTGCAACAGTTTCATTTAATTTATAATAGTATCTCAAAATCATTGTCTGTGATTAATCGACATTCTATCTAAATTAAAATTATACAAATCTAAAAGTAACTTTTATTGCCATTGCCAACTATGTTAAAAAAATAGCCTACATAAAGCCAAGAAATAAAAACATTGCATTCTGCAGGTAGAAAATATCCTGATAAAAATAAATATCCTAGAAATTACATTACATAAAATGTTCTAGGCCCTCAGTTTCCTGCTCCAGTGAGTTCTGGACAGACATAGCTGTAGGCTATTTGTGCAAAGGATAAGAAGTAATCAGGTATTTTATGACATTTCCACTGGATCACAGCCTGCATCTGTTATGCAACCACCCCTCATCACTGTCAAACGCTCCCTAAAACACTTCTGCAAGCAGGCCTTTCTATTCAACCTGGCTCGGGTATCTTGGAAGGATTTTGACCTCATGCCTGGTTGTTCTTTAAAAGTAATTTCCTCACCACCTTAAATAAGCATGCCCCTTTCAAAAAAATGTGTAACTAAGAACAGATATCGACCTTGGTTCACTCCAGACCTGACTGCCCTCGACCAGCACAAAAACATGCTGTGGCGTACTGCACTAGCATCGAATAGTCCCCGCGATATGCAACTTTTCAGATAAGTCAGGAACCAATACACACAGTCAGTTAGGAAAACAAAGGCTAGCTTTTTCAAACAGAAATTTGCATCCTGTTGCTCTAACTCCAAAAGGTTTTGGGACACTGTAAAGTCCATGGAGAATAAGAGCAACTCCGCCTTAACTCAGCTCACTGGTCACCATAGCAACACCCACCAGTAGCATGCGCTCCAGCAGGTATATCTCACTGGTCATCCCTAAAGCCAACACCTCATTTGGCCGCCTTTCCTTCCAGTTCTCTGCTGCCAATGACTGTAACGAATTGCAAAAATCGCTGAAGTTGAAGAGTGATATCTCCCTCACTAACTAAGCATCGGCTATCTGAGCAGCTTACCAATCACTGCAGCTGTACACAGCCCATCTGTAAATAGCCCATCCAACGGCCTACCTAATCCCCATGTTTTTATTTACTTTTTTTGCTCTTTTGCACACCAGTATTTCTACTTGCACATCATCATCTGCACATCTATCACTCCAGTGTTAATTTGCTAAATTGCAATTACTTCGCTACTATGGCCTATTTATTGCCTTACCTCCTTACTCCATTTGCACACACTGTATATAGATTCTTCTATTATTTTATTGATTGTACGTTTGTTTATCCCACGTGTTGTTTTTGTCGCACTGCTTTGCTTTAACTTGGCCAGATCGCAGTTGTAAATGAGAACTTGTTCTCAACTGGCCTACATGGTTAAATAAAGGTGAAATATATATAAAAATAATAATAATAATAAATATTGCAACCTTATTGACAACACCCAAATGGATACTGTCATTAATGCGGTTCTTCAAAAATGACACCTCATTCTTAATAGTGTAGCTGTTTTGTTAGTCACATGTTCAACTATCATCAGCTGATCCAGGAAATCATTTTCTGAATGCCAGTCAAATGACAAACATCACGACATGCAACAACAACCAAAGTGCTTCGTCATTCTTTTCTCTGGTAAAGACAGTTATGCCGTGCTCCATGTTGGATCCAACATCCCTAACAAATTGATGTTTATAATGTTATTGTCTGCTTGATTTACAGTCGGGTCTCGTTAGTCTGTTTGGAAATGGAGATACTTAGCTCATAATGTGTAGAGAACTGTTCCTTGACTATTGAACAACACACACAGTTATTTTCCTATATTCGTTCTTAGGTGAAGTTATGGGTCCTACAGTAGGTCTGTGTTGTTGTTTGGTGACGTTATGAGTCATACAGTAGGTCTATGTTATTGTTATGGGTCCTACAGTAGGTCTATGTTGTGGATAGGTGAAGTTATGGGTCCTACAGTAGGTCTATGTTATTGTTAGGTGAAGTTATGGGTCCTACAGTAGGTCTATGTTGTTAGGTGAAGTTATGGGTCCTACAGTAAGTCAATGTTGTTGTTAGGTGAAGTTGGTGGTCCTACAGTAGGTCTATGTTGTTGTTAGTGTGAAGTTATGGGTCCTACAGTAGGTCTATGTTGTTGTCAGGTGAATCTATGGGTCCTACAGTAGGTCTATGTTGTTAGGTGAAGTTATGGGTCCTACAATAGGTCTATGTTGTTTTTAGGTGAAGTTATGGGTCCTACAGTAGGTCTATCTTGTTGTTAGGTGAAGTTATGGGTCCTACAGTAGGTTTATGTTAGGGGAAGTTATGGGTTACACTATGAGTACACTATGTATGTCATGCAACAACAACCAAAGTGCTTCTTCGTTCATTGCATAGGTGTACTTGTATACTTGTTGTTAGGTGAAGTTATGGGCCAATTTGGCAAACAGTATACAAACCCTCATTGTCAGGCTGATGGAAAAGCTAGACAAAGAGCATTTTACTGGTTGAAGTGTTTTTTAAATACGACGCAGTTGATTTGCGATGATGACACAAACATTATATTAAGCAGGACATTCAAACAAGCCTTACAATTATAATCCAAAGTAGAGTGAAATGCACTCATAAGCAACCTGGACATGGAGGTTACTCCCCTGAGTTTTCCCCCATTCACATTCAGAATACATTGTGAGAAACTAAAACCTTTGCTCACCATTTTGCTCCTGGCAGATACAGTGCCTTTGCGAAAGTATTCGGCCCCCTTGAACTTTGCGATCTTTTGCCACATTTCAGGCTTCAAACATAAAGATAAAAAAATGTATTTTTTTGTGAAGAATCAACAACAAGTGGGACACAATCATGAAGTGGAACGACATTTATTGGATATTTCAAACTTTTTTAACAAATCAAAAACTGAAAAATTGGGCGTGCAAAATTATTCAGCCCCCTTAAGTTAATACTTTGTAGCGCCACCTTTTGCTGCGATTACAGCTGTAAGTCGCTTGGGGTATGTCTCTATCAGTTTTGCACATCGAGAGACTGACATTTTTCCCATTCCTCCTTGCAAAACAGCTCGAGCTCAGTGAGGTTGGATGGAGAGCATTTGTGAACAGCAGTTTTCAGTTCTTTCCACAGATTCTCGATTGGATTCAGGTCTGGACTTTGACTTGGCCATTCTAACACCTGGATATGTTTATTTTTGAACCATTCCATTGTAGATTTTGCTTTATGTTTTGGATCATTGTCTTGTTGGAAGACAAATCTCCGTCCCAGTCTCAGGTCTTTTGCAGACTCCATCAGGTTTTCTTCCAGAATGGTCCTGTATTTGGCTACATCCATCTTCCCATCAATTCTAACCATCTTCCCTGTCCCTGCTGAAGAAAAGCAGGCCCAAACCATGATGCTGCCACCACCATGTTTGACAGTGGGGATGGTGTGTTCAGGGTGATGAGCTGTGTTGCTTTTACGCCAAACATAACATTTTGCATTGTTGCCAAAAAGTTCAATTTTGGTTTCATCTGACCAGAGCACCTTCTTCCACATGTTTGGTGTGTCTCCCAGGTGGCTTGTGGCAAACTTTTTATGGATATCTTTAAGAAATGGCTTTAGTTAATGTATATCTATCTTACCCTAAGCACTTATGGCCTTTACCCTCTCTATCTAATCTTTATAATGATGTCCTGCTCCTTCCATAATAGATCATGTATTTAAGGGTCACCTCCTCCTCTTTGCCCTAAGCCGTTATGCACAGTAAAGCACGTATGGCTTCGGCCATTACACTTATGTCTGTTTAATCTTTGGTTTCCTGTCCGCTTTCTGTTTGTGGTCTAATGTATACCTATCTTTGCTCAATAGTGTCATATCTGTCTCTATATGAAACAAAAACTACAACATCTGAAACCCAGAATTTGTAGCAAACTGACTGAAATGAATCAGCCGGAGGCCCAGCTACGATAGCCAGAAAACGTATTTACGAGAGCGCTCCTGTGCATATACATTGATGTTCCCTTTAGAACATTCTCTTAACATACGCACATACATACACACTAAAATTAGGAGAGCTTTCGACTTCTCTACAATTCTCACCACAGTTGATCACTACCCAGCTGACAGTTCCAGTCCCCCCCAGATAAGGGAACCCTCTCCCTGTCCTATTTTATCTCCCCAGAGTTACAGCCGGGTCGGTTCAAACATAGGTCAACCTAGTTGGACCTGTGTTTATTATTTTTAATTACTCCTTGTCCATGCTACATAACCTCTAATCCCTAATGGTTAAGTTTCTGGGTAGAATTATTTAATCATTTATCTAAAACCTTTATAAAATCTTTTAACAATCCACCCTGAATGACTAAATAATTCATACTGACATATCACCCACTATATGGAAACAGTAATGTTATACAAGAATAAACCAAACCAATACATGCATTTAATTTAGATTCCTCATCAATGACTGTTCTGCGCCTATATCCAATTATCATTCTTCCATTTTCAGGATTTTCATCATAATCTTCATGAAAGGAACAGCCTTTAACTAAACATTGAAAACAGTCTCATCTAACACTGACTCCTCGTAATTAAATGACACTGAGCCTTTTCCTAGGCCTGGAAGTCTGTATTCTTCATCCCACTGGTCGGAGCTTGGTATCGTTCCGTATCTCACCATCTGTTGCGTCATCAACCTCTCCAGAGTCCTAGAAATGAGACCTCTCATACACGGAATCAAACAGCCTTCACACGGAGACAAAACACTCATACAGGTGAAAGTGGCCCACAACACAGTGATTATGACAATTTTCCATTTCCCAAACATACTGTCAAACCAATTTGTAAGAGAATTATCCGCCCCAGAGTTCTCTGCAAATTTGTGAGCTAATGTGGTTACACCAGCCAGAGCCTTGGTCACTGAAACATCTAGAGCTGTGTTATTTAAAAAATAAATGTACAGCAATGAACCCCAATCATTCTACATACCCCGCCCTTTTCTGCCAATTTACATATCGAGAGTCAGTCTATTTTACCAGGTCATGAGGGAGGTGGGGGATAATTGTTCAGAGAACCCCTTTGCTGCATCCCCAGTCTCATTCACAAATCTCTGTTGCTTATAATAGATGTCATTAATCCAATCCACATTTTTATTTATTGTCAACCACCAAAATAATGCAGTGGTTAAGTCTTCACCTATTTAATTAATAGCTTTGTATTAATCTGTAACTTCCCTGAGGATGCCAATAGCATCCATCTAAACTCCCATCCTGGTCAAAACTCCTCCTGCGCCTACTTTAGCCTCATATAACTGGCCTCTGATGACTAACTCGAACTGGTTCGACCAATAACCCCGGGGCGCAATTTCCTGACCACCCTTTTTGGTAGTTTCTGTCGTACGCGTCCATTATTGGTACGAGCCCACTCTACATCAGTTATAGGTGCTGTGAGGTTAAGAATTGTCTCCTGTACTTCCAAACCTAAGTCAGTCACATTAACGATTACCTTTCAGCCATTCAAATCATCTAAATTCTCGGTGCCATTATTGTATCTATAACACTGGTACTCATCAGAAGTTAAAGTGAACCGAGGTGACTTGGCCGAGTACTTCAAACTGGCCAACCATCAGAAAATCCCTGTAAAGTTATTTGCTTTCCTAGGGAATTGTTTAATGTTTACCTTAAATCCTACATCTTGATCTTCTTTGACTCCTTATTCTGTAAGTCATTCATCAGTGAATTATATAGTTTATCTTTTACTTCTTATCAATGGCAATGGCGTCATATAATTAGTACCGGCAGGTGGTGGATTTGGATGTATCAGAAAGGTTTCAAAGACTATGATGCACCTCAGAGTCCTTACTCTTCCCAAAAACCGCCAACCTTCTCCTGCCCTTAGTCGGTCTGCTAGGTACCACCCCATACCCACACTTCTAGGATCATCCACAGTGATGAACGGTCGGGATAGGAAATCTTTGTTTAAGGAGGTAACCCCCGGACCCTGTTGATACTCGGTTCTTCTCCTAACTCTGTGTGTGAACAGCAGTGTGGGTACCTACCTTCTTGCAGTGGGTAACGTGGACCCAAGTGACTCTCTCAGCTATTCTAATGGCAAAGGCAGTGGTTTAACAGTGGTTTAACAGAACCTGGTATGGGCCTTCCCGTCTATTCTCCTCAGGGACTGGATCCACACCCAGTCTCCTGGTTGGATTGTGTGAATCACCTTCTCCTGTAATTCACCTGTTGGACACAAAATCTTGGAAATAGGGGTTTGGTTACCGGACAGTCTTTTCATGACTTCTGCTAGTATATCTTCAACGTCTATGTCTACCTGTTCTGGTCCCTAACTCTGGCATTTTATTTGTTATACCTGATTAGCTAAAATGTCATCCATTATTTAAAGACAGAGATCCTAGTAAACCAGCTCTAGGGATAATATCTCAACCTAATATTTTAACTACCCTAATCGTGTCCTCCAAGTAAGTTGGGAACGCTTCTACCCATTTGCTATATTTATCTATTATAATAAAACTTTAAGTTGTTCGTTATCACCTAGGCTTCAACGTCTTTCCTAACCTGCAGTGTTGCCTTCCTCTAGCCTGCTTTCTGTCTACCCTGGTGCTTATTCTGTGCACATATAACACAATGTGAATACATTTTATTTTTATTTAAAAAAAATATTTAGTTATTCCGTGTGCTACAAAGTGTTGTCTAATTATCTCTACCATCCGTCCGGTTGATACGTGGCTCCGCCCATGTATCAATATTGCTACCTAGCTAAACAATGACTTAGGTCAAATAGGGAGGTTCCCTTTGTGCCAAAATCCTCTTTTGTCAACGGCCCCCATCTTGTAACTTTCTTAACTGGGGCTCGAAGCTGACTTTCCTTCAGTAATTCTGTGTCAATACTAACTTCCTCCTTCAAGTGAGAATCTGTGGGAGAGTTTGGCTTTTCGCCAGCTTCAGTATCTGCCTTTCGGTTGCCAATACAGACTAGAGGTCGTTCAATTATGATTTTTCAACGCCGATACCAATACCGATTAATCGGACGATTTTTTTAATTGATTTGTAATAATGACAATTACATCAATACTGAATAAACTTAATATAATACATCAATAAAATCAATTTAGCCTGACATAAATAATGAAACATGTTCAATTTGGTTTAAATAATGCAAAAACAAAGTGTTGGAGAAGAAAGTAAAAGTGCAATGTGTGCCATGTAATAAAGCTAACGTTTCAGTTCCTTGCTCAGAACACGAGAACATATGAAAGCTGGTGTTTCCTTTTAACATGAGTCTTCAATATTCCAAGGTAAGAAGTTTTAGGTTGTAGTTATTATAGGAATTATAGGACTATTTCCCTCTATACCATTTGTATTTCATTAACCTTTGACTATTGGATGTTCTTATAGGCACTTTAGTATTGCCAGTGTAACAGTATAGCTTCCGTCCCTCTCCTCGCTCCTCCCTTGGCTCGAACCAGGAACACAACAGCCACCCTCGAAGCAGCGTTACCCATGCAGAGCAAAGGGAACAACCACTCCAAGTCTCAGAGCGAGTGACATTTGAAATGCTATTAGCGCGCAACACGCTAACTAACTAGCCATTTCACCTCGGTTACACAAGCCTAATCTCGGGAGTTGATAGGCTTGAAGTCATAAACTGCGCAATACTTGACGCACAACGAAGAGCTGCTGGCAAAATGCATGAAAGAGCTGTTTGAATGAATGCTTACGAGCCTGCTGCTGCCTACCACCGCTCAGTCAGATACTTGTATGCTCAGTCAGATTATATGCAACGCAGGACACGTGAGATAAACTTTTAATATCATCAACCATGTGTAGTTAACTAGTGATTATGATTGATTGATTGTTTTTTTATAAGATCAGTTTAATGCTAGCTAGCAACTTACCTTGGCTTACTGCATTCACCAACTTCAAACATCTGCTATCTGAGCAGCTAACCGATCGCTGCAGCTATACATAGTCTATCGGTAAATAGCCCACCCATTTTTACCTACCTCATCCCCATACTGTTTTTATTTATTTACTTTTCTGCTCTTTTGCACACCAATATCTCTACCTGTACATGACCATCTGATCATTTATCACTCCAGTGTTAATCTGCAAAATTGTAATTATTCGCCTACCTCCTCATGCCTTTTGCACACAATGTATATAGACTCCCCTTTTTTTCTACTGTGTTATTGACTTGTTAATTGTTTACTCCATGTGTAACTCTGTGTTGTCTGTTCACACTGCTATGCTTTATCTTGGCCAGGTCGCAGTTGCAAATGAGAACTTGTTCTCAACTAGCCTACCTGGATAAATAAAGATGAAATTAAAAAATAAAAATAAAAACAGGCAAATTTCCTTGTGGAGTGCAGCGAGAGGCTTGGACTAAAGGCAGACTTTCTTGAGTCTCTCTTCCGATGGTGAATTTAAAAAAATGAAAACTTCAAATCAGCCCTAATTAATCGGCCATTCCGATTAATCGGTCGACCTCTAATACAGACATAGTCAGTGCCTTTTGTATGTGCTTCGCATTTACAAATCGTTATCTTCTCTGGTAATAAGACTACTTCTAGCAAATTTAAATTAGCTGCGCATGTGTAATGGATTTACCTGCCGTAATGATCATACCCCTGTTTCTCCACTGAGTTGCAAATACATGGACGGTGTTAAAAGCATAAGCACTATCCGTATGTATGTTAATTTTTTGGTAATGCTTCAGTTTCCAACACCTCAGTAAGAGTCACTGTTGCATAACCAGTGGCATTCGAGCCATCTGGGTTCTTCCTAGATGACCCATCCACAAACATAGTAATTTCCACATCAGACAAAGGCAAATCAGTTAGCTCTGGTCTGGGGAGAACAACTTTCTCCTTATCTGCTACACAGTCCTGGGGGCATCCATCAGTGGCTATGGGGATCAAAGTGGTTATGGTGGCTATGGGGATCAAAGTGGAGGGGTTTAAGGTAGTACACAGTTCAATTGTTAGATTCAGCATGCTCAACAGAATTATCATGCAAGACAAATGTCTTGCTGGTGACATGTAAGCCGTCTTATGTTCCAATAATAAAATCGATACGGCATGCGGTACCCTCAAAGTCAAATCATGGTACAGTACTACAGAGGCTGAATCCTCCACAGCCCGTGCGGCACAGTCTGCAAACATAGTGGCATGGCTTGGGCTACCTCGTCTAAACGGGAGGAGTAATAAGCAATAGGCTTATTTTTTTCCCCGTGTTCCTGAGTTAGTACTGACGTCATGAACCCCTCCCTACTGTCTACCATCTGTGTAAAGGGACGATCATATCTGGGGAAACCCTAGAACAGAGCTAGATGGGGCCACAGTGTCTCCTGACACCTCCTGTCTCAGCCTCCAGTATTTATGCTGCAGTAGTTTCTGTGTCGGGGGGCTAGGGTCAGTTTGTTATATCTGGAGTACTTCTCCTGTCCTATTCGGTGTCCTGTGTGAATTTAAGTGTGCTTTCTCTAATTCTCTCTTTCTCTCTTTCTTTCTCTCTCTCGGAGGACCTGAGCCCTAAGACAATGCCCCAGGACTACCTGACATGATGACTCCTTGCTGTCCCCAGTCCACCTGGCCGTGCTGCTGCTCCAGTTTCAACTGTTCTACCTTATTATTATTTGACCATGCTGGTCATTTATGAACATTTGAACATCTTGGCCATGTTCTGTCATAATCTCCACCCGGCACAGCCAGAAGAGGACTGGCCACCCCACATAGCCTGGTTCCTCTCTAGGTTTCTTCCTAGGTTTTGGCCTTTCTAGGGAGTTTTTCCTAGCCACCGTGCTTCTACACCTGCATTGCTTGCTGTTTGGGGTTTTAGGCTGGGTTTCTGTACAGCACTTTGAGATATCAGCTGATGAACGAAGGGCTATGTAAATAAATTTGATTTGATTTGATTTGAGATGTCAATGACTTTTTTATGTCAACAAACTGTTTCTCAGCTTCCTCCGTTCACTCGATCTTGACTTTTGCTGCCATAGCTTACCATAAATCAACTCACTAAGTTTTTCTGAATGCAAAGCAAAGTATGGTACCCATGCTCGACAATAGATAATCATTCCAAGAACTCTCAATGATCCTGTATCACCACAGATGCCATATATCCCTGTCAACTTTCTACTATTTAAATAAAAATATTCTAATGATCAAATAAAGCCAAAAAGAATACTAACCATAGCATATGCTTTCTGTACTAATGAAATCTCTCCTTCGGGAGTCCACTGTATTTTATCTAACAATAACATGGACTAATCTTAAATCAGTCTCAACAATAATTTAATATATGCTGCATAGTGTGGGATACATTGTCTACAGTAATTTACCATCCCTAAGAACTGCAACATATTTATTTTCATAATTAATTTTAATGCTTATAAAATCACTATTTTTCTATCTCAATCTATTTTCCTGCCCTATTGGCTTAAAATATGTCCTGTCCAAACCTCAAAGGACCATATCCTCCCCCAATTTATTATCAATGATAAATAGGATTTCTGTTCCTGTTGTAATACCAAATCAATAGTAGCCAATTCGAAACCTTCACAGTCAGTGTTTACAACAGAATCCTGAACCTCCTCCTCCTCCTCACTAGACTCTATTCCCCCGCTCCCCATAATTTGTCCTACCTCAATTCCACTTTCTCCTCTGAGTCTTGCTGCTCCTAGTGAACTGCTTATCTCTCCACCTCTCCTAGCTCGCCCCCACCCTACTAAGTTCTGTTTAATGGGACGGCTTATCTTGGGACGCATTCCACTGAGGAAAGCAATTTTTAATTGTTGACTATACAGGGCATTGAGTCCCCCCGCTGCCGGGGATTCTTTTAACCCACTATTCCCCGGAGCGATATACATATATAAAACGTACTACTACTGGTCAAAAGATAAAACTACCGTTTCAAATAACATGATCAGTTCAGAGTTACTACTCTGGAACCCTCCACAAAGAGAAATTATTGTACCCTTATGGCCATCGGAAGAGAGACTCAAGAAAGTCTGCCCTTAGTCCAAGGCTATGCCATTTCATTCTCCTCTGTGGTTCAAATGACAATTATGTCAAAGAGCTATATGTGTCATTTAGAATCTGTACTTTATTTTACTATTTTTATTTTTTCAACTTTTACTTCACTACATTCCTAAAAGAAAAGAATGTACTTTTTACTCCATACATTTTCCCTGACACCCAAAAGTACTCGTTACATTTTGAATGCTTAGCAAGACAGGAAAATGGTCCAATTCAGCACTTATCAAGAGAATATAGCTGGTCGTCCCTACTGCCTCTGACCTGATGGACTCACTAAACAGAGACCATCCCTAGTCATCCCTACTGCCTCTGGTCTGACGGACTCACTAAACAGAGAACATCCCTGGTCATCCCTACTGCCTCTGGTCTGGTGGACTCACTAAACAGAGAACATCCCTGGTCGTCCCTACTGCCTCTGGTCTGGCGGACTCACTAAACACAAATGCTTCGTTTGTAAATGATGTCTGAGTGTTGGAGTCTGCCTATCCATAAATACAACAACAAGAAAATGGTTCCGTCTGGTTTGCTTAATATAAGGAATTTGAAATTATTCATACTTTTACTTTTGATACTTAAGAATATTTCAAACCAAATACTTTAAACATTTACTGAAGTAGTATTTTACAGGGTAACTTTCTATTAAGGTATCAATACTTTTACAAGAGTATGACAATTGAGTACTTTTCCCACCACTAATCATGAGTCTAATCTGGTCTGCTTCAACATGGTCAGCCTTATTATGAGTCTAATCTGGTCTCCTTCAACATGGTCAGCCTCATTATGAGTCTAATCTGGTCTCCTTCAACATGGTCAGCCTCATTATGAGTCTAATCAGGTCTCCTTCAACATGGTGAGCCCCACTATGAGTCTAATCTGGTCTCCTTCTACATGGTGAGCCTCATTAATTGTCTGATGAAAAAGAAACATACTGATCAGTATCAATCAGCCTTTTGTTTTCTTTCAAGTTATTAACTAATGATTAGCACACACAAGTTCTCAGATGTGTGAGTGTTTTACCTATTTCTAACAGTATCATTTCAAATGGAGAAAACATCTCAGCAAAATGGAAACAATGTGGGAGGATTAGCAAATCCTGGTTCAGTATCGAAATTTGGTTGCTTATGAGTGCATTTCACATTAGTTTTGGATTATAATTGTAAGGTTTGTTTGAATCTCCTGCTTAATATGTTTCTGTTATTGTCGCAAATCGACTGCTTTATACTTTAAAAAACACTTCAACAAGTAAAATGCTCTTTGGCTAGCTTTGCCATCAGACTGACAATGAGGGTTTGTACACTAAGTGTTTAACAAATTGGCCCATAACTTTACCTAACAACATAGACCTACTGTAGGACCCATAACTTCACCTAACAACAACATAGACCAATTGTAGGACCCATAACTTCACCTGATAACAACATAGACTTACTACAACATAGACCTACTGTAGGACCCATAACTTCACCTAACAACAACATAGACCTACAGTAGGACCCATAGCTTTTCAATCTTATAACCTTTCGGTTACTGGCCCAACACTCTAACCACTAGGCTACCTGCCGCCCCACTTGCCGCCCCACTTCACCTAACAATAACATAGACCAACTGTAGGAGGCATAATTTCCCCTTACAACAACATAGACCTATCATTTAATATTTCAGGTGAAACATGGAAACTAAAATGTCTTTGTCATGACATTTCAAAACCTGATCACCAGATATTTTTGTGAATAATCCCACTAGGCTACTCTGTAATGTGTTGTCATTCTAAATGTCCTGAATAAAGGAAAATAGCTCTGTGTATTGTACAATAGCCTATCCATCAAGGAACAGTTCTCTACACATTATGAGCTAAGTATCTCTGTGTGCAAACAGACTAACGAGATCCTACTGTAAATCAAGCAGACAA
This sequence comes from Oncorhynchus tshawytscha, assembly GCF_018296145.1. Classification (NCBI taxonomy): domain Eukaryota; kingdom Metazoa; phylum Chordata; class Actinopteri; order Salmoniformes; family Salmonidae; genus Oncorhynchus; species Oncorhynchus tshawytscha. Next base: position 17,877,027 of record NC_056435.1, read on the forward strand.
TAACACATTATAGACAATAATTTTTTTAGGGATGTTGGATCCAACGTGCAGCACGGCATAACTGTCTTTACCGGTGTAATGAATGAAGAAGCACTTTGATTGTTGTTGCATGTCGTGATGTTCGTCATTCGACTGTCATTCAGAAAATGATTTCCTGGATCAGTTGATGAAAGTTGAACATGTGACTGTAACTAAACAGCTACAGTATTAAGTATTGTCTGTAATTATTGAAGAACATCGATAATGACAGTATCGATTTGGGCGTTAAAGTTAAGGTGACTCGGTTAGAACCATTGGATTTAGCAAACTCTGAAATGATTTAGGATTTCTGTGCCCATGAAAACTGTTTTCCTAGCGCAACATAAGGAGACATTAAATGTGATGTAGTTACGAGTGCATTTCAGAATACAAAAAACTGTCCCACTTACATCACATAGTCACTCCCCTTTATGTAAATGATTAATACCCTTTAGCCTTGGCCACCCTTATCTTTCTGCTTAGTTTCCATTCTCTGATTGGCTCAGACATTAGGGCATAGATTCTATTGGTGGCGTGACCATTTTAATGACACAAAAATAAACAGACATGCACACTCCTATTGCAGGTGCCTATAACCTAAGGCCTTCACAAGTCCAAGCCAATGGTGCTTACAAATTATTAACCAATGTTCCTGTCCAATGGCCTTCACAAGTCCAGACCTATGGTGCTTACAAATGATTAACCAATGTTCCTGTCCAAGGGCCTTCACAAGACCCAGAAAAACCAGGTGTGTTGATCCAGCTTTGCACAATCACATGTCTAATGGTTAACTATATTGATTCTGCTACCTACTTCTAAGAAAACAGTACAGATACTGGACAATTCTAAAGGTACTGGAAAATGTCCAATAAACTCCAGGAATTTAAAATAGGAATGGGGTTGCCCTAATGCTGGGGGAACACCAGTAAGCTTAATTCACTGGAAGTTATGCATGCCAGCCAACGGTAGTCAATGTTGGCCTCCCATGTGGCTTGGATAGGATATAGTGCTTGAGGTGTCACTACAGACCCTGGTTAAATTGTAATGGTATGAATAAAATTGGCTGAATATTATACAATTACTTATAAACAGCTCTAACAATTTGACCCCCACAGGAAATCTACACGGGCAATTCTAGAATATACTGTACTATATAGCTTAGAAACCTGGTTAAACTATCATTATGACATCATGGATGAATTCTAGAATATACTATATAGCCTAGAAACCTGGTTAAACTATCATTGTGACATAATGGATGAATTCTAGAATATACTATATATCCTAGAAACCTGGTTAAACTATCATTATGACATCATAGATGAATTCTAGAATATACTGTATAGCCTAGAAACCTGGTTAAACTATCATTATGACATCATGGATGGCCAGTCTTTGTATTGATAGTGTAGTGAATTCAGGGGGTAGCCCTGAGCTGAACTCAAACCTGTGTCCAGTGACTGTCAAGCCAACACCTTATAACTGTTACGCCAAGATGTCTGAACTTCTTGACGAGGTCGCTAGGTGTTGGGTTATGGTTTCTATAATATCGTTCTCTATGAATTTGAGAGTGGTTATACTTCTCCTTCCCCCATCTCTCAGCTGTTAACCAAACCAGGTCTTTGGGCAGCCATTTTGATGCTGTTTTAAAAAAACACACAACCCAGCAATCTGCAGTTCAAACAATAACACATCTGTCATTCCACCACTGTTTTGGTAATCACCTACAGACAGACAGACCTATGGATGCAAGGACTGACCATCCATGATATCAACATTATAGTTTTAACCATGTTTTAACCATGTTGAGGCAATACAGTGTTGATTTACATGGTTTCTAAACATTATAGGGAAAAAAGCTTATTTGGGGATCTGATGGGGTACAAGAGTTGAACTAAGCTCATGAGGCATGTGTTGAACTGCATAGCAGTTCAGACGTCTTTTGTCCTCGTCTTGTCGTGTCCTGTATATATATATATTTACAACTTTTTCACATACAATTTATTTTTATTTTCCATCAACTCATCTTCAAAACACTCTCCTGCAACCCGCCTCACCAATTTATATTTATAAAAAAGTATTATTTACCTCAAATCTGTAATCCTCCAAGAAGCTAGCCAGAAACTCCAAGAAGCTAGCCTGAAACTAGCCAGATATTCTCTCCAAGGTGGCATAGCAGTTCAGACGTCTTTTGTCCTCGTCTTGTCGTGTCCTGTATATATATATATTTACAACTTTTTTCACATACATTTTATTTTTATTTTCCATCAACTCATCTTCAAAACACTCTCCTGCAACCCGCCTCACCAATTTATATTTATAAAAAAGTATTATTTAACTCAAATCTGTAATCCTCCAAGAAGCTAGCCAGAAACTCCAAGAAGCTAGCCTGAAACTAGCCAGAAGCTAATCCAGAAGCTAGTTCAGAAGCTAGTTAGCTTCTTTACTGGCAAATCGTTAGTATTCAGCTAACCACGGTTTGTGGTCATCAGCTATCCTTTAGCTCGAAAATCTATCGCCAGTTCTGTACGGCGCAGCGCGGCTCGGAACGGAACATACCGGACCAATTCTTCTCTCCATGTCCCTGGATTTCGACTGCTCTCTGGACATTCATACCCGAATCTTACAGCTAGCTAGCTGCTATCCGTGTGACTATCGGCCTTCGTCGATTCCGGAGCAAACATCAATTATTCCGGAGCAAACATCAATTATTCCGGAGCTAGCCAGCTCTGTCACTCACTCCTGAGTTCCATCAATCACTCCTGGGCTGCAGTCACCTATCCGGACCCGTTTTACTGCCTACGCGGAGCCCCACCGGGCCTTCACAACTGGACTGCTGTCGTTATCTACCCGAAGGAGATCCGGCTGGCTCCTCCGTCGCGACGTTACCTGAACGCCCATCTGCGGCCTGCTAACCGTTAGCTGTCTTACCGGCTGCTATCTGAATAGACAATCGGACAATTTATTTATTTTTATTATTATTATGTTTTCTTCTTGGGCCTCTATAACTATATCTATTGTTTTTATTTTTGTTGTTGTTGTGTGATTTGGATTAATCCCCTCTACCACACGGAACCCCACTAATCTACTGACGGAACGCAAGAGGTGGCTAACAACAGACAACCATCATATGCTAGCTTGCTACCGATGGCCTGGCTAGCTGTCTAAATCGCCGTGACCCCCAACCAACCTCTCCACTCACTGGACCCTTTTGATCACTCGACTAAGCATGCCTCTCCTTAATGTCAATATGTCTTGTCCATTGCTGTTCTGGTTAGTGTTTTTTGGCTTATTTCACTGTAGAGCCTCTAGTCCTGCTCACTATACCTTATCCAACCTATTAGTTCCACCACCCACACATGCAATGACATCTCCTGGTTTCAATGATGTTTCTAGAGACAATATCTCTCTCTTCATCACTCAATACCTAGGTTTACCTCCACTGTATTCACATACTACCATACCTTTGTCTGTACATTATACCTTGATGCTATTTTACCGCCCCCAGAAACCTCCTTTTACTCTGTTCCAGACGTTCTAGGCGACCAATTCTCATAGCTTTTAGCCGTACCCTTATTCTACTCCTCCTATGTTCCTCTGGCGATGTAGAGGTGAATCCAGGCCCTGCAGTGCCTAGCTCCACTCCTATTCCCCAGGCGCTCTCTTTTGACGACTTCTGTAACCGTAATAGCCTTGGTTTCATGCATGTTAACAATAGAAGCCTCCTCCCTAAGTTTGTTCTATTCACTGCTTTAGCACACTCTGCCAACCCGGATGTTCTAGCTGTGTCTGAATCCTGGCTTAGGAAGACCACCAAAAATTCAGAAATTTTAATTCCAAACTACAACATTTTCAGACAAGATAGAACTGCCAAAGGGGGCGGTGTTGCAATCTACTGCAAAGATAGCCTGCAGAGTTCTGTCCTACTATCCAGGTCTGTACCCAAACAATTTGAACTTCTACTTTTAAAAATCCACCTCTCTAAAAACAAGTCTCTCACCGTTGCCGCCTGCTATAGACCACCCTCTGCCCCCCCAGCTGTGCTCTGGACACCATATGTGAACTGATTGCCCCCATCTATCTTCAGAGTTCGTGCTGCTAGGCGACCTAAACTGCAACATGCTTAACACCCCAGCCATCCTACAATCTAAACTTGATGCCCTCAATCTCACACAAATTATCAATGAACCTACCAGGTACCTCCCCAAAGCCTTAAACACGGGCACCCTCATAGATATCATCCTAACCAACTTCCCCTCTAAATACACCTCTGCTGTCTTCAACCAAGATCTCAGCGATCACTGCCTCATTGCCTGCATCTGTAATGGGTCAGCGGTCAAACGACCTCCACTCATCACTGTAAAACGCTCCCTGAAACACTTCTGCGAGCAGGCCTTTCTAATCGACCTGGCCGGGGTATCCTGGAAGGATATTGATCTCATCCCGTGAGTAGAGGATGCAGAGGATGCCTGGATATTTTTTTAAATGCCTTCCTAACCATCTTAAATAAACATGCCCCATTCAAGAAATTTAGAACCAGGAACAGATATAGCCCTTGGTTCTCCCCAGACCTGACTGCCCTTAACCAACACAAAAACATCCTATGGCGTTCTGCATTAGCATCGAACAGCCCCCGTGATATGCAGCTGTTCAGGGAAGCTAGAAACCATTATACACAGGCAGTTAGAAAAGCCAAGGCTAGCTTTTTCAAGCAGAAATTTGCTTCCTGCAACACTAACTCAAAAAGGTTCTGGGACACTGTAAAGTCCATGGAGAATAAGAACACCTCCTCCCAGCTGCCCACTGCACTGAAGATAGGAAACACTGTCACCACTGATAAATCCACCATAATTGAGAATTTCAATAAGCATTTTTCTACGGCTGGCCATGCTTTCCACCTGGCTACTCCTACCCCGGTCAACAGCACTGCACCCCCAACAGCAACTCGTCCAAGCCTTCCCCATTTCTCCTTCTCCCAAATCCATTCAGCTGATGTTCTGAAAGAGCTGCAAAATCTGGACCCCTACAAATCAGCCGGGCTAGACAATCTGGACCCTTTCTTTCTAAAATGATCTGCCGAAATTGTTGCCACCCCTATTACTAGCCTGTTCAACCTCTCTTTCGTGTCGTCTGAGATTCCCAAAGATTGGAAAGCAGCTGCGGTCATCCCCCTCTTCAAAGGGGGGACACTCTTGACCCAAACTGCTACAGACCTATATCTATCCTACCGTGCCTTTCTAAGGTCTTCGAAAGCCAAGTCAACAAACAGATTACCGACCATTTCGAATCTCACCATACCTTCTCTGCTATGCAATCTGGTTTCAGAGCTGGTCATGGGTGCACCTCAGCCACGCTCAAGGTCCTAAACGATATCTTAACCGCCATCGATAAGAAACATTACTGTGCAGCCGTATTCATTGATCTGGCCAAGGCTTTCGACTCTGTCAATCACCACATCCTCATCGGCAGACTCGACAGCCTTGGTTTCTCAAATGATTGCCTCGCCTGGTTCACCAACTACTTCTCTGATAGAGTTCAGTGTGTCAAATCGGAGGGTCTGCTGTCCGGACCTCTGGCAGTCTCTATGGGGGTGCCACAGGGTTCAATTCTTGAACCGACTCTCTTCTCTGTATACATCAATGAGGTCGCTCTTGCTGCTGGTGAGTCTCTGATCCACCTCTACGCAGACGACACCATTCTGTATACTTCCGGCCCTTCTTTGGACACTGTGTTAACAACCCTCCAGGCAAGCTTCAATGCCATACAACTCTCCTTCCGTGGCCTCCAATTGCTCTTAAATACAAGTAAAACTAAATGCATGCTCTTCAACCGATCGCTACCTGCACCTAACCGCCTGTCCAACATCACTACTCTGGACGGCTCTGACTTAGAATACGTGGACAACTACAAATACTTAGGTGTCTGGTTAGACTGTAAACTCTCCTTCCAGACCCATATCAAACATCTTCAATCCAAAGTTAAATCTAGAATTGGCTTCCTATTTCGCAACAAAGCATCCTTCACTCATGCTGCCAAACATACCCTTGTAAAACTGACCATCCTACCAATCCTCGACTTTGGCGATGTCATTTACAAAATAGCCTCCAATACCCTACTCAACAAATTGGATGCAGTCTATCACAGTGCAATCCGTTTTGTCACCAAAGCCCCATATACTACCCACCATTGCGACCTGTACGCTCTCGTTGGCTGGCCCTCGCTTCATACTCGTCGCCAAACCCACTGGCTCCATGTCATCTACAAGACCCTGCTAGGTAAAGTCCCCCTTATCTCAGCTCGCTGGTCACCATAGCATCTCCCACCTGTAGCACACGCTCCAGCAGGTATATCTCTCTAGTCACCCCCAAAACCAATTCTTTCTTTGGCCGCCTCTCCTTCCAGTTCTCTGCTGCCAATGACTGGAACGAACTACAAAAATCTCTGAAACTGGAAACACTTATCTCCCTCACTAGCTTTAAGCACCAACTGTCAGAGCAGCTCACAGATTACTGCACCTGTACATAGCCCACCTATAATTTAGCCCAAACAACTACCTCTTTCCCAACTGTATTTAATTTTAATTTATTTATTTATTTTGCTCCTTTGCACCCCATTATTTTTATTTCTACTTTGCACATTCTTCCATTGCAAAACTACCATTCCAGTGTTTTACTTGCTATATTGTATTTACTTTGCCACCATGGCCTTTTTTGCCTTTACCTCCCTTCTCACCTCATTTGCTCACATTGTATATAGACTTGTTTATACCGTATTATTGACTGTATGTTTGTTTTACTCCATGTGTAACTCTGTGTCGTTGTATCTGTCGAACTGCTTTGCTTTATCTTGGCCAGGTCGCAATTGTAAATGAGAACTTGTTATCAACTTGCCTACCTGGTTAAATAAAGGTAAAATAAATAAATAAATAAAAGTGTTGTATTCTTAATAGAATCAATGGCTATAAATAAATAATTTAAAAGTCACAATATGGATGTAGCAATTGCAGATTTCCGCTTTAACACCAAACATCAGTTCAACTGCAGAGTTTATGCCTCTGTGTTTAAGACAGTACTTACTAGTGTTAATCAGGGAACGGTTTCTCAAAACCATCTTATTGGCTAAATTCATCGTTAGAACCATTGGATGCCTTAAGATGCATTTGGCAACCTTGACCAGAAATCAAGTTTCTTCCTCTTCTTCCTTTTTCGATGTAACAGTCATCTCCCCCTCCTCCTCTTCCACTCCATGAACTGCATCCTCCTCTCCTTTTACTGTAACCTCCTCCTCCTCTTTCACTCTGAACGCGTCTTCCTCTTCTTTCACAGTAACAGCCTCACCCTTGACTTCTTGTTTTACTGTGATATTCTCCTCTTCTTTAGCAGAAGGAGAGTAGCTGAGTGACCGCATGGTCGGAGATGTTAGCTAGGCTAGCTGACAAATAACAACAACACCGTATATGTTAAATTAAAATTGGATAACTAACTAGACGAAAGAAGTGGTTTTAAAACACAGTGGCTAATATACACTAAAGCGTCTAAAGAGCTTTATTGGTTCAGCTATTTTGTCTAGCAAGCTACCGAGGTGGCTGACTAACTGTTGCTGCTGTTGAAAGAAGCGTTCAGTCCACTAGAATATACGTCACACTAGCAGCATTGCCTTAAAGTCGCAGACCGCCATTGCTGACTGGAGTGGGTAACGCAGATGAGTAAAATGTATATTTTATTTTCAGACAAAAAGTTGAAGGGTAGGAATCAGGGACGTAGGTAGAACTAAAATATTAATTAGCCCCCCTAAATAAATCAATATCAGTCAATATATTATTTCTGTGATTTCTTTTGTTCGTCAACTGTTCCATCGCATCTTAAACTTTCTATCAGGCCGGCACTAGGACCGGGGAAGCTGCTGCTGCACTAGTGCCTGTTAGACTTTCTTCAGCAAAGATGGCTGAAAGAAATACTAGGAGAGAGGGGTACCTCAACACAGAACTGAACTGGATCAAAGATGGCAGACAGAAATACTAGGAGAGAGGGGTACCCCTACACAGAACTGAACTGGATCAAAGATGGCGGACAGAAATACTAGGAGAGAGGGGTACACCTACACAGAACTGAACTGAACCAAAGATGGCGGACAGAAATACCAGGATGGAAGCAAATGTAAGGGACAAAAAAAATAATGTAAGGGATTATAACGTCATAACGAATCATGCAAAAACATGTACAGTTGACAGGAATGTTATGATGATTATAATACCTGTATACCTGTGGATGTGTACCTAGCTATCTAGCCGATCTGTGTATGGACACAAACGTTTGGTATACATATTAGTTCAGAACAAAGCTATGAACCTCAGCTATCATAGCCAGTTGTATCAACTTCAAAACACCCTGAACGAAATTAATGAAGCCTCTGGATTGAGTAGAATATAATATCATGTTGTGCCAAGGATGCAAGTCGTATATACATGTAGTTATTACCATGCATGAGATCCCCACATTGTAGCCTGTACATTTAAAATATTCACTGATTATGTACTCTACCTTGGTAAATAAAGGTGCAGTTTAGGTATGAATGTCTTTGAGATTATTTTTCAGTCATCCAATACCAGGAGTATCAAATTTCAGTCTTTGAATGATGCTGTGTCTGCATGTATGTATTACAATTATACACTTCAACAGTGTTTACCAATCTTGGTCCTGGGACATCAATGGTTACACATTGTAACTAATAGACTAGAAACAGGTTTTAACTAGTTAATTCATATATATAGAAATATAATTTAAAAAACAGTACACTACACTTCCTATGCATAATATAAACTCAACATCTAATGCCCTTCATCTGCATTGATCTGATAAACACAGGATAGGTGGAGTATTTCATCAAATTAGACTTAATTTCAACCAGTAGAGAATGTGAAACACTTTATTGAAAAGCTCATTATCCAAGTGTTATAAATACAAGTTCAATCTGTACTTCAATGCACATCTGTTGTGCATTATAAAAACAGAGGAAGAAAGAGGAGGTGGCGGGAGAGGTGTTAAAGACAGAAAGGGAAAGAGGTAAGCACATAGGAGCAGGGAAGGCAGCACATGATTAATGAATCACAGTGCTACATATTCTCTCAGTTCATCACAATTACATAATAGTGTCTCACGTCGGCAGAAGGTTTATCTTAAAAGCAGGTGAGGTGGCGATGATGAGACTGGGGGTTGGCATCCTCTCACATCAAAACAAATCTACAGACGAGAGACAGATGGAGAGAGATAACATGTTTAAGCCTTGTGTTTTTATTTTGCGACATTTTTAGTCATCAATCAGGAGATGAAATGCAAAACTGACCTTGGATCATTAACTCTGGGACTGCTGCATCTCTATCTGTATTTCAATGTAAAGCATCTCTTTAATAATACTTCCTGTTGACCTTACCAAGTGACCTCTCACCTCTGATCATGCTGTGCCCTCTATGTAGCCAGTTCCGATGCAGGAGGGGTTCACCGACACAGCTGATATAACCTAGAGGATTTAGGGAGAAGGGGAGAGAGGGATGAAGTGAAGGAGAGAGACTGTTATTGAGAAAATAAGGTAGTTAAAGCGACAGTGTTCAACAGGAATCTGTGTGTGGCCTCACCTGGTGTCCACACCACACTAAGTGGCTGCAGAGTACTTCATGCTGAAAAACATGAACGGACACACAAGGACAAACAATATAGCGTAGTTATAGAAATAACGAAGTGTCTTACTATTCTCCATGGATGCCCCTCTTGCCTATTCTTTGAAGGTGGAAGGATTCACAGTTATACACCTGAGCCTGCTTACTGCACAACGCAATCCATCAATCAGGTTGATACATGAGTGTGTAGGTGTGTGTTATAGGGTGTCTAATTGTTCTACATTTTTTCAACATGGGTGATTTAAAATAGCCTGTTTTGTTTTTGCACAGACATCACGACCTTACCTAAACAGCACCCTCACCTGAGAAGTAGAAATCAAAGGGAGAGAAACTGGGAATGGAATAACTGCAGTTGACATAGCTTAGTAAATGGAAGAATACTGTTATTGCAATGTGAATGGCTCTTAAAAGAGCCTTTGGTTGTGCATAGTGTAGTCTACGGTGTTGCCAGGGAACAGCGCCCCCTTTGAAGAAGTAGGAGGTGAAGATCTCCTGCACATGGATTGCCTCTCTTGCTGTGTTGTTGGACCCCATCCTTGAAACATCCTGCAGAGCAGCAGACTCCTCCTCTGGCACACAGCGGTAGCTGCAGATCCCCTCCTGGTCCTCGTGTCCATCCTCATGAAGTTACGCAGGACATATGTAGCCTTCACACACCTGAATTCCTCCAGGAGGCAGTCCCAGATGACCCTGGTCACCCAACCTTGCAGTGCCCTACACGTTAACTGTTGGCAATCGTTTTGAAGGAATCTCCAGTTACAAGGTATCTGTAGGAATATGGAAGACAATGTAATTATTATACTTTTATACCACCAGGTCATTGTAGATTACTAAAGTATAATATCCTTGAAAACAAATCATGATAACATTGGATTGATAAATCCATGGGCACACATATGTGCATGTGACAATAACAGGATCATATCAAGGATGGCTTCACAAATTAATACATAAATACCACTTGAAGCTTGATGATGAGTTGATCATTTGAATCAGCTGTGCAGTGTGAAGGCAAAAACAAAAATGTGCCCCTCTTTGAGTGCCCAGGACTGAGAACCACTGCTCTTCATTGGGACCTCTTCCTATGTAGACTGACTTTCATAGCGCTCTTTTTCTGAGGACAGAAAACCTCACAAGAAACACACTTCATTATAGTCAAATTACACCACACTGAATATTATGTTACTATTATCTCCGTCCTCACTTCTAGGGACAGGAACTACACAAAAGTACCTGCCCTATCCAGAATAGCCTCCTCTCTCACTGACAGTTGGGGCTGCTATCCTTTAACCCTCCATGGCTGTTAGCTAGCTACATTTGGAGTTTGTTTCTTACAGTGATAAATACATCAAGATAGCTAATATGAAGCTAGGTAGATGGTGATATTTCATTCACTTAGCTATCTATACAGAATGTGAAGTTGACTAGATAGCTAGCTAGCCAACTACATAGCTCATTTAACGGCTCATTTGAGTTAGCCTGCACTGTAGCTAGTTAGCTAATAATACATAGATTTATGTTTTACATTTTCAAAATCTATGTACTTACTTTCTTACTTGAATAGGTTCTCCCGGCCATGTGGAGAACTGGAAACAGGGCAGCAAAGTTTGTCACCAGATAGTTTTAGAGGATATTACTATTGAACTGTGTACCCATTTAATAACCAGACTGTTATGGGTGTAAGATGGCAGAGTGATAACATCTGTTGGTAAATGTTCATTACTGCAACTCCTCAACACTGGGGCCCCACAAGGGTGCGTTCTGAGCCCTCTCCTGTACTCCCTGTTCACCCACGACTGCGTGGCCACGCACGCCTCCAACTCAATCATCAAGTTTGCGGACGACACAACAGTGGTAGGCTTGATTACCAACAACGACGAGACGGCCTACAGGGAGGAGGTGAGGGCCCTCGGAGTGTGGTGTCAGGAAAATAACCTCACACTCAACGTCAACAAAACTAAGGAGATGATTGTGGACTTCAGGAAACAGCAGAGGGAACACCCCCTATCCACATCGATGGAACAGTAGTGGAGAGGGTAGCAAGTTTTAAGTTCCTCGGCATACACATCACAGACAAACTGAATTGGTCCACTCACACAGACAGCATCGTGAAGAAGGCGCAGCAGCGCCTCTTCAACCTCAGGAGGCTGAAGAAATTTGGCTTGTCACCAAAAGCACCCACAAACTTCTACAGATGCACAATCGAGAGCATCCTGGCGGGCTGTATCACCGCCTGGTACGGCAACTGCTCCGCCCTCAACCGTAAGGCTCTCCAGAGGGTAGTGAGGTCTGCACAACGCATCACCGGGGGCAAACTACCTGCCCTCCAGGACACCTACACCACCCGATGTTACAGGAAGGCCATAAAGATCATCAAGGACATCAACCACCCGAGCCACTGCCTGTTCACCCCGCTATCATCTAGAAGGCGAGGTCAGTACAGGTGCATCAAAGCTGGGACCGATAGACTGAAAAACAGCTTCTACAGTGCCTTGCGAAAGTATTCGGCCCCCTTGAACTTTGCGACCTTTTGCCACATTTCAGGCTTCAAACATAAAGATATAAAACTGTATTTTTTTGTGAAGAATCAACAACAAGTGGGACACAATCATGAAGTGGAACGACATTTATTGGATATTTCAAACTCTTTTAACAAATCAAAAACTGAAAAATTGGGCGTGCAAAATTATTCAGCCCCTTTACTTTCAGTGCAGCAAACTCTCTCCAGAAGTTCAGTGAGGATCTCTGAATGTTCCAATGTTGACCTAAATGACTAATGATGATAAATACAATCCACCTGTGTGTAATCAAGTCTCCGTATAAATGCACCTGCACTGTGATAGTCTCAGAGGTCCGTTAAAAGCGCAGAGAGAATCATGAAGAACAAGGAACACACCAGGCAGGTCCGAGATACTGTTGTGAAGCCGGATTTGGATACAAAAAGATTTCCCAAGCTTTAAACATCCCATGGAGCACTGTGCAAGCGATAATATTGAAATGGAAGGAGTATCAGACCACTGCAAATCTACCAAGACCTGGCCGTCCCTCTAAACTTTCAGCTCATACAAGGAGAAGACTGATCAGAGATGCAGCCAAGAGGCCCATGATCACTCTGGATGAACTGCCGAGATCTACAGCTGAGGTGGGAGACTCTGTCCATAGGACAACAATCAGTCGTATATTGCACAAATCTGGCCTTTATGGAAGAGTGGCAAGAAGAAAGCCATTTCTTAAAGATATCCATAAAAAGTGTTGTTTAAAGTTTGCCACAAGCCACCTGGGAGACACACCAAACATGTGGAAGAAGGTGCTCTGGTCAGATGAAACCAAAATTGAACTTTTTGGCAACAATGCAAAACGTTATGTTTGGCATAAAAGCAACACAGCTCATCACCCTGAACACACCATACCCACTGTCAAACATGGTGGTGGCAGCATCATGGTTTGGGCCTGCTTTTCTTCAGCAGGGACAGGGAAGATGGTTAAAATTGATGGGAAGATGGATGGAGCCAAATACAGGACCATTCTGGAAGAAAACCTGATGGAGTCTGCAAAAGACCTGAGACTGGGATGAGATTTGTCTTCCAACAAGACAATGATCCAAAACATAAAGCAAAATCTACAATGGAATGGTTCAAAAATAAACATATCCAGGTGTTAGAATGGCCAAGTCAAAGTCCAGACCTGAATCCAATCGAGAATCTGTGGAAAGAACTGAAAACTGCTGTTCACAAATGCTCTCCATCCAACCTCAGCAAAAGGTGGCGCTACAAAGTATTAACTTAAGGGGGCTGAATAATTTTGCACGCCCAATTTTTCAGTTTTTGATTTGTTAAAAAAGTTTGAAATATCCAATAAATGTCGTTCCACTTCATGATTGTGTCCCACTTGTTGTTGATTCTTCACAAAAAAATACAGTTTTATATCTTTATGTTTGAAGCCTGAAATGTGGCAAAAGGTCGCAAAGTTCAAGGGGGCCGAATACTTTCGCAAGGCACTGTATCTCAAGGCCATCAGACTGTTAAACAGCCACCACTAACATTGAGTGGCTGCTGCCAACACACTGACACTGACACTGACTCAACTCCAGACACTTTAATAATGGGAATTGATGGGAAATGATGTAAATATATCACTAGCCACTTTAAACAATGCTACCTTATATAATGTTACTTACCCTACATTATTCATCTCATATGCATACGTATATACTGTACTCTATATCATCGACTGCATCCTTATGTAATACATGTATCACTAGCCACTTTAACTATGCCACTTTGTTTACATACTCATCTCATATGTATATACTGTACTCGATACCATCTACTGTATCTTGCCTATGCTGCTCTGTACCATCACTCATTCATATATCCTTATGTACATATTATTTATCCCCTTACACTGTGTATAAGACAGTAGTTTTGGAATTGTTAGTTAGATTACTTGTTGGTTATTACTGCATTGTCGGAACTAGAAGCACAAGCATTTCGCTACACTCGCATTAACATCTGCTAACCATGTGTATGTGACAAATAAAATTTGATTGGATTTGATTGGATTTTTGTTTTACCGGTGTGCTTGAGATACCCGGATGTGTTGTGATGTACTGAATCAGACTGGTTACTCGCATCAATATCTCTGTCTCGCCATTTAACATTCAAACATGGTGTCAGAGTCGGATAACTAACCATGCAAACTAACCAAACAAATGCTTATTTGAGTAAAATTTCGCCGGAATTGGCCTTAGCTAGAGTGAGTTTGCTAGTTAGCTTCAGTGTTGGTAGCACTGGTTAGACATGGCAGCAGACATTTCCCCTCCCGCCGTTATGAAGCTCAGCGGGGATTGGAGCACGAACTGGGATACTGTCAGGTTCTACAGCGCCTTGGGCTTATTAACTTCACCATCCCAGCTGATCTTAACATTATAGACAAAGTCCAGACTGGGCCCCTGAGCAAGGAGACACTCCTAAGCAAGTACCATGATGTCTTCAACGCACCGGTCGAGTCAGTTCCCGGGGAAGTCCACTTTGAGTAGGACGTAGCAATCCAGCCTGTCCAGTGTGCACCCCGCAATGTACCAGTGGCCATGAAAGCAGATACGAAGGCTCAGCTTGACAAATACGAAGCAGATGGCCACATCCTATCCGTCACCGAGCCTACAGACTGAATAAGTAATATGGTTACCGTCAAGAAACCAGACAAGTTACAGATATGCATTGATCCTAAACACTTCAACCGGGCTCTGCGACATTCACATTACAATATGCCCACGTTGGAAGATGATCTTTACAAGCTCCCAAAGGCCAGAGTCTTCACGCTCGTGGATGCCAGAGATGCCTTCCTGCAGTGCAAGCTCAACGAGCCCAGCAGCTACATGCCCGCCTTTTGGACACCCTGGGGCAGGAAGAGGTGGTTGAAGCTTCTGTTTGGTGTCTCCGTGGCTCCAGCGGTGTAGCAGCGGAAACAGCATGAGCTGTTGATGGGACTCAGTGGCATGGAACCCATAGCAGATGACATCCTCGTATTGGGCTGTGGGGACAGTGATGAGGAGGCAGAATGTGACCATGACGCCAAGCTGCTGGCCGTGATGGTCAGATGCAGACAGGTCAAGCTAAGGCTAAGCATAAAAAAGCTTCAGTTTAAAGTGTCAGAGGTCCGCTTTCATGGGCACATCTTGTCCTCCACCGGATTGAAGGCGGATCCTGAAAAAGTGAAGGCTGTCTTGGAAATGCCCCACCCATCTGACGTGAAGGGAGTGCAGCGCTTCGTCGGATTCGTCACCTACCTGGCCAAATTCCTACCGCTGCTCTCTGAAGTGTGTGAGCCACTAAAGAGGCTCATGGACAAGGACACCATCTGGCATTGGCTCCCAAAACATGACGCAGCGGTGAGGGAAATAAAACAACTGGTCACCCAGACACCTGTACTGTGATACTACAATGTGTCAAAAACTGTCACGATTCAGAGTGACTCAAGCCAGTATGGACTTGGCTGTTGCCTCATGCAGGAGGGCCAGCCTGTGGCATTCGCCTCTAGAGCACTCACCCCAACAGAGCAGAACTATGCCCAGATAGAGAAGGAGTGCCTCAGCATTGTGTTTGCATGCCAACGCTTCCACCACTACCTGTATGGGCGCGACAATATTACTGCAGAGACAGATCACAAGCCCCGTATTGCTATATTCAGCAAGCCTCTTCTGAATGCCCCAAAACGACTGCAGAGCATGCTACAGGCCCTACAAAACTACAACCTCAAGGTGGTGTATAAGCCAGGGCCAGAGATGTATGTGAGTGACACGCTCAGCAGGGCTACTACATCAGGCACTCACACACGCTCCATGAATGAACATAACGCAGTGTGCAGCTTACAAACAGAGCAAGTGGATGTTGAACACATCAACCAGGCTGACTACCTCAATGTTACGGACCAGTGCCTTATACAAATCAGACAGCACACAGACAGGGACGAGCAACTCCAGGCATAGAGGTCTGTGATTCTGATGGGCTGGCCCGACTGCAGGGAAGAAACTGCTTTAGCCGTCAGAGAATATTGGCCAAAGAGGAGCTCAGTGTTCAAAACGGAGTAATATTCAAGTGTCAGAGAGTTGTTATTCCCCGGTCTCTGCGCCCTGAGATGTTGGCACGAGTGCACTCAAGTCACATAGGAGGTGAGGCCTGTTATAGACAAGCACGTGACACACTGTATTGGCCAGGAATGCAGAGTGAAATCAAAGACTATGTCAGTAAATGCACAGTCTGCAATGAATATGCCATTGAGCAACAGAGAGAGACGATGATGTCCCACGAGCTACCGATGCGCTCCTGGCAGAGAGTAAGTCTAGATCTCTTCCAGCACAGTGGCAAAGACTTTCTGCTGGTAGTCGATCATTACTCAGACTTTTGGGAGATTGACCTCCTCCCCGACCTCTCAGCAGAGACAACGATCAAACGCTGCAAGGCTCAGTTTGCCCGCTATGGCCAGCCAGATAGGGTCATTTCAGACAATGGACCCCAATTCTCCGGAGTTGAGTTCCGAAAATTTGCTGCAGGATGGGAATTCGAGCACGTCACTTCATCACCACGACACCCAAAAGCTAATGGGAAGGCGGAGTCCGCAGTAAAAATCGCAAAGAACCTCTGCAAAAAGGCTCTGCGAGAGGGCAAAGATGCCTGGAAAGCAATCCTGCAGTGGCGCAATACCCCGACAGAAGGCATGGATAGCAGCCCGGCCCAGCGCCTCATGGCACGGCGCTTAAAAGCAGCTCAACCAGTAGCCAGCACTCTCCTGGAGCCATGTGTGGTGACAGACGTGCTGGTGAAGCTACGTCACAGAAGACAGGTCTCCAAGTTCATCTACAACAAATCCGCAAAAGATTTACCTGAGCTCAGGGTGGGTGAAACGGTGCGAATGAAGCCACTACCAGGGGACCGAATGGGCCTCTGGAGACTCGGATCCTGTGTACAGAAAGTGGCACAACGCTCCTACTTGGTCGAAGTGAATGGATCACTGTACCGTCGTAACAGGGTTGACCTTCGGATTGCTGAGCCAGCACCTACTCAGAACCCTGATGGTCAAAGGGGTCGCATGATAAAAGATGGAACCCCAGCAAGTCACATGGGGCCTGAGGCACTGGGCGAAGAGCCAGGGGATCACAGGTCGGCCGCTCCCTCGCCCATCAATACTCCCTTAGACAGTCAAGTGACACACCATTGCGGGAACCCGCAGTCCTTGCAGACAAGCCCCCTGTCTTTTCAAGCTGCGGGCATCTGTCCCAGCCACCAAAAATACTTAATCTGTAGGTTTCCCATCAGGGATTGTTGATAGACAGAGATAAAAGTGAAGAGAATATCAAAATGTGTTGTTATTACCTGAGGGGAAAGAAAATACTAAACTGTTCATGTTGGAAATTATTACTAGGTTTGTTTTGTTAGTGAATTCACACCTCCTGTCCTATTTTATTAAAGGGAAGATGTTATGGGTGTAAGATGGCACAGTGATGCCATCTGTTGGTAAATGTTCATTACTGCATCTCATGTGTTTTACCGGTGTGCTTGAGATACCCGGATGTATTGTGATGTACTGAACAAGACTGGTTACTCGCATCAATACCTCTGTCTCATCATTTAACATTCAAACACAGACCTTCATACAAACTTGCTCTGCTGAATTCTTGACGGAGTCACAACGGGCGGCCTAAGCGGCATCTAGTCCATCTGCTGACTGGAAACAGTTGAGTAAAATGTATATTTTATTTTCAAACAAAAAGTTAAAGGGTAGGAGGCACGAATTTTTACTCACCGGTGTAACAATACAGTGCGGTTAAAGACTTAGTAACTTAGATGTAGTCATGATCTGGTTACCTACAAGTACAAACAGTTATGTTTTTGTTTAATAGTTACACAATTAAAATGTCATTTTAAATGTTTTCTTTACTCAAGTATGACAATTGGGTACTTTTTCCACAACTGTATTTTAGAACGATCCCTTGCGTCATGCAGCCATTCCTCTGGGTAACCCCGCTGTCTCAAATGCTCATCCAGACAGTCGGCTTGTTTGTCATAGTCACTCTGTGTACTACAAATCCTGTGTATGCGACTGCATTGGCTGATGGGGAGGATCTTTTTTAGGGGTGTCGGGTGGAAGCTGTGTCCGCGTAACAGGGATTTCCTGTCCCTCGGCTTCCTGTATAGGTCTGTGCTAAAGCCACTCCCCTCCCTCTTAATTAATCAAAATGTCCAGATAACTTGTTTCATGCTCATCAAAGGTGAGGGTGAATTTCAGATGTTCACTGCTTGATGAAGGATGAATGAAGATGAAGGATTGGAATCGATGAAGTTCCTCTCCTGTCCAATGGAATAGAAGGAACACGTCATCAATGAAGCCTTTTACAGAGATTGATGAGGTGCTAGAATAGTTGTTAGGGCTGACAATCACATTCTTCTCAAACAACCCCACATACAGATTGGCATAATTAGATGCTATTTTTTTTAAACTACAATGACCATAATGACCTGCGTGTCTACTTGTCTTGTCTGTGTTTCTTTTACACCTGCTACATAAAAGAGACCGAATAATGTGTAACATTACTGTGTAACAGTATAGATTCCGTCCCTCTCCTCGCCCCTACCTCGCTCAAACCAGGGACCCTCTGCACGCATCAACAACTGACACCTACGAACCATCATTACCCATCGCTATTAGCACGCACCCCGCTAACTAGCTAGCCATTTCACATCGGTTACAAATGAACAATGATCAATGCTATCTGGGATCCTTGGGACATCTCTACGCTAAACCCTAACCTTAACCCCTACCTTAACCATTTTAAAAGACAACTTCAATGGGCTAGGGACGTCCCAAAGATGTATCTCTACCTGAAAATACATGATCTAAGTGATTGATAGTCGGTATTCAGCAGTCATAAAGTCTTATTTACTTTAATTAACTACTAAAATAGTGATTTTGTCAGACAGCAGCTCAACACTTTATTGACTGACTGATCCATTCATCCTTCCATCTCTCCTCAGCCTTCATCTCCTCTGAAGACCCAGTGAGGGTGGAGCTCAGTCAGAGAGCTGTTGAGGGACTGGTTAGGAAGAACACTTATTCAGCCAGAGAGGTGTGAGATCACAGATGGTTTAGATGGTAAATAGTTATGTCCCCATCATGTCAGCAAAAGGGAATATGTTCAATCTATGTTTATTTACATGAGTGCAAATTGTCTACTGATATTGGTGTAATTTCTCACCCTTTTTGGTTGTATGAAAGTAAATTTCCCCTCAGACACACACATTTGTTCTTTGTTATTATGAAGGTAATTTGTGTCAAATGTTCTTTTCCCCACTCATTCACCCATCTCTTTACATTGCTTATGCATATTCAGTGGCCTGACTGCGTCCAGACTGTCAAAGGCCCATCCTGGTAGATCTGAACCAAAGCACTTTGGAGTGATCAGATGACAGAAGTCACATTTAGGTGTCAGGTGTAACTGAGGCTGTAGATGCTCCATATCCATTACTTTGAGTGTTTTATATAATATGACTAAATGTGTTTCTGTGATGCAGGGGCAATCAAGAAATGGAACGGCAAGGCCACAGAACATGACATAAGCAGAGCTGTGGGAGACCACCTCAAGCCCCTTGTAGATCCGGGGGTGGTGTTTACCACTCCACCACGCCTTCAGCAGGCTTGAAAAGTGGGATTTGGCTGTTTGATCCATTTGTTTGTTTCAGTTTTCAGTTTTCAGTAGTTGAATCCTTTGACGTATTGTTGAGTTCAAAACTTTTCAGTTTCAACAAATGAACTGGGTTGGTTGAAAAGTGATACTAAACGTACATACTATGCACTATTTTAACATAGTGGAAGATATACTGATTTTCATACTAAAATAGGTGTTGCTTTTGCACATATTTGTTCATTGGTTTTGCTAGTCATTGGGTTCATTTGTCTTACAATATGTTAAAATCAAATCAAGCTTTATTTATACCACACAATGGATTCACAGGAAAAAAAAGAAGAAAATAAACATAAATATTTTGTACACAAACAATAATAACTGAAAGACTAATGAGCATTCTTAGGATATGCCATTGATTAAAATATTAATTGGATGCAATATCCAACCCAAAAAATATAAGCTTGTTTTTTAGGAGGGGTTCTGAAAGACACTGAGGGTGTCTACTGAAAATTGACCAGTAACAACAGCTGGGACCTAAAAGACACCCACCATGAGACCCACTAAATCTGTCCAAGAGAAGGAAAACAAAAGAATAACCAACATCACCTCCATTTCACATTATATTCTACAATATACCTTCTGCAATATAAACATTGTGTCTGCTGGCTGTCAAAACACTTATTTTGAAATATTTTTTTCTCATTTTTTCCTTTTTCTTTCTATAGAATCCTAAAACTCACTAGCTTCTAGAACGCTCGTCCCCTTGGAACGAGCCCAAACAAAACTCATCTACAATACGGAAAAATGTGCAGTCAAAATCAATTAAGATCCATGGAAACGCATATCAATTTGGGAGGAAATCAGGTTGAACCTGCTCTTGAAAGTAACACAACAAAACAAAAAAACACATGGAAATGGGAGATATATTTTACCTCACTGGTTAGACAACCTGCAGAAGATAGTCAGCTACATTTGAGTGTTGCATTTAAATTTAGGGGTCACTAAACAAAGAAAAACAACACTTATTTGTCATCATTCTGAGCGAGGGAGGGGAGATGAGGTTGCAGGTCCTGTTAAAACTGACAGCTCAAAAACCACACAGAATCTGGGAATAATGTTTACATCACTGGTTAGAGGACAATTTGAAGAAAACAGTAAGCTACATTTTGAAGTGTTGCATTTTGATTCAAGTGGGTCACCAACGTGGTATGTGTAACAACTCTTTTTTTGTTAGTGACTTTTTGTTAAATCACATAAATAGTACTCTTTCAATTCAGAGCCTGGATCTTTCCCCTGAGGATAATATCCATATCATGTTGAAATCAATAGAACAGGGGGCAAACATTTAGGGTTCTACATTGTGACATCATAAAATTACTCATTCTGCAATGTTTAAACATTCTACATTGTGACATGATTAAAATACTCCTACTACCGTGTTAAAACAATCTACATTGTGACATTAATTAATTGATATCAGGAAATAACTCCATGTATTTTCTGATGTTTGATCAGAGATCTTTTATCAGAGTATCTCGTCACACTGATCACAGCTATGAGGTTTCTCTCCTGTGTGTGTTCTCAGATGTGGAGTCAGAGCGCTAGATGCACCTAAACTCTTCCCACATTGGCCACAGCTACAGGATTTCTCTACTGTGTGTGTTCTCTGATGAATTTTAAGGCCTGATGAGGTGAATCTCTTCCCAATCTCTTCCCATAGTCAGAGCAGCAGTGAGTTCTCTTCCCTGTGGATCTCTGCAGGTGTTTATTGAGGTGTTCTGATCTGGAAAGACTCTTCTCTGTCTCTTCAGCTTCATGAGGTTGTTGAGGCTCCCCAGAGGATCCAAGATAGTCCTGTATCTCTCCTGTGTGAACAACAAAGTCAGACAGATGGTTGAAGGCCCACAACAGCAGAAATCCACTGTAAAAGATGATGTCAACAGTGTAGCCATGATGTTGTACAACAATTGACGTCTGTAATGAATGTTAAAATTATTTTACAATTTTTTTTAAATGAGCAAGAAGTCATATTTTGTCTTGTTTACACATTAGTAGTAACATCTAAGATTGTAGACTAGAAATAAGTTATTCATGTTGTTGAAACTCTAAGCAGTGTGCCAGATGACTTTTGGTATCCAATATAGGCCCCTTTCTGTGTTTGCTAAAATTGCGGCACGAGGGTGATGCACATGCAATTTGATTGTAGAAACTCCTCCCTGCTAGTGAGGAAACCAATAGTTATGGATGTAGTGTATCTGCAAATGAGGAAACCGCTAGTTATGGATGTAGAATATCTGGTAATGAGGAAACCACTAGTTATGGATGTAGTATATCTGGTAATGAGGACAACACTAGTTATGTATATTAGCTTAATACTTAAAAAAACACTTCAACCTGTAAAATGCTCATTGGCTAGCTTTTCCATCAGCCTGACAATGAGGGTTTGTACACTGTTTGCCAAATTGGCCAATAACTTCACCTAACAACAAATATACCTATGTAATGAACAAAGAAGCACTTTGGTTGTTGTTGCATGACATACATAGTGTACTCTAGGACACATAACAATAACATAGACCTACTGTAGGACCCATGACTTCCCCTAACAACAAATGTTGTTATTGTACAAGTGTTGTACAAAAGCCTATCCATCAAAGAACAATTCTCTACACATTATGAGCAAAGTATCTTTTTGTGCAAACAGACTAATGAGACCCTACAGTAAATCAAGCAGACAATAACATAATATTATAAACATCAATTTGAGTGATGAATGAAGAAGCACTTTGGTTGTTTTTACATGTCGTGATGTTTGTCATTTGATTGGAATTCAGAAAATGATTTGCTGGATCAGCTAATGATAGTTGAACATGTGACTAACTAAACAGCTACAGTATTAATAATTATGTGTAATTATTGAAGAACCGCGTTAATGACAGTATCCATTTGGGTGTTGTTAAGATTTTATAATTGATTTATTTCACCTTTATATAAACAGGTAGGCCAGTTGAGAACAAGTTCTCATTTCCAAATGCGACCTGGCCAAAATAAAGCAAAGCTGTGCGACAAAAACAACACAGAGTTACACGTGGGATAAACAAACGTACAGTCATTAACACAATAGAAAAATCTATATACAGTGTGTGCAAATGGAGTACGGAGGCAAGGCAATAAATAGGCCATAGTAGCGAAGTAATTACAATTGATCAAATTAACACTGGAGTGATAGATGTGCAGATGATAATGTGCAAGTAGAAACATTGGTGTGCAAAAGAGCATAAAAAGTAAATAAAAACATGGGGATGAGGTAGGCAGTTGGATGGGCTATTTACAGATGGGCTGTGTACAGCTGCAGTGATTGGTAAGCTGCTCAGATAGCGAATGCTTAAGGTCTCCAGCTTCAGTGATTTTTGCAATTCGTTCCAGTCATTGGCAGCAGAGAACTGGAAGGAAAGGAGGCCAAGTAGGTCTTGGCTTTGGGGATGACCAGTGAGATATACTTACTGGAGCGCATGCTATGGGTGGGTGTTGCTAATGTGACTAGTGAGCTGAGTTAAGGCGGCCCAGAAAAGACTTATAGATGACCTGGAGCCGAATATTTAGTGAGGGCCAGCCGACGAGAGCAGTGGTTTATGGGGCTTTGGTGTCAAAACGGATGGCACTGTGATAGCAAACTGGATGCAGTCTGAGTAGAGTGTTGGAGGTTATTTTTAATAAAATGACATCAACGAAGTCAAGGATCGGTTGGGTAGTCAATTTTACGAGGGTATTTTTGGCAGTGTGAGTGAAGGAGGCTTTGTTGCCTAATAGAAAGCCAATTCTAGATTTAATTTGGGATTGGAGATGCTTAATATTAGTCTGGAAGGTGAGTTTACAGTCTAGCCAGACACCTAGGTATTTATAGTTGTCCACATATTCTAAGTCAGAACTGTCCAGAGTAGTGATGCTGGACAGGTGGGTGTGGGCAGGAATAGGTTGAAGAGCGTACATTTAGTTTCACTAGCTTTTAAGAGAAGTTGGAGGCCAAGAAGGGGTGTTGTATAGCATTGAAGCTCGTTTGGAGGTTTGTTAACACAGTGTCCAAAGAAGGGCCAGATGTATACAGAATGGTGTGGTCTGCGTAGAGGTGGAACAAGGAATCACCCACAGCAAGAGCAACATCATTGGTATGTACAGAGAAAAGAGTTGGTCCGAGAATTGAACCCTGTGGTACCCCCATAGAGACTGCCAAAGGTCCGGACAACAGGCCCTCCGATTTGACACACTGAACTCTGTCTGAGAAGTAGTTGGTGAACCAGGCGAGTCAGTCATTTGAGAAACCAAGGCTGTTAAGTCTGCCGATAAGAATACAGTGATTGACAGAGTCGAAAGCCTTGGTCAGGTTGATGAAGACGGCTGCACAGTACTGTCTTTTATCGATGGTGGTTATATTTTTTGTAACTTAAGCGAGGCTGAGGTGCACCCGTGACCAGCTCGGAAACGGGATTGCACAGCAGAGAAGGTACGGTGGGATTCGAAATGGTCAGTGATCTGTTTGTTAACTTGGCTGTCAAAGACTTTAGAAAGGCAAGGCAGGATGGATATAGGTCTGTAACAGTTTGGGTCTAGAGTGTCACACCCTTTGAAGAGGGGGATGACCGCAGAAGTGTTCCAATCTTTAGGAATCTCAGACAATACTAAAGAGAGGTTGAACAGACTAGTAGTAAGGGTTGCCACAATGGCAGCAGATCATTTTAGAAAGAGAGGGTCCAGAATGTCTACCCCAGCTGATTTGTACAGGTCCAGGTTTTGCAACTCTTTCAGAACATCAGCTATCTGGATTTGGGTGAAGGAGAAGCTGGGGAGGCTTGGGGTATGGCCAGCCGTAGAGAAATGATTGTAGAAATTCTCGATTATCTTGGAGTTATCGGTGGTGACAGTGTTTCCTATCCTCAGTGCAGTGGGCAGCTGGGAGGAGGTGCTCTTATTCTCCATGGACTTTACAGTGTCCCAAAACTTTTTGGAGTTAGAGCTACAGCATGCAAATTTCTGTTTGAAAAAGCTAGCCTTTGCTTTCCTAACTGTGTGTATTGGTTCCTGACTTCTCTGAAAAGTTGCATATCGCGGGGACTATTCGATGCTAGTGCAGTACGCCACAGGATATTTCTGTACTGGTCGAGGGCAGTCAGGTCTGGAGTGAACCAAGGGCTATATCTGCTCTTAGTTCTACATTTTTTGAAAGGGGCATGCTTATTTAAGGTGGTGAGGAAATTACTTTTAAAGAACAACCAGGCATCCTCTGACGGGATGAGGTCAATATCCTTCCAGGATACCCGGGCCAGGTCGATTATAAAGGCCTGCTTGCAGAAGTGTTTCAGGGAGCGTTTGACAGTGATGAGGGGTGGTCGTTTGACCCCGGACCCATAACAGATGCAGGCAATGAGGCAGTGATGTCGTTCTTCGCGTTCAATGATACTGAATTCCAAGCTGCAGACTAGTAATTGATATCAAAGACTTGTTCTTATTCTGTCGGTATCGATAGTCTAAGAGTTTAACCACGTGGTATGGTTAAAAGATTCAGCAATGATCCACAACCTTTGTCCTCCCCTAATGGAGAAAAACATGGTCTGTTGATAATTTCTCAAAGTTGAGTTTTATTCGGAATTGCAGAAAAGGGGCTGTCCCAGGACAACTGTCCCTAACTGGGCTCAGGGGCGGTCCTCTGATTTAGTTAACTCCAATCCCCTTTTTGAGTTTTCCTTCATTAAACATTCCAAAATCACATTGTAAAATTGTGTAAACAGTATCATACTCACTCATTCATCCTAGACAACAATTCGATGTAAACCCCATATCTGAGGCTATTATATAAATATTGTTATGGCAATGTGGTCACACCATCTACCATGAGCCTCCCCAAGTTGTAACAAACGGACCAGTTCGTAGCTGGATTCTTCACTTTTATACTTTCTCCGGAACATGAAATATGTTCGTACCTCAAGTTCTGTAAGGTGGAAGGAATTCCTTTGTTCACTATGAAAATTTACTCTCTCTATACTGTGTGTCCATGAGGAGATCCTCAGGAATTTACGACGTCTCTCTAGCCACAGCAGCCTAGTTGAAGGAGGAAAGGGGGGTGGGCAGGGAGAGGGGGATGGGGCTCACCACACCCAAAGAGGCAACGTCATGACATACCCCCCCCTGGTGGTTTGAATCTTGTTTGTCCTGCAAGTTACAAATCAACATAAAGTCATGATCACGTGATGTCCTGTTTGTAGATCATCGTTGCAATCCCCTCTGGTGGTTGAACTTGGTAGGCTTCTCTGAAAGCGGAGCAGACCACTTCTTAAAACCTTTCTACCGCAGGCGTTCCGCAAAATTCAAAAATATTTTTTTGAAATATTTAACTTTCACACATTAACAAGTCCAACACAGCAAATGAAAGATAAACTTCTTGTTAATCTACCCATCGTGTCCAATTTTAAAAAAGCACAACATATGATTATGTTAGATCACCGCCAAGTCAAAAAAACACAGCCATTTTCCCAGCCAAAGATAGGAGTCACAAAAAGCAGAAATATAGATAAAATTAATCACTAACCTTTGATGATCTTCATCAGATGACACTCATAGGACATCATGTTACACAATACATGTATATTTTGTTCGATAATGTGCCGGGGCGGCAGGGTAGCCTAGTGGTTAGAGCATTGGACTAGTAACCGAAAGGTTGCAAGTTCAAATCCCCGAGCTAACAAGGCACAAAATCTGTCATTCTGCCCTTGAACAGGCAGTCAACCCACTGTTCCTAGGCTGTCATTGAAAATAAGAATTTGTTCTATAACTGCCTTGCCTAGTAAGGAAAAATTTAAAAAAAATATTCATAGCCAAAAATCTCAGTTTACATTGGTGCGTTACGTGCAGTAATGTTTGGATTCCAAAACATCCGGTGATTTTCAGAAATACTCATAATATACATTGATAAATTATTCAAGTGTTATTCACAGAATTAAAGATAGACTTCTCTGGGGGCGGTATTTCAGTTTTGGATAAAAAACGTTCCCGTTTTAAACAAGATGCTCGACTATGCATATAATTGACAGCTTTGGATAGAAAACACTCTAACGTTTCCAAAACTGCAAAGATATTATCTGTGAGTGCAACAGAACTGATGTTACAGGCGAAACCCAGATAAAAATCCAATCAGGAAGTGCCCCATATTTTGAAAGCGCTGCATGCCAATGACTCCTTATATGGCTGTGAATGGGCTACGAATGAGCTTACACTTTCTACGTATTCCCCAAGGTGTCTACAGCATTGTGACGACTTTTACGCATTTATGTTGAAGAATAGCCGTAAGGGACCACATTGAGCAAGTGGTCACATGATGGCTCCAGCAGAAAATCATGCGTAAAGTACATCTTTTATCTCCTTGGTTAGAGAATGACCTGCAGAAGACAGTCAGCTAAATTTTGGAGTGATGCACTTAAATTTAGGGGTAGCCATTATTCCAATCGCTTCTAATGAGAAACCAATTGTCCCGGTGGATATATTATCAAATAGATATGTGAAAAACACATTGAGGATTGATTCTAAACAACGTTTGCCATGTTTCTGTTGATATTATGGAGCTAATTCGGAAAAAAGTACAGCGTTGTAGTGACCGCATTTTCCGGTCGATTTCTCAGCAAAATGTAACGAACAAATGGAGCTATTTCGACATTTTGGAGTCAACAGAAGTTAGAAATAACACTATAAATATTCACTTGCCTTTGATGATCTTCACCAGAAGGCACTCCCAGGAATCCCAGTTTGACAATAAATGACTGATTTGTTCCATAAAGTCCATCATTTATGTCCAAATAGTCACTTGTTGTTAGCGTGTTCAGCACAGTAATCCATCTTCATGAGGCGAGAGCACTTCGTCCAGACAAAAACTTGAAAAGTTCCTTTACAGGTCATAGAAACAAGTCAAACGATGTATGGAATCAATCTTTAGGATGTTTTTAACATACAACATCAATAATGTTCCACCCGGACAATTCCTATGTCTGAAGAAAAGCACTGGAACGAGACCTAACTCTGTCGGGCCACTGAATCGAACAGGTCTCATGAGCCCCTCCTTTATAGTAGAATCCTCATTCATGTTTCTAAAGATGGTTGACATCTAGTGGAAGCCGTAGGAAGTGCAACTTGACTCCATAGACACTGTGTATTCAGTAGGCCAAGCTTTGAAAAACTACAAACCTCAGATTTCCCACTTCCTGGTTGTCAGGACCCGGTTACAAACTCGGTTCTCCGGTGTGAGAAACAGTCACATAGTAAACTGAGCCACTAATAGTCGGCAGAACCCAGAAGATGAGGCAGACACAGCAGTACTAGAGACAGTGATTTAATAAAGAAAAAAGGAAAAGATCTTCAGGCAAAAATATAAATCCACAACGTCAGAAGTATTTCCAAGAGAAAAAATGTATATCCTCCAAGACATAAGGAAAATCCACAAAGTGGTAAGAACAGCAGGGAAAAAAACAAACCTCAAAAGAATAATAAAAAATAAACAAGAACAAAACCAGAGTACCTCAAGAAAATCCAACTAGAGAAACAAAAGTTCACAGCATGGCTGGGGCTGGGTGCTAACATACAAACACAGAACAAAGAACTGAGGAACACTAAGGGTTTAAATACATTCAAGGGAAATGAGGCACAGGTGCAACTAATAACTAGAACAAGGGAAAAACAAAAGGGTCAAAAAAGCACAATGGGGGCATCTAGTGACCAAAACCTGAACAATCCTGGCCAAATCCTGACACTGGTTGGATCTTTCTCGGAATTTTGCCTGCCATAAGAGTTCTGTTATACTCACAGACATCATTCAAACAGTTTTAGAAACTTCAGAGTGTTGTCTATCCAATGCTAATAATAATATGCATATATTAGCATCTGGGGCGGAGTAGGAGGCAGTTCACTCTGGGCAAGCTATTCATCCAAAAGTGAAAATGCTGCCCCCTATCCCAAAAAGGTTTTAACTGACTTGCCTTGTTAAATAAAGGTTACATTTAAAAAAGAAAA
Organism: Oncorhynchus tshawytscha; assembly: GCF_018296145.1. NCBI lineage: Eukaryota > Metazoa > Chordata > Actinopteri > Salmoniformes > Salmonidae > Oncorhynchus > Oncorhynchus tshawytscha. The sequence goes on from NC_056435.1 coordinate 17,905,946, forward strand.
GAAAAATTGTGTTTCATGACAAACCATATTTTACAAATCCGTCAAGGCACCAACTTTCAGAAGGGTTTAAAACAAAGGTTTCAAACCAATTCATGAATGTAATTGAATCTAGGTATGTCTTGCCTTTAATGTAATGGCATTAAAAAAATTGGCTGAATATTATACAATTACTTATCAACAGCTCTAATAATTTGCCCCCACAGGAAATCTACACTGGCAATTATAGAATATACTATATAGCCTCAAAATCTGTTTAAAAAGATAATTTTCACCTCATGGATGGCCAGTCGTTGTATTCATAGTGTAGTGAATTATGGGGGTAGCCCTGAGCTGAACTCAAACCTGGGTCCAGTGACTGTCAAGGCAACACCTTATAACTGTTACGCCAAGATTTCTTAACTTCTTGACGAGGTCGCTAGGGTTTGGGTTACGGTTGCAACAATAGTTTTCTCTATGAATGTGAGAGACCATCTTACCACTAAGTTCATCGTTAGAACCATTGGATGCCTTAAAATGCGTTTGGGAAACGGGGACTAGGTATCCAGTTTCCACCTCTTCTTCCTTCTTTTTCGATGTAACAGTCATCTCCCCCTCCTCCTCTTTCACTCCAAAAACTTCATCTCCCTCTTCTTTTACTGTAACAACCTCCTCTCTCACTCTGAACGGGTCTTCCTCTTCTTTCACTGAAACGTCTTTCTCTTCTTCTTTCACGGTAACAGCCTCACCCTCTACGTGTTTTTGTATTGTAACATCTTCCTCTTCCTCCTCTTTCACCAGAGCTTCTTTCTTCGTCCAGCAGACCTCTTCTTCTTTAGCAGGAGAGTTGCTTAGTGAGCTCATGATCGGAGATGTTAGCTAGCTAGGCTAATGCTAACTTAACCAGCCCGCTAGCTGACTAATAACAACAACACCGTAAATATGAAATTAAATCGGATAACTAACTAGACGACAGAAGTGGGTTTAAATCACAGTGGCTAATATACACTAAAGCGTCTAAAGAGCTTTATTGGTTCGGCTATTTTGTCTCGCAAGCTACCGAGGTGACTGACTAACTGTTGCTGCTGTTGAAAGAAGCATTCCATCCACTAGAATATACGTCACACCAGCAGCATTGACTTAAAGTCGCACATCGTCATATTCTGACTGACTGAGTGGGTAACGCTGAGTCAATATATTTTTTCTGTGATTTCATTTTTTCGTCAACCATTCCATCGCATCTTAGTTAATGTAGAGACAAACAATTCCGCATTTTTTTATCATAAAATATACTTTTTTTAACTTCATAATAAAAGCCGAGCCGGACAACTGCCTTCCAGCAGTTTTATACATTTGTCCTTCTTATGTCACACTCATAGTAACTCCTCTTATTGGCTCATCACCTCTGGCATTTAGCCACCGTTATCATATTGCTTTCATATTAGGACATGGCACCTGTAGTCTCACAAAAATAGTTTTATGCATGTAGGACCATAGCAACAGACCTTGGCACTCTACAGGAATAACCAATACATGACATCCTGCTGACTCCACTGAAAGGGGACCCACTGTTCTGGAAAAGACCCAAGAGGTGTAACCATAGTTGGCCATAACAGTTACAAGAATAACCACCTGCATGTCTAATAGTGTCCAATGACCTAGAGCACAGAGAGCACTAGTTTTGCTGGCTCCTTCTGAAATAAATAATTGCCACATATGTACTGAAAAATTCCCTATACTATGTTCTTGCTTATTGTGGCAGTGGATGATTTAAAATACCTGTATGCCTATGGATGTGTAGCTAGCTATCTAGCCGATCTGTGTATGGACCCAAACGTTTAGTATAAATATTAGTTCAGAACCTAGCTATGAACCTCAGCTATCATAGCCAGTCGTATCAACTTCTAAACGGTCTGAATGACATTAATGAAGCCTATGGATTGAGTAGAATATAATAACTGTGTGACAAGGATGCAAGTCATATATGCATGTAGTTATTACCATGCATGAGATTCTTTATTTTATTTGACCTTTATTTAACTAGGCAAGTCAGTTAAGAACAAATTCTTATTTTCAATGACGGCCTAGGAACAGTGGGTTAACTGCCTGTTCAGGGGCAGAACGACAGATTTGTACCTTGTCAGATCCCCACATTGTAGGATGTACATTTAATATTTTCACTGATCATGTACTCTACCTTGACAAATAAATGTGCAGTTCAGGTATGAATGTGTTTGAGATTATTTTAGTCATATCCAATACCAGGAGAATCAAATTCCAGTCTTTGAATGACGCTGTGTCTGCATGTCTGTATTACAATTATACACTTCAACAGTGTTTACCAATCTTGGTCCTGGGACATCAATGGTTACACATTGTAACTAATAGACTAGAAACAGGATTTAACTAGTTAATTCATATGTACAGAAATAAAATGTAAAAAACAGAACACTACACTTCCTATGCATCATGTAAATACTCTAACACCGGTTCATCTCAATGTCTAATTCCCTTCATCTGCATTGATCTGATAAACACAGGATAGGTGGAGTACTTCATCACATTACACTTCATTTCAACCAGTAGAGAATCTGAAATGCTTTATTGAAAAACTCATTATCCAAGTGTTATAAATACAAGTTCAATCTGTACTTCAATGCACATCTGTTGTGCATTATTAAAACAGAGGAAGAAAGAGGAGGCGGCGAGAGAGGTGTAAACGACAGAAAGGGAAAGAGGTAAGCACATAGGAGCAGGGACGGCAGGCCATGATTAATAAATCACAGTGCTACATAAATATTCTCTCATTTCATCACAATTACATAATAATGTCTAGTCGGCCCAAAGGTTATCTTAAAAGCAGGTGAGGTGGCGATGATGGGACTGGGGGTTGGCATCCTCTCACATCAAAACATGTCTGCAGACGAGAGACAGATGGAGAGAGATAGCATGTTTAAGCCTTGTGTTTTTAGTTTTTATTCTAACATTGTTAGTCATCAATCAGGAGGTGAAATGCAAAACTGACCTTGGATCATTAACTCTGGGACTACTGCATCTCTATCTGTATTTCAATGTAAAGCATATCTTTAACAATACTTCCTGTTGAACTGACCAAGTGACCCCTCACCTCTGATCATGCTGTGCCCTCTATGTAGCCAGTTCAGATGCAGGAGGGTTTCACCGACACAGCTGATATAACCTAGAGGATTTAGGGAGAAGGGGAGAGAGGGTTGAAGTGAAGGAGATAGAATGTTATTGATTTTTTTTGTACATAGTTGGCAATGGCAATAAAAGTTACTTTTAGATTTGTATAATATTAATTTAGATTTAGATAGAATGTAGATTAATCACAGACAGTAATTTTCAGATACGATTATAAATGAAATTAAACTGTTCCACGAAAATGTGCATATATGAAAATCATAACTGCACACAGATCGGTAGAAATGGTAAGATACATTGGCACTCCAACTGGAAAAGATTGCCAACCGCTGGTGTAACCCATTACCGGAAACTTCAGGATCATAATGGCAGAATTTCTCTCTCTTCTGGTTAGATTATCTTGATCTCTGGCTCCCTCCAGTCATTGTGTGTCTTATTTTATCAAACAGCTTAAAGCATAATTCCAGGTCAGTACATACACAGTTGATTTTATAAAAACACATGGGGTGATTGGTAGAAAGAACAGATGACTCTTGGTTGACCAAGATTTATTTTAGTTGGGGACAGCACTAGAACATGATTTTGGGACTCCCGAGTGGCGCAGCAGACATTGCATCTCAGTGCTTGAGGCGTCACTACAGACACCCTTTATAGACTAGAAACATGATTTTATTTGACTCTTTGCAAACTGGAAACCACATATCCTGAGGCTGCATTCATTGTAGCTGGGGATTTTAACAAGGCTAATCTGAAAACAAGACTCCCTAAATTGTATCAGCATATCGATTGCGCAACCAGGGCTGGTAAAACCTTGGATCGTTGCTACTCTAACTTCCGCGACGCATATAAGGCCCTTCCCCACCCTCCTTTCGGAAAAGCTGACCACGACTCCATTTTGTTGCTCCCTGCCTACAGACAGAAACTAAAACAAGAAGCTCCTGCGCTCAGGTCTGTTCAACGCTGGTCCGACCAATCTGATTCCACGCTTCAAGACTGCTTTGGCTCACGTGGACTGGAATATGTTCTGCATTGCTTCCAACAACAACATTGATGAATACGCTGATTCGGTGAGCGAGTTCATTAGAAAGTGCATTGACGATGTCGTTCCCATAGCAACGATTAAAACATTCCCAAACCAGAAACCGTGGATTGATGGCAGCATTCGAGTGAAACTGAAAGCGCGAAACACTGCTTTTAACCAGGGCAAGGTGACCGGAAACATGACCGAATACAAACAGTGTAGCTATTCCCTCCGCAAGGCAATCAAACAAGCTAAGCGTCAGTATAGAGACAAAGTAGAGTCACAATTCAACGGCTCAGACACAAGAGGTATGTGGCAGGGTCTACAGTCAATCACAGATTACAAAAAGAAAACCAGCCCCGTCACGGACCAGGATGTCTTGCTCCCAGGCAGACTAAATAACTTTTTTGCCCGCTTTGAAGACAATACAGTGCCACTGACTCGGCGAGCAACCAAAACCTGCGGAATCTCCTTCACTGCAGCAGACGTGAGTAAAACATTTAAACGTGTTAACCCTCGCAAGGCTGCAGGCCCAGACGGCATCCCCAGCCGCGTCCTCAGAGCATGTGCAAACCAGCTGGCTGGTGTGTTTACGGACATATTCAATCAATCCTTATCCCAGTCTGCCTTTTCCCACATGCTTCAAGAGGGCCACCATTGTCCCTGTTCCCAATAAAGCTAAGGTAACTGAGCTAAACGACTACCACCCCGTAGCACTCACTTCCGTCATCATGAAGTGCTTTGAGAGACTAGTCAAGGACCATATCACCTCCACCCTACCTGACACCCTAGACCATCTCCAATTTGCTTACCGCCCAAATAGGTCCACAGACGACACAATCTCAACCACACTGCACACTGCCCTAACCCATCTGGACAAGAGGAATACCTATGTGAGAATGCTGTTCATCGACTACAGCTCAGCATTTAACACCATAGTACCCTCCAAACTCGTCATCAAGCTCGAGACCCTGGGTCTCGACCCCGCCCTGTGCAACTGGGTACTGGACTTCCTGACGGACCGCCCCCAGATGGTGAGGGTATGTAACAACATCTCCACCCCGCTGATCCTCAACACTGGGGCCCCACAAGGGTGCGTTCTGAGCCCTCTCCTTTACTCCCTGTTCACCCACGACTGCGTGGCCATGCACGCCTCCAACTCAATCATCAAGTTTGCGGACGACACTACAGTGGTAGGCTTGATTACCAACAACGACGAGACGGCCTACAGGGAGGAGTTGAGGGCCCTCGGAATGTGGTGTCAGGAAAATAACCTCACACTCAACGTCAACAAAACAAAGGAGATTATTGTGGACTTCAGGAAACAGCAGAGGGAGCACCCCCCTATCCACATCGATGGGACAGTAGTGGAGAGGGTAGTACGTTTTAAGTTCCTCGGCGTACACATCACGGACAAACTGAATTGGTCCACCCACACAGACAGCGTCGTGAAGAAGGCACAGCAGCGCCTCTTCAACCTCAGGAGGCTGTTGAAATTCGGCTTGTCACCAAATGCACTCACAAACTTCTACAGATGCACAATCGAGACCATCCTGTCGGGCTCTATCACTGCCTGGTATGGCAACTGCTCCGCCCACAACCGTAAGGCTCTCCAGAAGGTAGTGAGGTCTGCACAACGCATCACCGGGGGCAAACTACCTGCCCTCCAGGACACCTACACCACCCGATGTCACAGGAAGGCCATAAAGATCATCAAGGACAACAACCACCCGAGCCACTACCTGTTCACCCCGCTATCATCCAGAAGGCGAGGTCAGTACAGGTGCATCAATGCAGGGACCGAGAGACTGAAAAACAGCTTCTATCTCAAGGCCATCAGACTGTTAAACAGCCACCACTAACATTGAGTGGCTGCTGCCAACACACTGACTCAACTCCAGCCACTTTAACAATGGGAATTGATGGAAATTGATGTAAAATATATCACTAGCCACATTAAACAATGCTACTTAATATAATGTTTACATACCCTACATTACTCATCTCATATGTATATGTATATACTGTACTCTATATCATCTACTGCATCTTTATGTAATAGATGTATCACTAGCCACTTTAAACTATGCCACTTTGTTTATATACCCTACATTACTCACCTCATATGTATATACTGTACTTGATACCATCTGCTGCATCTTGCCTATGCCGTTCTGTACCATCACTCATTCATATATCTTTATGTACATATTCTTTATCCCTTTACACTTGTGTGTATAAGGTAGTAGTTTTGGAATTGTTAGGTTAGATTACTCTTTGGTTATAACTGCATTGTCGGAACTAGAAGCACAAGCATTTCGCTACACTCGCATTAACATCTGCTAACCATGTGTATGTGACAAATAAATGTGATTTGATTTGATTTTGTTCAAATCCAGGCTGTATCACAACCGGTCGTGATTGCGAGGCCCATAGGGCGGCACAAAATTGGCCCAGTGTCGTCAGTCATTGTAAATAAGAATTTGTTCTGAACTGACATGCCTAGTTAAATAAAGGTTACATTTAAATAAATAAAAAGTATTTTATGACAAACCATTTTTTACAAATCCGTCAAGGCACCAACTTTGAGAAGGTTTAAAAAAAAAGTTTCAAACCAATTCATGAATGTAATTGAATGTATGTCTTGCCTTTAATGTAATAGCATGAACAACATTGGCTGAATATTATACAATGACTTATCAACAGCTCTAATAATTTGCCCCCACAGGAAATCTTCACTGGCAATTCTAGAATATACTATGTAGCCTAGAAACCTGGTTAAACTATCATTATGACATCATGGATGAATTCTAGAATATACATATAGACTAGAAACCTGGTTAAACTATCATTATGACATCATGGATGGGCAGTCATTGTATTCATAGTGTAGTGAATTCAGGGGGTAGCCCTGAGCTGAACTCAAACCTGGGTCCAACGTCTGTCAGGCCAACACCTTATAACTGTTATGCCAAGATATCTGAACTTCTTGACGAGGTCGCTAGGTGTTGGGTTACGGTTGCTACAATAGCGTAAGAGTGGTTACATTTCTCCTTCCCCCATCCCTCAGCTGTTTACCGAACCAAGTCTCTGGGCAGCCATTTTGTTGCTATTTAAAAAACACACAACCCAGCAATCAACAGTTGAAACAATAACAAGGCTGTCATTCCACCACTGTCTTGGTAATAAGATGATGATGGAGCTGGAGAAATGTAACTACTCTCAAATTCATAGACAGACCTATGGATGCAAGGACTGACCATCCATGATATCAACATTATAGTTTTAACCATGTTGAGGCTATACAGTGTTGATTTACATTGTTTCTAAACATTGGAGTAAAAAAAGCTTATTTGGGTTCTGATGGGGTACAATAGTTGAACTAAGCTCATGAGGCATGTGTTATATTCTTCAAGAATCAATGGCTATAAATAAATGTTTTATAAGTCAAAAATTGGATATAGCATTTGCAGATTTCCCCTTTAACACCACACATCAGTTCAACAACTGCAGAGTTTGTGCCTCTGTTTTTAAGACAGTACTTACTAGTGTTAATCAGGGAACGGTTTCGCAAAACCACCTTATGGCTCAGTTCATCATTAGAACCATTGGGTGCCTTAAGATGCGTTTGGGAAACCGGGCCCAGATATCCAGGTTCCTCCTCTTCCTTTTTTCGATGTAACAGTCATCTCCCACTCCTCTTTCACTCCAAAAACGGAATCCTCCTCTCCTTTTACAGTAAAATCCTCCTCTAATTTTACAGTAACATCCTTCTCTTCTTTCACTCTGAAAGCGTCTTTTTATTCTTTAACTGTAACGTCTTTCTTCTTTCTCTTCTTCTTTCACGGTAACAGCCTCACCCTCTACTTCTTGTTTTACTGTGACATCCTCCTCTTCTTTCGTCCAGCAGACCGCTTCTTCTTTAGCAGAAGAATAGCTTTGTGACCGCATGGTCGGAGATGTTAGCTAGCTAGGCTAATGCTAACTTAACCAGCTGGCTAGCTGACTAATAACAACAACACCGTAGATATGAAAGAAAATTGGATAACTAACTAGACGACAGAAGTTGTTTTAAAACACAGTGGCTAATAAACACTAAAGCGTCTGAAGAGCTTTATTGGTTCAGCTATTTTGTCTAGCAAGCTACTGAGGTGGCTGACTAACTGTTGCTGCGGTTGAAAGAAGCATTCCGTCCACTAGATTATACGTCACACTAGCAGCATTGCCTTAAAGTCCCATCTGCTGACTGGAGTGGGTAATGCAGTTGAGTAAAATGTATATTTTATCTTCAGACAACAAGTTAAAGGATAGGAAGCATGAGTTTTTACTCACCCGTGTAACAACACAGTGTTGTTAAAGACTTAGTAACTTAGTTGTAGTCACGATCTGGTTACCTACAAGTACAAACAGTTATGTTTTTGAATTATTACATATTTCTTAACTTATTTCTGGATATCTTCTAAACTACCTACAATGCACTATGTCTCAACGTCATATGGAGGATCTACTCTGTGCTACCAAGTTTGTATGCTAGCTCAGTAGCTAGCTCAAGCTTGCAAACGTTAGCCACACCTCATGCTTTTCATGCACTGTGAGGTTGTGTTATCTAGAGGGAAACTGTTAACACGGTAGGCTCTGGTGCCATCTTACTGTGGGCTCAAAATGAAAGAGAAAATCTTACCTGCTTGCTCCTTTTTGTTTTGTTAACTTTTCGGTAGTGATGTTACTTTTGATACTTCAAAGCAGTGTGTTGATGCCTCTATCAGCAGCACGTGATCAATGACATCTGAAGATGATTTTAATCTAACAACCACCTGATTAATAATGGCTGCCAGAGGGGATGGCTGCTGTTTACGGGCTCCTAACAACCACCTGATTAATAATGGCTTCCAGAGGGGATGGCTGCCATTTACGGGCTCCTAAGCAACTGTGCTCTTTTGTGTGTTTTCTTGCATTGTTTGTAACTTTTTCTTACACATAATGTTGCTGCTACTGTCTCATATGACCGAAAATAGCTTCTGGACATCAGAACAGCGATTACTCACTTCGAACTTCACAAATATTGTTTCTTTAACGATTGTGATGCAAACAATATACTGCTTTCCAGAGACCAGGCCCAAATCCCCGCCATTCGCGTGAAAAAAATGCGGAGACGAGCTACCAGAGGAGCTAAATGCCTTTTATGCTTCGAGGCAAGAAACATGCATTAGAGCACCAGCTGTTCCAAACGACTGTGTGATCACACTCTCCGTAGCTGATGTGAGTAAGACCTTTCAACAGGTCAACATTCACAACGCCGCGGGGCAAGACTAATTACCAGGGCGTGTACTCAGAGCATGCACACCACCTGGCAAGTGTCTTCACTGACATTTTCAACCTCTCCCTGATCAAGTCTTTAATACCTACATGTTTCAAGCAGACCACCATAGTCCCTGTGGCCAAGAATCCGAAGGTAACCTGCAAAAATGACTACTGATCAACAGATGACACAATCTCAATCGCACTCCACACTGCCCTTTCCCACCTGGACAAAAGGAACACCTATGTGAGAATGCTGTTCATTGACTGCAGCTCAGCATTCAACACCATCATGCCCACAAAGCTAACCACTAAGCTAAGAACCCTGGAACTAAACACCTCCCTCTGCAACTGGATCCTGGACTTCCTGATGGGCCGCCCCCAGGTGGTAAGGGTAGGCAACAACACATCTGCCACGCTGATCCTCAACACCGGGGCCCCTCAGGGGTGCGTGTTCAGTCCCCTCCTGTACTCTGTGTTCACCCACGACTGCGCTGCCAAGCACGACTCCAACACCATCATTAAGTTTGCTGACGACACAACAGTGGTAGGCCTGTTCACAGACAATGATGAGAAAGCCTATAGGGAGGAGGTCAGAGACCTGGCAGTGTGGTGTCAGGACAACAACCTCCCCCTTAATGTGAGCAAGACAAATGAGATGTTTGTGGACTACAGGAAAAGGAGGTCCGAACGAGCCCCCATTAACATCGACACTACACCAACAAACAATCATGGTCCAAACACACCAAGACAGTAGTGAAGAGGGCAGGACAACACCTTTTCCCCCTCAGGAGACTGAAAGGATTTGACATGGGTCCACAGATCCTCAAAAGTTCTTCAGCTGCACCATCGAGAGCATCTTGACCGGTTGCATCACCGCCTGGTCTGGCAACTGCTCAGCATCCGACCATAACGCGCTGCAGTGGTTAGTGTGTACGGCCTAATACTTCACTGGGGTCAAGCTTCCTGTCATAAAGGACCTATATACTAGGCAGTGTCAGAGGAAGCTATAAGGCTGAACAAGTAATCAAATGGCCATCTGGACTATTTAGATTGACCACCTCATTTTTTTACGCTTCTGCTACTCGCTGTTTATTAACAATGCAGAATCACTTTACTCCTACCTACGTGAACATATTATCTCAATTACCTTGACTAAACTGAACCCCCGCACATTGACTCAGTACTGGTACCCCCTTTATATAGCCTCATTACTAACCTGAACCCCTGCACATTGACTCAGTACCGGTACCCCCTTTATATAGCCTCATTACAAACCTGAACCCCCACACATTGACTCGGTACCGGTACCCCCTGTATATAGCCTCATTACTAACCTGTACCCCCGCACATTGACTCGGTACCGGTACCCCCTGTGTATAGCCTCATTACTAAACTGAACCCCCGCACATTGACTCTGTACCGGTACCCCCTGTATATAGCCTCATTACTAACCTGTACCCCCACACATTGACTCGGTACCAGTACCCCCTGTATATAGCCTCATTACTAACCTGTACCCCCTCACATTGACTCGGTACCGGTACCCCTCATTTAATGAGTAAATCTTTTATATTTCTTGAACTGCATGGTTGGTTAAGGGCTTGTAAGTAAGCATTTCAAGATAAGATTTACACCTGTTGTATTCAGCGAATGTGACAAATACAATTTGATTTGATTTGATTCATTTGGTGTTGGTTCGACAGTGCAGGCGACTGCCTTATTATTTATAAATCAGTCAGCCAGTAAACATTTTCCCACAATGCAACATGGATTTGTTGCTCTCGAACACATATTTGTCAAAAACAAGAAAGCCAGCACACTGTTTACAAAAAAAAATGTTTTTCTTTCATAAACAAGGACATTTCTAAGTGACCCCAAACGTTTGAACGGTAGTATACATCTACATGATGTATTGTTACACCATGTAGGAGCAGTATAGACCTAGTCTGTTCATTATATACATCTGCATGATGTATTGTTACACCAATGTAGGAGCAGTATCTGGGTATATAACAAAGTATTGAGATAAACTTTTGTTATTGACCAAATACTTATTTTCCACCATAATTTGCAAATAAATTAATTTAAAAAATCCTACAATGTGATTTTCTGGATTTTTAAAATTCTCATTTTGTCTGTCTTAGTTTAAGTGTACCTAGGATGAAAATGACAGGCCTCTCATCTTTTTAAGTGGGAGAACTTGCACAATTGGTGGCTGACTAAATACTTTTTTGCCCCACTGTACATCTACATGATGTATTGTTACACCATGTAGGAGCAGTATAGACCTAGTCTGTTCATTATATACATCTACATGATGTATTGTTACACCATGTAGGAGCAGTATAGACCTAGTCTGTTCATTATATACATCTACATGATGTATTGTTACACCATGTAGGAGCAGTATAGACCTAGTCTGTTCATTATATACATCTACATGATCTATTGTTACACCATGTAGGAGCAGTATAGACCTAGTCTGTTCATTATATACATCTACATGATGTATTGTTACGCCACGTAGAAGCAGTGTAGACCTACAGTATCTAGCTACTTATTTAGATTTAGTTTGACTTAGAGAAACTGCATTAAATGCGCTGTAGTAAACATTTTTTATTCGCACTAATCAATCAACACATTACTGTCTTTGTATGTCTCAATATAATAGTATTATTTCATTTATTCATTCATCTTATTATTCTAATCTATTGTTTATATTCTATGAGGGTTGTTGATGTCAACCGCCTGTATTCAATGGAGAGAAATGTAAAGCTACTAGCCTCATGGCATGAATATGCATCTGGAGACAACTCCTGTAGTGTTTTATTAGAACACACCGTTCTTTACAGTCCACCTGATAGAGGTTCATATCTGACAGAGATGAACACACCGTTCTATACAGCTCACCTGATAGAGGTTCATATCTGACAGAGATGAAAATCTCTCTTATAAACTTAGAAAGAGGGGGAGTCTAAAGCTGCAACAACTAGGATTGTGCCTTTTGGCTTCTGGACAACTAAATAATGTTGATATGAAAACCAATGGAACAGGAGAGAAATGACAGTGGTGGGCCCAATAGAACAGGAGAGAAATGACATAGTGGTGGGTTTAATAGAACAGGAGAGACATGACAGTGGTGTGTCTAATAGAACAGGAGAGAAATGACATAGTGGTGGGTCTAATAGAACAGGATAGAAATGACCATAGTGGTGGGTCCAACAGGTAAATAAATTGAAATACATTTGCCCAAATTATATAATTACCCCAAAGAAAAGATTGCCAAATAATTTTCCCAATATGAATGAGACCCCCTTCACCAGTAGGCTAGGCCTCACTCCAATGACAATGGAATGAGAAATGTTTTAAGGTTATACCAAGTGTAATTTTGATATTTAATTTTGAATTGTAAGACGCCTTGAAGTATCAACAAAAAATATTTACAAATTATTTTGTCAAAAAATTATTTGTCCATACTGCTGTAACACATTGGATAACATTCACAATGTGGAACAACAGTAACCATAGTAACACATTGGATAACATTCACAGCATGGAAAAACAGTAACCATAGTAACACATTGGATAACATTCACAACATGGAATAACAATAACCATTGTAACATTGTTGCCCCAAAAACATGTAAAGGAAATTTGTTCTGAGGTGTCTGTCCTGTATCTGAGAGATATAATAACAAATATATACATATATATATATATATACTGCTAATAAAAATAAAGGGAACACTTAAACAGCACAATGTAACTCCAAGTCAATCACACTTCTGTGAAATCAAACTGTCCACTTAGGAAGCAACACTGATTGACAATAAATTTCACATGCTGTTGTGCAAATGGAATAGACAACAGGTTGAAATTATAGGCAATTAGCAAGACACCCCCATTAAAGGAGTGGTTCTGCAGGTGGGGACCACAGACTGCTTCTCAGTTCCTATGCTTTCTGGCTGATGTTTTGGTCACTTTTGAATGCTGGCGGTGCTTTCACTCTAGTGGTAGCATGAGACTGAGTCTACAACCCACACAAGTGGCTCAGGTAGTGCAGCTCATCCAGGATGGGACATCAATGCGAGCTGTGGCAAGAAGGTTTTCTGTGTCTGTCAGCGTAGTGTCCAGAGCATGGAGGCGCTACCAGGAGACAGGCCAGTACATCAGGAGATGTGGAGGAGACCGTAGGAGGGCAACAACCCAGCAGCAGGACTGCTACCTCCGCCTTTGTGCAAGGAGGAGCAGGAGGAGCACTGCCAGAGCCCTGCAAAATGACCTCCAGCAGGCCACAAATGTGCATGTGTCTGCTCAAACGGTCAGAAACAGACTCCATGAGGGTGGTATGAGGGCCCGACGTCAACAGGTGGGGGTTGTGCTTACAGCCCAACACCGTGCAGGACGTTTTCCATTTGCCAGAGAACACCAAGATTGGCAAATTCGCCACTGGCGCCCTGTGCTCTTCACAGATGAAAGCAGGTTCACACTGAGCACATGTGACAGACATGACAGTCTGGAGATGCCGTGTAGAACGTTCTGCTGCCTGCAACATCCTCCAGCATGACCGGTTTGGCGGTGGGTCAGTCATGGTGTGGGGTGGCATTTCTTTGGGGGGCCGCACAGCCCTCCATGTGCTCGCCAGAGGTAGCCTGACTGCCATTAGGTACCGAGATGAGATCCTCAGACCCCGTGTGAGACCATATGCTGGTGCGGTTGGCCCTGGGTTCCTCCTAATGCAAAACAATGCTAGACCTCATGTGGCTGGAGTGTTTCAGCAGTTCCTGCAAGAGGAAGGCATTGATGCTATGGACTGGCCCGCCCGTTCCCCAGACCTGAATCCAATTGAGCACATCTGGGACATCATGTCTCGCTCCATCCACCAACGCCACGTTGCACCACAGACTGTCCAGGAGTTGGCGGATGCTTTAGTCCAGGTCTGGGAGGAGATCCCTCAGGAGACCATCCGCAACCTCATCAGGAGCATGCCCAGACGTTGTAGGGAGCTCATACGGGCACGTGAAGGCCACACGCACTACTGAGCCTCATTTTGACTTGTTTTAAGGACATTACATCAAAGTTGGATCAGCCTGTTGTGTGGTTTTCCACTTTAATTTTGAGTGTGACTCCAAATCCAGACCTCCATGGGTTGATAAATTTGATTTCCATTGATCATTTTTGTGTGATTTTGTTGTCAGCACATTCAACTATGTAGAATAAGGCTGTAACGTAACAAAATGTTTAAAGACTTTAATGACATAAATAAGGGATTAAAGACAGCCCAATTAAAAAAAAATATATATATATATATATGTCTTTAATCCCTTATTTATGTCACAAGTCTTTCCACATTTTGTTACGTTACAGCCTTATTCTACAATAAATAAAAATCCTCATCAATCTACACATCAATCCACTAGGCTGCCCTGGGCTGGCAGGGTAGCCTAGTGGTTAGAGCATTGGACTAGTAACCGGAAGGTTACAAGTTCAAATCCCCAAGCTAACAACATCTGTCGTTCTGCCCCTGAACAGGCAGTTAACCCACTGTTCCAAGGCAGTCATTGAAAATAAGAATTTGTTCTTAACTGACTTGCCTAGTTAAATGAAGGTAATATATATATACACACAATACCTCATAATAAAAAGAGAAAATAGGTTTTTAGAAAAACTGCTACATTTATTATAAGAAAAAACATTATTATTTATTATTTAATTATTTAATATTATTATATTCAAACCTTTTTACTATGAGACTCGAAATTTAGCTCCGGTGCATACTGTTTCCATTGGTCATCGTTGAGATGTTTCTACAACTTGATTGGAGTCCACCTGTGGTAAATTCAATTGATTGGACATGATTTGGAAAGACACACACCTGTCTGGCTACCACAACATTCTGAAGTGATACACCATCCCATCTGGTTTGCGCTTAGTGGGACTATCATTTGTTTCTCAGTAGGACAATGTCCCAACACACCTTCAGGCTGTGTAAGGGCTATTTGACCAAAAAGGAGAGCGTTGGAGTGCTGCATCAGAAGACCTGGCCTTCCACAATCACCTGACCTCAACCCAATTGAGATGGTTTGGGATGAGTTGGACCCCAGAGTGATGAAAAAAGCAGCCAACAAGTGCTCAGCATATGTGGGAACTCTTTCAAGACTGTTGGAAAAGCATTCCAGGTGAAGTTGGTTGAGAGAATGCCAAGAGTGTACAAAGCTGTCATCAAGGCAAAGGGTGGCTACTTTGATGAATCTAAAATATATTTAGATTTGTTTACCACTTTTTTGATTACATGATTCCATATGTGTGGTTTCATGGTTTTCATGTCTTCACTATTATTCTACAATGTAAAAAATAGTAAATATAAAGAGAACCCCTGGAATGAGTAGGTGTGTCAACCTTTGACTAGTACTGTATATCTCATGAATGTTTTTACATTCAGTTACAAAAAGTCACTTTCTTACCACTTCTTCCAGTCAAACATGTAAGGAAAGCTTGTTTTAAATCAAAAGGGATGCTGTCAAAAATGTATTAAATTCAAATGGATTTACCCAGTCTACAAAGCACTACAGCCACTCTATGATGACCAGTTCTGCTCTTTTATTGAGGGATCTAGTCTAGATTAAACCTCATAGGAAGACAGTTTTATCATGTGGAGGTTTCATTCAGGTCTCTGTTTAACGAGATACTCTGTCTTTGGCAGGAGAGAGACCAGACTCTCACTCTGACAGCAGGAAGAGTCCATCAGGGGAACCAGACCCAGAGACGCCAAACCAGCGAGACAACACCACTGCCCCCACTGTGAAGAGTTTTTGCTGGTTAATGAACCTAAAACTGCATGAGAGGACACACACAGGAGAAAAGCCTATCCAATGTTCCCAGTGTGATAAGAGTTCTACCATGTTAACTAACCTGAAAATGCATGAGAGAATACACAGAGGAGAAAAGCATTTTCTGCTCCCAGTGTAAAAATAGATTTTCACGAATGGATGGGAGAACTTTCCAGAAGGACAACCACCTCAGCAGCACTCCACCAATCAGGCCTTTGTGGTAGAGTGGCCAGACGGAAGCCACTCCTCAGTAAAAGGCACATTACAGCCCGCTTAGAGTTTGCCAAAAGGCACCTAAAGACTCTCAGACCATGAGAAACAAAATTCTCTGGTCTGATGAAACCAAGATTGAACTCTTTGGCCTGAATGCCTTTTGGCAACCTCCAAGCTAGCTGTCATGTGCCTTTTACTGTGGAGTAGATTCTGTCTGCCCACTCTTCCATAAAGACCTGATCGGTGGGGTGCTGCAGATATGGTTGTCCTTCCGGAAGGTTCTCCCATCTCCACAGGGGAAATCTGTAGCTCTGTCAGAGTGACCATCGGGTTCTTGTTCCCTTCCCTGGTGAAGGCCCTTCTCCTCCGATTTCTCAGTTTGGCTCGGTGGCCAGCTCTTGGAAGAGTGTTGGTGGTTCCAAACTTATTCCATTTAAGAATGATGGAGGCCACTGTGTTCTTGGGGACCTTAAATGGTGCAGAGAATGTTTTGGTACCCTTCCCCAGATTTGTGCCTCGACGCAATCCTGTCTCAGAGCTCAAAGGATAATTTCTTTGACCTTGTGGCTTGGTTTTTGCTCTGACATCCACTGTTACCTGTGGGACCTTATATAGACAGGTGTGTGCCTTTCCAAATCATGTCCAATCAATTGAATTTACCACAGGTGGACTCCAATCAAGTTGTAGAAACATCTCAAGGATGATTCGTGAAATCAGGATGCATCTGCGCTCCATTTCGAGTCTCATTGTAAAGGGTCTGAATACTTAAGTAAATAAATGTGCAAAAATGTCTAAAAACGTGTTTTTGGTTTGTCATTATGGGATATTGTGTGTTGATTTGATGAGGGGGAAAAATCTTCAATTTTAGAATAAGGCTGTAACATTAAAAAAAAGTGGAAAAAGTGAAGGGGTCTGAATATATTACGAATGCACTCTATGCACTCTCGCTGGCAGGGTGTTGGCAGAGTTTTCTACCGCTGGCAGTTTTGTACACAATCATGTGATACGTTGTATAGAAAAGTCCAATCTTAGGAGAGTACATGGGAGGCACTATACTGTGTGTCTGCAGGTGTCTATCTGGTCAAAACCACTGCTACAGGTGCCCCTCCACCCTCTGGTGGGATGGATCATGTCTACAGAGAAACCTAGATTCAAATACTTAGATTTGTGTTTATTGGGTATATGTTGTGAAATTGTTAGATATTACTGTCCTGTCAGAGCGAGAAAGACAGGCAACTTGCTACACCCGCAATTATATCTTCTAAGCACGTGTATGTGACCAATAAAATGTGATTTGGTTTTGATTTGAAATAAACGTCCTCCCAAAGGTGCTTTTGGCTGGGGTCAAAATGACTCCAAAGGATTTGAATTTGTTAAAAGTCCATTTTGATCCAGAAACACTAAACCATGATTTAGATTTATTAAGAATAAGTTGATTGAGAATGTCATGAAAAAATTGAAGAATTGAATAAACCACATTTTGGCTATGATAAAATATATGCCTCTGGGGTCAAAATGATCCATGTCAGAAGTATGGTTCAAGGCAAATGTGTAGTGGGTGTAAAGTTTGTTTTTTAATTTTCTCACTCATTAAAAACGAATCAATCAACACATGCTTCTCTTTGAACGACTTAATATAATATTAAACTTTTATGAAATAAATGAAAAATAAAACGTTTGATTCCTCAACTGCGTTGCCCACTCCAGTCAGCAGAAGGCGATGTGTGTCTTTTAGGTTCAGGCGACGCTGCCAGTGTGACGTATAATCTAGTAGACGGGACGCTCCTTCAACAACAACAGCTAGTCAGACACCTCGGTAGGGTTCTAGCAAACATAGCTACAACATTCACGTTCTTTACACTGTTTTGGTGTATATTAGTCACTGTGTATTCAACACACTTCTGTTGTATGTACTTGTTGGCCCATTTAATTATATATGTACGTTTGTCAGCTAGCTGGTTTGCTAAGTTAGCTTAGAACTAAGCTAGTCGCTAATGCTAGCTAGCATCCCCGACCATGAGTTCACTAAGCTACTCTCCTCCTGATAAAGAAGAGGCGGTCTGTTGGACGGAGAAAGAAGCTCTTGTCAAAGAGGAGGAGGAAGAGGAGGATGTTACAATACAAAAACAAGTAGAGGGTGAGGCTGTTACAGTGAAAGAAGAAGAGAAAGATGTTTCAGTGAAAGAAGAGGAAGACGCGTTCAGAGTGAAAGAGGAGGTTGTTACAGTAAAAGAAGAGGAGGATTCCGTTTTTGGAGTGAAGAAGGAAGGGGAGATGACTGTCACATCGAAAAAGGAGGAGGAGGAAGAGGAGGAAACTGGATATCTGAGCCCGGTTTCCCAAACGCATATTAAGACATTCAATGGTTCTTACGATGAACGGGCCCTGATTAACACTAGTAAGTACTGTCTTAAAAACAGAAGCACAAACTCTGCAGTTGTTGAACTGATGTGTGGTGTTAAAATTGCGACAGCAATATTTAAATGTTTTATTATTTATTTCTAGACATTGATTCTTGAAGAATATAACACATGGCTCATGAGTTTAGTTCAACTGTTGTACCCCATCAGAACCCAGAATAAGCTTTTTTTTTACTCCAATGTTTAGAACCAATGTACACCAACACTATGTAGCATCAACATGGTTAAAACTATAATGTTGATATCATGGATGTTCAGTCCTTGCATCCAGAGTCTATGAATTTGAAAATAGTTACATTTCTCCAACCCCATCATCTTATTACCAAAACAGTGTTTGAACTGCAGATTGGTTGGTTGATTGATGTGTTTTTTTTTTTTAAACGCAACAAAATGGCTGCCTTGAGACTTGGTTTGGTAAACAGCTGAGGGATGGGGCTGGAGAAATGTAACCACTCTCAAATTCATAGAGAAAGCTATTGTATCAACCATAACCCAAGACCTAGCGACCTTGTCCAGAAGTTTAGACATCTTGGCGTAACAGGGGCGGCAGAGTAGCCTTGTGGTTAGGGCGTTGGACTAGTAACCGGAAGGTTGCAGGTTCAAATCCCCAAGCTGACAAGGTACAAATGTGTGCCTGAACAGGCAGTTAACCCACTGTTCCTAGGCCGTCATTGAAAATAAGAAATTGTTCTTAACTGACTTGCCTAGTTAAATAAAGGTAAAATAAATAAATAAAAACAGTTAAAAGGTGTTGGCTTGACAGTCGTTGGACCCAGGTTTGAGTTCAGCTCAGGGCTACCCCCTGAATTCACTACACTGTGAATACAAGGACTGGCCATCCATGAGGTCAAAATTATACAATGCTCAAAAAAATAAAGGGAACACCAAAATAACACATCCTAGATCTGAATGAATTAAATATTAATATTAAATACTTTTTTCTTTACATAGTTGAATGTGCTGACAACAAAATCAAACACAAATTATCAATGGAAATCAAATGTATCAACCCATGGAGGTCTGGATTTGGAGTTACACTCAAAATTAAAGTGGAAACCACACTACAGGCTGATCCAACTTTGATGTAATGTCCTTAAAACAAGTCAAAATGAGGCACAGTAGTGTGTGTGGCCTCCACGTGCCTGTATGACCTCCCTACAACGCCTGGGCAAGCTCCTGATGGTCTCCTAAGGGATCTCCTCCCAGACCTGGACTAAAGCATCCGCCAACTCCTGGACAGTCTGTGGTGCAACGTGGCGTTGGTGGATTGAGCGAGACATCAAATCAAATTTTATTTGTCACATACACATCGGTAGCAGATGTTAATGCGAGTGTAGCGAAATGCTTGTGCTTCTAGTTCCGACAATGCAGTAATAACCAACAAGTAATCTAACTAACAATTCCAAAACTACTGTCTTATACACAGTGTAAGGGGATAAAGAATATGTACATAAGGATATATGAATGAGTGATGGTACAGAGCAGCATAGGCAAGATACAGTAGATGGTATCGAGTGGCTAGTGATACATGTATACAGTCGATAATATAGAGTACAGTATATACGTATGCATATGAGATGAATAATGTAGGGTAAGTAACATTATATAAGGTAGCATTGTTTAAAGTGGCTAGTGATATATTTACATCATTTCCCATCAATTCCCATTATTAAAGTGGCTGGAGTTGAGTCAGTGTCAGTGTGTTGGCAGCAGCCACTCAATGTTAGTGGTGGCTGTTTAACAGTCTGATGGCCTTGAGATAGAAGCTGTTTTTCAGTCTCTCGGTCCCAGCTTTGATGCTTTGATCCACCCTCATGATGTCCCAGATGTGCTCAATTGGATTCAGGTCTGGGGAACGAGCGGGCCAGTCCATAGCATCAATGCCTTCCTCTTGCAGGAACTGCTGACACACTCCAGCCACATGAGGTCTAACATTGTCTTGCATTAGGAGGAACCCAGGGCCAACCGCACCAGCATATGGTCTCACAAGGGGTCTGAGGATCTCATCTCGGTACCTAATGGCAGTCAGGCTACCTCTGGCGAGCACATGGAGGGCTGTGCGGCCCCCCAAAGAAATGCCACCCCACACCATGACTGACCCACCGCCAAACCGGTCATGCTGGAGGATGTTGCAGGCAGCAGAACGTTCTCCACGGCGTCTCCAGACTCTGTCACGTTTGTAACGTGCTCAGTGTGAACCTGCTTTCATCTGTGAAGAGCACAGGGCGCCAGTGGCGAATTTGCCAATCTTGGTGTTCTCTTGCAATCAACCCCCACCTGTGGACGTCGGGCCCTCATACCACCCTCATGGAGTCTGTTTCTGACCGTTTGAGCAGACACATGCACATTTGTGGCCTGCTGGAGGTCATTTTGCAGGGCTCTGGCAGTGCTCCTCCTGCTCCTCCTTGCATAAAGGCGGAGGTAGCAGTCCTGCTGCTGGTTTGTTGCCCTCCTACGGTCTCCTCCACATCTCCTGATGTACTGGCCTGTCTCCTGGTAGCGCCTCCATGCTCTGGACACTACGCTGATAGACACAGCAAACCTTCTTGCCACAGCTCGCATTGATGTGCCATCCTGGATGAGCTGCACCACCTGAGCCACTTGTGTGGGTTGTAGACTCAGTCTCATGCTACCGCTAGAGTAAAAGCACCGCCAGCATTCAAAAGTGACCAAAACATCAACATTGAGGCTATATGGTATATTCTAGAATTCATCCATGATGTCATAATGATAGTTTAACCAGGTTTCTAGGCTATATAGTATATTCTATAATTGCCAGTGTAGATTTCCTGTGGGGTCAAATTATTAGAGCTGTTGATAAGTCATTGTATAAATTCTGCATTTTTTTCATGCCATTACATCAATATAGCCTAACCAGAAGAAGAAACAAACTCTTCCCGATCCACCTCCTCCTGCTGTCCTTCATAAATTCTGATGTTGCTGGTAATAGGCTACACAAGCAGCCGGCAACCTGCATTCGGAGTGCAAATTTATCTTACCATTTCTACTAATCTGGTGCCAGATATGATTTTCATATGTTCATTTCACTGGAACAGTTTCATTTAATTTAGAATAGTATCTCAAAATCATTCTGTGAAACTACATTCTATCTAAATGAAAATTGTACAAATCTAAAAGTCACTTTTATTGCCATGGCTAACTATGTAAAAAATAGCCTACATAAAGCCAACAGATAGAAACATTGCAAATACATTTCCTATAAATCACATGGCCTGTCAATAACGAACTTGAAACATTGTGTAAAATATTCTGGGCCCTCAGTTTCCCCTGCCTGTGAGTTACCGACCGACACAGCTGTAGGCTATTTGTGAAAGGGATAAGAAGTAATCAGGTATTTTATGACATTTCCACTGGATCAGCGCATTACGTTTTTCCCTTTTGTGCTGAGTGGTTATCGAAAGGGCGAGAGCTGGAAATATTTTTCAAATACTTTGGAGTTATTCTCATTTGCAATTGATTTTGATTAGACTTTGTTTACTTGCTGTTTTGAGGTGAAAGAAATATGCTTTGAGAAGCTCCACAACTCATTAGTGGTGGTGCGTTAAGACAATCAGAAATACTATCAGACATCCCCAAATGGGCACATTTATAGGCCTACATTTGTGTGCAGGTCAGGTAGATTAGTCCTACTTCAGTCGTGCGTCCTTACTCAACCCATTGACAGGAGTGTTTCAAACAAAGATAATGAATACATTTACAAAACTGACTCATCTTGCGGGGTCAGGTCTGGGTGGTCTGCCATGGGCCGTTTCATTTAGTATCCGTTTGGGTCGGCTGGGGAATGATTTTATTTCCCCATAGTAAGTTACCTCAAGTTGACCGGCTGAAAGGGAGCGTAACTTTGACTATAATTACTGTTCCCTGAAGGAGGGATACGAGGTACAACACCTGTTTGGCCCCGCCCCTTCCTGGGTCGGTGAAGAGCGATATTAAATTGATGCACAGCTCTGTTTGACTTCAAGACTATCAACTCAACTCCCAAGATTAGGCTGGCAATACTATAGTGCCTATAAGAACATCCAATAGTCAAAGGTATATGAAATACAAATAGTATAGAGAGAAATAGTCCTTTAATAACTCCAACCTAAAACTTCTTACCTGGGAATATTGAAGACTCATGTTACAAAGAACCACCAGCTTTCATATGTTCTCATGTTCTGAGCAAGGAACTTAAACGTTAGCATTTTTACATGGCTCATATTGCACTTTTACTTCTCCAACACTGTTTTTGCATGATTTAAAACAAATGGAACATGTTTCATTATTTATTTGAGACTAAATTTATTTTATTGATGTATTCTATTAAGTTAAAATAAAAGTTAAAATAAAAGTTCATTCAGTATTGTTGTAATTGTCATTATTACATATATATATATATATATATAAAATCGTCTGATTTAATTGATATTTTTTGGTCCTCCAATAATCGATATTGGCGTTGAAAAATCATAATCGGTCGACCTCTACTATGTTACTGTTTGTTCAACACCTAGTGTACAAACCCTAATTGTCAGGCTGATAGAAAAGCTTGCCAAAGAGCATTTTTGTGTTTTTTTTAAGTATAAAGCAGTTGATTTGCGACAATAACACAAACATATTAAGCAGTAGATTCAAACGAGCCTTACAATTATAATCCAAAAGTAATGTGAAGTGCCCTCATAAGCAACCTGTAAATGGAGGCTATTGTTGCTGTCAGCCTATGAGAACACCCCTGAGTTTTCCCCCACGGTGGTGAATTAGTGAATAGACACAGAGCTTAATGTGAGTTTCCTTAACTAGCACTCCTGATCTTGCACTGATGGTGTGCTGTAATATTCAGAATACAGTGAAAAATTCAAATCTTCGCTCACCATTTTTTCCCCCAGGCAGATATACTACATCCTCATTAGCAGTGAGGACTTTCTGCAATCAAATTGTGTGCACATTGACCTCGTGGCGCAATTTTAGCAAACACAGAAATGGGCCTTTATTGGGACCAAAAGTTGTCTGGCAAATTGATTAGGATTTCAACAACTTTAATAATTTATTTCTAGTTTCTACCACTAATGTGAAAACAAGACGAAATATGACTCGTTGCTAACTTGACTGTCTTAATTGTCAAATTTAACAGATGTCAATTGTTGTACAACTTCATGGGTATGCTCTGGGCATCACCTTGTACCTCAAATAAACAGTGGATTTCTGCTGTTGTGGGCCTTTAACCATCTCACTTTGTCATTCACACAGGAGAGAGAGGTGACTATCGTGGATCTTCTGGGGATCCTCAACAGCAACATGATGCTGACGAGGCAGAGAAAAGTCTATCCAGATCAGGACTCCTCAAGAAACACCAGCAGAGACCCACAGGGAAGAAATCTTACTGCAAATCGACATCAGAACTTAAAATACACCAGTGTGTACACACTGGAGAGACATCTCACTGCAGCTCTGACTGTGGGAAAAGAGTCACCTCTTCAGTAGACCTTAAAATACACCAGAGAACACACACAGTAGAGAAATCTTATGTCTGTGATCAATGTGGGAAGAGTTTTACTGAGTCACGCATCCTGAAATCACACCAGAGAACACACACAGGAGAGAAATCTTATGGCTGTGATCAATGTGGGAAGAGATTTACTCAACCAGACAGCCTGATAGTGCACCAGAGAATACACACAGGAGAGAAACCTTACAGCTGTTATCAATGTGGGAAGAGTTTTACGACATCTAGCCATCTAATTGTACACCAGAGAACACACACAGGAGAGAAACCATATGGCTGTGATGAATGTGGGAAGAAATTTACTGCGTCAAACGCCTTGACAGTGCACCAGAGAGTACACACAGGAGAGAAACCTTATAGCTGTAGTCAATGTGGGAAGAGTTTTACTCAACCAGACAGCCTGATAGTGCACCAGAGAATACACACAGGAGAGAAACCTTATATCTGTTATCAATGTGGGAAGAGTTGTACTACATCTAGCCATCTAATTGTACACCAGAGAACACACACAGGAGAGAAAGCTTTTAGCTGTGATCAATGTGGGAAGAGTTTTGGTACATCTAGCCATCTAATTGTACACCATAGAACCCACACAGGAGAGAAACCTTATAGCTGTGGTCAATGTGGGAAGAGTTTTGGTCAATCTGGCCATCTGACAGTGCACCAGAGAAGACACACAGGAGAGAAACCTTATAGCTGTGGTCAATGTGGGAAGAGTTTTGGTCAATCTGGCCATCTGACAGTGCACCAGAGAAGACACACAGGAGAGAAACCTTATAGCTGTAGTCAATGTGGGAAGAGTTTTGGTACATCTAGCTATCTGACTATACACCAGAGAACACATACAGGGGAGAAACTTTATAGCTGTGATCAATGTGACAAGAAATTCTCTGATAAAAGACATCTGATCAAACATAAGAAAATACATACATGAAGGAATTGTTTCATGATATCAATTAAATATCCCACCTAGCAAAATGTAATTGAAAAGAAGACTATGCTCGAAGTCCAATATTCGTTCGATAGTAGTTGAAAGTTGAAAATATGTATTTTCGGGTCGTTTTTTTTCAATGACTTGAAAACAACTTAATTTCAAAGTACTTGCAGCCTATACACATGGATGCAGTATAATAAATTGGTTTATAATCAATTTTATTAACAATCTTACATCACTCCAGTATTTATTGACAACATTCATGTGCTAATTGTCTTTATTCCACTACTGAAGAAGCATGACTCAAATCACCTCATATTTCAAACATCCAGCCTGACAAAAGATACATGTTTTATTATTCCATGCCTCACCATTAAGTGAATTATTGCCACTACATATTTGGTTTTGATATTTCATATTTACAATTCATGTAACATTTAGTAATAATTATTTATGCAACCAACTGACAATTTTGGGGTACAATTATATTGACATTGTTACCCTGCTTTCGTAATGTCAGGGTTAATTCTCAGATGTGCCAACCCAAATCTACTAGATGAACATTGGGGACTGGACCCCGATCCAACAACATGCCTATTGAGTGAACCCTGAAAAGAGAGAGAAGCTACACAGTGAGATGGAAAGTTACTACGGATATCGCAGGAGTTTCCTCTTGAAATCAGACATGTCTGTGGTAAGGACAACTTGGTTGCTGATTGTCTCAAGGGTTGGCAGTCAAAAATATTTGTTGTGCATTTAACCAGTGTGTTACCATGGATCACAATTTATTTTGACACGCTTTTCCGTGTTGGAGATGAGTTTTATCTCTTATTCTTTTCTGTATTTTTGGGAAACTGCACTGTTGGTTAGGGGCTCGTAAGTAAGAGTTCCAGTGTTGTATCCGGCGCATGTGACTAATACAATTTGATTTGAGTTTAGTTTGGACTAGAAGCTAGTGAGTTTTAGGATTCTATGGAAAGAAAAAGGATAAAAAATATATGATTGTATATTGTTATTTAGAAATGTGTTTTTTCTTGTTTTTAATTGTTGACAGCCAGTTGATACTATGTTTATATTGTAGAAGGTGAAGCTTTGTAGTTGATTATAATGAGAAATGGAAGTTGTTTTTTGTTGGTGGTGAGCAAACTTGACCAACAAAAATATAGGATATATTGGTTGTCTTAAAGGGGAAGGTGTTACAGGCTTTGGTTTTTCCGTTTATATTTTGAGGTTGGACGTTAGAGCGTAGGAAAGGGGGACACCGAGTCATTCATTTGAATGCAATCAAATGAAATGTGTCTTCGGTGCACTGATTGGTGTCACCTCGTTAGTCAGTATGTGTTGCACCTGTCCTGGCTTGTCCAGCTCATTAGTGGGAAGGTGTTTCACCTGAGCTGGTCCAGGTTCTATTTAAGTGTCTGGCCCAGTGCTCCAGTTGTCTTGATAGATGTGGAGTCAACACCTTTAGTTGCTCCACCTTTTTGGTTAAAGATGTTTTCATTTCAGGTTGAAGCTTCTTTCTGAAGAGAGCTTATTTTTTGAAATGAATCAATACAAGCAAACAAGATCGGTTCCGGGGATTGGTATGGCAAATACCTTACGATTTGCCTGGACTGAAAAGGAGATGGAGCCGTGGAGTAGAGAGACATTTGGAAGGACCATTTTGATGGGATGCCTCAGGATAGAGGTGAAGGAAGTGCTCTGCCTTCAAGGGAACCCGAATGAGAAGGCTTTCGATGTGACGTTTCACAAAGAAGAAAAACATGACGAAGTAATGAAGATGGCAAAGGAAGCGGAGAAAACGGGACCCCTGTGCCATTATGCGGTGACCAGCCTGGCGAAGAACAACTTCAGGGTGGTCACCGTAACCATGTACAATCCGCATGTGAAAGATGAAGAGGTGAGGGCCTTTCTGGGGAGGTACATGGACAATGTCTCCTCAGCGAGGTACCTCAGGGACTCCCTGGGTTTCTGGAACGGGAGGAGAGGGTTCCAGGCGTTACTCAGGGAGTCCCCGAAGAGTGTGGATGGCTACCTCCATCCTCCGGCGATGTTCTCCCTGGGGGCTGACAGGGGAACACTCTACTATGCCCGTCAGCCCCGTTCTGCAGGCGTTGTATGGCCTACGGCCATATCCTGGCCTCGTGCAGCGCCAAGAGGTGTCGATTTTGTGGGTCGGAAGAGCACGAGGCCAAGGAATGTGACGAGCCCAAGGCTTGCCACGGGTGTGGCTCAAGAGCACACCTGTGGCGTGATTGCCCGGCTCGTCACAGGTCATAGGCATCTGCAGCTGGGGGGCGGGGGATGGGGGAGGAAAGAGAGGACGCATGCGGATTGTTCGGATGGCACAGGGGAAAGGACGGAGAAGGAAGAAGGAAGAGGCGAAAAGAAAGAGAGAAGATGGAAAGAAGGAAAAAGAAGGAGAGATTAAAAAGGTGGAAGAACATGGAGGAGCTGAGAAGAGGGAGAAGGGGACAGTGGTACGAGAAGGAATGGAAGAGGGAACGGGGACAGTGACGGGGGAGGGGGAGTGGAGGTGGGAGGGGGGAGGGGGAAGGAGGGAGGGGGGACAGCTTGCCAGGCTTCCTCGATTTGGTGGAGGAGTTAGCGTGGGACATTGTGTCTCCCCGCTACCTCCTTCACCAAAGAAGAAAGGGATAAAGAGGGGAGCTTGGCAGGAAGTGAGAGGGAGGGGGGGGGGCTAAGAGAGTGGCGGGGGGGGGGGTAATTTGTCCTCCCGGTTTGCCTCAGCCCCTTGCATTTTAGTGGATGACTCCAGTGAGGGGTTGGTGGGCTGTTTGCTAGAGGGATCCCAACTCCTGTTTGGGGAGGTGGGGTCCCCTACATGCAGCCCCGAGGCAAACAGGGGGGGGATGGTGGGTGGGGAGGGTGGGTGGGGAGGACCCAACACACTGCCTGGGTCATGGGTTGGGATGGAGGACGGGGGGCGTCAGGAGAGGAGAGGACGTCCCCGCCGGTGGAGATGGACCAGGGGAGCATCGGGTGAGTCTCCTGGTTTTTCTTTGGTTTTTTGGGGTTTTTATTTGTTGTTAATAATTAAATGAATAGTTCTGTTTCTTTTTTAGTCTAAATGTTAGGGGTTAAGGAATAATGTTAAAAGGAGGGCGGTTTTTTGTTATTTAGAGGGTGTGGGGTTTGATTTCTGTTTTTTACAGGAGGTTCACCTGAGGGATGGTGGGGATGTGTGTAGATTTAAGAGGGAGTGGGATAAGGGGAAT
Organism: Oncorhynchus tshawytscha; assembly: GCF_018296145.1. Classification (NCBI taxonomy): domain Eukaryota; kingdom Metazoa; phylum Chordata; class Actinopteri; order Salmoniformes; family Salmonidae; genus Oncorhynchus; species Oncorhynchus tshawytscha. Next base: position 17,934,545 of record NC_056435.1, read on the forward strand.
CTTTTTGGGGCATAGGAGGGGTGCACTCAACAGGAGTAGGGATTTTGTGTGGGCATAGAGGTTAAAATAGAGAACACTTTTGTAATAATGCAGGGTAGAGTTTTGGGGATAGATGTTAAGTTTAGAGAAGCTAGATATAGGTTAATTGGGGTGTATGGGCCACAGGTGGCGGCAGACAGGAGGGAGATGGTGGACTGTCTGGCGCCCCTGTGTGTTACAAACAGGCACTTGGTGATAGGAGGAGACTTTAATATAGATTTAGGGGTAGGCGGTGATAGCAGTGCAGGTGCCATCTCTGGGCTAATGGCTTGCCATGGTCTGGTTGATGGTGGCCTGCACACTACTCCGGCAATGGTCGGTCCTACATGGCGCAACTCCAGGGGGGTTGCGCGGAGGCTCGACTACATTTTTGTATCCAGGTCTTTGGGTCAGTTGCCTGTTTTCTTCACGGATCACGACGGGGTGTTCCTGCAGGTGGGGTCGCCAGTCTGCCTCTTCGGTAGGGGGTACTGGAAGTTAGATCGGGATATACTGGAGGAGCAGGCTTTCGTTGACGCATTTTTTTGTTTCTTTCGGAGGCTTGACGGCCTATGTGCGAGGGGGTGTTAGAGTGGTGGGATTTAGTCAAGGGGAGGATAAGGGCTTTTATAATAGGATATTGCAGAAGGAAAAAAAGGGAGGAAAGGAGGGAGGTGGATCGTATCCAAAGGTTAATTGAACTCGAGTACGAGGCAGGCAACCTCGGCGGGTCGATTGACTGGGAGAGATTCGCAGCCCTAAAGGCACAGCTCAGGGAGCTGCAGGAGCAGAAGGCTCGAGCTTTCCTGGAGCGTGCGCATAGTGGCTTTCTAGAACATAATGAGACTTGTTCCGCTATGTTCTTTAAGTCGGTTAGGGCCAGGCAGAGTAGGAAGGTAATGCAGGGAGTTAGGGAAGAAAATGGTAGTATAGTAAGTAAACCAGAGGAAATGGTCAGGGTGACAACTGATCATTTCCAAGGTTTATTTAAGGAAAGGGAAATAGATGTAGAGCAGGGAAACGTGTTTTTAGAACACTTGTCCCGGCGGTTGCCAGAGGATATTAGAGACGTGATGGAAGCCCAGATCTCACTAGAAGAGGTTGAGAGCGCTCTTAGGAGGATGGGAAAAGGGAAGGTGCCTGGGATGGATGGGCTGCCGGCTGAGTTTTACCTCAAGTTTTGGGGTATACTTGGACCAGTGGTTCTCGAAGTCTTGAAGGCCATCCTTGAGACGGGGGTCCCGGGGGGATCAATGGCTGTTGGTGTGCTGTCACTTCTTTATGAGAAGGGGGAAGCAACTGACCTTGGCAACTGGCAGCCATTGACCATGCTGTGCGTAGATTACAAGATTCTTGCAAAGGTTTTAGCAGACCGGTTGCGCACAGCCCTTCCCTACGTCGTCCACGAGGATCAGACGTGTGGGGTAGAGGGCCGCTCTATAAGATGGAACCTACAGTTGATCAGGGATTCCATCGCTTGGTTTGAAGATAGAGGGCTGCCTTTAATGGTAGCAGCGCTAGGTCAGGCGAAAGCTTTTGATCGCGTGAATAGATCTTTTCTATTCAGGGTGTTAGGTAGATTAGGATTTGGGGAGAAGTTTATAGGATGGATCCGTACTTCATATGTCGGAGCGGGGTGTCGAGTTAGTGTAAATGGTCACTTAGGTGACGTTTTTGACCTCTCGTCTGGGGTCAGGCAGGGATGCCCACTCTCGGCTCTCCTCTTCATTCTGTACATGGAGCCTCTGGGGGCTGCCATTAGGGCAGACACAGGGGTGGAAGGCTTGTTGATCCCTGGAAGCGGTGGGCTGCGTGTTAAGATGACGCAGTACGCCGACGACACTTCCTTGCTGTTGTGCAAGGACTCGTGCCTGACAAGGTCCCTTGCCATCTTTGGGGATTTCACCCGAGCGTCGGGAGCAGTTCTGAACCATGTCAAAGTCTTCCGTCAAGTTTTTCGGAAGATGGCGCGGTAGAACGGATGTGCCTGGGGGTTATCTCTCTGTGAAGGGGCCCTGAGGATTCTCGGGGTTCATTTTGAGACCTCCGGCTCAGCGATGCTAAACTGGAACATGCGTATCGCAGTGGTACAGAGGAAGCTAGCAATGTGGAAGGCTAGGTATTTGTCTTTTATGGGCAAAGTCCTGGTCCTAAAGGTGGATGTGTTGCCGTCTCTTTTGTATTTGGCATACATCTACCCATTGCCGGCTTGTCTGAGGAGGCCTCTAGTGAGGCTTGTGTTTCAGTTTATGTGGAGTGGCAGGTGCGAGTGGGTCGCCAGGGCACGCATGATCTGTCCCATCGGGTAGGGGGGTACCACATTTCCCCCTCAAGCTGGACGCCATTTTTGTTTCTTTCTTGTTGACGGAGCTTGCTCGTCCGGTTATACACCCGTCCGGTTACCTCCTGCGGGTGTTCTTCCCGTATAAGGCGAGAAGCGTAATGGTGTGGTCTAACGCGGGTCCTCGGGCGGAACAGCTGCCGTGGCACTTTGGCCATGCGGCCAAGTGGCTGCGTGCGCACCCCGAGGTTGAAGTTGCCCGAGTAGGTTTAGACCACAGGCACCTGTACGAGGAGGTCAGGCAGGCAGGGAGTCCTGCGCCTGTAGCGGGCATCTCGTCAGTGGTCTGGGAGGGAGTGCAGGCGCAGGGCCTGGACAACAGGCTCAAGGACCTGAATTGGTTGGGCCTCCATAAGTGCTTGCCGGTACGTGCCATCTTGTACCGGTATAGTTTGGTGCAATCCCCCACCTGTCCAAGATCCTCTTGTGGCAGGGGGAGACTGTGCGCCTTCTGGGACTGTGCCTTTGCAGGACTAGTCTGGGCTAGGGCACGGGTGATGCTAGGTGTTAGATTTTGTTTTGACATGGGCTAGGCTAGAGAGAGGCGTAGGGAGAGCAAAGGGAACGGATAGGGACAGGTTTCTGCTCTGGCTTCTCATGAGTCTCTTTAAAAAGGGACTGTGGGAAGCCAGGCAGAATTTAGTCAAGACAGGGAGAGTTTGGGGGTGGGGGTGGAAGGTGATTTGAGGGGGAAGATGAAGAGGGAGAGAGGAAGGGGGAAGCATGCGGCACGGGAGAGGTGGAAAGGGGGTTTAGGGCTGGGAGTGTTAGAGTGAGTTTGGTAAGGGGATAGATTAGGGAAAGGGTTAGGTATGACGTTAGAGGGACGATGCTCCCCTGAGGTTTGTTTTTGTAAATAGAATTAATTAAGAATGAATGAGAATTATGATTTTGTAATAAATTATTTTAACCACCTTTTTAGTTTGGTGTGTGTTTTTCTTTTGTTTGCCTCTTCTTGGGCAGATTTAGTGAGTCTCGTTGTGGGTCCCAGTTGTTGTTACTAGTCAACTTTCAGTGGACACTGTGAGTGTCTTTCAGAACCCCTTATATTTGGGGGTTGGATATTGCATCCAATTCATATTTTAATCAATTTCGTTTGTGTACGAAATATATATATTTTTTATCCTGTCTGAAATGTGCTGTATAAATAAAGCTTGATTTGAACAAATTAACCCAATGAACAATCAACAGACTCTTGGTCCATCTTAGTATGAAAAACAGTATCACTTTTCCAGCCTGCTGAAGGCATGGTGGAGTGCTAAACACCACCCCCGGCTGTACCAGGGGCTTGAGGTGGTCTCCCACAGCTCTGCTTATGTCATTCTGTGGCCTTGATGTTCCGTTTCTTGACTGCCCCTGCAACACAAGCACATTTAGTCATATTATATAAAACACTCAAAGTAATGGATATGGAGCATCTACAGCCTCAGTTACACCTGGCACCTAAATGTGACGTCTGTCATCTGATCACTCAAGCTGCATTAGCTTTAGATCTGCAAGGATGGGCATTGTGTTCGGAGTTTGAGTATGGCCACCGAATATGCATCAGCAATGTAAAGAGATGGGGCGAATGAGTGGGGAAAAGTACTTTTGACTCAAATTACCTTCATAAAATCAAAGAACAAATGCATGTGCCTGAGGGGAAATTAACTTACATACAGCCAAAAGGGGTGAGAAATTACATCAATATCAGTGGACAATTTGCACTAATGTAAATGAACATATTCCCTTTAGCTGATGTGATGAACCACTAAGGGGACATAAATATTTACCATCTAAACCATGTGTAACCTCTCACCTCTCTGGCTGTAAAAGTGTTCTTCCTAACCGCTCTCTGACTGAGCTCCACCCTCACTGGGTCTTCAGAGGAGATTAAGGCTGAGGAGGGATGGATCAGTCAGTCAATAAAGTGCAGAGCTGCTGTCTGACAAAATCACTATTTTAAATCAAATCAAAGTTTATATGTCACGTGCACCGAATGCAACAGGTGTAGACCTGACAGTGAAATGTTTACTTACAGTCTCTAACCAATGGTGGGGGAAAAAAGGTATGTGTGTAAGTAAAGAAGTAAAAAGACATTTGAAAAAAGAGTAGCGCAATTGAGGATCATATTTTATTTTCAGACAAAGATGATTTTAAATGGATTATATTGACACATATAAAGACCTGAATGTGTTGATTGATTAGTGCAAATAAAACATGTTTACTATGGCACATTTAAGGCAGTTTCATTAAGTCATAATAAATATAAATAAGCAGCTAGCTACTGTAGGTCTATACTGCTCCAACATGGTGTAACAATACCACTGATGTGGATGGGGGGTGTTCATCATGTAGATGTATATAATGAACAGACTAGGTCTATACTGCTCCTACATGGTGTAATAATACATCATATGGGACTTTAAGGCAATACTGTTGTTACACTGGTGAGTAAAAACTCATGCATCCTACAATTTAACTTGTCTGAAAATAAAATATACATTTACTCAACTGCGTTACCCACTCCAGTCAGCAGATGGCGGTGTGCGACTTTAAGGCAATGCTGCTAGTGTGAAGTATAATCTAGTGGATGGAAAGATTCCTTCAACAGCAGCAACAGTTAGCCAGCCACCTCGGAAGCTTGCTTGACAAAATAGACGAACCGATAAAGCTCTTTAGACGCTTTAGTGTATTTAGCCACTGTGTTTTAAAACCACTTCTGTCGTCTAGTTAGTTATCCGTTTTAATTTCATATTTACGGTGTTGTTGTTATTCGTCAACTAGCGGGCTGGTTAAGTTAGCATTAGCCTAGCTAACATCCCCGACCATGAGTTCACTAAGCTACTCTCATGCTAAAGAAGAAGAGGTCTGCTGGACGGAGAAAGAGGGTCTCGTCAAAGACGAGGAGGAAGAGGAGGCTGTTTCAATACAAAAACAAGTAGAGGGTGACGCTGTTACAGTAAAAGAAGAAGAGAAAGACGGGTTCAGAGTGAAAGAGGAGGCAGAGAAAGAGGAGGATGCAGTTTATGGAGTGAAAGAGGAGGAGATGACTGTCACGTCCAAAAAGGAGGAAGAAGAAGAGGAGGAAAATTAAGGAGGAAACTGGATATCTGGGCCCGGTTTCCCAAACGCATCTTCATTAAAACCTGTTTGGGCTGCAATCCAGTTAACAGAATGATATGACAACAGCCAGTGAAAGTGCAGGGCGCCAAATTAAAAAAAAAACATGTCTAAATTAAAATTCCTCAAACGTACATGTATCTTATACCGTTTCATAGGTTGTCTTGTTGTTAATCTCACCACAGTGTCCGATTTAAAATATGCTTTTCAGCTAAAGAACCACAAACGATTATGTTAGGTCACCACCAAACCACAATAAAAACAGCATTTTTTCCAGCCAAAGAGAGAAGTCACAAAAAGCACAAATACAGATAAAATTAATCACTAACCTTTGATGATCTTCATCAAATGACACTCATAGGACTTCGTGTTACACAATACATGTATGTTTTGTTTGATAAAGTTCATATTTATGTAAAAAAGTTTTACATTTTTACATTGGCGTGTTACATTCACTAGTTCCATAGGCAATGTAAGGAGATGGGGGGGAGTGGGGAAAGTACATTTGACACAAATTACCTTCATTTTATCAAAGAACAAATGTGTGTGCCTGAGGGGAAATCCAATTTCTTACAGCCAAAAGGGGTGAGAAATTACACCCATATCAGTGGACAATTTGCACTAATGTAAATTAAAATAGATGATGGAACATATTCCCTTTTGCTTACGTGATGAACCCCTGTACCTGTACACGGCCAATCTGTAAATAGCACACCCGACTACCTCATCCCCATATTATTACTTACCTTCTTGCTCTTATGCACCCCAGTATCTCTACTTGCACGTCATCATCTGCACATCTATCACTCTAGTATTAATGCTAAATTGTAATTATTTTCACCTCTAGGGCCTATTTATTGCCATACTTCTCTACTCTTCTACATTTGCACACACTACATAGATTTTTTAAAAATTATTTTGTGTTATTGACTGTACGTTTGTTTATGTGTAACTCTGTGTTGTTGTCTGTGTCGCACTGAGAACTAAATGAGAACTTGTTATCAAATGGCCAACCTGGTTAAATGAATAAAAATAATAATAAAAAAGGGGACATAAATATTTACCATCTAAACCATGTGTGACCTCTCACCTTTCTGGCTGTAGAAGTGTTCTTCATAACCAGTCCCTCAACAGCTCTCTGACTGAGCTCCACCATCACTGGGTCTTCAGAGGAGAGGAAGGCTGAAAAGGGATGGAAGGATCAGTCAGTCAATAAAGTGTAGAGCTGCTGTCTGACAAATTCACTATTTTAGTAGTTCATTAATGTATTTTCAGGTAGAGAAACATTTTTGTGACGTCCCTAGCCCATTGAAGTTAACATTTAAAATGTTTAAGGTAGGGGTTAAGGTTAGGGATGTCCCAAGGACTCCAGATTGCATTGACCATCATGCATTCTTCTGTCTCTTTTACATAGCAGGTGTAAAATAAACTGAATAAACAGACAAGACAAGTAGACCGGCAGTGCATTATGGTCATTGTAGTTTAAAATATAGCATCTAATTATGTCAATCTGTATGTGGGGTTGTTAGAGAAGAATGTGATTGACAGCCCTAACAATCCATTCTAGCACCTCATCAGGCTCTGAAAAAAGGCTTCATTGATGACGTGTTCCTTCTATTCCAGTGGACAGCAGAGGAACTTCATCGATTCCACTCCTTCATCAATGCAAGCAGTGAACATCTGAAATTCACCCTCACCTTTGATGTGCATGAAACAAGTTATCTGGACATTTTGATTAAGAGGGAGGGGTGTGGCTTTAGCACAGATCTATACATGAAGCAGACGGACAGGAATCCCCTGTTACGCGGAGACAGCTTCCACCACTAAAAAAGATCCTCCCCATCAGCCAATAAAGTCGCATACACAGGATTTGTAGTACACAGAGTGACTATGACAAACAAGCCTACTGTCTGGATGAGTGTTTCAGACAGCGGGGTTACCCAGAGGAACAGTTGGATGAGTGTTTCAGACAGCGGGGTTACCTGTTGAGATTATTATTTTAATTAAATGAATAAACAATATCCCCATTTTAAATAGAATTGTAACTAAGTAAACTTATACTCTGTTTTATTATATCTGATTAACAATATGAGTTCATAAGAAGGGATTGTGTGACACTGTCAAGGAGTAATTAAAGTTAATGAACACCATTCCAACTAGGAAGAAACGAATGGGTTGGGGACTGTGTAAACAAATAAGGTCGTTAACCTAACGACAGTGAGTGCATTCCTAAGTTTTCTGTTAATTAGAACTGTCAGCTCAGTGGTGATTGATAATGTTGAGGGTTCAAAAGTGATCTGGGAGTGTGTTAGTAAGTTAGAATTAACTTTTCACCTCACTTTGTCCCGGTTGAGAGGAGGGGATTCTGTTAAAGCAATGAATTGACGTCATGATCTTTATATAAACTGTTGTTCATGGTTAAGTGTCAGCGCACTCCGAGAATAAATTCTGTTACCTATTATTGAAAGACTGTTATTTTTTCTATTTTATGCAAACAAGAATCTTAGAAATTCTCATAAAATAGATTAATGGTTTTCAATTGATGAAAGCACATTGGCATAATTAAATTACACTAACATTACCCAGAGGAATGTCTGGATGAGTGTTTCAGACAGCGGGGTTACCCAGAGGAATGTCTGGATGAGTGTTTCAGACAGCGGGGTTACCCAGAGGAATGTCTGGATGAGCGTTTCAGACAGCGGGGTTACCCAGAGGAATGTCTGGATGAGTGTTTCAGACAGCGGGGTTACCCAGAGGAATGTCTGGATGAGTGTTTCAGACAGCGGGGTTACCCAGAGGAATGTCTGGATGAGTGTTTCAGACAGCGGGGTTACCCAGAGGAATGTCTGGATGAGCGTTTCAGACAGCGGGGTTACCCAGAGGAATGTCTGGATGAGCGTTTCAGACAGCGGGGTTACCCAGAGGAATGTCTGGATGAGCGTTTCAGACAGCGTGGTTACCCAGAGGAATGTCGGGATGAGTGTTTCAGACAGCGGGGTTACCCAGAGGAATGGCTGGATGACGCAAGGGATCGGAAAAAGTACCTAATTGTCATACTTGAGTAAAGAAAACATTTAAAATATAAATTTGTAATTTTAATTTTGTAAATTTTAACAAAAAAAATGGTTTGTACTTGTGGGTAACCAGATCGTGACTACAGCTCAGTTACTAAGTCTTTAACCACACAGTGTTGTTACACTGGTGAGTAAAAACTCATGCCTCCTACCCTATCTGAAAATAAAATGTACATTTTCCTCAACTGCGTCCAGTCAGCAGATGGACTAGATGCCGCTTAGGCCGCCCGTTGTGACTCCGTCAAGAATTCAGCAAAGCAAGTTTGTATGAAGGTCTGGTTATTAAATGGGTACATAGTTCAATAGTAATATCCTCTAAAACTATCTGGTGACAAACTTTGCTGCCCTGTGTCCAATTGTCCACATGGCTGGGAGAACCTATTCAAGTAAGTAAGTAAATAGATTTTGAAAATGTAAAAAAAAAACAATGTATTATTAGCAAACTAGCTACAGTGCAGGCTAACTCAAATGAGCTGCTAAATGAGCTATCTAGACAACTTCACATTCTGTATAGATAGATAGCTCAGTGAATTAAATATCACCAGCTACCTAACTTCATATTAGCTAGCTATCTATTTAGCACTGTTACAAACAAACTCCAAATGCATTTGTAGGTAGCTAGCTAACAGTCATGGAGGGATAGAAGCCCCAACTGTCAGTGAGTGAGGAGGCTATTCTGGATAGGGCAGGTACTTTTGTGGAGTTCCCGTCCCTAGAAGTGAAGACGGAGATAATAGTAACATAATATTCAGTGTGGTGTAATTTGACAATGATGAAGTGTGTTTCTTGTGAGGTTTTCTGTCCTCAGATAAAGAGTGCTATGAAAGCCAGTCTACATATGAAGAGGTCCCAATGAAGAGCCGTGGTTCTCAGTCCTGGGGACTCAAAGAGGCACATTTTTGTTCAGGTGTGTGAAGGTTATCTGTGTCCTGCGTAACTTCATGAGGATGGACTCAAGGACCAGGAGGGGATCTGCAGCTCGCCGCCGTGTGCCAGAGGAGAAGTCTGCTGCTCTGCAGGATGTTTGAAGGATGGGGTCCAACAATGCAGCAAGAGAGGCAATCCGTGTGCAGGAAAATTCCATTGTCTGCAGAAAAGCAAAGGAGAGCGAGCTAATGTGAAATGCGCATGACCAGCCGGTGGCTGCTGACAGACCTCTGACTCATTCCCCTCTCATTCAGCCCCCCTTCACAGTAGAAGCCTCAAACAAGTTTCCAAAGACAGCTGACATCTATTGGAAGCCGTAGGAAGTGCAACATAACCAATATCCCACTGTATCTTCAATAGGGGCTGAGTTGTATTTTCGGGTATTTTCTGGTACACAGAAAATACCCTAGCTCTGAAGCAAGCTTCCAGAAAATTGGAACGGAAATGGCGCCACACCAAACTGGAAGTCTTCCGATTAGCTTGGAAAGACAGTACCGAAGAGCCCTTACTGCTGCTCGATCATCCTATTTTTCTAATTTATTTGAGGAAAATAAGAACAATCCGAAATTCGTTTTTGATACTGTCGCAAAGCTAACTAAAAAGCAGCATTCCCCAAAGAGAGGATGGCTTTCACTTCAGCAGTGATAAATTCATGAACTTTTTGAGGAAAAGATCATGATTATTAGAAAGCAAATTATGGCCTCCTCTTTAAATCTGCGTATTCCTTCAAAGCTCAGTTGTCCTGAGTCTGCACAACTCTGCCAGGACCTAAGATCAAGAGAGACGCTCCAGTGTTTTAGTACTATATCTCTTGACACAATGATGAAAATAATCATGGCCTCTAAACCTTCAAGCTGCATACTGGACCCTATTCCAACTAAACTACTGAAAGAGCTGATTCCTGTGCTTGGCCTTCCTATGTTGAACATAATAAACGGCTCTCTATTCACCGGATGTGTACCAAACTCACTAAAAGTGGCAGTAATAAAGCCTCTCTTGAAAAAGCCAAACCTTGACCCAGAAAATATAAAAAACTATCGGCCTATATCGAATCTTCCATTCCTCTCAAAATTTTTAGAAAAGGCTGTTGCGTAGCAACTCACTGCCTTCCTGAAGACAAACAATGTATACGAAATGCTTCAGTCTGGTTTTAGACCCCATCATAGCACTGAGACTGCACTTGTGAAGGTGGTAAATGACCTTTTAATGGCATCAGACCGAGGCTCTGCATCTGTCCTCGGGCTCCTAGACCTTAGTGCTGCTTTTGATACCATCGATCACCACATTCTTTTGGAGAGATTGGAAACCCAAATTGGTCTACACGGACAAGTTCTGGCCTGGTTTAGATCTTATCTGTCGGAAAGATATCAGTTTGTCTCGGTGTTCCTCAAGGTTCGGTTTTAGGACCACTATTGTTTTCACTATATATTTTACCTCTTGGGGATGTCATTCGAAAACATAATGTTAACTTTCACTGCTATGCGGATGACACACAGCTGTACATTTCAATGAAACATGGTGAAAACCCAAAATTGCCCTCGCTAGAAGCATGTGTTTCAGACATAAGGAAGTGGATGGCTGCAAACTTTCTACTTTTAAACAGAGATGCTTGTTCTAGGTCCCAAGAAACAAAGAGATCTTCTGTTGAACATGTCAATTACTCTTAATGGTTGCACAGTCGTTTCAAATGAAACTGTGAAGGACCTCGGCGTTACTCTGGACCCTGATCTCTCTTTTGAAGAACATATCAAGACCATTTCAAGGACATCTTTTTTCCATCTACGTAACATTGCAAAAATCAGAAACTTTCTGTCCAAAAATGATGCAGAAAAATTAATCCATGCTTTTGTCATTTCTAGGTTAGACTACTGCAGTGCTCTACTTTCCGGCTACCCGGATAAAGCACTAAATAAACTTCAGTTAGTGCTAAATACGGCTGCTAGAATCCTGACTAGAACCCCAAAATTTGATCATATTACTCCATTGCTAGCCTCCCTACACTGGCTTCCTGTCAAGGCAAGGGCTGATTTCAAGGTTTTACTGCTAACCTACAAAGCATTACAGGGGCTTGCTCCTACCTATCTCTCTGATTTGGTCCTGCCGTACATACCTACACGTACGCTACGGTCACAAGACGCAGGTCTCCTAATTGTCCCTAGAATTTCTAAGCAAACAGCTGGAGGCAGGGCTTTCTCTTATAGAGCTCCATTTTAATGGAATGGTCTGCCTACCCATGTAAGAGACGCAAACTCGGTCTCAACCTTTAAGTCTTTACTAAAGACTCATCTCTTCAGTGGGTCATATGATTGAGTGTAGTCTGGCCCAGGAGTGGGAAGGTGAACGGAAAGGCTCTGGAGCAACGAACCGCCCTTGCTGTCTCTGCCTGGCCGTTTCCCCTCTTTCCACTGGGATTCTCTTCCTCTAACCCTATTACAGGGGCTGAGTCACTGGCTTACTGGGGTTCTTTCATACCGTCCCTAGGAGGGGTGCGTCACTTGAGTGGGTTGAGTCACTGATGTGATCTTCCTGTCTGGGTTGGCGCCCCCCCCCTCCCTAGATATCCCTCTAGTGGTGTGGGGGCTGTGCTTTGGCAAAGTGGGTGGGGTTATATCCTTCCTGTTTGGCCCTGTCCTGGGGTGTCCTCGGATGGGGCCACAGTGTCTCCTGACCCCTCCTGTCTCAGCCTCCAGTATTTATGCTGCAGTAGTTTGTGTCGGGGGGCTAGGGTCAGTTTGTTATATCTGGAGTACTTCTCCTGTCCTATTCGGTGACCTGTGTGAATTTAAGTGTGCTCTCTCTAATTCTCTCTTTCTCTCTTTCTTTCTCTCTCTTGGAGGACCTGAGCCCTAAGACCATGCCTCAGGACTACCTGACATGATGACTCCTTGCTGTCCCCAGTCCATCTGGCCGTGCTGCTGCTCCAGTTTCAACTGTTCTGACTTATTATTATTTGACCATGCTGGTCATTTATGAACATTTGAACATCTTGGCCATGTTCTGTTATAATATCCACCCGGCACAGCCAGAAGAGGACTGGCCACCCCACACAGCCTGGTTCCTCTCTAGGTTTCTTCTTAGGTTTTGGCGTTTCTAGGGAGTTTTTCCTAGCCACCGTGCTTCTACACCTGCATTGCTTGCTGTTTGGGGTTTTAGGCTGCGTTTCTGTACAGCACGTTGAGATATCAGCTGTTGTACGAAGGGCTATATAAATACATTTGATTTGATTTGACCAACCTCCGATTTCCCACTTCCTGGTTGGATTTTTTCTCAGGTTTTTGCCTGCCATATGAGTTCTGTTATACTCACATACATCATTCAAACAGTTTTAGAAACTTCAGAGTGCTTTCTATCCAAATGTACTAATAATATGCATATATTAGCAACTGGGACTGAGTAGGCAGTTTACTTTGGGCACCTCTGGGCACCTTATTCATCCAAGCTACTCAATACTGCCCCCAGCCATAAGAAGATAGCTACGTTATTTCATCTAGCTACGTTATTTCATCTATCTGCATGGCAAATATCATCAAGGCAAGCTTACACAATTGTACATTAAATTTGCATTAAATTCTTTAGCTAGCCAGATTCAATACATCCACTGTTTCATAAAACGACTGGTTTGCTGGTTGTTTCAGGAGTCCCTAAAACAACCAGAATTACAATTTCATACTCATGTCACAACACCCATAATGCTATCTGGCTAATGCAAGCTAGTCAGCTAGCTTGCTAAATCACGATTTTCGTAACTTTATGAACTTGATGATAAAAAAAAGCATAATCGTTTGTCTCTACATTAACTAACATTCCTGTCAACTGTACATGTTTCTGCATGATTCGTTATGAAGTTATAATCCCTTACATTTGCTTCCATCCTAGTATTTCTGTCCGCCATCTTTGATCCAGTTCAGTTCTGTGTAGGGGTACCCCTCTCTCCTAGTATTGTTGTCTGCCATCTTTGATCCAGTTCAGTTCTGTGTAGGGGTACCCCTCTCTCCTAGTATTTCTTTCAGCCATCTTTGATCCAGTTCAGTTCTGTGTCCCCTTCTCAGTATTTCTGTCCACCATCTTTGATCCAGTTCAGTTCTGTGTAGGCGTACCCCTCTCTCCTAGTATTTCTGTCCACAATCTTTGATCCAGTTCAGTTCTGTGTAGGGGTACCCCTCTCTCCTAGTATTTCTGTCCACCATATTTGCTGAAGAAAGTCTAACAGTCACTAGTGCAGCAGCAGCCTCCCCTGGTCCTAGTGCCGGCCAGGAAAGAAGTTTAAGATGCGATGGAACGGTTGACGAAAAAAATAAAAACCAGAAAAAATATATTGACTGATATTGTTTTATTTAGGGGTGGGCTAATTAATATTTTAGGCCTAGAGACGTCTCTAATTCCTACCCTTTAACTTTTTGTCTGAAAATTAAATTAATATTTTACTCAACTGCGTTACCCACTCCAGTCAGCAGATGGCGGTCTGGGGCTTTAAGGAAGTCCTGCTAGTGTGACATATAATCTAGTGGACGGAAAGCTTCTTTCAACAGCAGCAACAGTTAGTCAGCCACCTCGGTAGCTTGCTAGACAAAATAGCCGAACCAATAAAGCTCTTTAGACGCTTTCGTGTTTAGTAGCCACTGTGTTTTAAACCCTCTTCTGTCGTCTAGTTAGTTATCCGATTTAATTTCATATTTATGGTATTGTTGTTATTATTCAGCTAGCTGGTTATGTTAGCATTAGCATAGCTAACATCCCCGACCATGCTGTCACTAAGCTACTCTCCTCCTTCTGAAGAAGAGGAGGAGGATATCACAGTAAAACAAGTAGAGGGTGAGGCCGTTACTGTGAAAGAAGAGGAGGATGTTACAGTAAAAGGAGAGGAGGAAGAGAAAGATGAGGATGCAGTTTATGGAGTGAAAGAGGGAGAGAGAGATGACTGTTACATCGAAAAAGGAGGAGGAAACTGTTTATCTGGGCTCGGTTTCCCAAACGCATCTTAAGGCATCCAATGGTTCTAACGATGAATTTAGCCATAAGATGGTTTTGAGAAACCGTTCCCTGATTAACAATAGTAAGTACTGTCTTAAAAACAGAGGCACAAACTCTGCAGTTGTTGAACTGATGTTTGGTGTTAAAGCGGAAATCTGCAATTGCTACATCCATATTGTGACTTTTAAATTATTTATTTCTAGCCATTGATTCTTTAAGACTATAACACATGCCTCATGAGCTTAGTTCAACTGTTGTACCCCATCAGATCCCAAAATATATATTTTTTTACTATAATGTTTAGAAACACTGTAAATCAACACTGAATCGCCTCAACATGGTTAAACTATAATGTTGATATCATGGATGGTCAGTCCTTGCATCCATAGGTCTGTCTGTCTGTAGGTAGTGGTGGAATGACAGATTTCTATTGTTTGAACTGCAGATTGCTGGGTTGTGTGTTTTTTTTAAACAGCAACAAAATGGCTGCCCAGAGACATGGTTTGGTTAACAGCTGAGGGATGGGGGAAGGAGAAGTGTAACCACTCTCAAATTCATGGAGAACGATATTGTAGCAACTGTAACCCAACACCTACCGACCTTGTCAAGAAGTTCAGACATCTTGGCGTAACAGTTACAAGGTGTTGGCTTGACAGTCGCTGGACACAGGTTTGAGATCAGCTCAAGGCTACCCCCTGAATTCACTACACTATGAATACCAAGACTGGCCATCCATGATGTCATAATCATAGTTTAACCAGGGTTCTAAGGCTATATAGATTTTCCCCCCTAATCGATATCGGTGATTTATTGCTACTTGTCAAAACAACAGCGTTTTTGGGGCTTGTGCAGTTTTTGGTGCAGCTTGTTTTCAAAAATATGAGTAATATGATTCTTGTGGCAGATGTTTGTGTATATAGCACATGTTAGGTTTTCAATTTATCCCAAACTGTTTCTGCATATTGGTTATTGATTTGGACACGTTTAAACTGTGTTTTGACATTGGGCTATCCCACCTAGTAACATGTCATTGAAAAGGCATTGAAAATAAGACTTTGCAATTAAATATTTCATATTTACATTTCATTTAGTAATGATAATTATTTATGCAACCAACTGACAATTTTTTGGTACAATTATATTGACATTATTGTCCTGCTTTTAGAATATCAGGGTTCATTCTCAGATGTGCCAACCCAAATGGGTTGTGAAGCCACGCCCATTAGCTGAAGAATTGGATTTACGGGCCCTAAATGCACAGAAATAGTGTCCACTGCTTGTATACTTCGTATTTTGGCGAATGTAGTATGACATCCAGGAACTTTTGGCATTCTAACTTTATCCATACTATGACAAATAAGGGATGGGTTATGAACTAACAGGTATAAATGATGGGTTATGAACTAACACATCCCCTCCAGGCACTTCAATACATTCAGAATTTCTTATAGTGTGCATAACATGAAAATACATGATATCTAAGTAGCTGAATATTCTTTTCGACTAACAGAGTAACAGTTTGAAGCGCACAACTCATGTTATTCTGGTTAGACAGTGAGATACTAGTTGATTAAGGAGTGGGGATTCTTTTTATAATTAGGAAATAATATGTCATGTTTTACTCGTACCTCAGCCAGCATTGTGAATGGTTAGGAAATGATACAGTGCCTTGCGAAAGTATTCGGCCCCCTTGAACACGTCCAATTTTTCAGTTTTTGATTTGTTAAAAAAGTTTGAAATATCCAATAAATGTCGTTCCACTTCATGATTGTGTCCCACTTGTTGTTGATTCTTCACAAAAAAATACAGTTTTATATCTTTATGTTTGAAGCCTGAAATGTGGCAAAAGGTCGCAAAGTTCAAGGGGGCCGAATACTTTCGCAAGGCACTGTATGCCATGTTTTACTCGTACCTCAGCCAGCATTGTGAATGGTTAGGAAATAATATGTCATGTTTTACTCGTACCTCAGCTAACATTGTGAATGGTGTCTGAGGCAGTGCCATTCTAGACCAGGGCAGTAAATCTAATACTTATCTAATGTTTTTAGTCAGGCATGAAAGGTCTGGGTGGTTCAGTGGTTAGAAGTTACATCTCTCTGGCCATGCTGGTAGGGTCTGAATCAAACCCAATGTCCAGTGGGATTGATCTGTTTGATCGTTTGTTTCAGTAGTTGAATCCTTTGACGTATTGTTGATTTTCAAAATTTTTCATTTTCAACAAATGCACTGGGTTGGTTGAAAAGTGATACTAAACTTACATACCATGCACTATATTGACATAGTGGAATACTTTTTATTCAAATATATATATATATATATCGTAATTGCTGGACTATTAAGCACACCTGAATATAAACCGCACCCACTGAATTATTTAAAAAATGTATTTTGTACATAAATAAGCCGCACATGTCTATAAGCCGCAGGTGCCTACCGGTACATTGAAACAAATGAACATTACATAGCCTTTAAACGAAACACGGCTTGTAACAAAAATTAAACAGTAGCCTACCAAGAAAGTCATCGGTCACCATCTTCCTCCTCCTGTGCACTGAAACCACTGAAGTCATCGCCTTCGGTGTCGGAGTTGAATAGCCTCAGAATTGCTTCATCCGATGTTGGATCGCTGCCCTCTTCAACACGCAGCAGTCCAGCCTTTCGAAACCCGTTGATGATAGTGGATTTTTTGACAATGCTCCATGCTGTCAGCAGCTCTATTTCCTTTTCCAACAGCCAGATCGATCGCCTTCAACTTGAAAGCTGCATCATATGCATTTCTCCGTGTCTTTGCCATGATGAGGGTGACAAAATGACTACCGTAATCAGAAAGATGGGAAGTTTGAGCGCGCTCGATTTACGTCATATTATGTGACGGTGCTCAGTTTTTTGGCGGCATGAATCTTGTGAAAGTGGGAAAAATAGCTGCTTATAGTCCCGAAATTACGGTACACGTTTTCATTATGTACAATGCCATTCCTACAAAACAGAACCATCAATATTCCAAACAAACTCAAATATAGACATTTTTAAAGTCACAACGAAACAAAAACCCAATAACAAAAAACTCAGGGGAGCATCTTCCCTCCCCTTCATGCCTACAATCTACATCTCTAACGCCCTACCTTCCCCGATCTCCCCGTCCCTAATCTACCCCCTTAAATCATCTAAATTAACCCCAGCCCTAAACCTCCCTTCCACCTCTCCCGGGCAGCATGCTGCCCCCACTTCCTCTCCTCCCTCTTCATCCTCCCCCTCAAATTTCCTTCCAACCTCCTCACTATCCCCTCCACCCCCCAATCTCTCCCTGTCTTTACCATGTCCTGCCTGGCTTCCCACAGCCTCCGTTTAAAGAGGCTTATGAGAAGCCAGAGCTGAAACCTGTCCCTGACCATCCCCTTCACTCTACCTACACCTCTCTCTACCCTAGCCCAAGTTAAAACAAAATTCTCTTTCACCCACCTAACAACAGCAGTGCCCTAGCCCATACTACTCCAGCAAAGGCACAGTCCCAAAAGGTGTCTCCTCCCCGCCACAAGATGGTCTTGGACAGGTGGGGGATCGCTCCAAGCTATGCCTGTACATGATGGAATGTACCGGCAAGCACTTGTGGATGCTCAACCAATTCAGGTCCTTGAGCTTGTTGTCCATACCTAACCTTAACGAAATCCCACCACTCGTAACACCCCTCACACATGGACCGGAGGCCCTCAATCCCACAGAACAAACCATTAAAGGCTTCAATGAAAGCTCATCCCGATCTAATTTCCAGTACCCCCTACCGAAGAGGCAGACTGGTGACCTCACCTGCAGGAGCACCCCGTCGTGATCCGAGAAGAAAACAGGCAACAGCTGCCTAGACAATTGACCCAAGGACCGAGACAGAAAAATATAGTCAAGCCTCCACGCAACCCCCCGGGGAGTTGCACCAAGTGGAACCAGCCATTGTCGGAGTAATGTGCAGGCCTCCATCAACCAGACCATGGCAAGCCATTAGCCCAG
This sequence comes from Oncorhynchus tshawytscha, assembly GCF_018296145.1. Taxonomy (NCBI): domain Eukaryota; kingdom Metazoa; phylum Chordata; class Actinopteri; order Salmoniformes; family Salmonidae; genus Oncorhynchus; species Oncorhynchus tshawytscha. The sequence continues at coordinate 17,952,977 of NC_056435.1, forward strand.
TGATGGCGCCTGCACTGCTATCCCCCCCCTATCACCACTTGCCTATTTTTGGCGCAGAGGGGCGCAAGACAGTCCACCATCACCATCCTGTCTGCCGCCACCTGTGGCCCGTACACCCCCACTAATCTATATCTGCAATCCCTTAAGGTGACATCCATCCCCAAAACCCTCCCCTGCATAACCACAAATTAACCCTCAACCTTTACCTCCCTGTGCCCACACAAAATCCCTACCCCCAATGAGTGCAACCCCCCTAAACACCAAACCGACTCCCCCTTGTCCCACTCCCTCCTAAATCTGTTAACATCCCCTCCATCCTTCAGGTGAACCCCCTTTAAAAAACAAAAGTCAAAACCCACACCCTCTAAATAACTAAAAACCACCCTCCTCTTAACAAAATCCCTTAAAAGCTTACATTTAAACTAACAAAAGTTGTAGTAGGCTCCATTAGAAAAAGTATAAAATAAATTCAAAAACAACCATCACCCAACTACTAACCCCCCCAAAAAAAAAAACAGGAGTCTCACCCGATGCTCCCCTGCTCCATCTCCACCGGCAGGGACGCCGTCTCTCCTCCCGACGTCCCTCAGTCTTCCTCCATCTCACCAACCCAGGATGCAGAAATGGTGTTTGGCTCCTGAGTGCCCTGCATCCTGGGTTGACCACCAAACTCCTCCACCTCCCCAGCCCCGTATCTGTTGGGATAGAGAGTAGGAGAGCCCGTGTCCCCAAACAGGAACTGCGACCCCCTCCCCCCTCAGATGACCAGCCCTGAGCCGTGCTTGGTGTATCAAGCTCCACCAGGAGTTGAGGGGCTGGGGAAGCCAGCGAGGACACAGAAGTTTCTTCCATCACACGCTTGGCCACCCCCTTCCCTCTCGCTGTCTGTCGAGAGCCCCTTCCTCTTCCCTCTCTTATTTGGCGATGGCGGTAACAGGGAGACACCACCCCCCCTCACCGCAAGCTCCTCCACCATTCCCCCATCTCTTCCATGAGGACGCTCGACATTCTGCTGTCCCCCCACTCCCTCTCCCCCCTCTTCCACTGGTCCTGCCACGACTCCTTCTCCACCACCTCTCCCTTCATTGCTACTCTCTCTGGCTCCTCCACTCCCTTGCTTCCTTCCGCCTCTTTTCCCAACTCTCCTCCCGGTTCTGCTGCCTTCTCTGTCCCCCTCTCCTCCAGCTGCTGATCTTTGCTCCTCCTCCTTCCGTGAGGCCATCCCCTCTGGGACTGGGCCTCCTCAACTTCCCCCATCCCCCGCTCCTACTTCCCCCCCAGCCGGAGACACATATGACCTCTGACGAGCCGGGCATTCCTGCCACAGGTGTGCTGACGAGCCACACCCGTGGCATGCCTTGAGCTCGTCACAGTCCTTCGCCTCGTGCTCCCTAGATCCACAAAATCTGCACTTTCTTGTGCTGCACGAGGCTAGGATGTGCCCGTAGGCCATACAACGCCTACAAAACGGGGGCTGACGTGCATAAAACAATGTCCCCCTGTCAGCCCCCAGGGAGAACATAGCTGGAGGATGAAGGTAGCCGCCCAGTCCCTTTGGGTCCTCCCTGAGGAGGGCCTGGGAGTCTCTCCTCCTGTTCCAAAAACCCAGGGAGTCCTTGAGGTACCTTGCTGAGGAGATGTCATCCATGTATCTCCCCAGAAAGGCCCTCACCTCCTCATCATAAATGTTCACAGTTACAATCCTGAAATTGTTTTTGTGTTGTTTTGCCAAGCTGGTTACCTCATCGTGGCAAATCAGCCTCGCACGTCCCACTTCTCTCACCATTTTCAGGATCTCGTCGTGTTTTTCTTCTGTCACATCATAAGTTCCCTCCAACGGGTAACCTAGGAGGCAAAACACATCCTTCCCTGTCAGTTTAAGGATCCACATCAAGATAGTCCTTCCAAAAATTTCACGTCCGAATGGCTCCATCTCCTTGTCCTTCCACACAAAGCGAACCGTATTCGCCAGCCCGATCCCAGGGACCGACCTATTTGAAGAATTTTGCGCCATCTCCACTCCCTTCCAAAAAAGGTAAAACTGAAAAGAAAAGCAAAAACAGCTGAGAATCTTTACCCCCCCCAAAAAACTTTTTTACCACCCTCCGGCCTACGACTTTCAGCTCAGAGGTTACGGTACCTCAGTACCCAACTTGAACTTAGCCACACAGGAGCCTTATAGCTGTGATCAATGTGACAAGAGATACTCTCATTCAAGTGGTCTGATTAAACATCAGAAAATACATGCAGGAGATCCACAGAGTGTAGAATGACCTCCAACACCAGACCTGGGTAGTCAAACACAGAGTGTGGAATGATCTCCAACACCAGACCTGGGTAGTAGAACACAGAGTGTAGACCAAAATACATCAAATCACATTTTATTTGTCACATACACTTGTTTAGCAGATGTTATTGCGGGTGTAGCAAAATGCTTGTGTTTCTAGCTCCAACAGTCCAGTAATATCTAACCAGTAATATCTAACAATACACACAATCTACATGAATGGAATTAAGAATATATAAATATTTGGAGGAGTGATGTCAGAGGGGCATAGACTAAGATACAGTAGAATAGGATATAATACAGTATATACCAGAGGTGGGACCAAGTCATTGTTTTACAAGTCACAAGTAAGTCTCAAGTCTTAGCACTCAAGTCCCAAGTCAAGACAAGCTATGGGGCGCAATCAGGCGATGTAGGCTTGTACACAATCGCCCAACCTTAACACACACATACACCCTCTCTGTGTGTGGTTACAGTAGGCTAACGTATGTCAATGGTTTTACGAACAGCACTCTGTGTTCGACTATCAGGCAGGATTTAGGCTACCAACTGCCTAGCCAGTTGAAGCTCAATCTTCGGTGCAATGTTCACGTTCCCGCACTGACTGACTGTGTGGAGGAACATTGATTTAATGTTACGTTAACCTACATGCTATACTAGCAAAATAAATATTGTATAGCTGTCGGCTATATTAGCCACGACTTACCGTTCTTTGTGCAGCTTCAAATGTCGAACAAAGTTGGAAGTTGTTGCGTCTCCGTCTGTAATTTTCTTCCTAGATGTTTTGCAAGGTGCAATCCGTTTTTTGGTGATACAGCGTAGTCTTTATATCTGAAAATAATCATTACTTAATTACATCAAGCGTCCCAATGGTAAAATTTAAGTTTGATTTAATTATGTTCCAAACGTAAAACTTTAGAGTTCATTGTGACACGGTCACGTTGTTTATTGCCACGTTGGGATGGAACCTTTTTTTAACATCCTTTCAAAAAATATAAATATCATTTTACCCACGTCTTTTCTCCTCAATTTCAATCTTGTCTCATCTTTGCAACTCCAAAACAGGCTGGGGAGGTGAAGGTCAAGTCATACTTCCTCTGAAACATGACTCGCATAATTATAATTTAATTATATGTTTTAAATGTCCATAATATCTGCATTAATAGTGGAATGATCGTGTTTCACAATATTAAAAAAAAATCTCGATCTTCTATTGTGTTATTAACTGAATGTCTGTTTATTCCATGTGAAACTCTGTGTTGTTGTTTTTGTCGCACTGCTTTGCTTTATCTTGGCCAGGTCACAGTTGTAAATGAGAACTTATTCTCAACTGGCCTACCCGGTTAAATAAAGGTGAAATAAATAGATATACAAAAATGTAGGAGCAGTATAGACCTAGTCTGTTCATTATATACATCTACATGATGTATTGTTATACCATGTAGGAGCAGTATAGACCTAGTCTGTTCATTATATACATCTACATGATGTATTGTTACACCATGTAGGAGCAGTGTAGACCTAGTCTGTTCATTATACACATCTACATGATGTATTGGTACACCATGTAGGAGCAGTATAGACCGACAGTAGCTAGCTACTTATTTAGATTTAGTATGACTTAATGAAACTGCCTTAAATGTGCCGTAGTAAACATTTTTAATCGCACCAATCAATCAACACATTCCTGTCTTTGTATGGCTCAATATAATAGTACTATTTAATTAAATCCATTTTCAAATAATCTTTGTCTGAAAATAAAATATGATCCTCAACTGCGTTTCCCCTCCAGTCAGCAGACGGCGATGTGCGTCTTTCAGGCGATGCTGCCAGCGTGACGTATAATCTAGTGGACGGTTCTTCAGAAACAGCTCGTCAACCACCAAGGTAGCTTGCTGTCCAACATAGCGTATAAATAGTTTGAATATTTCGGCTATCGATGTATATTAGCTACTGTGTTTTAGACACACTTCTGTCGTATCTACTTGTTAACCTATTTCATTTAATTTGACGTTATTTTGTATTAGGCAGCTATAGTAGCTGGCTGGTTAAGTTAGCACTAGCCTAGTCGCTAACGATAGCTAGCTAGCTAGCTAACATCCCCGAACATGAGCTCCCTAAACTACTCTCCTCCTGTTAAAGAAGAGGAGGGCTGCTGGACGGAGGAAGAAGCTCTGGGGCTGAACATTGTCGCGAAAGAGGAGAAGGAAGAGGAGGATGTCACAGTAAAACAAGTAGAGGGTGATGCTGTTACAGTGAAAGAAGAAGAGAAAGACGTTTCAGTGAAAGAAGAGGAAGACGCGTTCAGAGTGAAAGAGGAGGAGGATGTTACAGTAAAAGAAGAGGAGGAAGATAAAGATGAGGATGTCGTTTTTGGAGTGAAGAAGGAAGGGGAGATTACTGTCACATTGAAAGATGAAGAGGAGGAGATAGGAGATCTGATTAACACCAGTAAGTACCGCCTTAAATTGGTTTTTCACTTTGGATATTCGGAGTTGGTTCGTCAATACCTTTTCAATGGAGGGCCATAGGATGATGACTGATATGTCTAGAATCAGACGACGTAGAGAACAAGCTAAACCTTGTTTTCTCCGTTCCGTTTCCAAAAAGTGACTTAACATATATATTTGAGAAGGGTCTATCTGCTGACCGCAGACTGGGAGGCACGGCATGTTGTGATTTTCGTGTTGTGATGATCTACTACACACCTTGCACCTCAATAGTGCCATGCGAGAGTTGGGTTTGCTACACCAACGATTATGGATGTCCTCCTCAACAAAACTAAGGAGATGATTGTGGACTTCAGGAAACAGCAGAGGGAACACCCCCCTATCCACATCGATGGAACAGTAGTGGAGAGGGTAGCAAGTTTTAAGTTCCTCGGCATACACATCACAGACAAACTGAATTGGTCCACTCACACAGACAGCATTGTGAAGAAGGCGCAGCAGCGCCTCTTCAACCTCAGGAGGCTGAAGAAATTCGGCTTGTCACCAAAAGCACTCACAAACTTCTACAGATGCACAATCGAGAGCATCCTGGCGGGCTGTATCACCGCCTGGTACGGCAACTGCTCCGCCCTCAACCGTAAGGCTCTCCAGAGGGTAGTGAGGTCTGCACAACGCATCACCGGGGCAAACTACCTGCCCTCCAGGACACCTACACCACCCGATGTTACAGGAAGGCCATAAAGATCATCAAGGACATCAACCACCCGAGCCACTGCCTGTTCACCCCGCTATCATCCAGAAGGCGAGGTCAGTACAGGTGCATCAAAGCTGGGACCGAGAGACTCAAAAACAGCTTCTATCTCAAGGCCATCAGACTGTTAAACAGCCACCACTAACATAGAGTGGCTGCTGCCAACACACTGACACTGACTCAACTCCAGCCACTTTAATAATGGGAATTGATGGGAAATTATGTAAATATATCACTAGCCACTTTAAACAATGCTACCTTATATAATGTTTACATACCCTACATTATTCATCTCATATGCATACGTATATACTGTACTCTATATCATCGACTGCATCCTTAAGTAATACACGTATCACTAGCCACTTAAACTATGCCACTTTGTTTACATACTCATCTCATATGTATATACTGTACTCGATATCAGCTACTGTATCTTGCCTATGCTGCTCTGTACCATCACTCATTCATATATCCTTATGTACATATTCTTTATCCCCTTACACTGTGTATAAGACAGTAGTTTTGGAATTGTTAGTTAGATTACTTGTTGGTTATTACTGCATTGTCGGAACTAGAAGCACAAGCATTTCGCTACACTCGCATTAACATCTGCTAACCATGTGTATGTGACAAATAAAATTTGATTTGATGTACTGACAAGATGTCTCTCCGTTCTAACAAAGGGAGTCGTTGTACACAAAGCGGCACTGCGGGTTGTCTAGCTCCCACCTATTCTTTCTTTGGATTGGTGGATAGATCTTATTATTGTAATCTATTGTTTACATTATATGAGGGTTCTATGATGCTAAGCTACTAGCATGAATATGCGTAGCGATCTGATGACAACTCCTATAGTGTTTTTATCAAAGTTGTCGGTATGTCATGTGCCATGTGTCATGTCCACATAATAACTTAATCATTACAAAACGTCTGTTAGATCAAGTAAACCTCACGTAGCAAATTATCCATTAATTTAGTTGTTGACCAAATTCGACACTTTCCACATTGGGTTGATAATTGTTTCCACTTGGATACAACCTACTGTAGCCCACTGGCATGACCTAGAGAGATACAACCTACTGTAATCTACTGGCATGACCTAGAGAGATTCAACCTACTGTAGCCTACTGGCATGACCTAGAGAGATACAACCTACTGTAGCCCACTGGCATGACCTAGAGAGATACAACCTACTGTAGCCTACTGGCATGACCTAGAGAGATACAACCTACTGTCGCCTACTGGTAGACCACACTATCTACCTAGAAAGTTTGTCTGTATTTTTCGTAGCTGTCTACATACCGCCACAGACCGATGCACGAAGACCGCACTGAATGAGCTGTATTCCGCCATAAACAAACAGGAAAACGCTCATCCAGAGGCGGCGCTCCTTGTGGCCGAGGACTGTAATGCAGGGAAACTTAAATCTGTTTTATCTCACTTCTATCAGCATGTTAAAAGCAAAAATGAAAGCAGGAAGCACCAGTGACTCGGTCAATAAAAAGCTGATGCTAAGCTTCTGGACTGTTTTGCTAGCACAGACTGGAATACGTTCCGGGATTCTTCCGATGGCATTGAGGAGTATACCACATCAGTCATTGGCTTAATCAATAAGTGCATCGATGACGTCCCCACAGTGACTGTACGTATATACCCCAACCAGAAGCCATGGATTACAGGCAACATCCGCACTGAGCTAAAAGGCTAGAGCTGCTGCTTTCAAGGAGCGGGACTCTAACCCGGAAGCTTATAAGAAATCCCTCTATGCCCTCCGACGAACCATCAAACAGGCAAAGCATAAATAAGGGACTAAGATTGAACCGTACTACACCGGCTCCGGCGCTCTACCAGACGAGCAAAAGTACTTCTATGCTTGCTTCGAGGCAAATAACACTGAAACATGCATGTGAGCACCAGCTGTTCCAGACGACTGTGTGATCACGCTCTCCGCAGCCGATGTAAGACCTTTAAACAGGTCAACATTCACAACTTCGCAGGGCCAGACAGATTACCAGGACGTGTACACTAGGTCTATGTTATTTTTAGGTGAAGTTATGGGCCAATTTGCATACACTTAGTGTACAAACCCTCATTGTCAGGCTGATTTTAAAGCTTGCCAAAGAGCATTTTCCTGGTTGAAGTGTTGAAGAATAAGGCAGTTGATTTGCGACCAGTAACACAAATATATTAAGATTCAAAAAAGCCTTACAATTATAATCCAAAAGTAGTGTGAAATGCCTGGAAATGGAGGCTATTTTTGCTGTCAGCCTATGAGAACTCCCCTGAGTTTTCCCCCACGGTGGTGAATTAGTGAATAGACACAGAACTTAAAGTAGGTTTCCTTGAGTAGCACTCCCGATCTTGCACTTCATGGCTATGCTGTTGGCATAACCTTTTACAGGGGATTTCCTCTGTTGTGGGCCTTTAAACATCTGTCTGACTTTGTTGTTCACACAGGAGAGAGAGGTGACTATCGTGGATCCTCTGGGGAGCCTCAACAACCGCATGATGCTGACGAGACAGAGAAGAGTCTCTACAGACCAGGACACCTCAAGAAGCACCAGCAGAGACCCAAAGGAAAGAGAACTCACCGCTGCTCTGACTGTGGGAAGAGTTTTGTTTTCTCAGGACAATTAAAATCACACCAGAGAACGCACACAGGAGAGAAATCATATGGCTGTGATCAATGTGGGAAGAGTTTTACTACATTTAACAATCTGATGATACACCAGAGAACACACACAGGAGAGAAACCTTATAGCTGTGATCAATGTGGTAATAGTTTTGTTTCATCTGGCCTTCTGACTGTACATCAGAGAATACATACAGGAGAGAAACCATATAGCTGTACTCAATGTGGGAAGAGTTTTACTCAGCTAAGCAACCTGATATCACACCAAAGAATACATACAGGTGAGAAACCTTATAGCTGTACTCAATGTGGGAAGAGTTTTACTCAGTCAACCAGCCTGATATCACACCAGAGAACACACACAGGAGAGAAACCTTATAGCTGTGATGAATGTGGGAAGAGTTTTGCTACATCTAGCAATCTGACACTACACCAGAGAACACACACAGGAGAGAAACCTTTTAGCTGTGATGAATGTGGGAAGAGTTTTACTACATCTAGCAAACTGACTCTACACTACAGAACACACACAGGAGAGAAACCTTTTAGCTGTTCTCAATGTGACAAGAGATACTATGATAAATGTTCTCTGATTACACATCAGAAAATACATGCATGAAGGCGTTGTTTCATGATATCAATGAAATTACGTCAGCATGTAGAATGTTTAACAATGTACAAGGAGTATTTTAATGATGTCACAATATAGAACCCTAAATGTTTGCCCCCTGTTCTATTGATTTCAACATGATATGGATATTAGCCTCAGGGGGGAAATCCAGGCTCTGAATTGAAAGAGTACTATTTATATGATTTAACAAAAAGTGAGTAACAAACAAGTTCTGTCTTACACTTACTATGTTGGTGGCCCACTTTAATCACGAGTTACACTTGTTACACAAATTTGATTTGATTTGAATAAAAATGTAGCTAGATGTTTTCTACAAATAGTCCTCAACCAGTGATGTACACATTACTCTCAGATTCCGTGTGGTGTTTGAGCTGTTCGTTTAAACAGGACGTGCAACCTCATCTCCCTCCTCTCGGCAGAATTGATTTCAACATGATATCAATGAGTGATGACAAATAAGTGTTGCCCTTATTTGTTTAGCGACCCCTAAATTTAAATGCATCTCTCCAAAATGTAGCTGACTGTCTTCTGCAGATTGTCCTCTAACCAGTGAGGTGAAAGATATCTCCTATTTCCATGTGGTTTTTTTAGTTGTGTTAGGTACAACCTGATTTTTCCCCCCTAATTGATTTCACTGATTTATTGCTACATGCCAAAACAACAGCGTTTCTGGTTCTTGTGCAGTACGTAAGATGCTTGTTTAAAAAATACAAGTAATATGTATTATTGTGGCAGATGTTTGTGTTTATATAGCTCAATTTATCACAAACTGTTTCTGCATATTGGTTATTGATTTGGACACATTAAAACCTTGTTTTGACATTGGGCTATCCCACCTAGCAAAATGTCATTGAAAAGAGGTTGAGAAGAAGACTATGCCCGATGTCCAATATACGTTCAGTTTTAGTTGAAGTGAAAGTTGAGATGTCGTTTTTTCAATTCACTTGCAGCCTATACACATGGACGCAGTATAATAACTTGGTCTGTAATCAATTTTATTCGCATTCTTACATCACTCCAGTATTTCTTTGTAACATTCAAATGGTAATTGTCTTTATTCCCACTGTCGAAGAAGCATGTCTCAAATCACCTCATATTTCAAACACATCCATGCCTCACCATGAAGTTAATTATTGCCAATACATATTAACAAAGGGGTGTACATTTGGTTTTCATATTTACATTTAGTAATAATAATTATTTATGCAACCAACTGACTGTTTTTGGGTACAATTATATTGACATTGTTATCCTGTTTTTAGAATACCAGGGTTCATTCTCAGATGCCAAACCAAATGTACTGGATCATGACATTGGGGACTGGGCCCCGATCCAACAACATGCTTATCTAGTGAACCCTGAAACGAGAGAGAAGCTCTGCAGTGAGGTGGAAAGTTACTACGGATATTGCAGGAGTTTCCTCTTGAAATCAGACATGTCTGTGGTAAGGACAACTTGGTTGTTGATTGTATTCAGATGGTTGTAGTCTAAAAGTTTTGTGTTTAGCCAGTGCGATGCCATGGATCACAATTTATTTTGACTGCATGTTTTTCCGTATTGGAGATTAGTTTTGTTTGGGCTCGTTCCAAGGGGACGAGAGTTCTAGAAGCTAGTGGGTTTTTCAAAAATAGATTGTAGAAAAATATATATATTTAGAAATGTGTTTTTTCTTGTTTTTAATTGGTGACAGCCAGTAGACACCATGTTTATATTGTAGAAGGTGAAGCATTGTAGTTGATTTTAATATGAATTGGAAGTTGTTTTCTGTTGGTGGTGAGTAAACTTGTCCAACAAAAGTATAGGATATATTTGTAATCTTAAGGGGGAAGGTGTTACAGGCTTTGGTTTTTCCATTTATGTTTTGAGGTTGGACTTTAGCACATATAGCTCGTTAGCACTGTGAGGGAATTTTCTGTTAAACCTTACTAATGCATGTGTAGTAAAATATAATTCTTTAAGCCGAGGCATTGGGCTTGAGATTGGTAAAGAACCTAACTCCTATAACATAGAAAAGTGTGTTGATAGAGGCCTGTTCTGGGTGTGTAGAATGAACCCATGATGTTCGGACACTCAGCCAAAAATATGACAGAAACTGACTGGTTCCTCTTGATCCTCCACAGAGTAAAGGTTTTTTCCTGCACACCAGTAACAGAGCTATTGTGTTGGAGCCTGTTTCTGGGGAATGATTGTGGTGGAGAAATCAGAATTAGCTAAGTAACATGGATAATTAAGATGTCTTATCTGTAGAATATGCTGATATGAACTATTGACCTCTTGCTATTCGAATGTCTCCTTTCTGGCTCTGGTGTTGGCAGCTGCACTTCCCCCCTCAAATGGGCCTCAGTCACCTGGGGTCCAGAGAGGCGAGTTGTCAAGCTTATCGATCACATGTCCCTGTTGCTATGCAGAATATCAGCATCGATCACATGTCCCTGTTGCTATGCAGAATATCAGCATCAATCACATGTCCCTGTTGCTAGGCAGAATATCAGCAGGGAGGAAGGCAAAGGAGATCAGAAAGAAACATCGTTTCCATATGTGAACTGTGTGTTTATTGCGAAACATGTGAAGGGATGGTGTGAGTAATGTGGAACCAATCACTTGTGTCTGTTCGTCAGTCACCTACTCCTAGGGGCAGATTGTATTTGGGGCCCAAGGTCTGGCACAGGATGTGTGGGGTTGGTGTTTGGAACCATTGTACGTCATCTCTGAAGTTGCACCTATCTTGAGATAGGATATAACCCAGAAGCAAGCCTCCTTGTAAAAACAAGTCTTTTAATAAAAGTAAAACCTTGATTGATTATTAATTTTGCGCCTCCTCATTATTGATTATGGGTAGAATTTCCACCACAGCACGCATGGCATCACCTCATTAGTTAGAATGTGTTGGCTTGTCCATCTTGTTAGGGTTGGATGTTGCATCCAATTGTTAATATTGTAATCAATGACATTTCCTTTGGGTGCTCATTAGTCTTTCAGTTGTTATTCTTCTGTTTTTTTATCCTATTGTTGTGTAGTAAATATTTCTGTTTTTTCATTGTTTTTTAGACATCTTTTCCTGTGAAGTCATTGTGTTGCATCCATGTCTGAAATGTGCTGTATAAATAAAGCTTGATTTGATTTGAACATATTGCAAAAGAAATGAACCTGATGACTGACCAATCAACAGCCTCTTGCTAAACCAATTAACAAATATGTGCAAAAGCAACACATATCTTTGTCCATCTTGGTATGAAAAACAGTATAAATTCAGTAAATCTTCCACTATGTCAATATAGGGCATGGCATGTAAGTTTAGTATCACTTTTTAACCAACCCAGTGCATTTGTTGAAAATGAAAAAACGAAGTACGAGTAAAACATGACATTATTTCCTAACCAATGTTGGGGAATAATCAGAATTAGTTGGGTAACCTAGATAAGATGTTTTATATTCATTATATGCTTGAGAGTTACTTCTCATCAGAATGTCTATTTTTGGATAATACTGTTGGCCGGTTGCAGTTATCTGTTCTCTGACATGGGGTAAGTTACTTGGGCCGCAGAGAGGGGAGGGGTCAAGCTTGTCTTCATATGTAAACATATCTTTTAAATCAATTATCTCTTGGCTCCACAATGTCTGTGTGCCAGTCACTGTGTCTCTGTGATCTTGTCAAGGAGGGGGTATTTGATATATGCCTGTTGATAGGTTTTGTTTAATGATCCTGAGAGCGAGGAAAGAACATAGTTTAGGAGACAAAGCTGAACGATAATTTATGGCCAATGCTGTCTGGCTATGTGTGTCTTTGCTATAAAGGATCTCAGTTGCAATGTGTAAGGACTCTCAGAGAATTCATTGATAGACACTGAATTGATCTGAGAGTCACAGGGTTGTGATGGAGCTCATATAATTAAAGATTGACTTTATGATAACTCTGACTTGTGTGTGGTTTGCTCTCATGATTTGGTAAATACAGGAAATTTCCACGACACCATTCACAATGCTGGCTGAGGTATGAGAAAAACATGACATATTATTTCCTAATTGTAAAAAAATCCCCACTCCTTTATCAACTAGTCTTTCACTGTTTAACCAGAATAACATGAGTTGTGTCCTTCATACTGTTAGACTGTTAGTCCATAATCAACTAGTCTCTCACTGTTCAACCAGAATAACATAAGTAGTGTCATTCAGACTGTTAGTCCATAATCAACTAGTCTCTCACTGTTCAACCAGAATAACATAAGTAGTGTCATTCAGACTGTTAGTCCGTAATCAACTAGTCTCTCACTGTTTAAACAGAATAACATGAGTTAGGCACCTGTGCTGGCTTGTCCATCTTGTTAGTGGGAAGGTGTTTCACCTGAGCTGGTCCAGGTTCTATTTAAGAGTGTCTGACCCAGTGTTTCAGTTGTCTTGATAGATGTGGCGAGTCAACAACCTTAGTTGCACTACCTATTTGGTTTGCTTCCTGTCTTTAAATTTGCTGTGGGTTTTTCTTTTTTTGCCTCTTCTGGGGCATATTTAATGGGTCTCGTGGTGGGTGTCTTTTGGTCCCAGTTGTTGTTACTTGTCAACTTCCAGTGGACACAGAGGAAAATTGCAAGATTATGTTATATTACTTTTATTACATCAAATGGTTGTTTTATGCAACAGAACAGAGTGTTCTTCGAACTATTGTTGTCTGTGTGTCCTACTGAGGATGGGCCTCTGGGAGAAAACACTGACAGGAGATTTACAATGTCTTTTGGGTGATAAAACCTAAAGAGACCGCATTCCAGAGCATGAGTTAATGTTTCTGTTCTATATGGTACCAGGGAGAGATGACCCCAGGGCCAGACCCTGGTCTCTACACAAAGAGTACTGTTTTTACAGCAGATACTGTCTGCTGAGAATTATAAGTATTTTTCATACAAATCTTAACCTTGTGACCTGTTCTATACATCTGTTGTTCATCATGTAGGTTAAAAGGGGTGTATCTTGGCTGTAAAAGACCTGTGTCTTGTGGCTCTCAACTAATCATCTGGGGCTGATTCATCGACCAGCCATCATTATCGCAGAGCACTCAATTGATTCACTTAAAATGTGTGTGTTGTATTGACCTGCTCTCTTATTAACAAGTGAACAAAGATGTTGTTTAAGTATAACTCTGACTTGTATGATAAGTTTGACTCCTCATTTGATGTTAAAGAAATTAACCACATTTGACGATGGAGATGTTAATCTTCACTTGGTGACCGCTCCTGACGACCTGGGTAAATGGTGTACGAGGGGTCCCTCTAACTTGCAATTACAGGGAGACCACACTTCATCAACGGAGCAGATGGACCCACCTTTGATCTGAGGCAGCGAGCCGAGTGGATACCACATCTCGAACGTAGTTTAAAAATAAAAAAAATATGAGTGAAACAGGTGGAGTTTTTAGAAAAGCCTCATAGGCTCTGAGTGTGTATTCCTGTGTGAGGGGGGCACATAGGAGGCGTAAACAGGGCCGAGGCAGTAGGCTCCGTGTGTATAGTCCTGTGTGAGGGGGGCACCTTGGGAGTGTAAACAGGGCCGAGGCAGCGATCTGTGTGAGCTTGATGAAAACTAGAATCTGTGTTAACTAGTTAAGACTATTTATGATGTAGTATAAGCTAGTAAGGTGCACCTGTAATTATTTTAAACATGTAATTGTTTTAAACCTGTACTTGTTTCAAACCTGTAATTGTTTAAGACCTGTAATTATTTTAAACCCGTAATTGTTTTAAACCTGTAATTGTTTTAAACCTGGACCCCATTTTAGAAGTATTGAAAGATGTAAAATGTACGAGTTGCATTATCCTAGGAACTAACCATGAGATAGAAATGTGGAAATATTCCTGCAGGTTAAAATATTGTTGCAAAAAAACAAATTGATTAGGTATGTTTGAGAATAGCATTGTGTGACTGTGATATGAGAGTTGTGGAAATGAGTCTTAATCTGACGCTTGGATAGTAACATATAGAAATATGCTTAATCAGATTATTGATATTTAGATAATAAGTGAGATGATATTTTAGAAAGCAGCATAAGGTCCATAGTTCCTGGGAGGTTTTATTTTGCCGCGGTCTCTGGGAGGTTAGAGAACCGTTGACGAGCCGGTCATAGTCCGGGAAACATACAAACGTATATTTTTTGTTCTGTTAGGAGTATGTTTGGAGAGCTGCTTCGTAGCTATGGAGAGTCCTTGAAAAAGCAAATAGAATGGTTGTTGTGAGTACCTGAGAATTTCTTACGTTTTATATGGATTCTGTGAATATATGAAATATGACATTGTATGTGTGTAAAATCGATTACTAGAGATTTGATAAAGTAATACTGGGAATATAATTAGATGTAGACGAACATAGGTTTTGAGTTGGTATCTTTAAGGGATAATTTTATAAAGATGAGGTTTACGCATTATTAAACAGTCTACAAAGTCTTGGCAGTTGTCTCAGAAACTGGTGGAAGTGTGTCCACTTTAGGGTAAGTTACCCTAAGGATAAAACTATAAAACGTCCGGGTACTACAAATATTGTAGTACCCACCTTGTCCGAGAGACATTTGCATTGTTATACACAGCCCAATTTGGGATGACTATTTCGCCCCAACATAGTCATCCCAAATTGGGCTGTGGAGAACAATGTAAATGTCTCTCGAACAAGGTGACTTTTATCAATATACACTCTAAAAGGTAAAGGTTCCTGGAGTATCCTTTAGGGGTTCTTCAAATTGAAACTGTGGGGGAACCCCTAAAGGTTATTTGAAGAACCTTTTGTGCGAAACCCTATAAGTTCTTTGAAGAACCCCTTATCATGGTTCCAACGAAGAACCTTTCGGGGTTCATTTTTTTTAAACTCCCTGTCCACCCTCCCTTCATTACAAAAAAATATTTTAATAATAATAACAATATTGATTGAAATAATTCATTGTTTATTTACTGGCACCACAAATGTGAATTAATATTTACAAAACAATTTTCCAAACAAAACACATTACAAAATTGCAACATTTCTGTAGACATGTCAGACCATAATAAATAATACATTTACTTTGTATAGTGCTTTTCATGAAATTTTTAAAATAATAATAATGATGTACAATAAAAACACCATACATTAAAAATGAATCATTGGTAAACTAACAATATTGTAGACTTGATGCTAAATACAGATTTTTCAGCTTTAGTGTGTATATCGTATCCACTTATGTTAGGAAGTTTGCCATCTTTATGACCGGCCCTGGTAACTTCACCCCAACTTCTCTTATCCCGAGAACACAGTCACTTAAGAACATAAGGGTTTTTCTGACATTTTTGGGAAATTTAAGGTAAATTAAAAAATACAGCCCTAGCAGAACCCAAAGTCCCATGGGGATGTCCTCGAGGGCGTGGATGTTCTCCCCATCAAAGGCCAGCGGGATTTGACTCTCATGGTGAAATGGATTTCCGCCGATGTGCAGTAAAGGAGTGAAGAGAGCGGTGAAATCTCTGTCAATAAAAGTAAGAAAAGATTAATACACAAACAATTAACAAAGAACATAACAAACGTTCAGCTGTAGCTTTAGATAAGCATCCACACCTATGTTTATGAAGAAACAGATGATTTGTGCATAGGCTTACCTTGTCACGGACATAAATGCATCTCGGGTCATCATTGAAGAGGTTGGGCAAGAGCAGGATCACTGCTGTGGTCTCCAGTCCTAGTAAAGTAAAGCAATGACCTTACTACACTTGCTAATTTTATAACAAAATACATTAGAGAAAGGGAAGGAATAAGAGCAAATACTTCTTCTGTATTGTCCTTCAGGGACTGTCAAAATAGCAGGATGATGTCCTCGCCTCTCTACCTCTGATAGTCATTGAATTATCTGTATTTTCCATTCCATGGACTTGATTCATTTCTGAGAAGATAATTTGCACACATTTGTATGCTACTACATTTCAGTTTGTATTGACTGCTATGTAGGTTAGATGTACACTTCAAATGCAGCTGTCCTACAACATATCTGTACCTTCTTCTTTATCCCAATTGCATTGTGTCCATGTTCTGTCCTATAAGAATTTAAAAGGAAGAGAAAATGTTTCAAAGAATAGTCTTACAAGCATTAAAAGATATATATATATAAAAAATATAATATATATATATATATATAAATATTAGGTTATTTATCGACCCACTGAAAAGACACCTGTCCACACACTCAATCAAATAGACTCCAAACTCTCTAAAATGGCCAAGACCAGAGAGCTGTGTAAGGACATCAGGGATAAAAGTGTAGACTTGCACAAGGCTGGGATGGGCTGCAGGACAATAGGCAAGCAGCTTGGTGAGAAGGCAACAACTGTTGGCGCAATTATTAGAAAATGGAAGATGTTCAAAATGACGGTCAATCACCCTTGGTCTGGGGCTTCATGCAAGATCTCACCTCGTGGGGCATCAATGATCATGAGGAAGGTGAGGGATCAGCCCAGAACTACACTGCAGGACCTGGTCAATGGCCTGAAGAGAGATGGGACCACAGTCTCAAAGAAAACCATTAGTAACACACTACGCCGTCATGGATTAAAATCCTGCAGCGCACGCAAGGTCCCCCTGCTCAAGCCAGCGCATGTCCAGGCCCGTCTGAAGTTTGCCAATGACCATCTGGATGATCCAGAGGAATGGGAGAAAGTCGTGTGGTCTGATGAGACAAAAATAGAGCTTTTTGGTCTAAACTCCACTCACCGTGTTTGGAGGAAGAAGAAGGATGAGTACAACCCCAAGAACACCATCCCAACCGTGAAGCATGGAGGTGAAACATCATTCTTTGGGGATGCTTTTCTGCAAAGGGGACAGGGCGACTGCACCATATTGAGGGGAGGATGGATGGGGCCATGTATCGCGAGATCTTGGCCAACAACCTCCTTCCCTCAGTAAGAGCATTGAAGATGGGTCGTGGATGGGTCTTCCAGCATGACAACGACCTGAAACACACAGCCAGGGCAACTAAGGAGCGGCTCCGTAAGAAGCATCTCAAGGTCCTGGAGTGGCCTAGCCAGTCTCCAGACCTGAACCCAATAGAAAATCTTTGGAGGGAGCTGAAAGTCCGTATTGCCCAGCGACAGCCCTGAAACTTGAAGGATATGGAGAAGGTCTGTATGGAGGAGTGGGCCAAAATCCCTGCTGCAGTGTGTGCAAAACTGGTCAAGAACTACAGGAAACATATGATCTCTGTAATTGCAAACAAAGGTTTCTGTACCAAATATTAAGTTCTGCTTTTCTGATGTATCAAATACTTATGTCATGCAATATAATGCAAATGAATTACTTAAAAATCATACAATGTGATTTTCTGGATTTTTGTTTTAAAATCCATGTCACAGTTGAAGTGTACCTATGCTAAAAATTACAGACCTCTACATGCTTTGTAAGTAGGAAAACATGCAAAATCGGCAGTGCATTAAATACTTCTCCCCACTGCATCTGCCTGGATCAAAAATGGTGAGCAAAGATTTGTTTTTCACAATGTATTCTGAATGTGAATGGGGGAAAACTCAGGGGAGTAACCTCCATTTCCAGGTGGGTTATGAGTACATTTCACACTACTTTGGATTATAATTGTAAGGCTCGTTTGAATGTCCTGTTTAATATAATGTTTGCTACAGTATTAAGAATTATGTGTAATTGTTGAAGAACCGTGTTAATGACAGTATCCACTTGGGTGTTGTCAATAAAGTTAAGATTTTATTTTTTATTTCACCTTTATTTAACCAGGTAGGCCAGTCGAGAACAAGTTCTCATTTACAACGGTGATCTGGCCAAGATAAAGCAAAGCAGTGTGACAACATTGTTTTACATACACGTGGGATAAACAAACATACAGTCAATAACATGATAGACAGTCTATATACAGTGTGTGCAAATGGAGTAAGGAGGTAAGGCAATAAATAGGCCATAGTAGCAAAGTAATTACAAATTAACACTGTAGTGATGGATGTGCAGATGATGATGTGCAAGTAGAAATACTGGTGTGCAAAAGAGCAAAAAAAGTAAATAAAAACATGGGGATGAGGTAGGCAGTTGGATGGGCTATTTACAGATGGGCTGTGTACAGCTGCAGCGATCGGTAAGTTACTCAGATAGCTGATGCTTAAAGTTAGTGAGGGAGAGTCTAGCTTCAGTGATTTTTGCAATTCGTTCCAGTCATTGGCAGCAGAGAACTGGAAGGAAAGGCAGCCAAAGTAGGTGTTGGCTTTGGGGATGACCCGTGAGATATACTTTCTGGAGCACGTGCTATGGGTGGGTGTTGCTATGGTGACCAGTGAGCTGAGCTAAGGCAGCCTAGCAAAGACTTATAGATGACCTGGAGCCAGTGGGTTTGGAGACGAATATGTAGCGAGGGCCAGCCGACGAGAGCAGTGGTGTATGGGGCTTTGGTGACAAAACGGATGGCACTGTGACAAACTGCATCCAGTTTACTGTGTAGAGTGTTGGAGGCTATTTTGAAAATGACATAGCCAAAGTTAAGGATCGGTAGGATAGTCAGTATTACGAGGGTATGTTTGGCAGCGTGAGTGAAGGAGGCTTTGTTGCAAAATAGGAAGCCGATTCTAGATGTAATTTTGGATTGGAAATGCTTAATATTAGTCTGGAAGGAGAGTTTACAGTCTAGCAAGACACCTAGGTATTTATAGTTGTCCACATATTCTAAGTCAGAACCAGAGTAGTGATGCTGGACAGGCGGGTATGGGCAGCGATCAGTTGAAAAGCATACATTTTGTTTTACTAGCGTTTAAGAAAAGTTGGAGGCCACGGAAGGAGTGTTGTATGGCATTGAAGCTCGTTTGGAGGTTTGCTAACCTCTGTGAGATCGTTCGGGACGCTAGCGTTCCACCTCACCAACTGCCAGTGTAAGTACAGGGCGCCAAATTAAAAACAACAGAAATCTCATAATTAAAATTCCTCAACCATACAAGTATTTTACACCATTTTAAAGATACACTTCTCGATAATCCAACCACAGAGTCCGATTTCAAAAAGGCTTTTCGGTGAAAGCAGAACATATCATTATGTTAGGTCAGCAACTAGTCACAGAAAGCATTCAGTAATTTTCCAACCAAAGAGAGGTGTCACAAAAAGCAGAAATATAGATACATTAATCACTAACCTTTGACGATCTTCATCAGATGACACTCCCGGGACTCAATGTTACACAATACATTTATGTTTTGTTTGATCAAGTTCATATTTATATCCAGAAACCTCAGTTTACATTGGCGCCATGTTCAGAAATGCCTCCAAAAAATATGGAGAAATTGCAGAGCCACATCAAATAACAGAACTACTCATCATAAACTTTGATGAAAGATACATCTTGCACATAGAATTAAAGATAAACTTGTTCTTAATGCAACTGCTGTGTCAGATTACAAAAAAGCTTTACGGCAAAAGCACAATATTCAATAGTCTGAGACCAGCGTTCAGCCACAAAAGCAAGCCATACAATTACCGCCATATTGTGGAGTCAACAAAAGTCATAAATAGCATTATAAATCTTCACTTGCCTTTGCTGATCTTCGTCAGGATACATTTCCAGGACTCCCAATTCCACAAGAAAAATGTATGTCCAAATACCTCCGTTTTGTTTGT
This sequence comes from Oncorhynchus tshawytscha, assembly GCF_018296145.1. Classification (NCBI taxonomy): domain Eukaryota; kingdom Metazoa; phylum Chordata; class Actinopteri; order Salmoniformes; family Salmonidae; genus Oncorhynchus; species Oncorhynchus tshawytscha. The sequence goes on from NC_056435.1 coordinate 17,973,344, forward strand.
GTGTTTAGTTCACTATTCCAAAGGCACAATGCGTGAGTGCAAAATCCAGACGAAAAGTCAAAAGAGTTCCATTACAGTTTGTAGAAACATGTCAAACGATGTTTATAATCAAGCCTTAGGGTCTTTTTAAAATAAATCTTCAATAATATTCCAACCGGACAATAGCGTATTCATTACAGAGGAAAAAGAAGGAATGACGTGACTGCACAGTAAACAAGTGATTGGCCACAGCCTAGTCCACTTGTTGAAACAGCTCTTATTGACCCCATTCCACAATAGAAGCCTAAAACAACTTTCTAAAGACTGTTGACATCTGCTGGAAGCCTTGGGAAGTGCAATCTGGCCCCATAGACATAGCATATTGGATAGGCAATCACTTAAATGAAACTACATTTCCTGGTTGGATTTGTCTAAGGTTTTCGCCTGCCATCTGAGTTCTGTTCTACTCACAGACATCATTCAAACAGTTTTAGAAACTTCAGTGTTTTCTATAATATGTATATATTAGCATCTGGGACAGAGTAGCAGGCAGTTTACTCGGGGCACCTTATTCATCCAAGCTACTCAATACTGCCCCCCTATCACCAAGAAGTTAACAGTGTCCAAAGGGCCAGATGTATACAGAATGGTGTCGTCTGCATAAAGATGGATCAAGGATTCACCCGCAGCAGGAGCAACATTGTTGGTATATACAGAGAAAAGAGTCGGCCCGAGAATTGAACCCTGTGGTACCCCCATAGAGACCGCCAGAGGTCCGTACAACAGGCCCTCCGATATGACACACTGAACTCTGTCTGACCAGGCAAGTCAGTCATTTGAGAAACCAAGGCTGTTGAGTCTGACGATAAGAATACGGTGATTGACAGAGTCGAAAGCCCTGGCCAGGTTGATGAAGACAGTGACACAGTATTGTCTCTTATCGGTGGTAGTTATGATATCATTTAGGACCTTGAGCGTGGCTGAGGTGCACCCGTGACCAGCTCAGAAACCAGATTGCACAGCAGAAAAGGTACGTTGGGATTCAAAATGGTCAGTGATCTGTTTGTTAACTTGGCTTTTGAAGACTTTAGAAAGGCAGGGCAGGATGGATATAGGTCTGTAACCGTTTGGGTCTAGAGTGTCACCCCCTTTGAAGAGGGGGATGACCGCGGAAGTGTTCCAATCTTTAGGAATCTTGGATGATACGAAAGAGAGGTTGAACAGACTAGTAATAGGGGTTGCCACATTGGCTGCGGATATTTTAAGAAAGAGAGGGTCCAGATTGTCTAGCCCAGCTGATTTGTACGGGTCCAGGTTTTGCAACTCTTTCAGAACATCAGCTATCTGGATTTGGGTGAAGGAGAAGCTGGGGAGGCTTGGGCAAGTAGTTGCGGGGGGGTGGAGAGCTGTGGCCAGGGTTGGGGTAGCCAGGAGGAAAACATGGCCAGCCGTAGAGAAATGCTTGAAATTCTCAATTATCGTGGATTTATCGGTGGTGACAGTGTTTCCTAGCCTCAATGCAGTGGGCAGCTGGGAGGAGGTGCTCTTATTGGACTTTACAGTGTCCCAAAACATTTTGGAGTTAGAGCTACAGGAGGCAAATTTCTGTTTGAAAAACCTAGCCTTTGCTTTCCTAACTGACTGTGTGTATTGGTTCCTGACTTCTCTGAAAAGTTGCATATCATAGGGACTATTCGATGCTAGTACGCCACAGGATGTTTTTGTGCTGGTCGAGGGCAGTCAGGTCTGGAGTGAACAAAGGGCAATATCTGTTCTTAGTTTTATATTTTTTGAAAGGGGAATGCTTATTTAAGGTGGTGAGGAAATTACTTTTAAAGAACAACCAGGCATCCCAGTTTAGGTCACCTAACAGAACGAACTCTGAAGACAGATGGGGGGTAATCAATTCACATATGGTGTCCAGGGCACACCTGGGAGCTGAGGGGGGTCTGTAACAGAGATTAATTTTTTAAATTAGAAGCTCGAACTGTTTGGGCTTAGACCTGGAAAGTATGAAAGAACTTTGCAGGCCATCTCTGCAGTAGATTGCAACTCCTCCCCTTTGGCAGTTCTATCTTGACGGAAAATGTTGAAGTTGGGGGTGGACATTTCTGAATTTTTGGTGACCTTCCAAAGCCAGGATTCAGACACGGCAAGGACATGGCGGAGTGTGCTAAAGCAGTGAGTAAAACAAACTTAGGGAGGAGGCTTCTGATGTTAACATGCATGAAACCAAGGCTTTTACAGTTACAGAAGTCAACAAATGAGAGCGCCTGGGGACACGCAGGGCCTGGGTTAACCTCTACATCAACAGAGGAGTAGGATGAGGGTACGGCTAAAGGATATCAGCACTGGTCGTCTAGTGCGTTGGGAACAGAGAATAAAAGGAGCAGATTTCTGGGCGTTGTAGGATAGATTCAAGGCATAATGTACAGACGGGTATGGTAGGGTGCGGGTACAGTGGAGGTAAACCTAGGCATTGAGTGACGATAAGAGAGGTTGCATCTCTGGAGGCACTAGTTATGCTAGGTGATGTCACCTCATGTGTGGGAGGTGGGACAAAAGAGTTCTCTGAGGCATGTTGAGTGGGACTAGGGGCTCCGCAGTAAAATAAAACAATGATAACTACACTAAACAACAGTATGCAAGGCATATTGCCATTAGAGAGACATAAAGCGAGGCATAAAGCAATCACAGGTGTTGACTGGGAGAGCTAGCTAAGACAACAATGGGTAAGACAACAGTTGATCAGCTAAGACAACTGGTAAAATGGCGATGAATGGGCAGAGGGGGTCAGTTAACTACACACAGGGTCTGAGTTCGAGGCTGGGGCCGACAGATAAACAAAATAAACCAAATGGAGTACCGTGATTAATGAACAGTCCAGCAGGCATCAGCTATGTAGCCAAGTGTCAAGGGTCCAGTGAACAGCAATATATGAACCAGGGAAGACGTTAGGTAGTCATTACTACGCTAGCCGGGAGATGCGCCTGGCTAGAGGCTAACTGGTGCTAGCGTCGGGACAAGGGCATTAGCCACTATAGCCACTCCGGTGCATCCGGTGCAAAGGTCCAGAGCTTACGGCAGGAATCCGGTGATGTAGTGGCTTCTAGTCGTCTTAGTGAAGAGTCTGGGAGGCATCAGCTGTGTAGCTGAGTGATCATAGGGTCCACTAAGCAGGCCGGGAGATGGGCTTGGCTCAAGGCTAGCTTCGGGGCTATGCCACTCGGTGGCAGCTAGCTAGCTGCGATTATCTGGTGTAATGGTCCAGAGCTTACAGCAGGAATACGGTGATGTAGTGGAGAAAAACAGTCCGATATGCTCAGGGTTTATATCGCGCTGTGCAGACTGGCAGGTATTACCCAGGCTAAAAGCGGCTGGTGTCTGAGCTAAAAAGGTAAAGGCCGCTAGCAGCGGCTAACAATGACTAAATAGCTAGTAGCTAATTAGCTAGTTAGCTTCTGATTGAAGTTCTAGCTATATGGTCTAAAAAAAATAGCAGATCCGTATCACATTGGGTGAGGCGTGTTGCCAAAAGGTATATTTAATATAAAAATTGAAAAAGATTGCAATATATACACTCCTGTCAATGTTGAGTAAGGATGCACACCTAATTACGCATATAGAAGTAGGACTAGTCTACCTGACCTGCATGCAAATGTAGGCCTATAAATGGGCCCATTTGGGGATGTCTGATAGTATTTCTGATTGTCTTAAAACCACTTGATTCTAGCCATCCCGGATCCGGGATCGTGAATACAGCCTCAAGCTCATTACCATAACGCAACGTTAACAATTCATGAAAATCGCAAATGAAATGAAATTAATATGCTAGCTCTCAAGCTTAGCCTTTTGTTAACAACACTGTCATCTCAGATTTTCAAAATATGCTTCTCAACCATAGCAAAACAAGCATTTGTGTAACAGCTAGCGTAGCTAGTGTAGCATTTAGCGTTAGCATCAGCAGGCAACATTTTCACAAAAACCAGAAAAGCATTCAAATAAATCATTTACCTTTGAAGAACTTCGGATGTTTTCAATGAGGAGACTCAGTTAGATAGCAAATGCTCAGTTTTTCCTGAAAGATTATTTGTTTAGGAGAAATCGCTCCGTTTGGTGCGTCACGTTTGGCTACCAAAAAAAACGAAAATTCAGTCATCAAAACGCCAAACTTTTTTCCAAATTAACTCCATAATATCGACTGAAACATGGTAAACGTTGTTTGGAATCAATCCTCAAGGTGTTTTTCACATATCTCTTCATGATATATCATTCGTGGAAGCCTCCTCTCTCCTCTCAATCACTGGATGACTGCGTGCAGCTTGTAGATTACGCACCAATTTAGACAAAGGACACCGGGTGGACCCCTGGTAAATGTAGTCTCTTATGGCCAATCTTCCAATGATATGCCTACAAATACGTCACAATGCTGCAGACACCTTGGAGAAACGAAAGAAAGGGTAGGCTCAGTCCTGGCGCATTCACAGCCATATAAGGAGACAATGGAAAACAGAGTGTCAAAAATTCCGCTAATTTCCTGTTTGGCACTCACAGATAATATCTTTGCAGTTTTGGAAACGTCAGGGTGTTTTCTTTCCAAAGCTGTTAATTATATGCATAGTCGAGCATCTTTTCGTGACAAAATATTGCGCTTAAAACAAGCACGTTTTTTTATCCAAAAATTAAAAAAGCGCCCCCTATATCCAAGAAGTTAAAGCACCACCACTAATGAGTTGTGGAGCTTCTCAAATAAACATTTTTTTTCACCTCGAACAGCAAGCAAAACAAAGACTAATCATAATCAATTGCATATGACAATAGTTCCTCAAAGTATTTTCGTAAAATATTTCCAGCTCTTGCCCTTTTGATAACCACTCAGCATAAAAGGGAAAAATGTGATCCAGTGGAAATGTCATAAAATACCTGATTACTTCTTATTCGTTGCACAAATAGCCAACAGCTGTGTCTGTCCCATACTCACTGGCGCTAGAAACTGAGGGCCCAGAATATTTTATACAATGTTGCGAGCTTGCTATCTCGAGTTTTGGGCCGACCCAGTTGATAGTTGATACAATGTTTCAAGTTCGTTGTAGACAGGCCATGTGCAGAAAATGTGATTTATATGATATTTTCTACCTGCAGGCTGCAATGTTTTTATTTGTTGGCTTTATGTAGGCTATCTTTACATAGTTGGCAATGGCAATGAAAGTTACTTTTAGACAATGATTTTGAGATACTATTAAAAATTAAATGAAACTATTCCACAAAAATGTGAATATGAAAATCCTAACTAGCACACAAATTGGTAGAAATGGTAAGATAATTTGGCACTCCAAATGGAAAATGTTGCCGACCGCTGGTGTAGCCCATTACCGGAAACTTCAGGAGCATAATGGCAGAATCTCTCTCTCTTCTGGTTAGGTTATCTTGATCTCTGGCTCCCTCAAGTCATTTGTGTGTCTTAATTATTTGATCAAACAGCATGCTTAAAGCATCAGACCAGTTCCATACATACAGTTTTATTAAAACACATAAAGGTGTGTCTATATATGGAAAAATACACATAACATTTCAAACAATCGATTGGTAGAAAGAACAGACGACTCTTGGTTGACCACGATTTATTTTAGGTGTGGACAGCAATTGAACACGATTTTGGGGCTCCTGAGTGGCACAGCGGTCTGAGACACTGCATCGCAATGCTTGAGGCGTCACTACAGACACCCCGGTTCAAGTCCAGGCTGTGTTACAACCGGCCATGATTGGGAGTTAAATAAAGGTTACATTTTAAATAAAATAAAACATAGTTCATTCAGAAAGTTCAGACCCCTTCACTTTTCCACATTTTGTTACGTTACAACTTTATCTTAAAATGGATTTTAAAAATAGAATCCTAATTAATCTACACACAATAATGAAAAAGTGAGGTAAAAAACAGAAATACCTTATTTACATAAGAATTCAGGCCCTTTGTTATGAGACTCAAAATTGCTTTCAGTTGCATCCTGTTTCCATGAATCATCATTGAGATGTATCTACAACTTGTTCGGAGTCCGCCTGTGGTAAATTTAATTGATTGGATATGATTTGGAAGGCACACACCTGTCTATGTAAGGTCCCACAGTTGACAGTGCATGTCAGAGCAAAAACCAAGCAATGAGGTCGAAGGAATTGTCTGTAGAGCTCCGAGACAGGATTGTGTCGAGGCACAGATCTGGGGAAGGGAACAAAAAAAAACTCCTGCAGCATTGAAGGTCCCTAAGAACACAGTGGCCTCCATCATTCTTAGATGGAATACTCTTCCTAGAGCTGGTCACCGGGCCAAACTGAGCGCTTGGGGGAGAAGGCCCTTGGACAGGGAGGTGACCAAAAACCTGATGGTCACTCTGACAGAGCTCCAAAGTTCCTCTGTGGAGATGGGAGAACCTTCCAGAAGGACAATCATCTCTTCAGCACTCCACCAATCAGACCTTTATGGTAGAGTGGCCAGATGGAAGCCACTCCTCAGTAAAAGGCACATGACAGCCTGCTTGGAGTTTGACCAAAGGCACCTTAAGGACTCTAAAACCATGAGAAACAAGATTCTCTGGCTTGATGAAACCAAGATTGAACTCATTGGCCTGAATGCCAAGAGTCACGTCTGGACGAAACCTAGCACCATCCCCACGGTGAAGCATGGTGGTGGCAGCACCATGCTGTGGGGATGTTTTTCAGCAGCAGGGACTGGGATACTAGTCAGGATTGAGGGGAATATTAACAGAGCAAAGTGCAGAGAGATCCTTGATGAAAGACCTGCTTCAGAGCGCTCAGGATCTCAGACTGGGGAAAAGGTTCACCATCCAACAGGACAACGACCTTAAGCACACAACTAAGGCAACACAGTGTCTTCGGGACAAGTCTCTGAATGTCTTTCAGTGGCCCAGCCAGAGCCCAGACTTGAGCCCGATCTAAAATCTCTGGAGAGACATGAAAATAGCTGTGCAGTGATGTTCCCCATCAATCCTGACTGAGCTAGAGAGGATCTGCAGAGCAGAATGGGAGAAACTCCCCAAATGCAGGTGTGCCAAATAAATTTGCTAAATGAAAGGGGGAAAAATAATTGAATCAATTTTAGAATAAGGCTTTAAACAAAATGTGGAAAAAGTCAAGGGGTCTGAATACTTTCCAAATGCACTGTATACAGCAACAGCTTTCCCAAAAGCATTCCTGTCTTTTCTGTAGATGTTACATCCCTGTATTGCTACTGCTGTGTCAAAGGAATTATCTCAGTGAGTTTCAGAGATGAACAGTACAGAGCATTCCAAATTCAATAGGCAGGCAAATGAACAAAAAACGTTTTCAAATAAAAACTATTCCAGAAAATGTCAAAGCGTATATAACGCCCCTCCAAGAGACTGTCAACCAATCGCGTTCACATTGCTGCTGTGACACGCAGTTCCTAAGCTAATTCTCACGATAATCCCTTTTTAAAATCAGGGTATGAGTCGAGAAACATGCCTATTTTCCTTTAAAGTACGTAATGTTATGATTGCAAAGCTATACGATATTATAGAGAACACGTTAATTATCTCACATCTCTGAAAATATTTGTAATGTTGTGCTTCTTGTCCACATATGGTAATTCATGCCAATGTTCTTTTCTTTAAGATGTTAATACAAATCGAAAGGAGTTTCCAAAATCCTAATTTCTGAAAGTATTTCTGGTGATAGCAAGTGATAGTGACACACAAGCTAGGTCTATTTGAAACATTGCCATCCCATGGCAGCATTTACCAGCCACCTGGTTCAGAATTTTAAAACCACATAAAAAAAATATTTAAAACACAATTATATTTTTGCCCAAAGTTAAGATATAAATGATTCAAACTGAACATAATTCAGGCTGGTTGTAATTTAAGGCTATTTTAGTTGGAGTCAAAGATGGTTTTCACTTTTCAAACAGGTTTGTTATTTTATTTCAGTTTACTAAATAGTTTTCCCCTAATTACTTTTTCTATAATAAGCATGGAGGTTTCCCCTATCAACCAGTCATAGGTACTGGAGACAAAGTGCCTCGTAAACTAGCTGGGAATGGGACAGACGGAACCCTTCTGTGGTAACAGACAGGGGCGATTTCCAATCAAATATAATTCCCAGGAATGGGGTTCATATGAACCACAGAGACTGTGTGTGGGATAATAACATGGCTGTGTCCAATCCTGCTTGTTCCCTGGACTCTGCTACGAACCACCAATCTCCAACAGGGCCCTTAACCTGTATCACTAGACACCTCATAGTGAGCTAGAGGTAGGAATCAGCAATGAATCCCAATAATGAGACACCTCTGGGGAGGGGTGTCAGTAACATTTTCAAAAAAATATATACAGTTGGGCAAAAAAGTATTTATTCAGCCACCAATTGTGCAAGTTCTCCCACTTAAAAATATGAAAGGCCTGTAATTTTCATCATAGGTACACTTCAACTATGACAGACAAAATGAGAAAAATAAATCCAGAAAATCACATTGTAGGATTTTTAATGAATTTATTTACAATTTATTTGGTCACCTACAAACAAGCAAGATTTCTGGCTCTCACAGACCTGTAACTTCTTCTTTGAGAGGCTCCTCTGTCCTCCACTCGTTACCTGTATTAATGGCACCTGTTTGAACTTCTTAGCAGTATAAAAGACACCTGTCCACAACCTCAAACAGGTGGGTTTACCTAAGTGAATTCTTCAAGAAACAGATGGGTACATAACATCATTAATGTATAAGTCCTGTAGGAGCTAACCATTATTAAGGAGAGCAAAAGCATTAAATATAAATAGGTCTAGTTGCCAGGCTGAAGTAGCAAGGACATGCACATTAAGAGAAGATGACACCCAGACTATACTCTATTTTTGAAAGAGTACATTATCCAAGACCATATGTACATTTATGACAGCTGGACATACTATGGTCAGCAGGATGCAGGAAGAAAGATCGAAGCAAGATAACTGATGACTAACACGTGAAACATAAGCATGCAATGCAAACATTATTTTTAAGACGTGAAAAGGGTTCTACCATCGTTATAAACTAACCAAAAGCAGATATTAGCGTTAGTGGGCGTGAACTAGCTCTGAGATGAGAAGAAAATGGAGAAAGGTCAAGGGAAGCTATTTTTATAGATAGATGGAGGGGACTCTATACGTTATGCAAAGACAGAATCCTATAAAGGCAGGACTCTGTAATATGAGAATTGGGTCTCTTTCCATGGAGGGGCTCAGCCCTGTTATGTTTGTGATAAGGTCCTTCCATGGATTGGCTCAGTTTTGCTACTTTGTATTATAGTGTATATTGAATTCACAAATTCTTGTAAGAGTGTTATATTTCTGAGACGATTCTCCACAACAGTCCCAAAATGGATGTAACAACTGCTGATTGCCCCTTTAAGACTACATACAGTGCCTTGCGAAAGTATTCGGCCCCCTTGAACTTTGCGACCTTTTGCCACATTTCAGGCTTCAAACATAAAGATATAAAACTATTTTTTTGTGAAGAATCAACAAGTGGGACACCATCATGAAGTGGAACGACATTTATTGGATATTTCAAACTTTTTTAACAAATCAAAAACTGAAAAATGTGGCGTGCAAAATTATTCAGCCCCTTTACTTTCAGTGCAGCAAACTCTCTCCAGAAGTTCAGTGAGGATCTCTGAATGATCCAATGTTGACCTAAATGACTAATGATGATAAATACAATCCACCTGTGTGTAATCAAGAGGTCCGTTAAAAGCGCAGAGAGCATCATGAAGAACAAGGAACACACCAGGCAGGTCCGAGATACTGTTGTGAAGAAGTTTAAAGCCGGATTTGGATACAAAAAGATTTCCCAAGCTTTAAACATCCCAAGGAGCACTGTGCATGCTATAATATTGAAATGGAAGGAGTATCAGACCACTGCAAATCTACCAAGACCTGGCCGTCCCTCTAAACTTTCAGCTCATACAAGGAGAAGACTGATCAGAGATGCAGCCAAGAGGCCCATGATCACTCTGGATGAACTGCAGAGATCTACAGCTGAGGTGGGAGACTCTGTCCATAGGACAACAATCAGTCGTATATTGCACAAATCTGGCCTTTATGGAAGAGTGGCAAGAAGAAAGCCATTTCTTAAAGATATCCATAAAGAGTGTTGTTTAAAGTTTGCCACAAGCCACCTGGGAGATACACCAAACATGTGGAAGAAGGTGCTCTGGTCAGATGAAACCAAAATTTAACTTTTTGGCAACAATGCAAAACGTTATGTTTGGCGTAAAAGCAACACAGCTCATCACCCTGAACACACCATCCCCACTGTCAAACATGGTGGTGGCAGCATCATGGTTTGGGCCTGCTTTTCTTCAGCAGGGACAGGGAAGATGGTTAAAATTAATGGGAAGATGGATGGAGCCAAATACAGGACCATTCTGGAAGAAAACCTGATGGAGTCTGCAAAAGACCTGAGACTGGGACGGAGATTTATCTTCCAACAAGACAATGATCCAAAACATAAAGCAAAATCTACAATGGAATGGTTCAAAAATAAACATATCCAGGTGTTAGAATGGCCAAGTCAAAGTCCAGACCTGAATCCAATCGAGAATCTGTGGAAAGAACTGAAAACTGCTGTTCACAAATGCTCTCCATCCAACCTCACTGAGCTCGAGCTGTTTTGCAAGGAGGAATGGGAAAAAATTTCAGTCTCTCGATGTGCAAAACTGATAGAGATATGCGACTTACAGCTGTAAGTCAAAAGGTGGCGCTACAAAGTATTAACTTAAGGGGGCTGAATAATTTTGCACGCCCAATTTTTCAGTTTTTGATTTGTTAAAAAAGTTTGAAATATCCAATAAATGTCGTTCCACTTCATGATTCTGTCCCACTTGTTGTGGAGGACGAGGAACTGCAGGCCCCTCACCCAGCGTCTTGAGTCCAGAATAGCTCGTATCGTGTACGCCGGGGAGCCCTCGATGTCCAGAGGGGGCGGAGGGACCTCCAGAACCTCACCTTCCTGCATGGGACCAGCTACCACCGGCCTGAGGAGAGACACATGAAACGAGGGGTTAATGCAATAATACGAAGGAAGTAATAATAGATAACAAACCTTGTTTATTCTCCTCACGACTTTAAATGGCCCTACACACTGCGGACCCATCTTCCGGCAGGGCAAGTGGAGGGGCAGGCCTTAGTGTTGAGGGAACCTGGTCGATACGAGATCGTAAAACGAAATCTGGTGAAATACATGGCCCACCTTGCCTGACGAGGATTCAGTCTCCTAGCTGATCGGATATACTCCAGGTTACGGTGGTCAGTCCGGATGAGGAAAGGGTGCTTAGCCCCCTCAAGCCAGTGTCTCCACACCTTCAGAGCCTTAACCATAGCCAACAACTCCCTGTCCCCCACATCATAATTCCGCTCCGCTGGCCCGAGCTTCTTCGGGAAAAAAAGCACAGAGGCGGAGCTTCGGTGGCGCACCCGAGCGCTGTGAGAGCACCGCTCCAACCCCGGCCTCAAATGCCTCCACCTCTACTATGAACGCCAAAGAAGGGTCCGGATGTGCCAACACCGGCGCCTCAGTGAACAGCGCCTTCAACCTACGGAAAGCTCCGTCCGCCTCTGCTGACCACTGCAAACGCACCGGCCTCCCCTTCAGCAGTGCGGTAATGGGAGCTGCTACCTGACCAAAACCCCGGATAAACCTCCGGTAGTAATTGGCAAACCCTAAGAACCGCTGCACCTCCTTTACCGTGGTCGGAGTCGGCCAATTACGCACGGCCTTGACGCGGTCACCCTCCATTACCACCCCCGAGCTGGAAATGCGATAATCCAGGAAGGAAACGGCTCGTTTAGAAAACTCACATTTCTCCGCCTTCACGTACAGTTCATGCTCCAGCAGTTGCCCAAGAACCTTACGCACCAGAGACACATGCGCGTGTAGCGGAGTACGTCAAAATATCGTCAATATACACCACCACACCCTGTCCGTGCAGGTCTCTGAGAATCTCGTCAACGAAGGATTGAAAGATAGCTGGAGCATTCTTTAACCCGTACGGCATGACAAGGTACTCATAATGGCCAGATGTGGTACTAAATGCGGTTTTCCACTCATCTCCCTCCCGAATATGCACCAGATTATACACGCTCCTGAGATCCAGTTTCGTGAAAAACTGCGCTCCGTGAAATGATTCCACTGCCGTAGCAATGAGAGGGAGTGGGTAACTAAAACCCACCGTGATGGAATTGAGACCTCGATAATCAATACACGGACGCAAACCACCATCCTTTTTTTTCACAAAAAAGAAACGCGAGGAGACGGGTGACATGGAGGGCCGAATGTACCCCTGTCACAGAGCTTCCATGACATTTGTCTCCATAGCCAACGTCTCCTCCTGGGATAAAGGATACACATGACTCCTGGGGAGTGCAGCGTTTACCTGGAGGGTTATCACACAAAAGCTCTGAGAGCTCTCAGAGCTTTGAAGCTCTGTTTCCCATTGTCTCCTTATATGGCTGTGAATGCGCCGGGAATGAGCCTGCCCTTTCTATCGTTTCTCCAAGGTGTCTGCAGCATTGTGACGTATTTGTAGGCATATCATTGGAAGATTGGCCATAAGAGACTACATTTACCAGGTGTCCGCCCGGTGTCCTTTGTCTAAGTTGGTGCGTAATCTACAAGCTGCACGCAGTCATCCAGTGATTGAGAGGAGAGAGGAGGCTTTCAACGAACGATATATCATGAAGAGATATGTGAAAAACACCTTGGATTGATTCTAAACAACGTTTACCATGTTTCAGTCGATATTATGGAGTTAATTTGGAAAAAAGTTCGGCGTTTTGAAGACTGAATTTTCGTTTTTTTTTTGGTAGCCAAACGTGACGCACCAAACGGAGCAATTTCTCCTAAACAAATAATCTTTCAGGAAAAACAGAGCATTTGCTATCTAACTGAGAGTCTCCTCATTGAAAACATCTGAAGTTCTTCAAAGGTAATGATTTTATTTGAATGATTCTGGTTTTTGTGAAAATGTTGCCTGCTAATGCTAATGCTACGCTAGCTGCGCTAGCTGTTACACAAATGCTTGTTTTGCTATGGTTGAGAAGCATATTTTGAAAATCTGAGATGACAGTGTTGTTAACAAAAGGCTAAGCTTGAGAGCTAGCATATTCATTTCATTTGCGATTTTCATGAATAGTTAACGTTGCGTTACGGTAATGAGCTTGAGGCTGTATTCACGATCCCGGATCCGGGATGGCTCGACGCAAGAAGTTAACTAACGGAATCATCAACCTCTGAGCGAGTCCGCGATCTATAAAGTTCCCAGCTGCGCCTGAATCGACTAGCGCCTTATGCTGGAGAGAGGCAAAAAATTTAAGGAAACATATTAATAAAAACATGTGACCAACAGGAAACTCTGGGAGAGTGTGGTGCTGACTCACCTGGGGTAACCGAGGAGTGTTCTACCTGCCCTCTCGACTCCCAGATGAACTCCTCCAGCACCGACCTGAAGTGTGCCCTCTCCGGCCACAACTGGTACAGGAGGAGCCTCCTCCTCCGATCTCCCTAGATGCAGCCCCTCCTAGCTTCATCAGGATAGGAGCGGGAGGGTCAGGAGGTGGAACTAACAAGACCCTTTCAGAACGTCCGCGAGCAACTAGCAGATGGTCTAACCAGATCGACAGGTCTATCAGTTCATCCAGGCTGAGCGTAGTGTCCCGACATGCCAGCTCCCTGTGGACGTCCTCTCTCAGGCTACACCTGTAATGGTCTATCAGGGCCCTGTTGTTCCACCCTGCTCCAGCGGCCAAGGTCAGGAAATCCAGCACAAAGTCCTGCGCGCTCCTCGTCCCCTGCCGGAGATGGAACAACCTCTCACCCGCCGCTCGGCCCTCCGGAGGATGATCGAACCCGGCCCGGAAATGGCGGGTGAACTCCAGGTAGTCGCCCCTCGCTGAGTCGGGCCCGTTCCAGACAGCATTGGCCCACTCCAGGGCTCTTCCCGTAAGGCAAGAGACGAGGACGCTCTCCTCGCCCGAGGGAGCCGGCCGAACGTTGGCCAGGTAGAGATCTAGTTGTAGTAGAAATCTCTGGCACCCCGCCGCCGCTCCATTGTACTCCTTCGGAGGCGTAATGCGCAGAGCGCTGGTACCGGATCCCGCTGGTCCGATGCGATGGAGGATGGACGTGTGAAGAAGAACTCTCTTCTCCATCGTGGGGAGAGGGGTGGTCGCTGCTCCTGCTGACTCCATACTAGTTGCGGGCTTCTGTAACGCTCAATGAATGAATGGGTGTGGAGTCAGGCGCAGAGAGCAAAGGATTCGGGAAAAACATGCTTTAATGTCCAAAAATACACAGGAACAAAAATAGTATACCCAACACAGGAGTAACTATAAAACAAAATAGTACCCTGATGTGAAATACTAGGACAGCGAGAAAACCCAACAAAAACACTAACACCTCTCAGACATACAGGAGAACAAGCCCGCACAAACAGATGCGGGCTAAACTAACTTAAATAACCCCACCCTAACAACCAAACAATAAACAGGTGAAACCAATTAGACAAAACCAAACAAACACAGAACAAAGGATCGGTGGCAGCTAGTAGACCGGCGACGACGACCGCCACCCGAACAAGAAGGGGAGCCACCTTTGGTAATATTTGTGACAGATTGAAACATTTTGGTTGCCATCTGCCAGGGACACTACACCGTCTGAAATAAAGGCTGAAAAATCACAGTGGGAAGACTGAGAATCAAACTCAACGAGTGGCTGAAAAAGCTCACCCTGGTGGTCAGAGGCTGTAACAGGAGCTGCCATAACAGCAGGTTTAACTTGACCTGACTTTTTTGATTTAAGCAGAGTACAATCTTTCTTCCAATGTCCTTCAACTAAACAGTAGCGATAGGTATTAGCATTAATCGGTGCTTTAAGTCCTCCAGACCCAAACTTCTGCTGAGGCCGTTGGAAAGAAGTTCCAAAAAAAGGTGACCTACTATTCCTAGGAGTAAAGTTTATGGTACATGTCACTGTTTGACTCAAAATGGCTTTTATGTGTTAGCCTGTACTCATCTGCAAGGATTGCTGCACCACTTGGAGACTTAACTTTACGTTCATTCATGTATGTAGCAACCTGGTCAGACAGAATTTTTGAACTGTTCTAACACAATTAGACAGACCCTCAAATGTACTAACTTCAGAAGCTGTACACCAAAGATTAAATGGAGAAGTCAAAATCACGAACAAACTCAGAACAGGTTTGTGAATTTAACTTTTTCATGTAACGAAAACGTTGACGATATGCCTCTGGCACAAGCTCGTAGACCTTCAGAACTGCTGATTTAACTTTCGCAAAAACTTTACTGTCAGCTACACTCATTGCTGCAAAAGACTCATGTGCTTTACCTGTAACTACACATTGCAGCAACATAGTCATGTCAAAAATCTGACCAAGCCCTAGCTTCCGCAATACGCTCAAATAAAGCAAAGTATGTGTCTCGATCTGACTCATCAAATTTAGGCAACAAACAAAGACTCTGTGAAACATCAAACTGTAGTAGTCCTTCTGGTCTATTAGTGTGATTGAGAAATGCTATCTCCAACTGCATTTGCAACAGCTCCCTCTACTGCTCAAAAGTTAATGAAGGGCTAGTCTGAAAACTTGCACCCTCACTACTAGCAGACTGACCCCAAAAAAACACCCATTTCTCTAAGAACCTGCTTTAATCTAGTTAACAGTCTCTTTATTTTATTTTTATCAACAATCTCAATCTGATAATTGCTGCTCCTTAGTACACAACTCTAAGGCTACCTCTGAAGGAGCTTGAAAAAAACTACTCAGAATGGAAGACATTTTCCTCAACCAATACAACTATTACAAATGCTCCAAAAAACATGAACCCAGAATGACAGCATTTGAGTTAAGGACAGGAGCCACACCCCACTATGGAAAAAACAACCAGAAACTGGCTCTACCCACGTTCACTACAAAGCAATAATCAAATAAGCCAAATTACAAATAAACAAACATATCAATAATAAGACAAAGACAATCTAGACAAAACCTTAACCAACTATAACAAAATACTAAAGTAAGACTAATGTACAATTAACTTTAACTTACAGATGAGCCCCCACTTGTCACAGGTGGGCTCATAGCCTGTGGCAAAAATGAGGGGACACGAACAACAGGTATAGGCCAATCAAAAAGGTTCTTTATTGTAAACCAAAACTATTAACTTTAAACAAAGAAAAAGGTATGAGGTGTGAAAGTATCATAATGTAAGGTGTATGTAAAGTGCAGGGATGCATGAATCTGTGTGAATATGACTGAGTGAAAACTAAGTAAAACTACAAAAGGAACAAACAAACAGGATCATACCTGGAGGAGCAGAGAGAGAGACAAGAATGATTAGTGAAGCAGTTTAAATACCCTGAGCCCAGGTGACTCCAATCACTAACAACCCTCCTCTGCCTGCAGGAGGAACCACCCCTGCACTGCAGAGGAAGGGCCGTGACAAAGAGTACAACAACTTCAGGTGAGATATCTGCATTATTATCAGGATTATAAGAAGAGTACAACAACTTCAGGTGAGATATCTGCATTATTATCAGGATTACAAGAAGAAACAACAACTAGAGGTGAGATATCTGCATTATTATCAGGATTACAAGAAGAAACAACAACTAGAGGTGAGATATCTGCATTATTATCAGGATTACAAGAAGAAACAACAACTAGAGGTGAGATATCTGCATTATTATCAGGATTACAAGAAGAAACAACAACTAGAGGTGAGATCTGCATTATTATCAGGATTACAAGAAGAAACAACAACTAGAGGTGAGATATCTGCATTATTATCAGGATTACAAGAAGAAACAACAACTAGAGGTGAGATATCTGCATTATTATCAGGATTACAAGAAGAAACAACAACTAGAGGTGAGATATCTGCATTATTATCAGGATTACAAGAAGAAACAACAACTAGAGGTGAGATATCTGCATTATTATCAGGATTACAAGAAGAAACAACAACTTCAGGTGAGATATCTGCATTGTTATCAGGATTTCTCATATTCATATTGTTGTGACATCACTTCTATTATTAAATGATCTTTGCCTTTTATAGACTCTGTGGAACAATGATTCCAAGCACCTCCCTCCTTTTGAAGTTTCCAGTCTGTTATTCAAACTCAATCAGCATGACAGAGTGATCTCCAGCCTTGTCCTCCTCAACACTCACACCTGTGTTAACGAGAGAATCACTGACATGATGTCAGCTGGTCCTTTTGTCGCAGGGCTGAAATGCAATGGAAATGTTTTTTGGGGGATTCAGTTAATTTGCATGGAAAAGAGGGACTAATTAATAATAATAATAATAATAATTGCGATTAATTTCAATTCATCTGATCACTCTTCATAACATTCTGGAGTGTATGCAAATTGCCATCATACAAACTGAGGCAGCAGACTGTGTGAAAATGTATATTTGTGTCATTCTCAAAACTTTTGGCCACGGCTGTACAATGTTAAAACATTCCACATTGTGACATCATTAAAATACTCCTACTACAATATTAAAACATTCTACATTGTGACATTAATTCATTGATATCATGAAACAACTCCATGTATTTTCTGATGTTTAGTCAGAGATCTTTAATCAGATTATCTTTTGTCACATTGATCACAGCTTTAAGATTTCTCCCCTGTGTGTGTTCTCTGGTGTACAATCAGATGGCTAGATGTAGTAAAACTCTTCCCACATTGATCACAGCTATAAGGTTTCTCTCCTGAGTATTTTCTCTGGTGTGATACCAGGTTGCTTGACTGAGTAAAACTCTTCCCACATTGATCACAGCTATACGGTTTCTCTCCAGTGTGAATTCTCAGGTGTACTTTTAGTGAATTTGATCTTAAGTAACTCTTCCCACAATCAAAACAGTGGTGAGGTTTCTCTCTGTGTACTCAATGGTGTATTTTAAGATCTGATGAATATTTGCAACATTTCCCACAGTCAGAGCAGTGGTGAGATTTCTTCCCTGTGGGTCTCTGCTGGGGTTTCTTGAGGTGTCCTGATCTGGAGACTCTTCTCTGCCTCGTCAGCATCATG
Source organism: Oncorhynchus tshawytscha (assembly GCF_018296145.1). Taxonomy (NCBI): domain Eukaryota; kingdom Metazoa; phylum Chordata; class Actinopteri; order Salmoniformes; family Salmonidae; genus Oncorhynchus; species Oncorhynchus tshawytscha. The sequence continues at coordinate 17,991,446 of NC_056435.1, forward strand.
ATGTTGTTGAAGCTCCCCAGAGGATCCACTATAGTCACGTCTCTCTCCTGTGTGAATGACAAAGTCAGACAGATGGTTAAAGTCCCACACAAGCAGAAATCCACTGTAAAAGGTGATGCCAACAGCGTAGCCATGATGTTGTACAACAATTGACGTCTGAAATGAATGTTACAATTATTTGACAATTGTCTTAAGACAGTCAAGTCAGAAACTATAGTCACATTTTGTCTTGTTTTAACATTAGTAGTAACATTGATGATTGTAGGCTAGAAATAAGTTAAAGTTGCTGAAATCCTAAACAGTGTGCCATACAACGTTTGGTCTCCAATATAGGCCCCTATCTGTGTTTAATAAAATGAGCGCATGAGGGCGATGCACACACAATTTGGTTGCAGAACCTCCTCCATGCTAATGCAGAAACCACTAGTTATACCAATACCATAGACCTACTGTATGACCCATAATTTCCCCTAACAACAACATAGACCTACGGTATGACCCATAATTTCACCTAACAACAACATAGACCTACTGTAGGACCCATAACTTCACCTAACAATAACATAGACATAGGACTATAAAGCATTTAATATTTCAGGTAAAACATGGAAACTAAAATGTTGTTGTCATGACATTTCATAACCTGATCACCAGATAATTTTGTGAATAATCCCACTAGGCTACTCTGTAATGTGTTGTCATTCTAAATGTCAAAACAGACAAACGAGACCCTACTGTAAATCAAGCAGACAATAACACAATATAAACATCAATTTGTTAGGGATGTTGGATCCAACGTGGAGCACGGCATAACTGTCTTTACCAGAGTAATAAATGAAGAAGCACTTTGGTGGTTGTTGCATGTCGTGATGTTTTTCATGTGACTGTCATTCAGAAAATGATTTCCTGGATCAGCTGATGATAGTTGAACATGTGACTGTAACTAAATTGCTACAGTATTAAGAATGATGTGTAATTATTCAAGAACCACATAAATGACAGTATCCATTTGGATGTTGTCAATAAAGTTAAGGTGACTCTCGGTTAGAACCATTGGATTTTGCAGACTGAAATTATTTCTTGCCCATGAAAACTATTTTCCCAGCGTAACATAAGGAGCCTCTAAATGTTACGTAGTTCGAGTGCATTTCAGAATACAAAAAAACTGTCCGACAGCAAGATCCCGTATTTAAGTTGAAGTTCATCATATGACAAGCGTAATGTTATGACTATAACTACTGTTCCCTGAAGGAGGGAAACTAGGTACAACATACTATTAAATTCACGCCTCGCTGGAAGCCCTGCCTTCCACAGGTGATGAGCTTGAGGCTCGGATTTATTCCTTAAATGTAATAACGCTCTTCACCGACCCAGGAAAGTGAGGGAACAAACAGGTGCTGTACATCGTATCCCTCCTTCAGGGAAGAGTAATTATAATCAAAAGTTACACTCCCTTTCAGTCGGTCAACTTCGGTAAAACATGCTATGGGGAAATACAATCATTTCCCATGCCGACCCAAACGGATACTAAATGAAATGGCCCATGGCAGACCACCCAGACCTGACACCGCAAGATGTGCCAGTTTTGTCAATTTATTATTTGTCTTTCGTTTGAAACACTCCTGTCAATGTTGAGTAAGGACACACACCTGATTATACATATAGAAGTAGGACTAGTCTACCTGGCATGCACGCAAATGTAGGCCTATAAATGTGCCCATTTGGGATGTCTGATAGTATTTCTGATTGTCTTAACGCACCACCACTAATGAGTTGTGGAGCTTCTCAAAGTAATTTTTTCTTCACCTCAAACAGCAAGTAAACAAAGTATAATTAAAATCAATTGCGAATGACAATAGTTCCTCAAAGTATTTTCATAAAATATTTCCAGCTCTCGCACTTTCGATAACCACTCAGCATAAAAGGGAAAAATATAATGAGCTGATCCAGTGGAAATATCATAAAATACCTGATTACTTCTTATCCTTTGCACAAATAGCTGACAGCTGTGTCTGTCCCGAACTCACTGGCGTGTGAAACTCTTGAGGGCCCAGAATATTTTATATAATGTTGCAAACATACTATATCGAGTTTTGGGCAGACTGACCCAGTTGATAGTTGATACAATGTTTCAAGTTCGTTGTAGACAGGCCATGTGCAGCAAATATGATTTATCAAGATATTTTCTACCTGCAGGCTGCAATGTTTTTATTTCTTTGCTTTAATGTAGACTATTTTTACATAGTTGGCAATGGCAATAAAAGTTCCTTTTAGATTTGTATAATTTTCATTTAGATTTAGATAGAATGTAGATTAATCACAGACAATAATTTTGAGATACTATTATAAATTAACTTAAACTGTTCCGAGAAAATGTGCATATGAAAATCCTAACTGGCACGCAGATCAGTAGAAATGGTAAGATAAATTGGCACTCCAAATGGTAAAGGTTGCCGACCACTGGTGTGGCTCATTACCGGAAACTTCACAGCAGAATTTCTCTCCTTCTGAATAGGTTATCTTGATCTCTGGCTCCCTCTAGTTATTTGTGTGTCTTAATTATTTGATCAAACAGCGCGCTTAAAGCATCAGACCAGTTCAGTACTGCCATGACTGTCCTGATCAGGTCAGGTTACAGGAGACCACAACCCTACAGAATATCTCTCAACCCCAACAGAGGAGGAGAGATCTAGGGGTCTGAAGATGTGGGGGTTTTGTGACCCCTCACGCCCCTGGTAAATCTCAGGCCACAGACAAATTCCTTTGTCCTGTTACTATGGAGAACCAGCCTCAGAACATTAAACATGAAATAAAGGTACTTTGGAACAATGGTTTCCGTCAGCCACAATGGTGGTCATGACGATAGATGGAATATGAAAATGTATGTCATTTTTGTTTTGTTATTAAAGGTTAATAGATGACATTATTACGAAAACGTTGTAACATCAACAGTTTTCCTAGTATATGTTTGATGTTTATACATTGTTCGTTGTGTGGAAAATGTCCAAATCAAATGGAATGTTTTGGTAAAGATGAAATGTGAAGTTAGTTGTCTAAAATTGGATTTGAGAAAAACCTAGACCTTGCTCTTAACTTGGTACGCCCAGAGAATTGCCCTAAAGGCGGTTACGCCCACTTCTGACCCAAGGGTATAAAACCTGTGAGTAAAGAATTTACAGACAAGACTACGTGACCCAAGCTGCAGCTAAGGTCTAAAAGGTCAACGAACCCAGAACACAACACAAGTTTGAAGACAAAGAAATCTTTAACTACCCAAGCTACGGATGAGTAGCTGTGTCTAAGCGGGTGAATTCAAGCCGGACCCCCTAGCATCCAATCCCAGCGAATCGTGGTATCTAAACGGTTTCATTCCTATGCTGTGAGCTCTGAGCTACAGAGCGGTCTGTCCTCAGAAGACCCCTTCCAGAGCAAGGGAACAGACTCCTAAGCAAAAAGGAGTACGACCAGAAAGGTGCGCCGGAGAAGTGCGTCATCGAGCAGCCTGAACTGTCCCCTGAACAGTCCACGCAGAGAATCCTCGGAGGTCTTCCCCATGTAATTACATCATCATATTCTGACCCATACAAGCAGCAGTTTGGGGCAAGGCTAGGGTTAGAATAGCATAGCTGACAAATTCACCCAAATATATATTTCTCTCGTGTACTGTCTTTTTTCTCTCTCTCTTTGAAATCCCCATTTTGGGTAACACGCGCCATAGTGTGTTGGCCCGTTATACTAAATTCTAATCAATAGCCTATAATGTGTTTTGTCTATGTGTATCTTTTATCATTGTTTTAGCTTTCTAGTCAATAGATATTCAACTAAGATTAGTGTGGTACGATCTCATTGGTGAGACCCGGGTCAGTGCAGATTTACGGACTATACGACTTTCAGAACGAGATTGTAGAGGTAACTGGTTAATTAGCGGCTGTTGTAAAATCGATATTCTGATATTCTTTGAGTTCAGTTGGGAAATAGAAACTCAATAAAAACTAGTTTTCCCATGGTGCCCCAGGTTAATGAGTTAATAATTGCTTGATACAGTTAATCACGCAATTAGAAACTTTTAATCATTCGTCACATTAACTAATACAATGTCACAACAGTACATATAGTTGATTTTATTAAAACACATGGGTTTGTCAATACAGTGGGGCAAAAAAGTATTTAGTCAGCCACCAAGTTCTCCCACTTAAAAAGATGAGAGAAGCATGTAATTTTCATCATAGGTACACTTCAACTATGACAGACAAAATGAGGAAAGAAAAATCAAGAAAATCACATTGTAGGATTTTTAATGAATTTATTTGCAAATTATGGTGGAAAATAAGTATTTGGTCACCTACAAACAAGCAAGATTTCTTGCTCTCACAGACCTGTAACTTCTTCTTTAAGAGGCTCCTCTGTCCTCCACTCGTTACCTGTATTAATGGCACCTGTTTGAACTTGTTATCAGTATAAAAGAGACCTGTCCACAACCTCAAACAGTCACACTCCAAACTCCACTATGGCCAAGACCAAAGAGCTGTCAAAGGACACCAGAAACAAAATTGTAGACCTGCACCAGGCTGAGAAGACTGAATCTGCAATAGGTAAGCAGCTTGGTTTGAAGAAATACAATACCACTGATAATCTCCCTCGATCTGGGGCTCCACACAAGATCTCACCCAGTGGGGTCAAAATGATCACAAGAACGGTGAGCAAAAATCCCAGAACCACACGGGGGACCTAGTGAATGACCTGCAGAGAACTGGGACCAAAGTAACAAAGCCTACCATCAGTAACACACTACGCCGCCAGGGACTCAAATCCTGCAGTGCCAGACGTGTCCCCCTGCTTAAACCAGTACATGTCCAGGCCCGTCTGAAGTTTGCTAGAGAGCATTTGGATGATCCAGAAGAAGATTGGGAGAATGTCATATGGTCAGATGAAACCAAAATATAACTTTTTGGTAAAAACTCAACTCGTCGTGTTTGGAGGACAAAGAATGCCGAGTTGCATCCAAAGAACACCATACCTACTGTGAAGCATGGGGGTGGAAACATCATGTTTTGAGGCTGTTTTTCTGCAAAGGGACCAGGACGACTGATCCGTGTAAAGGAAAGAATGAATGGGGGCATGTATCGTGAGATTTTGAGTGAAAACCTCCTTCCATCAGCAAGGGCATTGAAGATGAAACGTGGCTGGGTCTTTCAGCATGACAATGATCCCAAACACACCGCCCGGACAACGAAGGAGTGGCTTCATAAGAAGCATTTCAAGGTCCTGGAGTGGCCTAGCCAGTCTCCAGATCTCAACCCCATAGAAAATCTTTGGAGGGAGTTGAAAGTCCGTATTGCCCAGCAACAGCCCCAAAACATCACTGCTCTAGAGGAGATCTGCATGGAGGAATGGGCCAAAATACAAGAAACAGTGTGTGAAAAACTCGTGAAGACTTACAGAAAACGTTTGACCTCTGTCATTGCCAACAAAGGGTACATAACAAAGTATTGAGATAAACTTTTGTTATTGACCAAATACTTATTTTCCACCATATTTTGCAAATAAATTCATTAAAAATCCTACAATGTGATTTTCTGGATGTTTTTTTTTTCCATTTTGTCCATCATAGTTGAAGTGTACCTATGATGAAAATTACAGGCCTCTCTCATCTTTTTAAGTGGGAGAACTTGCACAATTGGTGGCTGACTAATTACTTTTTTGCCCGACTGTATGTGTTGTTTTTGTCACACTGCTTTGCTTTATCTTGGCCAAGTCACAGTTGTAAATTAGAACTTGTTCTCAACTGGCCTACCTGGTTAAATAAAGGTTAAATAAAAATAACATTGTTGTTGAAATCAAATCAAGCTTTATTTTTACAGCATATTTTAGACATGAATGCAACACAATGGCTTCACAGGAAGAAAAAAAACAATGAAAATAAACAAATATTTAGTACACAACAAACAGACAACTAATGAGCACCCTAAGGAAATTCCATTGATTAAAATATTAATTGGATGATATATCCCAACCCATAATATAAGTTTGTTTTTTAGGAGGGGCTCTGAAAGACACTAAGAGGTTGTCCACTGAAAATTGACTAGTAACATAACTGGGACCTAAGACATCCACCATGAGACCCACTAAATCTGCCCAAGAAAAGGCAAAAAAAAGAAAAACCAATACCAAACTTAAAGACAGGAAGCAAACCAAAAAGGTGGTTAAAATAATTTATTACAATCAATACCATTCATACTATTACAAAATCATAATTCTCATTCATTCTTAATTAATTCTATTTACAAAAACATCAAACAAAAACAAACCTGAGGGGAGCATCGTCCCTCCCCGTCATACCTAACCAATACCTAACCCTTTCCCTATCTCCCCTTCCCTAATCTATCCCCTTACCAAACTCACTCTAACACTCCCAGCCCTAAACCCCCTTTCCACCTCTCCCGTGCCGCATGCTTCCCCCACTTCCTCTCCTCCCTCTTCATCTTCCCCCTCAAATCACCTTCCACCCTTCTCACTATCCCTTCCACCCCCAATCTCTCCCTGTCTTGACTAAATTCTGCCTGGCTTCACACAGTCCCCTTTTAAAGAGACTCATGAGAAGCCAGAGCAGAAACCTGTCCCTATCCGTTCCCTTTGCTCTCCCTACGCCTCTCTCTAGCCTAGCCCATGTCAAAACAAAATCACTCCTAACCACACCTAGCATCACCCGTGCCCTAGCCCAGACTAGTCCGGCAAAGGCACAGTCCCAGAAGGCATGGCGCACAGTCTCCTCCCTGCCACAAGAGGATCTTGGACAGGTGGGGGATCGCACCAAACTATACCGGTACAAGATGGCACGTACCGGCAAGCGCTTATGGAGGCTCAACCAATTCAGGTCCTTGAGCCCGTTGTCCAGGCCCCGTGCCTGCACTCCCTCCCAGACCACTGACGAGATGCCCGCTACGGGCGCAGGACTCCCTGCCTGCCTGACCTCCTCGTACAGGTGCCTGTGGTCTAAACCTACTCGGGCAACTTCAACCTCGGGGTGCGCACGCAGCCACTTGGCCGCATGACCAAAGTGCCACGGCAGCTGTTCCGCCCGAGGACCCGTGTTAGACCACACCATTACGCTTCTCGCCTGATACGAGAAGAACACCCGCAGGAGGTAACCGGACGGGTGTATCACTGGCTGAGCAAGCTCCGCTAACAAGAAAGAAACAAAAATTGAGTCCAGCTTGAGGGGGAAATGTGGTACCCCCCTACCTCCCTCCCCGATGGGCCAGATCATGCGTGCCCTGGCGACCCACTCGCACCTGCCACTCCACATAAACTGAAACACAAGCCTCACTAGAGGCCTCCTCAGACAAGCCGGCAATGGGTAGATATATGCCAAATACAAAAGAGACGGCAACACATCCACCTTTAGGACCAGGACTTTGCCCATAAAAGACAAATACCTAGCCTTCCACATTGCTAGCTTCCTCTGTACCACTGCGATACGCATGTTCCAGTTTAGCGTCGCTGAGCCGGAGGTCTCAAAATGAACCCCGAGAATCCTCAGGGCCCCTTCACAGAGAGATAACCCCCCAGGCACATCCGTTCTACCGCGCCATCTTCCGAAAAACTTGACGGAAGACTTTGCATGGTTCAGAACTGCTCTCGACGCTCGTGCGAAATCCCCAAAGATGGCAAGGAACCTTGTCAGGCACGAGTCCTTGCACAACAGCAAGGAAGTGTCGTCGGCGTACTGCGTCATCTTAACACGCAGCCCACCGCTTCCAGGGATCAACAAGCCTTCCACCCCTGTGTCTGCCCTAATGGCAGCCCCCAGAGGCTCCATGTACAGAACGAAGAGGAGAGCCGAGAGTGGGCATCCCTGCCTGACCCCAGACGAGAGGTCAAAACGTCACCTAAGTGACTATTTACACTAACTCGACACCCCGCTCCGACATATAAAGTACGGATCCATCCTATAAACTTCTCCCCAAATCCTAATCTACCTAACACCCTGAATAGAAAAGATCTATTCACGCGATCAAAAGCTTTCGCCTGATCTAGCGCTGCTACCATTAAAGGCAGCCCTCTATCTTCAACCCAAGCGATGGAATCCCTGATCAACTGTAGGTTCCATCTTATAGAGCGGCCCTCTACCCCGCACGTCTGATCCTCGTGGACGACGTAGGGAAGGGCTGTGCGCAACCGGTCTGCTAAAACCTTTGCAAGAATCTTGTAATCTACGCACAGCATGGTCAATGGCCGCCAGTTGCCAAGGTCAGTTGCTTCCCCCTTCTTATAAAGAAGTGACAGCACACCTACAGCCATTGATCCCCCCGGGACCCCCGTCTCAAGGATGGCCTTCAAGACTTTGAGAACCACTGGTCCAAGTATACCCCAAAACTTGAGGTAAAACTCAGCCGGCAGCCCATCCATCCCAGGCACCTTCCCTTTTCCCATCCTCCTAAGAGCGCTCTCAACCTCTTCTAGTGAGATCTGGGCCTCCATCACGTCTCTAATGTCCTCTGGCAACCGCCGGGACAAGTGTTCTAAAAACACGTTTCCCTGCTCTACATCTATTTCCCTTTCCTTAAATAAACCTTGGAAATTACCAGTTGTCACCCTGACCATTTCCTCTGGTTTACTTACTATACTACCATTTTCTTCCCTAACTCCATGCATTACCTTCCTACTCTGCCTGGCCCTAACCGACTTAAAGAACATAGCGGAACAAGTCTCATTATGTTCTAGAAAGCCACTATGCGCACGCTCCAGGAAAGCTCGAGCCTTCTGCTCCTGCAGCTCCCTGAGCTGCGCCTTTAGGGCTGCGAATCTCTCCCAGTCAATCGACCCGCCGAGGTTGCCTGCCTCGTACTCGAGTTCAATTAACCTTTGGATACGATCCACCTCCCTCCTTTCCTCCCTTTTTTTTCCTTCTACAATATCCTATTATAAAAGCCCTAATCCTCACCTTAACTAAATCCCACCACTCTAACACCCCTCGCACATGGACCGGAGGCCGTCAAGCCTCCAAAAGAAACAAAAAAATGCGTCAACGAAAGCCTGCTCCTCCAGTATATCCCGATCTAACTTCCAGTACCCCCTACCGAAGAGGCAGACTGGCGACCCCACCTGCAGGAACACCCCGTCGTGATCCGTGAAGAAAACAGGCAACAGCCGCCCAGACAACTGACCCAAAGACCTGGATACAAAAATGTAGTCGAGCCTCCGCGCAACCCCCTGGAGTTGCGCCATGTAGGATCGACCATTGCCGGAGTAGTGTGCAGGCCACCATCAACCAGACCATGGCAAGCCATTAGCCCAGAGATGGCACCTGCACTGCTATCACCGCCTACCCCTAAATCTATATTAAAGTCTCCTCCTATCACCAAGTGCCTGTTTGTAACACACAGGGGCGCCAGACAGTCCACCATCTCCCTCCTGTCTGCCGCCACCTGTGGCCCATACACCCCAATTAACCTATATCTAGCTTCTCTAAACTTAACATCTATCCCCAAAACTCTACCCTGCATTATTACAAAAGTGTTCTCTATTTTAACCTCTCTATGCCCACACAAAATCCCTACTCCTGTTGAGTGCACCCCTCCTATGCCCCAAAAAGATTCCCCCTTATCCCACTCCCTCTTAAATCTACACACATCCCCACCATCCCTCAGGTGAACCTCCTGTAAAAAACAGAAATCAAACCCCACACCCTCTAAATAACAAAAAACCGCCCTCCTTTTAACATTATTCCTTAACACCCTAACATTTAGACTAAAAAAAGAAACAGAACTATTCATTTAATTATTAACAACAAATAAAAACCCCAAAAACCAAAAAAAAAAAAAAGGAGACTCACCCGATGCTCCCTGGTCCATCTCCACCGGCGGGGACGTCCTCTCCTCTCCTGACGCCCCCGTCCTCCATCCCAACCCATGACCCAGGCAGTGTGTTGGGTCCTCCCTCCCCACCCACCATCCCCCTCCCTGTTTGCCTCGGGGCTGCATGTAGGGGACCCCACCTCCTCAAACAGGAGTTGGGATCCCTCTAGCAAACAGCCCACCGACCCCTCACTGGAGTCATCCACTAAAATGCAAGGGGCTGAGGCAAACCGGGAGGACAAATTACCCTCCCCCCCCCTCCACACCCCCTCCCTCTCACTTCCTGCCAAGCTCCCCCTCTTCATCCCTTTCTTCTTTGGTGAAGGAGGTAGCGGGGAGACACAACGTCCCATCCCCGCTAACTCCTCCACCAAATCCCTCATTTCGACCTCGAGGAAGCCCGGCAGGCTGTCCCCCACTCCTTCCCCCATCTCCTCCCCCCCTCCCCCCCCTCCCACCTCCACTCCTCCCTCCTTCTCCGTCACTGTCCCTGTCACTGTCCCCGTTCCCTCTTCCACTCCTTCTCGCACCACTGTCCCCTTCACCGCTCCTTTACGTTCTTCTGCCTTCTTTTCCTTCTCTTCTTTTCCACTCTTTCCTTCTTCCCGCCTCTTTCTTCTCATTTCTTCCTTCTTTCCATCCTCTTCTCTTGCCTTCTTTTCCCCTGTGCCATCCGTACAATCCGCACGCATCCTTTCTTTCCTCCCCCCATCCCCCGCTCCCCCCCCAGCTGCAGACGCGTATGACCTGTGACGATCCGGGCAATCACGCCACAGGTGTTCTCTGGAGCCACACCCGTGGCAAGCCTTGGGCTCGTCACACTCCCTGGCCTCGTGCTCTTCCGACCCACAAAAACGACATTTCTTGTTACTGCACGAGGCCAGGGTATGGCCGCATACAACGCCTGCAGAACGGGGGCTGACGTGCATAGTATAGGGTTCCCCTGTCAGCCCCCAGGGAGAACATTGCCGGAGGATGGAGGTAGCCATCCACACTCTTCGGGGACTCCCTGAGTAACGCCTGGAAGCCTCTCTTCCCATTCCAGAAACCCAGGGAGTCCCTGAGGTACCTCGCTGAGGAGACATTGTCCATGTACCTCCCCAGAAAGGCCCTCACTTCTTCGTCCTTCACGTGCGGATTGTACATGGTTACGGTGACCACCCTGAAGTTGTTTCTTGCCAGGCTGGTCACCGTGTAATGACACAGGGGACCTTCTTCTTTCCCTTCCGTCACCGTCTTCATAATCTCATTGTGTTTTTCTTCCAAATATAGGGTTACATCAAACCCCTTCTCCATTGGGTTCCCCTGAAGGCATAGCACATCTTTAACCTTCAATTTTAGGTGCCCCATTAGGATGTTCCTCCCGAAGGTTTCTCTCCCCCAAGGCTCCATCTCTTTTCCCCGCCAAGAAAAGCGCACCGTGTTGGCCAGTCCAATTCCCGGAACCGACGGTCCAGATGTACTTTGCGCCATCTCCTCACGGACGATGGCGCACCCGTCCCACCACCTCAAACTTATAAACAGGAAGCAAAATAACCAAAAAGGTGAAGCAAAATAACCAAAAAGGTGGAGCAACTAAAGGTGTTGACTCTCCACATCTATCAGACAACTGGAGCACTGGGCCAGACACTCTTAAATAGAACCTGGACGAGCTCAGGTGAAACACCTTCCCACTAACGAGATGGACAAGCCAGCACAGGTGTAACACATACTGACTAACGAGGTGACACCAATCAGTGCGCCATACATGCTAACGAGCAAAACGTGCTAAAATTCAAACCTCAAACATAAACGGAAAAACCAAAGACCTTAACACCTTAAGAGAATGGTTACCACCAACAGAAAACAACTTCCAATTCACATTATAATCAACTACAATGCTTCACCTTCACCAGTATAAACGTGTTGTCCACTGGCTGTCAACAAATAAAAACAATATTTAAAAATATATTTTTTTCCCACTAGCTTCCAGAACTCTCGTCCCTTGGAACAAGCCCAAACAAAACTCATCTCCAATACGGAAACCATGCAGTCAAAATAAATTGTGATCCATGGCAATGCACTGGCTAAATGCAAAACACAAAACTTTTTGACTGCCCACCCTTGAGACAATCAGCAACCAAGTTGTCCTTACCACCGACATGTCTGATTTCAAGAAGAAACTCCTGCAATATCCGTAGTAACTTTCCACCTCACTGCGGAGCTTCTCTCTCTTTTCAGGGTTCACTAGATAGGCATGTTGTTGGATCGGGGCTCAGTCCCCAATGTCATGATCCAGTACATTAGGGTTGGCACATCTGAGAATTAACCCTGGTATTCTAAAAGCAGGCCAACAATGTCAATATAATTGTACCAAAAAATTGTCCGTTGGTTGCATAAAAAAAATATTACTAAATGTTACATGAATTGTAAATATGAAATATTTGATTGCATAGTCATATTTTCAACAGCTTTTCAATGACATTTTGCTAGGTGGGATAGCCCAATGTCAAAACACAGTTTTAACGTGTCCAAATCAATAACCAATATGCAGAATCAGTTTGGGATAAATTCAAAACCGAAAATAAAATGTGCTATATAGAAAAACATTTGCCACAATAATCATATTACTTGTATTTTTTAAAACAAGCACCTTATAAATTGCACAAGTAGCAATAAATCACTGATATCGATTAGAGGGGAAATCAGGTTGTACATGCTGTTGAAACTAACACAACTAAAAAAACACATGGAAATGGGAGATATCTTTTAGCTCACTGGTTAGAGGACAACCTGCAGAAGACAGTCAGCTACATTTGGGAGTGATGCATTTAAATTTAGGGGTCGCTAAACAAAGGAACGCAACACTTATTTGTCATCATTCATCGATATCATGCTAAAATCAATTGTGCGAGAGGAGGTGAGGTTGAGGTGAGGTTGCACGTCCTGTTAAAACTAACCGCTGAAAAACCACATGGAATCTGGGAATAATGTGTACATCACTGGTTAGAGGACAACTTGTATAAAACAGATCACTACATTTGAGTGTTGCATTTTGATTCAAGTGGGTGGTGTCGTGGAAATTGAGTCGAGAGAGAGACTTGGTCAAACAATCATCTTTATTTAATATTGATTAATTATTGCAATAATGAAACCGTCAGCCCAACTGTTTTAACTGACTGATAATCTGAGAGTCTATCCTTTACAGACAATGCACAGTTTATATAGCTAATACCCAGAATGCTTGGTTCCATCCCTCCCATATGAATTGCGGGGCACCATAAGCCATTTTTGGCTGTTTTTCCTGTCTTTATCTGTATACAGTGGGCACTGGTACGCCATTTCCGGTCACAACTTGCAGACTTATTTACGTGTTGCTGTGCGTTTTGTTGCCAACTTATTTTGCTACCTGACAACTTTACGGTTTTTACTTTTTAATTACCGTTTATATTTTAGTTTTTCCCTCAACTTTTTCACTCCGGACGCTTTATCTGGACATGGTTCGTCAGGACCTCTAACAGCCGAAGCTAAGTAGTAACATTAACATGATGCCTTCTAATTGCAGTCGCTGTACTCATAATATATAGGAACGATCGCCTTACGGCGACGATAGCTGTGCTACTAGCCCAGCTTCAGACGCAATCGTTAGGCAAGCGTAATTTCAGTGTAGGAAAGGATGAAACAGCGTCTGTGCCACCAGTAAGTACAGATAGTAATGTTAGTATAAATCCCCTCGCACGGTCCCCGCAGCCGGACAACTTTCTCACGGTTTCTGGAAGGAAATGCTGTAGGAATGCTCAACCGGTGTCGCTCATTCAGCCAACAGAAACTTTCAACCGGTTTTCCCCATTAAGCAGTGAGTCAGTCAGAGCCTTCTCTTGTCTCTACTCCTCCCGTTACGGGGTCTGAGACACCGAAGCTTCCCACCATTAGCTCTGACAAATTGAAAACTCTAGTCATTGGCGACTCCATTACCCGCAGTATTAGACTTAAAACGAATCATCCAGCGATCATACACTGTTTACCAGGGGGCAGGGCTACCAACGTTAAGGCTAATCTGAAGATGGTGCTGGCTAAAGCTAAAACTGGTGAGTGTAGAGAGTATAGAGATATTGTTATCCATGTCGGCACCAACGATGTTAGGATGAAACATTCAGAGATCACCAAGCGCAACATAGCTTCAGCGTGTAAATCAGCTAGAAAGATGTGTCGGCATCGAGTTATTGTCTCTGGCCCCCTCCCAGTTAGGGGGAGTGATGAGCTCTACAGCAGTCTCACAACTCAATCGCTGGTTGAAAACTGTTTTCTGCCCCTCCCAAAAGATAGAATTTGTAGATAATTGGCCCTCTTTCTGGGACTCACCCACAAACCGGACCAAGCCTGACCTGCTGAGGAGTGACGGACTCCATCCTAGCTGGAAGGGTGCTCTCATCTTATCTACCAACATAGACAGGGCTCTAACTCCTCTAGCTCCACAATGAAATAGGGTGCAGGCCAGGCAGCAGGCTGTTAGCCAGCCTGCCAGCATAGTGGAGTCTGCCACTAGCACAGTCAGTGTAGTCAGCTCAGCTATCCCCATTGAGACCGTGTCTGTGCCTCGACCTAGGTTGGGCAAAACTAAACATGGCGGTGTTCGCCTTAGCAATCTCACTAGGATAAAGACCTCCTCCATTCCTGTCATTATTGAAAGAGATCATGATACCTCATGTAGTGTCTTAACACTTAGTACTTATTTGTGTAATAAGAAAGACTCTGAATACAAGCAATTGAACTGGAGCTTCACATTTACTCAAACGAGTTAGTACCAGAATAACATAGAACAACACTGCGCATGACCAAGGGTGCTCCCGCCTTAAAGGGGACATCAGTAATTAACAGAACATAACATTCCTTCTCTTATACAATCAGAGTTACTTTTACCAAACCACAACTGAAACATTTCCCAGAACTTGTTGTAGTTATTTTGCATCTTTTAATTTGAACTTGAACAGTTAGTTTTTGTTTGTTTGTTTATAAGTCTAGTCTGTCTGGTGGGCGGTGCCTTTGTTCTGGGTAGCGCTTCGGATTGTCTGGAGGCTCCTGAACATCCTCAGTGTGTGCTTGTTCCATTATAGCTTCTGCTATAGCAGCACCTTCATCAACACGTTCCCTTCTTTCAGCCTGGGGTCTCTTTACTGCCCCACCTTCCTCTACAGTTCCCTGTGTGTCACTCTCAGGATCTCTCTGTGCCTGTTCTCTCTCGATTGTTGTGCTGTTTTCCGTGGAATGCATTTGGTTAATGTGACGCCGCCACATTTTGTCTGGGCTCACTTGAACCTGGTAAGTTCTGGGTCCCGTTTGTGTGTGTACGGTCCCTCTTGTCCATTTCCCTCCTCTTCTGTAGTCTCGCACCATCACTTCCTGTCCTGTTTGGAGATGGCGCTCTCGGCCACCGGAGAGCATCTTGGCTTGTTTGTTCAACACTTCATTACGCCTGTTTGGCTTCATGATGTCCAGCTGTGTGCGGAGAGGCCTCCCAAACATCAGTGCGGCTGGGCTTTCATTTGTCGTGGCATGTGGGGTGTTTCGGTAGAAGGCCAGGAACTTGGCCAGTTTTGTTTGCAAAGTCCCTTCGTCTCGTTTTGCTGCATGGAGTCCTTGCTTTAGGGTTTGCACAAAGCGTTCTGCCAACCCATTGGTGGCAGGGTGGTACGGAGCCGAGGTTGAGTGTTTGATTCCATTTACTGACATGAATCTTGTAAACTTGTCACTTACAAAAGCTTGCGCGTTGTCACTTATCAGCTGCAGTGGCAAACCGAAGCGTGCAAACGTTGTTCTGAGACACTATCGTCTGAGCGGAGGTGGAGGAGTCAGTGCAAAACACCTCTGGCCATTTGAAATGGGCATCAACTATAACCAGAAACATGTGCTTTTCTAAGGGACCAGCGTAGTCCACATGAATTCTCTGCCATGGCTCTGCGGGCCATTCCCATGGGTGGACTGGGACAGGAGCAGGCATGTGAAGGGTTTCCAAACATCCGCTAAAGTTCTTCGCCATGTTTTCTATCTGTTGATCCAGACCTGGCCACCAGAAGTGGCTCCTTGCGAGCTTCATTTTGACAATTCCAACATGACCTTCATGTAATTGCTGCAAAACTAGATGTTGGCATTTCTGGGGTATCATGACTCTCATTCCCCACATCAAACATCCTTGGTACGTTGTAATTTCGTTTCTCCGCTGGAAATACGGAGTCAGCTCCTTTCTGCCAGTAGCTGGCCATCCTGACATGGTGTAGGTGTACACTTTTGACAAGGTCACATCTTTCCTTGTCTCCTGTTTGATAACTGTGCTTGTGACTGGTAGGGCCTCGAGCTGAGCGGTATGGAACATGTCCACTGCATCCACCCTCCTTTGTCTTTCTCTTGTACACGGCAGTCTGGATAATCCATCTGCATTTGTGTGGAGGGATGACGGCTTAAACTCAAATGTCATACATATGACTGGCAAGGAACAGGGCATATCGCTGTAACCTGGCTGCTGTCATTGCCGAAATGCCTTTCTTTGGACTGAAATTGGAAAACAACGGCTGGTGATCTGTAACCAGTGTGAAACGCTTCCCATATAGGTATGGGTGGAATTTCTTGACGCCCCACACTAGTGCCAGTGCTCCTTTGTCGATTTGTGAGTAGTTTTTCTCTGCATCATTCAATGTTCGTGACGCGAATGCAACTGGCCTCTCTGACCCATCTTTCAGTGGGTGTGAAAGGACGGCACCTAAGCCATAAGGGGACGCATCACAAGCCAACTTCACTGGCATTTCAGGGTCGTAATGTATCAGGACCTGTTCAGATGTTATGAGCCGTTTTGCCTCCAAAAATGCATTTTCATACTGCTCTGTCCACCGCCATGTCCTATTCTTTTCCAGGAGCTGATTTAGAGGCTGGAGTACTGCTGAAAGGTTTGGGAGGAATCTTCTGTAGTAATTGATCAGTCCCGTGAAAGATCTCACTTCTGTGATATTTTGTGGTCGTGGTGCCTGTACCACTGCCTCAATTTTGTCCTGTGTTTTGTGCAATCCATTGCAGTCAATCTCATGTCCACAGAAGACAATCTTGTCTTTGAAGAACTCACACTTCTTTAAGTTTGCCTGTAGACCATACTCTTTCAGTCTTTTCAGGACCTCTTCCAGGTTAGCCAGGTGCTCTTTGTCGGTGCGTCCTGTTATGATGTCATCCAGGATACACTGGGTTCCTGGGATTCCTTGCAAAATCTGGTCAATTGTGCATTGCCAAATGGCTGGGGCTGATGCAATGCCAAAAACAGGCGGTTATACCTGTATAGACCTTTGTGTGTGTTTATTGTCAGGTACTGTTTGGAACTCTTCAACTGGTAGCTGCAGGTAAGCCTGTTTTAGATCGATTTTACTGAAGTGTTTCCCCCCAGCTAGTGCAGCAAAGATGTCATCCAGGCGTGGTAGGGGGTATTGGTCCACATGCAACATTGAATTCACAGTTACTTTGAAGTCCCCACACATTCTAACAGACCCGTCTTTCTTCACAATATGAACTATGGGTGTGGCCCATTCGCTTCTGTCCACTTTCGTCAGGATCCCTGTATCCTGCAAGCGATCGATTTCCGCTTCCACCTTTGGTCTCAGGGAGTATGGAACAGATCTGGCTTTGCAGAATTTGGGGGTTGTATCATCTCTTAGTACAAGTTTTGCTGTGAAGCCTTTTACTGTTCCCATCTGATCACTGAAAACTGTGTTTTATTTCTTCCGCAAGTGTTCCAGTGTTTGGTCTGTAACATTCTCTTTGGACTGGAACGTGTGGAGCATTTTCAAGTCACACCAGTTCAGCTTTATTTTTGAAAGCCATTCCCTGCCAAATGTGGGGGGCCAGTTCCAGGCACCACATACAGCTGTAACTGCTGTGTTTGCCCCCCATAATGCACTTTGACCTGCAACGCCCCCATTGGGCTCAATCTCTCTCCTGAGTATGTCTTCAGCAACACATTTGTGCTCTTCAGCTTGATAGCCTTAAAGTGCTCATTGTAGATGGTAGTGGAAATTATAGACACTGCAGATCCTGTGTCCAGCTCCATTTTGAGGGGTTTGCCTTCGATATCTGGTGTCACCCATATTATGCTACTGCTGAGAGAAGTCACTGTGTTTAACTCCATTGTACCAATTAATCGTTCATCTGAATCACTGCCACTGTTCTCTGCTAGTGCATTCACAGACCCTTTAATTTGATCAGTTTTCCTGTTGTGACTGAATTTTGCTTTGCATGCTCTTTGAATGTGCCCCCTTCTACTGCATTTGTAAACAAATTTCATCTTTGAAAAAGCAGTCCTCTGCTCTGTGACCATCTCTGTCACACCTGTTGCATTTTTCGGCCACACGGGGGCGCTGTCGACTGCGTGAAAACTTGTGCAGGGAAATTTGTGACAGGTCAGTACTTCTTTTACTTTGCAACTCAAATGCATCTTTAGTCGCGATTTCCATAACCACAGCAATTTCAACAGCCTTTGCAAACGTGAGCTCTGATTCTGTGAGCAAACATTTTTGAATGTCTTCATGTTTCAGTCCACAAACAAATCTCCCTTAAATGTGTCATTTAGGTTCTCTCCAAACTGGCAATGTTCAGACAGTTTCTTCAACTCTGCTACATATGTACTAACACCCTCCCCCTCATTCTGATCTCTCTTGTGGAAACGAAAATGTTCCGCGATGAGGAGTGGTTTAGGTGATAGGTGATTTTGCAATATCTCCACAATCTCTGTGAATGTTTTATTTGAGGGCTTCAGAGGGGCAGTCAGATCTCTTAGCAAACTGTGTTTTTGGGCCAATTAAACTCAACAACGCTGGTACTCTTTTGTTATCAGCAATGTTGTTTGCAATGAAGTACTGTTCCAGTCGTTCAATGTAAGTTGCCCAGTTTTCTTGCGTGTCATCAAACACATCTATTTTCCCGATGCTAGCCATTCTCTTTACCTCCGGCTCCACGGGTCTTTGATCTGCCGCCTCGTTCTCGTCAGCTCTCCCCTCATCTTCACTGCTTGCTAGCTGTTGTGCTACAGGGTCAAAATCTTCCTCTCTTCCTACGAACTCCATCTGTATTCGTGATGCACACTGCAGGTAATCATCCTCGTCGCCATTGTAGTGTCTTAACACTTAGTACTTATTTATGTAATAAGAAAGACTCTGAATACAAGCAATTGAACTGGAGCTTCACATTTACTCAAACTAGTTAGTACCAGAATAACATAGAACAACACTGCGCATGACAAAGGGTGCTCCCGCCTTAAAGGGGACAACAGTAATTAACAGAACATAACACCTCACATCTCAAAATAGGGCTACTTGATGTTAGATCCCTTACTTCAAAGGCAATTATAGTCAATTAACTAATCACTGATCATAATCTTGATGTGATTGGCCTGACTGAAACATGGTTTAAGCCTGATGAATTTACTGTGTTAAATGAGGCCTCACCTCCTGGCTACACTAGTGACTATATCCCCCATGCATCCCGCAAAGGCGGAGGTGTTGCTAACATTTACGTTCGCAAATTTCAATTTACAAAAAAAAATAAGTTTTCGTCTTTTGAGCTTCTAGTCATGAAATCTATGCAGCCTACTCAATCACTTTTTATAGCTACTGTTTACAGGCCTCCTGGGCCATATACAGCGTTCCTCATTGAGTTCCCATTGGACCTTGTAGTCACAGCAGATAATATTCTAATCTTTGGTGACTTTAATATTCACATGGAAAAGTCCACAGACCCACTCCAAAAGGCTTTCGGAGCCATCATCGATTCAGTGGGTTTTGTCCAACATGTCTCTGGACCCACTCACTGTCACAGTCATACGCTGGACCTAGTTTTGTCCCATGGAATAAATGTTGTGGATCTTAATGTTTTTCCTCATAATCCTGGACTATCGGACCACCATTTTATTAAGTTTGCAATTGCAACAAATAATCTGCTCAGACCCCAACCAAGGAACATCAAAAGTCATGCTATAAATTCACAGACAACACAAAGATTCCTTGATGTCCTTCCAGATTCCCTCTGTCTACCCAAGGACGCCAGAGGACAAAAATCAGTTAACCACCTAACTGAGGAACTCAATTTAACCTTGCGCAATACCCTAGATGCAGTTGCAACCGTAAAAACTAAAAACATTTCTCATAAGAAACTAGCTCCCTGGTACACAGAAAATACCCGAGCTCTGAAGCAAGCTTCCAGAAAATTGGAACCGAAATGGCGCCACACGAAACTGGAAGTCTTCCGACTAGCTTGGAAAGACAGTACCATGCAGTACCGAAGAGCCCTTACTGCTGCTCGATCATCCTATTTTTCTAACTTAATTGAGGAAAATAAGAACAATCCAAAATTCCTTTTTGATACTGTCGCAAAGCTAACTAAAAAGCAGCATTCCCCAAGAGAGGATGGCTTTCACTTCAGCAGTGATAAATTCATGAACTTCTTTGAGGAAAAGATCATGATTATTAGAAAGCAAATTACGGACTCCTCTTTAAATCGGCGTATTCCTTCAAAGCTCAACTGTCCTGAGTCTGCACAACTCTGCCAGGAACTAGGATCAAGAGAGACGCTCAAGTGTTTTAGTACTATATCTCTTGACACAATAATGAAAATAATCATGGCCTCTAAACCTTCAAGCTGCATACTGGACCCTATTCCAACTAAACTACTGAAAGAGCTGCTTCCTGTGCTTAGCCCTCCTATGTTGAACATAGTAAACGTCTCTCTATCCACCGGATGTGTACCAAACTCACTAAAAGTGGCAGTAATAAAGCCTCTCTTGAAAAAGCCAAACCCTGATTGACCCAGAAAATATAAAAAAACGAATTGGCCTATATCGAATCTTCCATTCCTCTCAAAAATGTTAATAAAGGCTGTTGCGCAGCAACTCACTGCCTTCCTGAAGACAAACAATGTATACGAAATGCTTCAGTCTGGTTTTAGACCCCATCATAGCACTGAGACGGCACTTGTGAAGGTGGTAAATGACATTTTAATGGCATCGGACCGAGGCTCTGCATCTGTCCTCGTGCTCCTAGACCTTAGTGCCTCTTTTGATACCATCGATCACCACATTCTTTTGGAGAGATTGGAAACCCAAATTGGTCTACACGGACAAGTTCTGGCCTAGTTTAGATCTTATCTGTCGGAAAGATATCAGTTTGTCTCTGAATGGTTTGTCCTCTGACAAATAAACTGTAAATTTCGGTGTTCCTCAAGGTTCCGTTTTAGGACCACTATTGTTTTCATTATATATTTTACCTCTTGGGGATGTTATTCGAAAACATAATGTTAACTTTCACTGCTATGCGGATGACACACAGCTGTACATTTCAGACATAAGGAAGTGGATGGCTGCAAACTTTCTACTTTTAAACTCGGACAAAACAGAGATGCTTGTTCTAGGTCCCAAGAAACAAAGAGATCTTCTGTTGAATCTGACAATTAATCTTAATGGTTGTACAGTCGTCTCAAATAAAACTGTGAAGGACCTCGGCGTTACTCTGGACCCTGATCTCTCTTTTGAAGAACATATCAAGACCATTTCAAGGACAGCTTTTTTCCATCTACGTAACATTACAAAAATCAGAAACTTTCTGTCCAAAAATGATGCAGAAAAATTAATCCATGCTTTTGTCACTTCTAGGTTAGACTACTGCAATGCTCTACTTTCCGGATACCCGGATAAAGCACTAAATAAACTTCAGTTAGTGCTAAATACGGCTGCTAGAATCCTGGCTAGA
Organism: Oncorhynchus tshawytscha; assembly: GCF_018296145.1. Taxonomy (NCBI): domain Eukaryota; kingdom Metazoa; phylum Chordata; class Actinopteri; order Salmoniformes; family Salmonidae; genus Oncorhynchus; species Oncorhynchus tshawytscha. Next base: position 18,013,053 of record NC_056435.1, read on the forward strand.
ATCAAAAAATTTGATCATATTACTCCAGTGCTAGCCTCTCTACACTGGCTTCCTGTCAAAGCAAGGGCTGATTTCAAGGTTTTACTGCTAACCTACAAAGCATTACATGGGCTTGCTCCTACCTATCTCTCTGATTTGGTCCTGCCGTACATACCTACACGTACGCTACGGTCACAAGACGCAGGCCACCTAATTGTCCCTAGAATTTCTAAGCAAACAGCTGGAGGCAGGGCTTTCTCCTATAGAGCTCCATTTTTATGGAACGGTCTGCCTACCCATGTCAGAGACGCAAACTCGGTCTCAACCTTTAAGTCTTTACTGAAGACTCATCTCTTCAGTGGGTCATATGATTGAGTGTAGTCTGGCCCAGGAGTGGGAATGTGAACGGAAAGGCTCTGGAGCAACGAACCGCCCTTGCTGTCTCTGCCTGGCCGGTTCCCCTCTTTCCACTGGGATTCTCTGCCTCTAACCCTGTTACAGGGGCTGAGTCACTGGCTTACTGGGGCTCTCTCATGCCGTCCCTGGAAGGGGTGCGTCACCTGAGTGGGTTGATTCACTGATGTGGTCATCCTGTCTGGGTTGGCACCCCCCCTTGGGTTGTGCCATGGCGGAGATCTTTGTGGGCTATACTCAGCCTTGTCTCAGGATGGTAAGTTGGTGGTTGAAGATATCCCTCTAGTGGTGTGGGAGCTGTGCTTTGGCAAAGTGGGTGGGGTTATATCCTTCCTGTTTGGCCTTGTCCGGGGGTGTCCTCGGATGGGGCCACAGTGTCTCCTGACCCCTCCTGTCTCAGCCTCCAGTATTTATGCTGCAGTAGTTTGTGTGTCGGGGGGCTAGGGTCAGTTTGTTATATCTGGAGTACTTCTCCTGTCCTATTCGGTGTCCTGTGTGAATCTTAGTGTGCGTTCTCTCATTCTCTCCTTCTCTCTTTCTTTCTCTCTCTCTGAGGACCTGAGCCCTAGGACCATGCCCCAGGACTACCTGACATGATGACTCCTTGCTGTCCCCAGTCCACCTGGCCGTGCTGCTGCTCCAGTTTCAACTGTTCTGCCTTATTATTATTCGACCATACTGGTCATTTATGAACATTTGAACATCTTGGCCATGTTCTGTTATAATCTCCACCCGGCACAGCCAGAAGAGGACTGGCCACCCCACATAGCCTGGTTCCTCTCTAGGTTTCTTCCTAGGTTTTGGCCTTTCTAGGGAGTTTTTCCTAGCCACCGTGCTTCTACACCTGCATTGCTTGCTGTTTGGGGTTTTAGGCTGGGTTTCTGTACAACACTTTGAGATATCAGCTGATGTACGAAGGGCTATATAAATAAATTTGATTTGATTTGACTAGTTATGCTAGGTGAGTTCACCGCATGTGTGGGAGGTGGGACAAAGGAGCTCTCTGAGCCATGTTGAGTGGGACTAGGGGCTCCGCAGTAAAATAAAACAATGATAACTACCCTAAACAACAGTATACAAGGCATGATGACATTAGAGAGAGACATAAAGAGAGGCATAAAGCAATCACAGGTGTTGATTGGGAGAGCTAGCTAAGACAACAACGGGTAAGACAACAACAGTTAATCAGCTAGGACGACAGGTAAAATGGCAGAGAGGGTCAGTTAACTACACCCAGGGCCTGAGTTCGAGGCTGTGGCCGACAGATAAACAAAATATACCAAATGGAGACCCGTGATTAATGAACAATCCAGCGGGCATCAGCTATGTAGCCAAGTGATCATAGGGTCCAGTGAACAGCAATATATGAACCAGGGAAGCCGTTAGGTACTCATTACTACGCTAGCCGGGAGATGCGCCTGGCTCGAGGCGAACTGGTGCTAGCTTCGGGACAAGGGCGTTAGCCACTATAGCCACTCCGGTGCAAAGATCCAGAGCTTACGGCAGGAATCCGGTGATGTCGTGGCTTCTAGTCGTCTTAGTGAAGAGTCTGGGAGGCATCAGCTGTGTAGCCGAGTGATCATAGGGTCCACTGAGCAGGCCGGGAGATGGGCCTGGCTCAAGGCTAGCTTCAGGGCTGGGCCACTCAGTAGCAGCTAGCTAGCTGCGAATATCCGGTGTAATGATCCAGAGCTTACGGCAGGAATATGGTGATGTAGTGGAGAAAAATAGTCTGATATGCTCAGGGTTTATTTTGCGCTGTGCAGACTGGCAGTTATTATCCAGGCTAAAAGCGGCTGGTGTCTGAGCTAAAAAAGGTAAAGGCCACTAGCAGTGGCTAACAATGACTAAATAGCTAGTAGCTGGTTAGTTTCTGATGGCTAGCTGCTGATGGAGGTTCTAGCTATAAGGTCTAAAAAATAGCAGATCCGTATCACATTGGGTGAGGCGGGTTGCTGGAAGGTATATTTAATTTAAACACAGAAAAATACATTGAAATATTTTGCAATATATACAAAAAAATGACGAAAAAACAACAACATTTACAACAGCAAACACGTCATAATGCTACGCCATCTTGGATTGCAAGATGACTCAATTAAAAAACATTGGATATAGCAAACTCTGAAATTATTTATTATTTCTGTGCCCATGAAAACTGTTTCCCCAGCGTAACATAAGGAGCCACTAAATGATAGGTAGTTCGAGTGCATTTCAGAATACAAAAAAATTGTCAAACAGCAAGATCCCTTATTTATGTTGAAGTTCATCATATGCCAAGCGTAACGTTGATGCCATGACTATAACTACTGTTCCCTGAAGGAGGGAAACTATGTACAACATACTATTAAATTCACGCCTCGCTGGAAGCCCCGCCTTCGACAGGTGATGAGCGTGAGGCTCGAGTGTATTCCTTAAATTTAATACCGCTCTTCACCGACCCAGGAAGGAGTGGGGCCAAACAGGTGTTGCACCTCGTTTCCCTCCTTCAGGGAACAGTAATTATAGTGTTAGGTTCTAATTTTTCAGAGTAAATAACTCACGGACACTAGAGAAGCTAAACCAAGTTCAATTCTTCCCAAAGGGTCGTTACAGCCGTAGTTCAGACAAAAACACGTTCTCACCATCACAAGTATATATACCCCACTTTGGACACTCCTTCTCCTCCAATCCTTACATCTTCTGGGTCGACAAGAAGAGGATAACAGGACACTAAACCCTTATTACTCCCTTCAGGGGATCTGACCTGACCTCAAACCCTCCTTTGTCTTATCCACAGATGTCAATTCGCTTCCCCTATAGCAATCCTGTGATCTCCTCCCGTCCACCCAGCACATTCCACAGCCACTCTGTCTTTCTACAGATCTCACTCCTTTATATACTCTGCATCTGATCTATCATGTCTTTAATATCTCAATGTTCAAAGTTTAGCCCGAATCCAACAGTCATAAAATTACACTCCATTTCAGTCGGTCAACTTCGGTAAAACATACTATGGGAAAATACAATCATTACAAACGGATACTAAATGAAAAGACCCCTGGCAGACCACCCAGACCTTACTCCGCAAGATGCGTCAGTTGTCAATTTATTAATTGTCTTTTGTTTGAAACACTCCTGTCAACGTTGAGTAAGGACACACACCCAATTACGCATATAGGACTAGTCTACCTGGCCTGAGCGCAAATGTAGGCCTATAAATGTGCCCATTTGGGGATGTCTGATAGTATTTCTGATTGTCTTAACGCACCACCACTAATGAGTTCTGGAGCTTCTCAAAGTAATGTTTTATTCACCTCAAACCGCAAATAAACAAAGTCTAATTAAAATCAATTGCAAATGAGAATAGTTCCTCAAAGTATTTAAAAAATATTTCCAGCTCTCGCCCTTTCGATAACCACTCGGCACGAAAGGGAACAATGCAATGCGCTGATCCAGTGGAAATATCAAAATACCTGATTACTTCTTCTTTCACAAATAGCCTACAGCTGTGTTGGCAGGGGAAACTGAGGGCCCAGAATATTTTATACAATGTTGCAAGCTTGCTATCTCGAGTTTTGGGCCGACCCAGTTGATCGTTGATCCAATGTTTCCAGTTCGTTGCAGACAGGCCATGCGTAGCCAATGAGATTTATATGATGCTTATTTCTTAGAATATTTTATACATGCAGGCTGCAATGTTAGCATTTTTGAGCTTTATGTAGGTTTTTTTTTTTTAACTTAGCAATGGCAGTAAAAATGTTTCTTTACAATTTTCATTTAAATGGAATGTAGATTAACCAGAGAATGATGTTGAGACTATAATAATAATTATTACTACTATAAATTAAATGAAACTGTTCCAATAAAATGTGAATATGAAAATCATAACTGGCACCAGATCAGTAGAAATGGTCAGATTTCTCTGCACCAAATGGAAAAGGTTGCTGACTGCTGGTGTAGCCTATTACCAGAAACTATAGGAGCATAACGACTGCTGGTGTAGCCCATTACCAGAAACTGTAGGAGCATAACAACTGCTGGTGTAGCCTATTACAAGAAACTATAGGAGCATAACGACTGCTGGTGTAGTCTATTATCAGAAACTTCAGGAGCGTAACATCAGAATTTACGAAGGCAAGCAGCAGCGGGAGGAGTAGGCTAAGGAAGAGGTTTTTTCTGATGGTTGGGCTGTCTTGTTTCAGAGGGGTGTCATCATTAGCCCATAATGACAAAGTGAAAACAGGTTAAAAAAACAACAAAAAAAACAGAAAAACCTTATTTACGTATTTAAGTATTCAGACCCTTTTCTATGAGACTCGAAATTGCTTTCAGGTGCATCTTGTTTATCATCCTTGAGATGTATCTACAACTTGTTCAGAGTCCACCTGTGGTAAATTCAATTGATTGAATATAATTTGGAAGGCACACACCTGTAAATATAAGGTCCCACAGTTGACAGTGCATGTCAGAGAAAAAACCAAGCAATGAGGTCGAAGAAATTGTCCGTAGAGCTCCAGGACAGGATTATGTCGAGGGCACAGATCTGGGGAAGGGAAGAAATATTCTGCAGCATTGAAGGTCCCCAGGAACACAGTGACCTCCATTTTTAAATGGAATACTCTTCCTAGAGCTGGTCACCCGGCCAAACTAATTGATTTCGGGAGAAGGGCCTTGGTCAGGGAGGTGACCAAAAACCTGATGGTCACTCTGACAGCACTCCAGAGTTCCTCTGTGGAGATGGGAGAACTTTTCAGAAGGACAACCATCTCTGCAGCACTCCAACAATCAGGCCTTTATGGTAGAGTGGCCAGACGGAAGCCACTCCTCAGTAAAAGAAACATGACAGCCTGCTTGGAGTTTGCCAAAAGGAACCCAAAGGAATGGGTGGAATGGAAAAGGTTGCCAACTGCTGATGTAGCCTATTACCAGAAACTATAGGAGCATAACATCAGAATTTACAAAGGCCAGCAGCAGCGGGAGGAGGAACAGTTTTTTTCTGATGGTTAGGCTATCTTGATCTCTGGCTCCCTCTAGTCGTTTGTGTGTCATCAAACAGCGTGCTTAAATCATCAGACTAGTTCAGTACATGTAGTTGATTTTATTAAAACCCATGGGGTGTGCCTATATATGGAAAAATACACATTATAACATTTCTACCAATCGGTTGGTAGAAAGAAATGACGACTCTAGGTTGACCCAATATGTTTTTCAGTCGGGGCCCTAGTGCATTCATTAAGTTCAGACCGCTTCCCTTTTTACACATTTTGTTACGTTACTTATTCTAAATTAGATTTTTTTTTTTAAATGAAATGAAAATGTTACATGTTTTAGAAATGCTTGAGACTGAATTAAATCAATTAACCATGTTTTAAGGATATACCGTGCTTGTTTACATTTACTGATAAACATTTGGGTAAAAAAAAGCTTTTATTTTGGGTTCTGATGAGGTACAACAGTTGAACTAAGCTCATGAGGCATTTATAAGTGATTTCTTCAAGAAACAATGGGTACATATCATTCATGTATTAATCCCAAAATTACTACATCTTGGGCTAATCTAATAAAAGATATTGAGGACTACAGTATTTCAGGCATTGTCATTGGATGCATTTGATCAATTGTTAACGTTTTGTTGATGTTCTACACATTACAGTGTAGCTTCGGACATTCCTACAGAACAACATTAAAGTGTAGAAGCCCTTTACTGCATATTGGTTCAACGACTGCAGAGACGGTACTTACTGGTGTTAAACAGATCTCCAACCTCTTTTTCACACCAAAAACGACATCCTCTTCTTTCACTCTAACAGCCTCACCCTCTACTTGTTTTACTGTGACATCCTCCTCTTCCTTCTCCTCTTTCACGACAATGTTCAGCCCCAGAGCTTCTTTCTCCGTCCAGCAGACCTCCTCTTCTTTAGCAGGAGAGTAGTTTAGGGAGCTCATGTTCTGGGATGTTAGCTAGCTAGCTATCATTAGCGACTAGGCTAGTGCTAACTTAACCAGCCAGCTACTATATCTGACTAATACAAAATAACGTCATATTAAATTAAATGGGTTAACGAGTAGATACGATAGAAGTGTGTATAAAACACAGTAGCTAATATACAACGAAAGCGTATAAATAGCTTGAATCTTTCGACTATGTTCGCTAGCAAGCTACGGAGGTGCTTGACGAGCTGTTTCTGAAGAACCGTCCACTAGACTATACGTCACGCTGGCAGCATCGCCTGAAAGACGCACATCGCGTCTGCTGACTGGAGGGGAAACGTAGTTGAGGATCATATTTTATTTTCAGACAAAGATTATTTTAAATAATACTATTATATTGAGACATACAAAGACAGACAGTATGGTGCCAGGACAACAACCTCTCCCTCAATGTAAGCAAGACTAAGGACTGATCGTGGACTACAGGAAAAGGCAGGCCGAACAGGCCCCCATTACCATCGACAGGGCTGTAGTGGAGTGGGTCGAGAGTTTCAAGTTCCACATCACCAAAAAACTAGAATGGCCCAAACATACCAAGACAGTTGTGAAGAAGGCACAACAAAACATTTCCCCCCTCATGAGACTGAAAAGATTTGGCATGGGCCCCCAGATCCTCGAAAGGATCTTCAGCTGCACCATAGAGAGCTGCCTGAGGTTGCATCACTGCCTGGTATGGCAACTGCTCGGCATCTGACCGTAAGGCGTTACAGAGGGTAGTTTGAACGGCCCAGTATATCACTGGGGCCAAGCTTCCTGCCATCCAGGACCTATATAATAGGTGGTGTCAGAGGAAAGCCCACAAAATTGTCAGACTCCAGTCACCCAAGTTATAGACTGTTGTCTCTGCTACCGTACGGCAAGTGGTACCGGAGCACCAAGTCTAGGACCAAAAGGCTCCTCATCAGCTTCTACCCCAAGCCATAAGACTGCTGAACAATTCCTAAAATCGCCACAGGACAATTTACATTGACCCCCCCTTTTGTACACTGCTGCTACTCGTTGTTTGTTAACTATGCATAGTCACTTTGCCCCCACCTACATGTAGATTACCTCAACTAGCCTGTTCCCCCGCACACTGACTCGGTACCGGTGCCCCCTGTATATAGCCTCCACATTGACTTGGTACCGGTGCCCCCTGTATATAGCCTCATTATTGTTTTTCTCATTGTGTTACTTTCTATTTTAGTCTACTTGGTAAATATTGTCTTTTTGAATGGCACTGTTGGTTTAAGGGCTTGTAAGTAAGCATTTCACGGTAAAGTCTACACTTGTTGTATTCCGTACATGTGACAAATATAGTTTGATTTGAGCACTTATTTGTCATTCCCACATGGAATCTGGGAATAATGTGTACATCACTGGTTAGAGGACAATTTGTAGAAAACCGCTAGCTACATTTTGGAGTGTTTCATTTTGATTCATGTGGGTCTCCAACACATTAAGTGTAACAGAACTCTGGATTTTTTCCCTGATGAGGCTATTATTCATATCATGCTGAAATCAATAGAACAGGGGGTAAACATTTAGGATTCTACACTGTGACATCATTCAAATACTCCAACTACAATGTTAAAACATTCTACATTGTGACATTTTATTGATATCATGAAACTCCTTCATGTATATTTTCTGATGTTTAATCAGAGATATTTAACCAGAGTATCTATTCCCACATTGATCACAGCTATAAGAATTGTTTCTCTGGTGTCTAGTCAGACCGTTATGTGTAACAAATCTCCTCCCACATTGATCACAGCTATAAAAGATTTCTCTCCAGTGTGTGTTCTCTGATGCACCTTTAGCAAGCTTGAGCGATTAAAACTCTTCCTACATTGATTACAGCTATAAAGTTTCTCTCCAGTGTGAATTCTCTGGTGTAATTGTAATGTATATAATTTTGAAAAGGTCTTCCCACAGTCAGAGCAACTAAACGGTTTCTCCCCTGTGTGTGTTCTCTGGTGTATAGTCAGGCGGCTAGATGAAACAAATCTCTTCCCACATTGATCACAACCAAAAGGTTTCTCTCCTGTATGTGTTCTCTGGTGTACAGTCAGACTACTAGATGTGACAAATCTCTTCACACATTGATCACAGCTATAAGGTTTCTCTCCAGTGTGTGTTCTCTGATGTACCTTCAGGCAGCTTGAGTGAGTAAAACTCTTCCCACATTGATCACAGCTATAAGGTTTCTCTCCTGTATGGATTCTCTGATGTATTTTAAGGTTTGCTATAGTGGTGAATCTCTTCCCACAGTCAGAGCAGTGAGCTGTATCGCCTGTGTGAATTCTCTGGTGTACTTTTAGTGAATCTAATCTTGAGTAACTCTTCCCACAGTCAGAGCAGTAGTGAGAATTCTTCCCTGTGGGTTTCCGTTGGTATTTCTTGAGGTGTTCTGATGTGGAGAGACTCTTCTCTGCCTGGTCAGCGTCATGATGTAGCTGAGGCTCCCCAGAGGATCCACAATAGTCACCTCTCTCTCCTGTGTGAACAACAAAGTCAGACGGATGGTTAAAGGCCCACAACAGCAGAAATCCACTCTTTATTTTGAGCTAAAAGGTGCTTCCCATGACGTACAACCATTTACGTCTGTAATGAATGTTTAAATGCTTTTACAAACTTATTTGACAATTGTCTTAACATGACATAACAGTAATATTTAGTCTTATTTTTTTCACTTCAGTAGTAACAATGATGACTCTAGGTTAGAATGTAGTCCCCTTTCTGTTTTTGCTCAAATTGTCGCACGAGGGCGATGTGCACGCAATTTGGTTGCAGAAACTCGTCCCTGCTAATACAGAAACCGTTTGTTAAGGCTGTAGTAAATCTGCATGGAGCAAAAATGTTTGCAATCGACTCAAATCAACTGCTTTATACTTAAAAAACACTTCAACCAGTAAAATGCTCTGTGGCTAGCTTTACTACCAGCTTGTCAATGAGCATTAGCATTCAAGTGCTGCATCCAAAACAGGTATTTTGCAACTATCACAACCAAATATTATCTTAGCGACTGTTCAAGCAATAATCAAAACAACAATTGTAAGCATTTTGAGAACCCTAAAAAGTGTTTTTGGTTAGAAGTAATAACCTGGTAAATCTAGACTGTTGAATGGTGGCCGTTGTACTTGTTTATGACGTGACTCTGAGTCATCAGGTTGCCATCGGCTGCATGGGGTGTTTTGGTTTCACTCTGGGTTGAGTAGACAAACAGAGGGGACAAAGACTCTCCTATTTCAGTGGCTGATAATAAGGGGGATCCAGGATTGGTCCATTTTAGTTTTAAACTAAGGCTATACTGTCTATGAGTCTTTATGTTAATAAAGAGGACAATGTGGGACATTGGGATCACATTTCTAAATGATTGGAAACAAAAACACATGTAAATGCAGTTCCACATGTGAACTTACAGAAATAAAAGACTTTATACACTGAGTGTACAAAACATTAGGAACATCTTCTCTCTCCATGACAGACTGACCAGGTGAATCCAGGTTAAAGATATGATCCTTATTGAGGTCACTTGTTAAATCCAGTCCAATCAGTGTAGATGAAGTGGAGGAGACAGTTTAACCCCCTAGAGTTAATGTCTGTACCTCCACTGAAATCTAATTAGCATAATACAAAACCCCCATAAAAATGTGTTTGAAGCTGTAGCGGTACAAAGCTACAGTGATGTCTGTCAGACGTTGAGACATCCTGAAATACTTCTCATGAAAACATCTGAACACACTAATATGATCTGAGGAAAGGGAGTGAATTATTTGTAAATGTCGAACTGGTGATATGCTTCTACACCTGCATTGCTTGCTGTTTGGGGTTTTAGGCTGGGTTTCTGTACAGCACTTTGAGATATCAGCTGATGTAATAAGGGCTATATAAATACATTTGATTTGACTATATAACCATTGATACTTGAAGAATATTACTTATAAATGCCACAAATGCTTCAACTGTATTACTCCACCAGAAACCAAAACATAAGCTCGTATAACGCCACTGTTTGTAAACAAACACTGTATAACCTCTCGATCTGGTCAAAACTATCATTATGACCTCATGGATGGCCAGTCGTATTCATAGTGTAGTGAATACAGGGGGTAGCCCTGAGCCGAACTCAAACCTGGGTCCAGCGACTGTCAAGCCAACACCTTATAACTGTTACACCAAAATGTTTGAACTTCTTGACGAGGTCGCTAGGTTTTGGGTTACGGTTGCTACAATAGCTTTCTCTATGAATTTGAGTAGTTACATTTCTCCAGAACCCATCCCTCGGCTGTTTACCAAACCAAGTCTCAGGGTTAGCATTTTGTTACTTTTTAAAAAGTAAGTTGCCCCTTTAAAAAAGCCACACATCAATTAACAAATCTGCAGTTGAAACAATAACAAAGCTGCCATTCCGCCACTGTTTTGGTAATAAGAAGATGTTATTTAACTTGGCAAGTCAGTTAAGAACAAATTCTTATTTACAATGACGGCCTACACCGGCCAAGCCCGGACGATGCTGGGCCAATTGTGCGCCGCCCTATGGGACTCCAAACCACAGCCGGTTGTGATACAGCCCGGATTCGAACCAGGGTGTCTGTAGTGATGTGATGCAGTGCCTTAGAACGCTGCGCCTCTTGGGGGCTGGAGAAATATAACTACTCTCAAATTCATAGACAGACCTATGGATGCAAGGACTGACCATCCATGATACCAACATTATAGTTTTAACCATGTTGAGTATATACAGTGTTGATTTATATTGTTTCTCAACATTGGAGTAAAAAAAAGCTTATTTGGGGTTCTGATGGGTACAACATTTGAACTAAGCTCATGAGGCATGTGTTATATTCTTCAATAATCAATAGCTATAAATAAATAATTTAAAAGTCAAAATATGGATGTGGCAATTGCAGATTTCCCCTTTAACACCACACATCAGTTCAACAACTGCATAGTTTGTGCCTCTGTTTTTAAGACAGTACTTACTAGTGTTAATCAGGGCCAGGTTTCCTAAAAGCATCTTATGGCTAAGTTCATTGTTAGAACCATTGGATGCCTTAAGTTGCCTTTGGGAAACCGGCCCCAGATATCCATTGTCCTCCTCATTTTTCGTTGTGACAGTCATCTCTCCCTCCTCCTCTTTCACTCCAAAAACGGAATCCTCCTCTTTCTCTGCCTCCTCTTCTTTTACTGTAACACCCCCCTCTTTCACTCTGAACGCGTCTTCCTCTTCTTTCACCGTAATGTCTCTCTCTTCTTCTTTTACAGTAACATCCTCCTCTTTCACTCTGAACGAGTCTTCCTCTTCTTTCACTGTAACAGCCTCACCCTCTACTTCTTGTTTTATTGTAACATCCTCCTGTTCTTTCACTGTAATGTATTTCTCTTCTTCTTTCGCGGTAACAGCCTCAACCTCTACTTGTTTTTGTAATGTAACATCCTCCTCTTCCTCCTCCTCTTTCACGAGAGTTTCTTTCTCCGTCCAGCAGACCGCCTCTTCTTTAGCAGGAGAGTAGCTTAGTGACCTCATGGTCAGAGATGTTAGCTAGCTAGGCTAATGCTAACTTAACCAGCCCGCTAGCTGACCAACAACAACGTAAATATGAAAGTGAATGGAATAACTTACTAGACGACAGAAACTGGTTTAAAAAACAGCAGCTAATATAGACCAAAAGCATATAAATAGCTCGAATCTGTCGGCTATGTTGGCTAGCAAGCTATGGAGGTGGTTGACGAGCTGATTCTGAAGAACCGTCCACTAGATTAGACGTCACGCTGGCAGCATCGCCTGAAAGAAGCACATCGCGGTCTGCTGACTGGAGGGGAAACGCAGTTGAGGATCATATTTTATTTTCAGACAAAGATTATTTTAAATGGATTTAATGAAATAATACTATTACATTGAGACATACAAAGACAGAAATGTGTTGATTGATTAGTGCGAATAAAAAATGTTTACTACAGCTAATTTTAAGGCAGTTTCATTCTGTCATACTAAATCTAAATAAGTAGCTAGATATTGTAGGTCTATTCTGCTCCTACATGGTGTAACAATACATCATGTAGATGTATATAATGAACAGACTAGGTCTATACTGCTCCTACATGGTGTAACAATACATCATGTAGATGCATATAATGAACAGACTAGGTCTATACTACTCCTACATGGTGTAACAATACATCATGTGGGACTTTAAGGAAATGCTGTTGTTTCACTGGTGAGTAAAAACTCATGCTTCCAACACTTTAACTTGTCTGAAAATTAAATATACGTTATACTCACCTGCATTACCCACTCCAGCCAGCAGATGGCGGTCTGCGACTTTAAGGCAATGCTGTAGTGTGACGTATATTCTAGTGGACGGAACGCTTCTTTCAACAGCAGCAACAGTTAGTCAGCCACCTCGGTAGCTTGCTAGACAACATAGCTGAACCAATAAAGCTTGTTAGACGCTTTAGTGTATATTAGCCACTGCGTTTTAAACCCACTTCTGTCGTCTAGTTGGTTATCCGATTTCATTTCATATCTACGGTGTTGTTGTTATTAGTCAGCTAGCGGGCTGGTTAAGTTAGCATTATCCTAGTTAGCTAACATCCCCGACCCTGCGGTCACAAAGCTACTCTCCTGCTAAAGAAGAAAAGGTCTGCTGGATGAAGGAAGAGGAGGATGTCACAGTAAAACAAGAAGTAGAGGGTGAGGCTATTACAGTGAAAGAAGAAGAGAAAGACGTTACAGTTAAAGACGAAAAAGACGCGTTCGAAGTGAAAGAAGAGGATGTTGTTACTGTAAAAGAAGAAGAGTATGTTACTGTAAAAGAGGAGGATGTTACTGTAAAAGGAGAGGAGGATTCCGTTTTTGGAGGAAAAGAGGAGGAGTGGGAGATGTCTGTTACATCGAAAAAGGAAGAGGAGGAAACTGGATATCTGGGCCCGGTTTCCCAAACGCATCTTAAGTTATCCAATGGTTCTAATGATGAACTTAGCCATACGGTGGTTTTGAGAAACCTGGCCCTGATTAACACTAGTAAGCACTGTCTTAAAAACGGAGGCACAAACTCTGCAGATGTTGAACTGATGTTTGGTGTTAAAGGGGAAATCTGCAAATGTATATCCAATTTTTGACTTTTAAATTATTTATTTATAGCCATTGATTATTGAAGAATATAACACATGCCTTGAGCTTAGTTCATACCCCATCAGGATTGTACCCCAATCCTGGACCTAGGATTGAGTTCAGCTCAGGGCTACCCCCTGAATTCACTCCACTATGGATACAAAGACTGTCCATCCACGATGTCATATTGATAGTTTAACCAGGTTTCTAGGATATATAGTATATTCTAGAATTCATCCATGATGTCATAATGATAGTTTAACCAGGTTTCTAGGCTATATAGTATATTCTAGAATTGCCAGTGAAGATTTCCTGTAGGGGCAAATTATTAGAGCTGTTGATAAGTCCATTTTTTTTCATGTTATTATAAAGGCAAGACATACCTAGATTCAATTACATTCATGAATTGGCTTGAAACCTTTGTTTTAAAACCTTCTCAAAGTTGGTGCCTTGACGGATTTGTATAAAATGGTTTGTCATAAAACACTTTTTATTTATTAAAATGTAAACTTTATTTAACTAGGCAAGTCAGTTAAGAACAAATTCTTATTTACAATGACTGACGACGCTGGGCCAATTGTGTGCCGCCCTATGGGACTCCCAATCACGACCAGTTGTGATACAGCCTGGATTTGAACCAGGGTGTCTGACGCCTCAAGCACTGAGGTGCAGTGTCCGCTGCGCCACTCGGAAGCCCCAAAATCATGTTCTAGTGCTGACCCCAACTAAAATACATCTTGGTCAACGAAGAGTCATCTGTTCTTTCTACCAATCTCCCCATGTGTTTTTATAAAATCAACTGTATGTACTGAACTGGAATGATGCTTTAAGCTGTTTGATTAAATAAGATACACAAATGACTGGAGGGAGCCAGAGATCAAGATAACCTAACCAGAAGAGAAAGAAATTATGCCATTATGCTCCTGAAGTTTCCAGTAATGGGCTGTCGGCAATCTTTTCCAGTTGGAGTGCCAATGTATCTTACCATTTCTACCGATCTGTGTGTAGTTATGATTTTCATATGCACATTTTCATGGAACAGTTTAATTTAATTTATAATCGTATCTCAAAATTATTGTCTGTGATTAATCTACATACTATCTAGATTAAAATTATACAAATCTAAAAGTAACTTTTATTGCCATTGCCAACTATGTAAAAAAAAATTGCCAACATATAAAAACAGTGCAGCCTGCAGGTAGAACATATCCCGATAAAAATGTATATCATATAAATGGCTGCACATGGCCTGTCTACAATGATCTTTAAACACTGTTTCAACTATCAACTGGGTCGGCCCAAAACCTCGAGATAGCAAGCTTGCGACATTGTATAAAATATCTGGGCCCTCAGAGTTTCCCGCGCCAGTGAGTTCGGGACAGACACAGCTGTCGGCTATTTGTGCAAAGGATAAGAAGTAATCAGGTATTTAATGACATTTCCACTGGAAATGTAATTTCCACATTTTTCCCTTTAATGCTGAGTGGTTATCGAAAGGGCGAGAGCTGGAAATATTTGACAAATACTTTGAGGAACTATTGTCATACGCAATTGATTCTAATAAGATTTTGCTTACTTGCTGTTTGAGGTGAAGAAAAAATTATTTGGAGAAGCTGAATCATTTTTTTTTGTTGAGAAGCTCCACAACTCATTAGTGGTTGTGCATTAAGACAATCAGAAATACTATCAGACATCCCCAAATGACCACATTTATAGGTCTACATCTGCGCGCAGGTCAGGTAGATTAATCCTACTTCTATATGTGTGTGTTCTATCAGGTGTGCTTCCTTACTCAACATTGACAGGAGTGTTTCAGACAAAAGACAATGAATAAGTAGACAAAACTGACCCATCTTGCTGGGTCAGGTCAAATCAAATGTTATTGGTTGTGTCTTTGGCATCATTAAAGTGAAGACTTGTTTTATCAAATCAATTCTCTGTCATTATTATTACGTGATTAAATAATCATGAAAGTTTTGTGCCACTTTGGCAAACACTTAGTGTACAAACCCTCATTGTCAGGCTGATGTTAAAGCTAGCCAAAGAACATTTTACTGGTTGAAGTGTTTTTAAGAAAGTATAAAGCAGTTGATTTGCGATGCTGACACAAACATTATATTAAGTAGGACATTCAAACGAGCCTTACAATTATAATCCAAAGTAGTGTGAAATGCACTCATAAGCAACCTGGAAATGGAGGTTACTTCCCTGAGTTTTCCCCCATTCACATTCAGAATACATTGTAAGAAACTAAAATCTTTGCTCACCATTTTTGCTCCAGGCAGATATAGTACATCTATAACTATCGGCTTCCTCATTAAAAGGGAGGAGTTTCTACAACCAAATTGCGTGTACATCGTGTCGCAATTTTAGCAAACAGAAATTGTCCTATATTGGAGAACAAAAGTTGTCTGGCACATTGCTTAGGGTTTCAACAACTTGAATAACTCAATCATCGATGTTACTACTAATGTGAAAACAAGACAAAATATGACTATTCTTGCTCATTTTGTGGGCCTTTAACCATCTGTTTGACTTTGTTGTTCATGCAGGAGAGAGACGTGACTATTGTGGATCCTCTGGGGAGCCTCAACAACCTCATGATGCTGACAAGGCAGAGAAGAGTCTCTCCACATTAGAACACCTCAAGAAACACCAGCAGAAACCCACAGGGAAGAGAACTCACCGCTGCTCTGACTGTGAGAAGAGATTCACCTCATCAGCGGGCATTAAAATTAATCAGAGAATCCACACAGGAGAGAAACCTTTTAGCTGTACTCAATGTGGGAAGAGTTTTTTACTCAAATCAGCCAGCCTGATATCACACCAGAGAACACATAAAGGAGAGAAATCTCAGCTGTGATCAGTGTGACCAGAGATAATCTGATACCTCTGAAAATACCTCTGATCAAACATCAGAAAATACATACATGAAGGCGTTGTTTCATGATATCAATGAATTAATGTAACAGTGTAGAATGTTTAAACATTGTAGTAGGAGTAATTTAATGATGTCACAATGTAGAATGTTTTAACATTGTAGTAGGAGTATGCTAATTGTCTTTATTCCACTACTAAAGAAGCATGACTCAAATCACCTCATATTTCAAACATTCAGCCTGACAAAAGATACATGTTTTATTATTCCATGCCTCACATTAAGTTAATTATTGCCAATACATATTAACAAAGGGGTGTACATTTGCTTTTGATATTTCATATTTACAATTCATGTAACATTTAGTAATCATAATTATTTATGCAACCTGCTGACAATTTCTGGGTACAATTATATTGACATTGTTGCCCTGCTTTTAGAATATCAGGGTTCATTCTCAGAAGTGCCAACCCAAATGTACTAGAACATGATATTGGGAACTGTGCCCCGATCCAGCAACATGCCTATTGAGTGAACACTGAGAAGAGAGAGAAGCTCCGCAGTGAGGTGAAAAGTTACTACGGATGTTGCAGGAGTTTCCTCTTGAAATCAGAAACGTTTGTGGTAAGGACAACTTGGTTGCTGATTGTCTCAAGGGTTGGCAGTCAAAAATATTTGTGTTTTGCATTTTCCCATGTAGTTCAAAAGATCTCAATTTATTTTGACACATTTTTCCGTATTGGAGATGAGTTTTATCTTATTCTTTTCCGTATTTTTTAAAACTGCGCTGTTGGTTTGGGGCTCCTAAGTAAGAATTTCCCTGTTGTATTTGGCGCATGTGAGTTTTGTTTGGGCTCTTTCCAAGGGGACGAGAGTTCTAGAAGCTAGTGAGTTTTAGGAAGACGAGAGTTCTAGAAGCTAGTGAGTTTTAAGATTCTATAGAAAGAAAAAGGAGAAAAGATACGATTGTATATTATTATTTAGAAATATGTTTTTTTCTTGTTTTTAATTGTTGACAGCCAGTAGACACAATGTTTATATTGTAGTTGATTATATTGTGAAATGGATGTTGTTTTCTGTTGGTGGTGAGCAAACTTGTCCAACACAAATATAGGATATATTTGTTGTCTTAAAGGGGAAGGTGTTACAGGCTTTGGTTTTTCCATTTATGTTTTGAGGTTGGACTTTAGCATGTATAGCTCGTTAGCACGTAGAGCACACTGATTGGTGTCACCTCGGTAGTCAGTATGTGTTACACCTGTGATGGCTTGTCCATCTCGTTATGGTTGAATATTGCATCCAATTGTTAATATTTGAATCAATGGATTTTCCTTAGGATGCTCATTAGTCTTTCAGTTGTTAATCTTCTGTTTTTTTGTCCTCATGTTTGTTGTACTAAATATTTGTTTATTTTCATTGGTTTTTATTTGTTTTTTCCTGTGAAGCCATTGTGTTGCATCCATGTCTGTGATGTGCTGTATAAATAAAGCTTGATTTGAACATATTGCAAAACAAATTATCCTCTACTGACAATCAACATATTACATTTTTATTTAACCTTTATTTAACTAGGCAAGTCAGTTAAGAACATGGCTTAAATTTGGCTTAGTTAGTCGGAGACAGGAGTCCTGGAGTCAGGTAAGTAAGCCTAAATGATAACACCTGGGTTAATCCTTATTAGGTTCAGTATGAACACCTGGGTTAAACAGGATTAGGTTCAGTAAACTTGAGACTAAACAAAGGCAGAGGCAAAAATAATTTGTTAAAAAAAACTTTACTGTGTATGAAAAAACGCTCCAAAACAAATGTCGTCAAACCATCCAATTATTGAATGTAAAACCACACTGCTTCTACTGAGCAGTAGAACAAGCGGGGTTGGCCGCAATTTGCTGTGAATTCAATGGAAATGTGACCACAAGAAGAGTACAACAACTTCAGGTGAGATATCTGCATGATTATCAGGATTTTAAGAAGAAACAACAACTTCAGGTGAGATCTGCATTATTATCAGTATTTCACATTTCTCATAATCATATTTTTGTGACATCATTTCCATTATTAAATTATCTCTGCCTTTTATAGACTCTGTGGAAGAACCTTAAACTGTAAAAGTAAATTGGTTACTCCCTTTGGTAAATATATTCCACTGTCTGAGTCAATCTTTAATCTTCTTCATTCTAAGGACCATAAGAGTTTATTTGTGCTTCTAACCGTGTTCTTTTTCCAGAGGAAAGGAATGTGAACAGGTTGGAAGAGACAGTACACAGTGAGGGTGCAATGTGAACAGGTTACCAGGTGCCGCTGGACCATCCTTCTCGTGTGGATATGAGCTCTGTATCTTTGCTGCTCAGCTGTTGTGGGATTTATGTCTGGAGTGAATAAAAAGTTACTCTGATCATATTACTATGTAGTAACTATTAGTAGACCATGTTACTAAGTAGTAACTATTAGTAGACCATGTTACTATGTAGTAACTGTTAGTAAACCATGTTTCTCACCCTAATATCCACTGTCACCAAGTAGTTGTCAACTATGTCGTCCTCTCTGAAACTGAGACCAATGAAGAGTTGAGGGAAATCCTTCAATCTTCACCTTTCCAACGGCCAACAATGTTTGAGAACTCTAAATGAGGAGGGCATCCACCCTGAACATTGATGGAACACCAATTGTTATGGTTACGGTACTCCTCAGCATCAGGTGTTGATGGTAAAACCAGTTGTTATGGTTACAGTACTCCTCAGCATCAGGAGTTGAGGGTAAACAGGTTGTTATGGTTACGGTACTCCTCAGCATTAGGAGTTGTTGGAAAAACCAGTTGTTATGGTTAATGTCAATGTACTGGCTAAACACAAAACTTTTTGACTGCCCACCATTGAGACAATCCGCAACCAAGTTGTCCTTACCTTGGACATGTCTGATTTCAAGAGGAAACTCCTGCAATATCCGTAGTAACTTTCCACCTCACTGCAGAGCTTCTCTCTCTTTTCAGGGTTCACTAGATAGGCATTTTGCTGGATTGGGGCCCAGTCCCCAATGTCATGCTCTAGTACATTTGGGTTGGCACATCTGAGAATGAACCCTGATATTATATATTTTTGTACCCAAAAATGGTCAGTAAAATGCATAAATAATTATTATTAAATTGTAAATATGAAATATCAAAACCAAATGTACACCTCTTTGTTCATATGTATTGACAATAATTAACTAAATGGTGAGGCATGGAATAATAAAAGATGTATCTTTTGTCAGGCTGAATGTTTGAAATATGAGGTGATTTGAATCATGCTTCTTCAGAAGTGGAATAAAGACAATTAGCATTTGAATGTTGTCAAGAAATGCTGGAGTGATGTAGGATTGTTAATAAATTATAGACCAATTTATTATACTGCGTCCATGTGTATAGGCTGCAAGTACATTGAAATTAAATCACTGATATCGATTAGGGGGGAAATCAGGTTGTACGTGATGTTGAAACTAACACAACAAAAAAACACATGGAAAGGGGAGATATATTTTACCTCCCTGGTTAGAGGACAACCTGGAGAAGACAGTCAGCTACATTTTGAGTTTATGGGTCCCCAACACTAAGGGAAACACCACTTATTTGTCATCACTCATATTGCGTGAGAGAGGGGGGACATCCTGTTAAAATTAACAGCTCAAACACCACACAGAATCTGTGAATAATGTGCACATCACTGGTTAGAGGACAATTTCTAGAAAACAGCTTGCTATATTTACGTGCTGCATAATGATTCAAGTGGTTCGCCAACGTGGTAAGTTTAACAACTCTTTTTGTTACTCACTTTGTTAAATCATATAAATAGTACTCATTCATTTCAGAGTCTAGATTTTCCCGCTGAGGCTAATATCCATATCATGCTGAAATCAATAGAACAGGGGGCAAACATTTAGGGTTCTACATTGTGACATCATTAAAATACTCCTACGACAATGTTAAAACATTCTACATTGTGACATGATTTCATTGATATCATGAAACAACTCCTTCATTTATGTATTTTCTGATGTTTGATCAGATAACTTTTATCAGAGTATCTCTTCCCACATTGATCACAGCCATGAGATTTCTCTCCTGTGTGTGTTCTCAGATGTACTATCAGAATGTTTGGCTGAGTAAAACTCTTCCCACATCGCTTACAGCTATAAGATTTCTGTGTGTGTGTTCTCTGATGTGTTGTCAGATAGTTAGATGCAACAAACCTCTTCCCACATTGATCACAGCCATAAGTTTTCTCTCCAGTGTGTGTTCTCTGGTGTGATTTCAGGCTGCCTGACTGAGTAAAACTCTTCCCACATTGATCACAGCTATAGGATTTCTCTCCAGTGTGAATTCTCAGGTGTCCTTGTAGTGAATTTAACCTTGGGTAATGTTTCCCACAGTAAGAGCAGCAGAAATGTTTCTCTCCTGTGTGAATTCTTTGGTGTACTTTTAGTGAATCTGATCTTGAAAAACATTTCCCACAGTCAGAGCAGTGGTTAGGTTTCTCTCCTGTGCGTGTTCTCTGGTGCACTTTTAGTGAATCTGAACATGAGTAACTTTTCCCATAGTAAAAACTGTGGTTAGATTTCTCTCCTGTGTGTACTCGCTGGTGTATTTTAAGTTCTGATGAAGATTTGCAACATTTCCCACAGTCAGAGCAGCAGTGAGATTTCTTTCCTGTGGGTTTCTGCTGGTGTTTCTTGAGGTGTTCTGATGTGGAGAGACTCTTCTCTGCCTCGTCAGCATCATGATGTTGTTGAGGTTCCCGAGAGGATCCACGATAGTCTCGTCTCTCTCCTGTGTGAACGACAAAGTCAGACAGAGGGTTAAAGGCCCACAACAGCAGAAATACACTGTAAAAGGGGTTGCCAACAGCTATGCCATGTTATACAACAATTGACGTCTGTAGTGAATGTTAAAATTATTTGACAATTGTCTTAAAATTAGAAAGAATAGTCATATTTTGTCTCAAGACAGTCAAGTGAGAAAGTCCTATTTGGTCTTGTTTTCACATTAGTAGTAACATCGATGATTGTAGGCTAGAATTATTTCTACAATTGTTATTACAAAAGTTATTACAGTTGCTGAACCCCTAAGCAGTGTGCCAGACGACTTTTGGTCTCTAATATAGGCCCCTTTCTGTGTTTAATAAAATTGCGGTACCAGGGCGATGTGCACACAATCTGATTGCAGAAACTCCTCCCTGCTAATGAGGAAGCCCCTAGTTATGGATGTAGTATATCTGGTTGTAGTAACTCCTCCCTGCTAATGAGGAACCTGCTAGTTACATATGTAGTATATCTGCCTGGAGCAAAAATGGTGAGTGAAGATTTTAGTTTTTCACAATGTATTCTGAATATTACAGCACACTATCAGTGCAAGATCAGGAGTGCTTTTCAAGGAAACTCACATTAACTTCTTTGGGATAGGGGGCAGTATTTTCACGTCCGGAAGAAAAGCGTGCCCAGAGTAAACTGCCTGCTACTCAGGCCCAGAAACTAGGAAATGCATATTGTTTGTTGATTGGATATAAAACACTCTGAAGTTTCTAAAACTGTTTGAATGATGTCTGTGAGTATAACATAACTCATAAGGCAGGCGAAAACCTGAGAAAAATCCAACCAGGAAGTGGGAAATCTGAGGTTTGTAGTTTTTCAAGTGATTGCCTATCCAATATCCAGTGTAAATGGGGTCAGATTGCACTTCCTAAGGCTTCCACTAGATGTCAACAGTCTTTAGAAAGTTGTTTCAGGCTTCTATTGTGAAAGGGGAGAGAATAAGACCACTCAGAGTTAGTGGCTCAGCTGAAAGCCATGAGTCGTTTATCGCGCGTGGCCTTGAGCTCGAGCTCCGTTGCCTTTCCTTTCTAATGACAACGGAATTCTCCGGTTGGAATATTATTGAAGATTTATGGTAAAAACATCCTACAGATTGATTATATACATCATATGACATGTTTCTACGAACTTTAATGGAACTTTTTTGACTTTTCGTCTGGACTTAGTACCCACGCTTTGTACATTTGGATTAGAGAACTAAACGCCCGAACAAAAAGGAGGTATTTGGACATAAATGAACAAAACAAACATTTATTGTGGAACTGGTATTCCTGAGAGTGCATTCCGATGAAGATCATCAAAGGTAAGTGAATATTTATAACGCTATTTCTGACGTTTGTTGACTCCACAACTTGGCGGGTATCTGTATGGCTTGTTTTGGTATCTGTATGGCTTGTTTTAATTCAACACCGTGGGGAAAACTGTTTTAGGTCAGTTAGTTCCACCACTTTATTTTAAGAATGTCAGAATGACAGTAGAGAGAATGATTTATTTCAGCTTTTTTTTCTTTCATCACATTCCCAGTGGGTCAGAAGTTTACATACACTCAATTAGTATTTGGTAGCATTGCCTTTAAATTGTTTAACTTGGGTCAAACATTTTGGGTAGCCTTCCACAAGCTTCCCTCAAAAAGTTGGGTTAATGTTGACCCATTCCTTCTGACAGAGTGGGTGTAACTGGGTCAGGTGTGTAAGGCCTCCTTGCTCGCACACGCTTTTTCAGTTCTGTCCACAAATGTTCTATGGGATTGAGGTTAGGGGTTTGTAATGGCCACTCCAATACCTTGACTTTGTTGTCCTTATTAAGCCATTTTGCCACAACTTGGGGTATATGCTACAATTTTGTTTCTGGTGTCCTTTGACAGCTCTTTGGTCTTGGCCATAGTGGAGTTTGGAGTGTGACTGCTTGAGGTTGTGGACAGGTGTCTTTTATACTGATAACAAGTTCAAACAGGTGCCATTAATACAGGTAACGAGTAGAAGACAGAGGAGCCTCTTAAAGAAGAAGTTACAGGTCTGTGAGAGCCAGAAATCTTGCTTGTTTGTAGGTGACCAAATACTTATTTTCCACCATAATTTGCAAATAAATTCATAAAAAATCCTACAATGTGATTTTCTGGATTTTTTTTTCTTCACATTTTGTCTGTCATGGTTGAAGTGTACCGATGATGAAAATTACAGGCCTCTCTCATCTTTTTAAGTGGGAGAACTTGCACAATTGGTGGCTGACTAAATACTTTTTTGCCCCACTGTAACCGTGTGTGAAAACCTTGTGAAGACGTTTGACCTCTGTCATTGCCAACAAAGGGTATATAACAAAGTATTGAGATAAACTTTTGTTGACTCAACAGCCGATAAGAATAAACGATCAATCAACAACCGATCACTGCCCACACCTGCCCGACTAGCATCACTACTCTGGACGGTTCTGACTTAGAATATGTGGACAACGACAATACCTAGGTGTCTGGTTAGACTATAAACTCTCCTTCCAGACTAATATTTAGCATCTCCAATCCAAAATTAAATCTAGAACCGGCTTCCTATTTCGCAACAAAGCCTCCTTCACTCACGCTGCCAAACATACCCTCGGAAAACTGACTATCCTACCGATCCTTAACTTTGGTCATTTTCATTCATGTCATTTTCAAAATAGCCTCCAACACTCTACTCAGCAAACTGGATGCAGTCTATCACAGTGCCATCTGTTTTGTCACTAAAGCCCCATATACCACGCACCACTGCGACCTGTATGCTCTTGTCGGCTGGCCCTCGCTACATATTCGTCGCCAAACCCACTGGCTCCAGGTCATTTATAAGTCTTTGCTAGGTAAAGCTCCACCTTAACTCAGCTCACTGGTAACCATAGCAACACCCACCCATAGCACGCGCTCCAGGAGGTATATCTCACTGGTCATCCCCAAAGCCAACACCCCCTTTGACCTCCTTTCCTTCCAGTTATCTGCTGCCAATGACTGGAACGAATTGCAAAAATCGCTGAAGTTGGAGACTTATATCTCCCTCCCTCACTAACTTTAAGCATCAGCTATCTGAGCAGCTTACCGACCGCTGCAGCTGTACACAGCCCATCTGTAAATAGCCCATCCAACTTCCTACCTCATCCCCATGGTTTTATTTTCTTTTTTTGCTCTTTTGCACACCAGTATTTCTACTTGCACATCATCATCTGTACATCTATCTCTCCGGTGTTCATTTGCTAAATTGTAATTACTTTGCTACTGTGGCCTATTGTACTCCATTTGCACACACTATATAGATTTTTCTATTGTGTTTTTGACTGTTTGTTTGTTTATCCCACGCGTAACTCTGTTGTTTTTGTAGCACTGCTTTGCTTTATCTTGGCCAGGTCACAGATGTAAATGAGAGCTTGTTCTCAACTTGTCTACTTGGTTAAATAAAGGTGAAAAAAATATTGTAACTTTATTTTAGTCACTTGTTCAACTATCAGAAGATCCAGGAAATCATTTTCTGAATGACAGTCGCATGACAAACATCACGATATGCAACAACATCCAAAGTGCTTCTTCATTCATTACTCTGGTAAAGACAGTTTTGCCGTGCTCCACATGGATCCAACATCCCTACTTTGGTCATAATGTGTAGAGAATTGTTCCTTGATGGATAGGCTATTGTTCAACACACAGAGATATTTTCCTTTATTTGTTGTTAGGTGAAGTTATGGGCCAAGGCTGATGGAAAAGCTAGCCAAAGAGCATTTTACTGGTTGAAGTGTTTTTAAAAGAATACAAAGCGGTTGATTTGCGATGATGACACAAACATTATATTAAGCAGGACATTCAAACGAGACTTACCATTATAATCCAAAGTAGTGTGAAATGCACTCATAAGTAACCTGGAAATGGAGGTTACTCCCCTGAGTTTTCCCCCTTTCACATTCAGAATATATTGTGGAAAACTAAAATCTTTGCTCACCGTTTCTGCTCCAGGCAGATATACTACATCCATAACTATCAGTTTCCTCATTAGCAGGGAGGTGTTTCTGCAATCAAATTGTGTGTTTATCGCCCTCATGACGCAATTTTAGCAAACACCGAAAGGGGCCTATATTGGAGACCAAAAGTCATCTGGCTCACTGCTTAGAGTTTCAACAACATGAATAACTTATTTCTAGTCTACAATCTTAGATGTTACTACTAATGTGAAAACAAGACAATATGACTATTATTGCTCATTTTAAGACAAATTTTAAATAATCATTACATTCATTACAGCCGTCAATTGTTGTACAACATCATGGCTACGCTGTTGGCATCACTTTTACAGTGGATTTTCGCTATTGTGGGCCTTTAACTATCTGGCTGACTTTGTTGTTCACACAGGAGAGAGACAGAACTACCGTGGATCCTCTGGGGAGCCTCAACAACATCATAATGCTGACAGGGCAGAGAAGAGTCTCTCCACATCAGAACACATCAAGAGACACCTGCAGAGATCCACAGGGAAGAGATCTCATTGCTGTTCTGATTGTGGGAAATGTTTAAAATCTTCATCAGAACTTAAAATACACCTCAGAAATCACACGGGAGAGAAACTTTATTGCTGCTTTGATTGTGGGAATAGTTTTACTCTGTCAACCAGCCTGATATCACACCAGAGAACACACACAGGAGAGAAACCTTATAGCTGTGATCAATGTGGGAAGAGTTTTACTATGTCTAGCAGTCGGACTAGACACTAAAGAACACGCACAGGAGAGAGACCTCATAGCTGTATTCAATGTGGCAAGAGTTTTAATAGATCTAGCTATCTAAATATACACCAGAGAACACACACAGGAGAGAAATCTTATAGCTCTAATTAATGTGGGAAGTTTTAGGACATCAAACTATCTAACTACACACCATAGAACATACACAGGAGAGAAACCTCATAGCTGTAATCAATGTGGGAAGAGATAAGAGATCTCTGACTAAACGTCATAAGTTGGAGTTGTTTCATTATATCAATGAATTAATGTCACAATGTAGAATATTAACACATTGTAGTAGGAGTATTTTAATGATGTCACAATGTAGAATGTTTTAACATTGTAGTAGGAGTATTTTAATAATGTCACAATGTAGAACCCTAAACATTTGCCCCCTTATCAATTTATTTCAGCATGATATGGATATTAGCCTCATGGGAAAAATCCAGGCTCTGAATTGAGTACTATTTATGAGATTTAACAAAAAGTCACTAACAAGAAAAGAGTTGTGTTACACTTACCACGTTGGTGATGCTCTTGAATCCAAACTCAACACTTCAAAATGTAGCGATTTGTTTTCTGCAAATTGTCCTCTAACCAGGGATGTACACATTATTCCCAGATTCCGTGTGGTTTTTGAGCTGTTAGTTTTAACAGGACGTGCAACCTCATCTCCATCCTTCGCACAATTGATTTCAACATGATATCGATGAGTGATGACAAATGTGTTGCGTTCCTTTATTTAGCGACCCCTACATTTAAATGCATCTCTCCAAAATATAGCTAACTGTCTTCTGCAGGTTATCCTCTAATCAGTGAGGTAAAATTCACTGCTCAAAAAAATAAAGGGAACACTAAAATAACACATCCTAGATCTGAATGAATGAAATATTTTTATTAAATACTTTTTTCTTTACATAGTTGAATGTGCAAAACAAAATCACACAAAAATTATCAATGGAAATTAAATGTATCAATCCATGGAGGTCTGGATTTGGAGTCACACTCAAAATTAAAGTGGAAAACCACACTACAGGCTGATCCAACTTTGATGTAATGTCCTTAAAACAAGTCAAAATGAGGCTCAGTAGTGTGTGTGGCCTCCACGTGCCTGTATGACCTCCCTACAACGCCTGGGCATGCTCCTGATGAGGTGGCGGATGGTCTCCTGAGGGAACTCCTCCCAGACTTGGACTAAAGCTTCCGCCAACTCCTGGACAGTCTGTGGTGCAACATGGCGTTGGTGGATGGAGCGAGACATGATGTCCCAGATGTGCTCAATTGGATTCAGGTCTGGGGAACGGGCGGGCCAGTCCATAGCATCAATGCCTTCCTCTTGCAGGAACTGCTGACACACTCCAGCCACATGAGGTCTAGTATTGTCTTGCATTAGGAGGAACCCAGGGCCAACCGCACCAGCATATGGTCTCAAAAGGGGTCTGAGGATCTCATCTCGGTACCTAATGGCAGTCAGGCTACCTCTGGCGGGCACATGGAGGGCTGTGCGGCCCCCCAAAGAAATGCCACCCCACACCATGACTGACCCACCGCCATACCGGTCATGCTGGAGGATATTGCAGGCAGCAGAATGTTCTCCACGGCGTCTCCAGACTCTGTCACGTCTGTCACATGCTCAGTGTGAACCTGCTTTCATCTGTGAAGAGCACAGGGCGCCAGTGGCGAATTTACCAATCTTGGTGTTCTCTGGCAAATGCCAAACGTCCTGCACGGTGTTGGGCTGTAAGCACAACCCCCACATGTGGACGTCGGGCCCTCATACCACCCTCATGGAGTCTGTTTCTGACCGTTTGAGCAGACACATGCACATTTGTGGCCTGCTGGAGGTCATTTTGCAGGGCTCTGTCAGTGCTCCTCCTGCTCCCTCCTTGCACAAAGGTGGAGGTAGCCGTCTTGCCACAGCTCACATTGATGTCCCATCCTGGATGAGCTGCACTACCTGAGCCACTTGTGTGGGTTGTAGACTCCGTCTCATGCTACCACTAGAGTGAAAGCACCGCCAGCATTCAAAAGTGACCAAAACATCAGCCAGGAAGTATAGGAACTGAGAAGTGGTCTGTGGTCACCACCTGCAGAACCACTCCTTTATTGGGGGTGTCTTGCTAATTGCCAATAATTTCCACCTGTTGTCTATTCCATTTGCACAACAGGATGTGAAAATTATTGTCAATCAGTATTGCTTCCACAGAAGTGTGATTGACTTGGAGTTACATTGTGTTGTTTAAGTGTTCCCTTTTTTTTTTGAGCAGTGTATATCTCCCATTTCCATGTGTTTTTTTAATTGTGTTTGTTTCAACATCACGTACAACCTGATTTCCCCCTTAATTGATATCAGTGATTTATTGCTACTTGTCAAAACAACTGCGTTTTTGGTGCTTGTGCAGTTTATAATATGCTTGTATAAGTAAATACAAGTAATATGATTATTGTGGCAGATGTTTGTGTAGATAGTACATTTTATGTTTAGGATTTCAATTCATCACAAACTTTTTCCGCATTTGGACTATTGATTTGGACATGTTAAAAATGTGACATTGGGGCTATCCCACCTAGAAAAATGTAATTGAAAACGCACAATATAAGTTTGTTTTTAGTTGAAAGTGAAAATTGAAAATTGAAAAGAAAACAATTTAATTTCAACGTATTTGCAGCCTATACACATGGACGCAGTATAATAAATTGGTCTATAATCAATTTTATGAACAATCCTACATCACTACATCACTATGAACAATCCTACATCACTCCTACACACACAGTATTTATTTCCAACATTCAAGTGCTAAATGTCTTTATTCCACTACTGAAGAAGCATGACTCAAATCACCTACTCATATTTCAAACATTCAGCCTGACAAAATATATATTTTATATTATACCATGCCTCACCATTTAGTGAATTATTGCTAGTACATATTAACAAAGGTGTGTACATTTAGTTTTGATATTTCATATTTACAATTCATGTAACATTTAGTAATCATAATTATTTATGCAACCAACTGACATTTTTGGGGTACAATTATATTGACATTATTACCCTGCTTTTAGAATATCAGGGATCATTCTCAGATGTGCCAACCCAAATGCACAGAGCATGACATTGGGGACTGGGCCCCGATCCAACAACATGCCTATCTAGTGAACCCTGAATAGAGAGAGAAGCTCCGCAGTGAGGTGGACATTTACTACGGATATTGCAGGAGTTTCCTCTTGAAATCAGTCATGTCCGTGGTAAGGACAACTTGGTTGCTGATGGTCTGAAGGGTGGGCTATCAAAAAGATGTGTTTTGCCTTTAGCCAGTGCATTACCATGGATCACAATTTATTGCATGTTTTTCTGTATTGGAGATGAGTTTTGTTTGGGCTCTTCCAAGGGGACGAGAGTTCTTGAAGCTTGTGAGTTTTTGGAACACGAGAGTTTTAGGATTCTATAGTAAGACAAAGGATATAAAAATAATATGATTGTATATTATTATTTAGAAGAAAATTATACTATTGTATATTATTTTTTAAATTGTTGACAGCCAGTAGACACCATGTTTATATTGTAGAAGGTGAAGCATTATAGTAGATTATGTGAAATGGAAGTTGTTTTCTGTTGGTGGTGAGCAAACATGTCCAACAAAAACATAGGATATATTTGTTGTCTTAAGGGGGAAGGTGTTACAGGTTTTGGTTTTTCCATTTATGTGTTGAGGTTGGACGTTAGCATGTATAGCTCGTTTGCACGTAGGACGCACTGATTGGTGTCACCTCGTTTGTCAGTATGTGTTACACCTGTGCTGGCTTGTCAATCTCGTTAGTGGGAAGGTGTTTCACCTGAGCTGGGTGAGTGTCTGTCCCAGTGCTCCAGTTTTCTTGATAGATGTGACAAATCAACACCTTTAGTTGCGCTACTGTTTTGGTTTGCTTCCTGTTTTTAAGTTTGTTGTTTCTTTTGTTTTCCGCTTCTTGGGCAGATTTAGTGGGTCTCATGGAGGGTGTCTGTTTTGGTTTGCTTCCAGTTGTTGTTACTAGTGAACTTTCAGTGGACACTGTGAGAACAAAATTGCCAGATTGTTATTATACTTTTATTGCATCAAATGGTTGTTTTATGCAACAGAATAGAGGTTTCTTATAACTATTGTGTCTGTGTGTTCTACTGAGATGGGCCTCTAGGAGAAAACACTGACAGGAGATTTACAATGTCTTTTGGGTGTTAAAACCTAAAGAGACCGCAATCCAGATTTATGAGTTTATGTTTCTGTTCTATATGGTACCAGGGAGAGAGATGACCCCAGGGCCAGACCCTGGTCTCTACACAAAGAGTACTGTTTTTACAGCAGATACTGTCTGCTGAGAATTATAAGTATTTTTCACAACATCTGTTTTTTGTCATGTATATTGAAAGGGGTTTATCTTGGCTGTAAAAGACCTTTGTACTTTTGTCTCGTGGCTCTCAACGAATCATCTGGGGGTGATTCGTCGACCAGCCATCATTATCGTAGCGCACTAAATTGATTCACTTTATGTGTGTGTGTTGTATTGACCTGCTCCCTTATTATTAAGTGAATAAAGATTTAGTTTAAGAATAACTCTGACTTGTGTGAAGTTTTTCTCCTCATTTGATATTAAAGAAATTAACCACCACATTTGGCAATGGGGATATGAATCTTGACTTGGTGACCGCTCCTGACGACCTGGGTAAATCGTGCACGAGGGATTCCTTAAACTTGGAATCTCAGGGAGACCACACTTCGGGAATGGAGCAGATGGACCCACCAGCTGAGTGGATACCACATCTCGAACATAGTTTTTAAAAAAAGAAAAAGGTGAGCGAAACAAGTGGAGTTTTTAGAAAAGCCTCGTAGGCTCTGATTTTGTATTCCTGTGTGAGGGGTGCACCTGGGAGGCGTAAACAGGGCCCAGTCAGTAGGCTCTGAGTGTGTATTCTGTTTGGCCCTGTCCGGGGGTATCATCGGCTAGGGCCACAGTGTGTCCTGACCCCTCCTGTCTCAGCCTCCAGTATTTATGCTGCAGGAGTTTATGTGTCGGGAGGCTAGGGCAGTCTGTTATATCTGGAGTACTTCTGTCTCATCCGGTGTCCTGTGTGAATTTAAGTATGCTCTCTAATTCTCTCTTTCTCTCTCTCAGAGGACCTGAGACCTAGGACCATGCCTCAGGACTACCTGGCATGATGACTCCTTGCTGTCCCCAGTCCACCTGGCTGTGCTGCTGCTCCAATTTCAACTGTTCTGTCTGCGGCTATGGAACCCTGACCTGTTCACCGGACGTGCTACCTGTCCCAGACCTGCTGTTTTCAACTCTCTAGAGACAGCAGGAGCGACTAATGATCGGCTATGAAAAGCCAACTGACATTTACTCCTGAGGTGCTGACTTGCTACACCCTCGACAACTACTGTGATTATTATTATTTGACCATGCTGGTAATTTATGAACAGTTGAACATCTTGGCCATGTTCTGTTATAATCTCCACCTGGCACAGCCAGAAGAGGACTGGCCACCCCTCATAGCCTGGTTCCTCCTTCTTCCTAGGTTTTGGCCTTTCTAGGGAGTTTTTCCTAGCCACCGTGCTTCTACACCTGCATTGCTTGCTGTTTGGGGTTTTAGGCT
Organism: Oncorhynchus tshawytscha; assembly: GCF_018296145.1. NCBI lineage: Eukaryota > Metazoa > Chordata > Actinopteri > Salmoniformes > Salmonidae > Oncorhynchus > Oncorhynchus tshawytscha. The sequence goes on from NC_056435.1 coordinate 18,044,604, forward strand.
GGGTTTCTGTACAGCACTTTGAGAAATCAGCTGATGTACGAAGGGCTATATAAATAAATTTGATTTGATTACTGAACAAAACACGTGAACAAAACTGAGGTTTTTGGATATAAAGAGAGACTTTATCGAACAAAACTAACAATTATTGAGTAAATGGGAGACTTGTGAGTACAACAATATGAAGATGATCAAAGGTAAGTGATTAATTTTATTGCTATTTCTAACTTGTGTAACTCCTCTACTTGGCTGGTAACGGTTTGTAATGATGTGTCTGCTGGGCGCTGTTCTCGCATGGTATGCTTTTGCCGTAAAGCCTTTTTGAAATCTGACATCGTGGTTGGATTAACAATAAAACCGATGTGTAACACTTGTATGCTTTTTGAATTTTTATAATGAGTATTTCTGTTTTTGAATTTGGCGCTCTGCAATTTCACTAGATGTTGGCCATGTGGGACGGTAGCGTTCCACACCCCCTAGAGAGGTTAAGCATATCCCAGTTTAGGTCACCTAACAAAACGAACAGTGAAGATAGATGGGGGCAATCAATTCATATATGGTGTCCAGGGCACAGCAGGGAGCTGAGGGGGGTCTGTAACAGGTGGCACCAGTGAGAGACTTATTTCTGGGGAGATTCATTTTTAAAATTAGAAGCTCAAACTGTTTGGGCTTGGACCTGGAAAGTATGATAGAACTTTGCAGGCCATCTCTGCAGTGGATTGCAACTCCTCCCCCTTTGGCATTTCTATCTTGACAGAAAATGTTGTAGATGGGGTTGGAAATTTCAGAATTTTTGGTGGCCTTCCAAAGCCAGGATTCAGACACGGCAAGGACATCAAGGTTGGCGGAGTGTGCTAAAGCAGTGAGTAAAACAAACTTAGGGAGGAGGCTTCTGATGTTAACATGCATGAAACCAAGGCTTTTATGGTTACAGAAGTCAACAAATGAGAGCGCCTGGGGACACACAGGGCCTGGGTTAACCTCTCAATCACCCGAGGAACAGAGGAGTAGGATGAGGGTACAGCTAAAGGCTATCAGAACTGGTCATCTAGTGCGTTGGGAACAGAGAATAAAAGGATCAGATTTCTGGGCATGGTAGGATAGATTCAAGGCATAATGTACAGACAGGGTTATGGTAGGGTGTGGTTACAATAGAGGTAAACCTAGGCATTGAGTGACGATAAGGGAGGTTGCATCTCTGGAGGCACCAGTTATGCTAGGTGACGTCACCCCATGTGTGGGAGCTCTGAGGCATGTTGAGTGGGACTAGGGGCTCCGCAGTAAAACAAAACAATAATAACTACCCTAAACAACAGTATACAAGGCATATTGACATTAGAGAGACAAAGCGAGGCATAAAGCAATCACGTGTTGATTGGGAGAGCTAGCTAAGACAACAACAGGTAGGAAAACAGTTAATCAGCTAAGACAACAACAACTGGTAAAATGGTGATGAATGGGCAGAGCAGGTCAGTTAATGACGCACAGGGCCTGACTTCGAGGCTGGGGCCAACAGATAAACAAAATAAACAAAATGGAGTACCATGATTAATGAACAGTCCAGCAGGCATCAGCTATGTAGCCAAGTGATCATAGGGTCCAGTGAACAGCAATATCTGAACCAGTGAAGCCATTGGGTAGTCATTACTACACTAGCCAGGAGATGGGCCTAGCGCAAGGCTAGCTTCAGGGCTGGGCCACTCGGTGGCAGCTAGCTAGCTGCGACTATCCGGTGTAATGGTCCAGAGCTTACGGCAGGAATACGGTGATGTAGTGGAGAAAAACAGTCCGATATGCTAAGGGTTGATATCACACTGTGCAGACTGGCAGGTATTATCCAAGCTAAAAGCGGCTGGTGTCTGAGCTAAAAAGGTAAAGGCTGCTAGCAGTGGCTAACAATGACTAAATAGCTAGTAGCTAATTAGCTGGTTAGCTTCTGATGGCTAGGTTCTGATTGAGGTTCTAGCTATAAGGTCGAAACAGCATGGACACTAGAGAAGCTTAATCAAGTTGAATTCTTCCCAAAGGGTCGTTACAACTGTAATTCAGACAAAAACATGTTCTCACCATCACAAATATATATACCCCACTTTGGACACTCCTTCTCTCCAATCCTTACATTGTCTGGTTCGACAGGAAGAGGGTAACAGGATACTAAACCATTATTACTCCTTTCAGGGGATCTGACCTGACCTCCAGATCTCAACCCCTCCTTCACCTAATCCACAGATGTCCATCCGCATCCCCTAAAGCAATCCTGTGATCTCCTCCCGTCCACCCAGCACATTCCACAGCCACTCTGTCTTTCTACAGATCTCACTCCTTTATATACTCTGCATCTGTTCTATCATGTCTTTAACTCTGCACCACTAATGAGTTGTGGAGCTTCTCAAAGTAATTTTTTTCGCGGCAGGTTAGCCTAGTGGCTAGAGCGTTGGACTAGTAACCGAAAGGTTTCATGTTCAAATCCCCGAGCTGACATGGTACAAATCTGCCGTTCTGCCCCTGAACAGGCAGTTAACCCAATGTTCCTAGGCTGTCATTGAAAATAAGAATTTGTTCTTAACTGACTTGCCTAGTTAAATAAAGTAAAATTAAATTAATCACCTCAAACAGCAAGTAAACAAAGTCTAATCAAAATCAATTGCGTATGACAATAGTTCCTCAAAATATTTCATAAAATATTTCCAGCTCTCACCCTTTCGATAACCACTCGGCATAAAAGGGAAAAATGTATTGCTCTGATCCAATGGAAAGGTCATAAAATACCTGATTACTTCTTATCCTTTGCACAAATAGCCTGCAGCTGTGTCTGTCCTAAACTCACTGCAGCAGGAAACTTAAGGTCCCAGAATTTTTTATACAATGTTGAGTTTGTTGTAGACAGGCCATGCACAGCCAATGTGATTTATAGGATATTTATTTTTATCAGGATATTTTCTACCTGCTGGCTGAAATGTTTTTATATCTTGGCTTTAATTAAGTAGCTATTTATACATAGTTGGCAATGGCAATAAAAGTTACTTTTAGATTTGTATAATTTAATGTAGATTTAGATAAAATGCAGATTAATCACAGACAATCATTTTGACATACTATTCTAAACTAAATTAAACTGTTGCAGTAAAATGTGCATATGAAAATCATAACTGATTGGAAGAAATGGTAAGATAATTTGCACTCCAAATGAAGGTTGCCGACTGCTTGTGTAGCCTATTACCAGCAACGTCAGAATTTATGAAGGCCAGCAGGAGGAGTTGGTTCGGGAAGAGTTTTTGTTCTTCTTCTGGTTAAGCTACATTGATGTAATGGCATGAAAATAAATTGACTGAAAATTATACTATGACTTATCAACAGCTCTAACAATTTGTATTGCAGCGCCAGCTGTGCCACCAGAGACCCTGGGTTCGCGTCCAGGCTCTGTCGTAACCGGCCGCGACCGGGAGGTCCGTTGTTAGGGAGGGCTTGGCCGGTAATGATATCCTTGTCTCATCGTGCACCAGCGACTCCTGTGGCGGGCCGGGCACAGTGCGTGCTAACCAAGGTTATCAGGTGCACGGCGTTTCCTCCGGCACATTGGTGCGGCTGGCTTCCGGGTTGGATGCGCGCTGTGTTAAGAACCAGTGCGGCTTGGTTGGGTTGTGTATCGGAGGACGCATGACTTTAAACCTTTGTCTCTCCCGAGCCTGGACGGGAGTTGTAGCGATGAGACAAGATGGTAGCTACTAAAACACTTGGATACCACGAAATTGGGGAGAAAAAGGGGTATAAAAAAATACATTTAAAAAAAGTCCAAATATGGATGTAGCAATTTCATATTTCCCCTTCAATGCCACACATCAGTTCAACAATTGCTGAGTTTGTGCCTCTGTATTTAAGACAGTACTTACTAGTGTTACTAGTGTTTCTCAAAACCATCTTACGGTTCATCGTTGGATGCCTTAAGGTGCATTTGGGAAACCGGCCTCAGATATCCAGTTTCCTCCTCCTCTTCCCCGTTCTCCTTTTTCGATGTGACAGTCATCTCCCCCTCCTCCTCTTTTTCACTCCAAATACTGCATCATCCTCTTTCTCTCCCTCCTCTTCTTTTACTGTAACTTCCTCTTTCACTCTGAACACGTCTTCCTCTTCCTTCACTGTAACGTATTTCTCCTCTTTCACTGTAACAGCCTCATCCTCTACTTCTTGTTTTACTGTCATATCTTCCTCTACTTTAACAGGACGAGAGTAACTTAGTGACCTCATGGTCGGGGATGTTAGCTAGCTAGGCTAATGCTAACTTAACCAGCCCGCTTGCTGACTAAAAACAACAGCCCCGTAAATATGAAATTAAATCGGATAGCTAACTAGATGACAGAAGTGGGTTTGGGGGTAATATACACTAAAGCGTCTAAAGAGCTTTATTGGTTTGGCTATTTTGTCTAGCAAGCTACCGAGGTGGCTGACTAACTGTTGCTAGATTATACGTGACACTAACAGCATTGCCTTGAAGTCCCACACCGCCATCTGTTGACTGGAGTGGGTAACGCAGTTGAGTAAAATGTACACTTGATTTTTTTTACAAAAAGTTATAGGGTAGGAATCAGGGACATTTGAGATCGACTGAGTTTTTTTACACCTGCCAATGTAAATCCATTGAACGAGGCAAGTTACCAGGCAGGACATACTGCTGACAAACAGCAAGCAATACAGGTGTAGAAGCACAGTGGCTAGGAACAACTCCCTAGAAAGGCCAAAACCTAGGAAGAAACCTAGAGAGGAACCAGGCTATGAGGGGTGGCCAGTCCTCTTCTGGCTGTGCCAGGTGGAGATTATAACATAACATGGCCAAGATGTTCAAATGTTCATAAATGACCAGCATGGTCAAATAACAATAATCACAGGCAGAACAGTTGAAACTGGAACAGCAGCACGGCCAGGTGGACTGGGGACAGCAAGGAGTCATCATGCCAGGTAGTGCTGAGGCATGGTCCTAGGGCTCAGGTCCTCCGAGAGAGAGAAAGAAATAGAGAAAGAGAGAATTAGAGAGAGCATACTTAAATTCACACAGGACACCGGATAAGACAGGAGAAGTACTCCAGATATAACAAACTGACCCTAGCCCCCCGACACAAACTACTGCAGCATAAATACTGGAGGCTGAGACAGGAGGGGTCAGGAGACACTGTGGCCCCATCCGATGATACCCCCGGACAGGGCCAAACAGGAAGGATATAACCTCACCCACTTTGCAAAAGCACAGCCCCCACACCACTAGATGGATATCTTCAGCCACCAACAAGGCAGAGTATAGCCCACAAAGATCTCCGCCACGGCACAACCCAAGGGGGGGCGCCAACCCAGACAGGAAGATCACATCAGTGACTCAACCCACTCAAGTGACGCACCCCTCCTAGGGACGGCATGAAAGAGCACCAGTAAGCCAGTGACTCAGCCCCTGTAATAGGGTTAGAGGCAGAGAATCCCAGTGGAAAGAGGGGAACTGGCCAAGCAGAGACAGCAACGGCGGTCTGTTGCTCCAGAGCCTTTCCGTTCACCTTCACACTCCTGGGCCAGACTACACTCAATCATATGACCCACTAAAGAGATGAGTCTTCAGTAAAGACTTAAAGGTTGAGACCGAGTTTGCGTCTCTCACATGGGTAGGCAGACCATTCCATTAAAATGGAGCTGTATAGGAGAAAGCCCTGCCTCCAGCTGTTTGCTTAGAAATTCTAGGGACAATTAGGAGGCCTGTGTCTTGTGACCGTAGTGTACGTGTAGGTATGTACGGCAGGACCAAATCAGAGAGATAGGTAGGAGCAAACCCATCTAATGCTTTGTAGGTTAGCAGTAAAACCTTGAAATCAGCCCTTGCCTTGACAGGAAGCCAGTGTCAGGATTCTAGGAAGCCAGTCAGGATTCTAGCAGCCGTATTTAGCACTAACTGAAGTTTATTTAGTGCTTTATCCGGGTAGCCGGAAGGTAGAGCATTGCAATAGTCTAACCTAGAAGTAACAAAAGCATGGATACATTTTTCTGCATCATTTTTGGACAGAAAGTTTTTGATTTTTGCAATGTTACGTAGATGGAAAAAAGCTGTCCTTGAAACAGTCTTGATATGTTCGTCAAAAGAGAGATCAGGGTCCAGAGTAACGCCGAGGTCCTTCACAGTTTTATTTGAGACGACTGTACAACCATTAAGATTAATTGTCAGATTCAACAGAAGATCTCTTTGTTTCTTGGGACCTAGAACATGCATCTCTGTTTTGTCCGAGTTTAAAAGTAGAAAGTTTGCAGCCATCCACTTCCTTATGTCTGAAACACAGGCTTCTAGGGAGGGCAATTTTGGGGCTTCACCATGTTTCATTGAAATGTACAGCTGTGTGTCATCCGCATAGCAGTGAAAGTTAACATTATGTTTTCGAATGACATCCCAAGAGGTAAAATATATAGTGAAAACAATAGTGGTCCTAAAACGGAACCTTGAGGAACACCGAAATTTACAGTTGATTTGTCAGAGGACAAACCGATATCTTTCAGACAGATAAGATCTAAACCAGGCCAGAACTTGTCCGTGTAGACCAATTTGGGTTTCCAATCTCTCCAAAAGAATGTGGTGAATGATGGTATCAAAAGCAGCACTAAGGTCTAGGAGCACGAGGACAGATGTAAAGCCTCAGTCTGATGCCATTAAAAGGTAATTGACCACCTTCACAAGTGCAGTCTCAGTGCTATGATGGGGTCTAAAACCAGACTGAAGCATTTCGTATACATTGTTTGTCTTCAGGAAGGCAGTGAGTTGCTGCGCAACAGCCTTTTCTAAAAATCTTGAGAGGAATGGAAGATTCGATATAGGCCGATTCGTTTTTTATATTTTCTGGGTCAAGGTTTGGCTTTTTCAAGAGAGGCTTTATTACAGCCACTTTTCCTGAGTTTGGTACACATCCGGCGGATAGAGACATTTATTATGTTCAACATAGGAGGGATAAGCACAGGAAGCAGCTCTTTCAGTAGTTTATTTGGAATAGGGTCCAGTATGCAGCTTGAAGATTTAGAGGCCATGATTATTTTCATCATTGTGTCAAGAGATACAGTACTAAAACACTTGAGTGTCTCTCTTGATCTTAGGTCCTGGCAGAGTTGTGCAGACTCAGGACAACTGAGCTTTGAAGGAATACGCAGATTTAAAGAGGAGTCCGTAATTTGCTTTCTAATAATCATGATCTTTTCCTCAAAGAAGTTAATGAATTTATTACTGCTGAAGTGAAAGCCATCCTCTCTTGGGGAATGCTGCTTTTTAGTTAGCTTTGCGACAGTATCAAAAAGGAATTTCGGATTGTTCTTATTTTCCTCAATTAAGTTGGAAAAATAGGATGATCGAGCAGCAGTGAGGGCTCTTCGATACTGCACGGTACTGTCTTTTCAAGCTAGTCGGAAGACTTCCAGTTTGGTGTGGCGCCATTTCCGTTCCAATTTTCTGGAAGCTTGCTTCAGAGCTCGGGTATTTTCTGTATACCAGGGAGCTAGTTTCTTATGAGAAATGTTTTTAGTTTTTAGGGGTGCAACTGCATCTAGGGTATTGCGCAAGGTTAAATTGAGTTCCTCAGTTAGGTGATTAACTGATTATTGTCCTCTGACGTCCTTGGGTAGACAGAGGGAGTCTGGAAGGACATCAAGGAATCTTTGTGTTGTCTGTGAAATCATAGCACGACTTTCGATGTTCCTTGGTTGAGGTCTGAGCAGATTATTTGTTGCAATTGCAAACTAAATAAAATGGTGGTCCGATAGTCCAGGATTATGAGAAAAAACATTGAGATCCACAACATGTATTGTTAATCCACAGGCTCAAAGGCAATCACAACAGCCAGATGAAAAATCCAAAAAGTATCAGTAAATTTCGTAGAAACATGTCAAACGATGTTTATTATCAATCCTCAGGTTGTTTTTAGCCTACATACGACAAGTTTAGTTTTTAGGGAGTTGAAAGTCCGTGTTGCCCATTAACAGCCCCAAAACATCACTGCTCTAGAGGAGATCTGCATGGAGGAATGGGCCAAAATACCAGCAACAGTGTGTGAAAACTTTATGAAGACTTACAGAAAACGTTTGACCTCTGTCATTGCCAACAAAGGGTATATAACAAAGTATTGAGATAAACTTTTGTTATTGACCAAATACAAATTTTCCACCATCATTTGTAAATAAATTCATAAAAAATCCTACAACGTGATTTTGTGGATTTTTTTCTCATTTTGTCTGTCATAGTTGAAGTGTGCCTATGATGAAAATTACAGGCCTCTCTCATCTTTTTAAGTGGGAGAACTTGCACAATTGGTGGCTAACTAAATACTTTTCTGCCCCACTATATATATACCACACTATGGACACTCCTCCTTCTCTCCAATCTTTACATCTTCTGGGTCGACAGGAAGAGGGTAACAGGACACTAAACCCTTATTACTCCCTTCAGAGGATCTGATCTGACCTGACCTGACCTCAACCCCTCTTCGCCGAATCCACAGTTGTCCATCCGCTTCCCCTATAGCAATCCTGTGATCTCCTCCCGTCCACCCAGCACATTCCACAGCCACTCTGTCTTTCTACAGATCTCACTCCTTTATATACTCTGCGTCTGATCTATCATGTCTTTAATATCTCAATGTTCAAAGTTTAGCCCGAATCCAACCGTGATAAAGTTACACTCCTTTTCAGTCGGTCAACTTCGGTAAATCATACTATGGGAAAATAGAATCATTCCCCATGTCAACCGAAACGGACAAATGAAACGACCCCTGGCAGACCACCCAGACCTTACTTCGCAAGATTTCTAAATGTATTAATTGTATTTTGTCTGAAACACTCCTGTCAATGTTGAGTAAGGACACACACCCAATTACGCATATAGAAGTAGGACTAGTCTACCTGGCCTGAGCGCAAATGTAGGCCTATAAATGTGCCCATTTGGGGATGTCTGATAGTATTTCTGATTGTCTTAACGCACCACCACTATTGAGTTCTGGAACTTCTTAAAGTAATGTTTTATTCACCTCAAACCGCAAATAAACAAAGTCTAATCAAAATCAATTGCAAATGAGAATAGTTCCTCAAAGTATTTAAAAAATATTTCCAGCTCTCGCCCTCTCGATAACCACTCGGCACGAAAGGGAAAAACGTAATGCGCTGATCCAGTGGAAATGTCAAAATACCTGATTACTTATTATCCCTTTCACAAATAGCCGACAGCTGTGTCGGTCGAGAACTCACTGGCAGGGGAAACTGAGGGCCCAGAATATTTTATGCAAGGTTGCAAGCTTGCTATCTCGAGTTTTGGGCCGACCCAGTTGATAGTTGATCCAATGTTTCCAGTTCGTGGGAGACAGGCCATGCGTAGCCAATGAGAGTTACATGATATTTATTTATCAGGATATTTTATACATGCAGGCTGCAATGTTAGCATTTTTTAGCTTTATGTAGGTTATTAAAAAAAACTTAGCAACAGCAATAAAAATGTTTCTTTATAATTTTAATTTAAATAGAATGTAGATTAACCACAGAGAATGATGTCGAGATAAAGACTATAATAATAATTATTACTTCTATAAATTAAATGAAGCTGTTCCAATAAAATGTGATTTTGAAAATCATAACTGGCACCAGATCAGTAGAAATGGTCAGATAACTTGGCACCAAATGGAAACGGTTGCTGACTGCTGATGTAGCCTATTTCCAGAAACTATAGGAGCATAACGACTGCTGGTGTAGTTTATTAACAGAAACTATAGGAGCATAAGGCTAAGGAAGAGGTTTTTTTCTGATGGCTAGGCTATCTTGTTTCAGAGGGGTGTCGTCATTAGCCCATAATGACAAAGTGAAAACAGGTTAAAAAAACAACAGAAATACCTTATTTACATTTACAGTTTTCAGACCCTTTTCTATGAGACTCGGAATTGCTTTCAGGTGCATCTTGTTTCCATTTATCATCCTTGAGATGTATCTACAACTTGTTCAGAGTCCACCTGTGGCAAATTCAATTGATTGAATATGATTTGGAAGGCACGCACCTGTAAATATAAGGTCCCACAGTTGACAGTGCATGTCAGAGAAAAAAACAAGCAATGAGGTCAAAGAAATTGTCCGTAGAGCTCCAAGACAGGATTATGTCGAGGCACAGATCTGGGGAAGGGTACAAAAAAAATTCTGCAGCATTGAAGGTCCCCAAGAACACAGTGACCTCCATCATTTTTAAATGGAATACTCTTCCTAGAGCTGGTCACCCGGCCAAACTAATTGATTGGGGGAGAAGGGCCTTGGTCAGGGAGGTGACCAAAAATCTGATGGTCACTCTGACAGCGCTCCAGAGTTCCTGTGTGAAGATGGGAGAAATTTTCAGAAGGACAACCATCTCTGCAGCACTCCAACAATCAGGCCTTTATGGTAGAGTGGCCAGACGGAAGCCACTCCTCAGTAAAAGACACATGACAGCCTGCTTGGAGTTTGCCAAAAGGAATCCAAAGGATGGGTGGAATGGAAAAGATCGCCGACTGCTGGTGTAGCCTATTACCAGAAACTATAGGAGCATAACATCAGAATTTACGAAGGCCAGCAGCAGCGGGAGGAGGAACAGTTTTTTTCTGATGGTTAGGCTATCTTGATCTCTGGCTCCCGAGTCATTTGTGTATCTTAATTATTTAATCAAACAGCGTAATTAAAGCATCAGACCAGTTCAGTACATATACAGTGCCTTGCGAAAGTATTCGGCCCCCTTGAACTTTGCGACCTTTTGCCACATTTCAGTCTTCAAACATAAAGATATAAAACTGTATTTTTTTGTGAAGAATCAACAACAAGTGGGACACAATCATGAAGTGGAACGACATTTATTGGATATTTCAAACTTTTTTAACAAATCAAAAACTGAAAAATTAGGCGTGCAAAATTATTCAGCCCCTTAAGTTAATACTTTGTAGCGCCACTTTTTGCTGCGATTACAGCTATAAGTCGCTTGGGGTATGTCTCTATCAGTTTTGCACATCGAGAGACTGAAATTTTTTCCCATTCCTCCTTGCAAAACAGCTCGAGCTCAGTGAGGTTGGATGGAGAGCATTTGTGAACAGCAGTTTTCAGTTCTTTCCACAGATTCTCGATTGGATTCAGGTCTGGACTTTGACTTGGCCATTCTAACACCTGGATATGTTTATTTTTGAACCATTCCATTGTAGATTTTGCTTTATGTTTTGGATCATTGTCTTGTTGGAAGACAAATCTCCGTCCCAGTCTCAGGTCTTTTGCAGACTCCATCAGGTTTTCTTCCAGAATGGTCCTGTATTTGGCTCCATCCATCTTCCCATCAATTTTAACCATCTTCCCTGTCCCTGCTGAAGAAAAGCAGGCCCAAACCATGATGCTGCCACCACCATGTTTGACAGTGGGGATGGTGTGTTCAGGGTGATGAGCTGTGTTGCTTTTACGCCAAACATAACGTTTTGCATTGTTGCCAAAAAGTTCAATTTTGGTTTCATCTGACCAGAGCACCTTCTTCCACATGTTTGGTGTGTCTCCCAGGTGGCTTGTGGCAAACTTTAAACAACACTTTTTATGGATATCTTTAAGAAATGGCTTTCTTCTTGCCGCTCTTCCATAAAGGCCAGATTTGTGCAATATACGACTGATTGTTGTCCTATGGACAGAGTCTCCCACCTCAGCTGTAGATCTCTGCAGTTCATCCAGAGTGATCATGGGCCTCTTGGCTGCATCTCTGATCAGTCTTCTCCTTGTATGAGCTGAAAGTTTAGAGGGACGGCCAGGTCTTGGTAGATTTGCAGTGGTCTGATACTCCTTCCATTTCAATATTATAGCATGCACAGTGCTCCTTGGGATGTTTAAAGCTTGGGAAATCTTTTTGTATCCAAATCCGGCTTTAAACTTCTTCACAACAGTATCTCGGACCTGCCTGGTGTGTTCCTTGTTCTTTCATGATGCTCTCTGCGCTTTTAACGGACCTCAGAGACTATCACAGTGCAGGTGCATTTATACGGAGACTTGATTACACACAGGTGGATTGTGTTTATCATCATTAGTCATTTAGGTCAACATTGGATCATTCAGAGATCCTCACTGAACTTCTGGAGAGAGTTTGCTGCACTGAAAGTAAAGGGGCTGAATAATTTTGCACGCCCAATTTTTCAGTTTTTGATTTGTTAAAAAAGTTTGAAATATCCAATAAATGGCGTTCCACTTCATGATTGTGTCCCACTTGTTGTTGATTCTTCACAAAAAAATACAGTTTTATATCTTTATGTTTGAAGCCTGAAATGTGGCAAAAGGTCGCAAAGTTCAAGGGGGCCGAATACTTTCGCAAGGCACTGTAGTTGATTTAATTAAAACACATGGGGTGTGTCTTTATATGGAAAAATACACATTATAACATTTCTACCAATCGGTTGGTAGAAAGAAAAGACGACTCTTGGTTGACCCAAGATTGTTTTTAGTTGGATCAGCCTGTAGTGTGGTTTTCCACTTTAATTTTGAGTGTGACTCCAAATCCACCGTGCTTCTACACCTGCATTGCTTGCTTTTGGGGGTTTTAGGCTTGGTTTCTGAACAGCACTTTTAGATATCAGCTGATGTACAAAGGGCTATATAAATAAATTTGATTTGATTTTGATCCAGACCTCCAAGGGTTGATAAATTTGATTTCCATTGATAATTTTTGTGTGACTTTATTGTCAGCACATTCAACTATGTCAAGAAAAAAGTATTTAATAAGAATATTTCATTCATTCAGATCCAGGATGTGTTATTTTAGTGTTCCCTTTATTTTTTGAGCAGTGAATTTAAAAACAACCTGAGGAATGATTATAAAAAACGTTTGACATGTTTCTGTGGACATTATGGAAACTATTTGGAATTTGTCTGCGTTGTTGTGACCGCTCTTTCCTGTAGATTTCTAAACATAACGCGACAAACAAACGGAGGTGTTTTGGATCTAAAAAGAATCTTTATGGAACAAAAGGAACATTTGTTGTGTTACGGGGAGTCTCGTGAGTGAAAACATCCGAAGATCATCAAAGGTAAACAATTAATTTGATTGCTTTTCTGATTTTCGTGACCGAGCTACCTGATGCTAAGTGTACTTAATGTTTATTGTGCGATCGATAAACTTCCACAAACGCTTGAATTGCTTTTGCTGTAAAGCATCATTTCAAAATCTGACACGACAGGTGGATTAACAAAAGGCTAAACTGTGTTTTCCTATATTGCACTTGTGATTCCATGAATATAAATATTTATAGTAATATTTATTGTATGTAGCGCTATGCTATTCAGGGGTTGTTGATGACACTTATCCCGATATCGGGATTTCAGCCATAACAAGTTAAAGAACCCACACAACCAATCTACAGTTGAAAGAATAACAAAACTGTCATTCCACCACTGTTTTGGTATTAAGATGATGGATGGGGCTGGAGAAATGGAACTACTTGTTTCTAAACAACAAAGCTTATTTGGGGTTCTGATGGGGTACAACAGTTGAACTAAGCTCATGAGGCATGTGTTATATTCTTCAATAATCAATGGCTGTCACGACTTCTGCCGAAGTCGTTGCCTCTCCTTGTTCGGGCGGTGCTTGGCATTCGACGTCACTGGTCTTTTAGCCATCATTGATCCATTTTACATTTTCCATTGGTTTGTCTGACAATGGCTATAAATAAATATTTTAAAAGTCAAAAATTGGCATTTGCAGATTTCCCCTTTAACACCACACATCAGTTCAACATCTGCAGAGTTTGTGCCTCTGTTTTTAAGACAGTACTTACTAGTGTTAATCAGGGACCCTTTTCTCAAAACCACCTTATGGCTAAGTTCATCGTTAGAACCATTGGATGCCTTAAGATGCTTTTGGGAAACCGGGCCCAGATATCCAGTTTCCTCCTCCTCCTATTTTGATGTAACAGTCATCTCACACTCCTCCTCTTTCACTCCAAAAACAGAATCCTACTCTCCTTGTACAGTAACATCCTCATCTTCTTTTACAGTAACATCCTCTTCTTTCACTCTGAACGTGTCTTTTTCTTCTTTAACTGTAACAGACTCACCCTCTACTTCTTGTTTTACTGTGACATCCTCCTCTTCCTCCGTCCAGCAGACCTCTTCTTCTTTAGCAGGAGAGTAGCTTTGTGACCGCATGGTCTGAGATGTTAGCTAGGCTAGGCTAATGCTAACTTAACCAGCCCGCTAGCTGACTAACAACAACACTGTAAATATGAAATTAAATCGGATAACTAACTAGATGACAGAAGTGGGTTTAAAACACAGTGGCTAATATACACTAAAGCGTCTAAAGAGCTTTATTGGTTCGGCTATTTTGTCTAGCAAGCTGCCGAGGTGGTTGACAAACTGTTGCTGCTGTTGAAAGAAGCGTTCCATCCACTAGATTATACATCACACTAGCAGCATTGGCTTAAATTCCCACACCGCCATCTGCTGACTGGAGTGGGTAACGCAGTTGAGTAAAATGTATATTTTCAGACAAAAAGTTAAAGGGTAGGAATCATGAGTTTTTACTCACCAGTGTAACAATACAGTGTGGTTAAAGACTTAGTAAGCTAGTTGTAGTCACGATATGGTTACCTATAAGTACAAACAGTTATGTTTTTGCGTTATTACATATTTATTAACTTATTCCCGGATATCTTCTAAACTACCCACAATGCAGTATTTCTACACGTCATATGGATGATCAACTCTGCGCTACTGAGTTTGTATGCCAGTGTAACGGTGTAATGAAGTTACATTTTTTAAATATATTTATCCTTTATTTATTTAACTGGGCAAGTCAGTTAAGAACAAATTATTATTTACAATGACTGCCCACCCCGGCCAAACCCTAACCCAGACGATCCTGGGCAAATTGTGCGCTGCCCTATGCGTCTCCAAATCACGGCTTGTTATGATACAGCCGGGATTTGAACCAGGTTCTGTAGTGACGCCTCTAGCAAAGTTGGTTTTTATGCTATAATGTTCCCTCTTTCAAGATGGAAACTATCTGGAAAATGCATCTTCTTTAGGAGTGCTATTTTTATCCTGTCGACTACTGATCATTCATCCACACTGTGTCCCGTCAATGCAGGTAATTTATGACAAATGTATAAAGTACATGTTTTATAAACTCATGAACACCAGCCAGTTTATTTGTCCGGTTTTGTTAGTTTAGATGTATTACACTTCTTTAGTAATTTTTCAGGTTAATTTGATATATTTTGATATTAAAGTGGATGACAGTTTATTCTGATGTAGTGAATATGAGACACATGGAAACAATGTATTCATTTATTATAGTCAATTAGGAATTAGTAGGAATTGTTAAATCCACTATACGATCACTATAACTTTGATAGATATTTCAACTGTTATTTTGTTAGTATATTATAGGGCAGATTTATGGAGAATTGCTGTGTGAGTGCTATTTATATCCCATCACTACTGATCATTCATCCAAACTGTGTGTGTCCCATCATTGCAGCTTTGGAAATAAATTAACTATCCATCCATTGCTCTTTCCTGTGTTGACTCACTGACTTGAGAGACGGGACGAGGAAGGTCACACTAGCTCGATATCTAGCTCAAGCTTGCACATTTTTTTAAATTATTTTATTTATTGAATATTTATTGAATATTCCAAACATACAATATACTTGCAGTGAAGCCGCTCAACAACTACATCACACCAGTCACCCAACAGATTCCCATTCAGAGCGACACACAGAAGCATCCAGGGTCAAAGCCCTGCTCAAGGGCACGTTGACCGATCTACCACGAACCCTCCAAGATCCCCCCACAGTTCCCCAATAGCTGTCCCTCAACCATTCGATACCCCTCCCACAGTCCCCCCTCAGGAAGAAAAAACAATTAATTCCATTCCCCACCCCAAAGAACCCCCCAATGCACCAACAACCAAGAGAATAAACTGAAGAAAACAGCAAACAATGCAAAAAAATAATAAAACAAAATAATACATTTAAAACAAAGGACATCAATGACAACTAAAATCATAACAGCAATGCCAACTGTATATGTTTGTGTGCATGTCTGGCACTATTACATGTATGTGTGTGTTCTTGTATGTGTTTATTTGAGTGAGTGTGTGTATATGCATGTGTACCAACACCTGCACGGCATCAGCCTCAGGCAAACCGGCATTAGTTGTAAAAACACTGCCACTTAGTGTCATTCAAATGTACTTTTTATTATGTTTTATTTTGACATATCTCCTATCATCTATCTATCATGAGGTAGTCACCTGGAATGCATTTCAATTTACAGGTGTGCCTTGTTAAATGTTAATTTGCGGAATTTCTTTCTTTCTTAATGCATTTGAGCCAGTCAGTTGTGCTGTGACAAGGTAGGGGTGGTATACAGAAGATAGCCCTATTTGCTGAAAGACCAAGTCCATATAATGGCAAGAACAACTCAAATAAGCAAAAAGAAATGACAGTCCATCATTACTTTAACACATGAAGGTCAGACAATGCGGAAACTTTCAAGAACTTTGAAAGATTCTTCAAGTGCAGTTGCAAAAACCATCAATCGCTATGATGAAGGTGGCTCTCATGAGGATTGCCACATGAAAGGAAGACCCAGAGTTACCTCTGCTGCAGAAGATAAGTTCATCAGAGTTAACTGTCAAGACAACACAACTATGCCTATGAGATGGTTTGGGATGAATCGGAACGGAAAGAAATGCAGCCAACAAGTGCTCAGCATATGTGGGAACTCCTTCAAGACTCTTGGAAAAGCATTCCAGGTGAAGCTGGTTGAGAGAATGCAAGGAGTGTGCAAAGCTGTCATCAAGACAAAGGGTGGCTACTTTGATGAATTTCAATTATAAAATATATTTTGATTTGTTTAACACTTTTTTGGTTACTACATGATTCCATATGTAATTTCATAGTTGCATTGTCTTCACTATTATCCGACAATGTAGACAATAGTTAAAATAAAGAAAAAACATTGAATTGAATGAGAGGCCCAAGCCTCTCCAGGTTCTCCTTTACCCAAATCCAGATAGCAGATGTTCTGAAAGAGCTGCAAAACCTGGACCCGTACAAATCAGCTGGGCTTGACAATCTGGACCCTCTATTTCTGAAACTATCCACCGCCATTGTCGCAACCCCTATTACCAGCCTGTTCAACCTCTCTTTCATATCGTCTGAGATCCCCAAGGATTGGAAAGCTGCCGCAGTCATCCCCCTTTTCAAAGGGGGAGACACCCTGGACCCAAACTATTACAGACCTATATCCATCCTGCCCTGTCCATCTAAGGTCTTCGAAAGCCAAGTCAACAAACAGGTCACTGACCATCTCGAATCCCACCGTACCTTCTACGCTGTGCAATCTGGTTTCCGAACCGGTCACGGGTGCACCTCAGCCACGCTCAAGGTACTAAACGATATCATAACCACCATCGATAAAAGACAGTACTGTGCAGCCATCTTCATCGACCTGGCCAAGGCTTTCGACTCTGTCAATCACCATATATTCTTATCGGCAGACTCAGTAGCCTCGGTTTTTCTAATGACTGCCTTGCCTGGTTCACCAACTACTTTGCAGACAGAGTTCAGTGTGTCAAATCGGAGGGCATGTTGTCCGGTCCTCTGGCAGTCTCTATGGGGGTGCCACAGGGTTCAATTCTCGGGCCGACTCTTTTCTCTGTATATATCAATGATGTTGCTCTTGCTGCGGGCGATTCCCTGATCCACCTCTACGCAGACGACACCATTCTGTATACTTCCGGCCCTTCCTTGGACACTGTGCTATCTAACCTCCAAACGAGCTTCAACGCCATACAACACTCCTTCCGTGGCCTCCAACTGCTCTTAAACGCTAGTAAAACCAAATGCATGCTTTTCAACCGTTCGCTGCCTGCACCCGCACGCCCGACTAGCATCACCACCCTGGATGGTTCCAACCTAGAATATGTGGACATCTATAAGTACCTAGGTGTCTGGCTAGACTGTAAACTCTCCTTCCAGACTCATATCAAACATCTCCAATCTAAAATCAAATCTAGAGTCGGCTTTCTATTCCGCAACAAAGCCTCCTTCAGTCACGCCGCCAAACTTACCCTAGTAAAACTGACTATCCTATCGATCCTCGATTTCGGCGATGTCATCTACAAAATAGCTTCCAATACTCTACTCAGCAAACTGGATGCAGTTTATCACAGTGCCATCCGTTTTGTTACTAAAGCACCTTATACCACCCACCACTGCGACCTGTATGCTCTAGTCGGCTGGCCCTCGCTACATATTCGTCGCCAGACCCACTGGCTCCAGGTCATCTACAAGTCCATCCTAGGTAAAGCTCCGCCTTATCTCAGTTCACTGGTCACGATGGCAACACCCACCCGTAGCACGCGCTCCAGAAGGTGTATCTCACTGATCATCCCTAAAGCCAACACCTCATTTGGCCGCGTTTCGTTCCAGTTCTCTGCTGCCTGTGACTGGAACGAATTGCAAAAATCGCTGAAGTTGGAGACTTTTATCTCCCTCACCAACTTCAAACATCTGCTAGCTGAGCAGCTAACCGATCACTACAGCTGTACATCGTCTATCGGTAAATAGCCCACCCAATTTACCTACCTCATCCCCATACTGTTTATATTTATTTACTTTTCTGCTCTTTTGCACACCAGTATCTCTACCTGTACATGACCATCTGATCATTTATCACTCCAAAATTGTAATTATTCACCTACCTCCTCATGCCTTTTGCACACAATGTATATAGACTCTTTTTTTTCAAACTTGTTAATTGTTTACTCCATGTGTAACTCTGTGTTGTCTGTTCACACTGCTATGCTTTATCTTGGCCAGGTTGCAGTTGTAAATGATAACTTGTTCTCAACTAGCCTACCTTGTTAAATAAAGGTGAAAAAAAAAATTATAATAATAATTGACCGGTACTGACTATGCATTGTGGAGGAGAACTGATCCTAGATCTGTATCTACAGCAGGAACAACTGTCTGTGTTAAAAAGGCCCAGCTGGATTGAATTGAGCTATTTAAAATGACATATTTGAATGTCAAAAAAATGTGTTCTGTTAGTCAAAACAAGACATGGTCTGTGGAGGCTTGGTATATTAGTGGTAGATTTGGGGGAATAGTGATAGATTTTTGGAGGGCCCCTTGTCCCTACAGCCAATCAGTGAGCAGCTCCCCTTACCCCACATCTCCGGCAGTTCTGTTACTCACAACACTTCCCCTGCTTTCATCAACAATGGAGTAGCCCACTGAACTAAAGCCTTGTAATTTCATATCTGTGGTATTTTTTTTTACCCCAGCCAGCATTGTGAATGGTGTCTGTGGCGGTGACATACTAGACCATAGCAGTAAATCTAATACTTAGGTGTTTTTAGACATGTTTGAAAGGGCTGGGGTGGTTCTGTGGTTATAAGTTACTGACCTTGGAATTCAATTCTGGCCATGCTGGCAGGGTCTGAATCAAACCCAATTCCACCTGGCACACTGGCAGGGTCTGAATCAAACCCAATGTCCACCTGGCACACTGACAGGGTCTGAATCAAACCCAATGTCCACCTGGCACACTGGCAGGTTCTGAATCAAACCCAAACTTAGTGGTCTCTTTCCATGAAACATGGATGCCAAATTAAAGTGCTTGGGACCTAACAAGTCTTCAGGCAAAGTTACTCATGTGGTCAGCCAAACCACCTCTATTAGACCTCACCTCTTTGGACCTCATCTCAGTGAGTTTAGGTTGGGGAAACCACAGAGGAGAGGGCTTTGGACCTAGTTCATGGCATTGAGGAGGAGAGAGCAGCTGTAACAGTACCTGGTCTTGTACATGGCATTGAGGAGAGAGCAGCTGTAACACAGTACCTGGTCTAGTTCACAGCATTGAGGAGAGAGCAGCTGTAACATAGTACCTGGTCTTGTGCATGGCATTGAGGAGGAGAGAGCAGCTGTGACACAGTATCTGGTCTAGTACATGACATTGAGGAGGAGAGAGCAGCTATAACACTGTACCTGGTCTAGTTCATGGCATTGAGGAGGAGAGAGCAGCCGAAACAGTATCTGGTACAGTACATGACATTGAGGAGGAGAGAGCAGCTGTAACACAATACCAGTGGTGTAAAGTACTTAAGTAAAAGTACTTTCAAGTACTACTGAAGTAGTTATTTTGGGGAATCTGTACTATTTTTGACAACTTTTACTTTTAGTTCACTAAATTTCTAAATGAAAATAATGTACTTTTTAATACACCCAAAAGTACTAGTTACATTTTGAATGCTTGGCAGGACAGAAATATGGTCCAAATCAGCACCTTTCAAGAGAACATCCCTGGTCATCCCTACTGCCTCTAGTCTGACGGACTCACTAAATAGAGAACATCCCTGGTCATCCCTTCTGCCTCTGGTCTGGACTCACTAAACAGAGAACATCCCTGATCATCCCTACTGCCTCTGACCTGACGGACTCACTAAACAGAGAACATCCCTGGTCATCCCTGCTGCCTCTGATCTGACGGACTCACTAAACAGAGAACATCCCTGGTCAACCCTACTGCCTCTGGTCTGATGGACTCACTAAACACAAATGCTTAGTTTGTAAATGATGTCTGAGTGTTTGAGTGTGCCCCTGGCTATCCATAAATAAAAAAACATGAAAATGGTGCTGTCTGGTTTATTTAATATACTGGTGTACAATCCGATGGCTAGATGTCGTGAAACTCTTCCCACATTGATCACAGCTATAAGGTTTCTCTCCTCTGTGTGTTCTCTGGTGTGATAACAGGTTGCTTGACTGAGTAAAACTCTTCCCACATTGATTACAGCTATATGATTTATCTCCGGTGTGTTTTCTCTGGTGTGATAACAGGTTGCTTGACTGAGTAAAACTCTTCCCACATTGAGTACAGCTATAAGGTTTCTCTCCAGTGTGAATTCTCATGTGTACTTTTAGTGATTTTGATCTTGAGAAATGTTTCCCGCAGTCAGAGCAGCAGTACGGTTTCTCTCCTGTGTGTGCTTGCTGGTGTATTTTAAGTTCTGATGGAGATTTGCAACCTTTCCCGCAGTCAGAGCAGCAAATAGATGTTTTCCCTTTAGGTCTCTGCTGGTGTTTCTTGAGGTGTTCTGATGTAGAGAGACTCTTCTCTGTCTGGTCAGCATCATGATGTTGTTGAGGCTCCCCAGAGGATCCACGATAGTACCATCTATCTCCTGTGTGAACAACAAGTTAGACAGATGGTTTAAGGCCCACAACAGCAGAAATCCACTGTAAAAGGTGATGCCAACAGCGTAGCCATGATGTTGTACAACAATTGACGTCTGTAATGAATGTTAAAATTATTTGACATTAGTCTTAAAATGAGCAAGAATAGTCATATTTAGTCTTGTTTTCACATTAGTAGTAACATTGATGATTGTAGGCTAGAAATAAGTTATTCATGTTGTTGAAACTCTCAGCAGTGTGCCAGACAACTTTTGGTCTCCAAAATAGGCCCCTATCTGTGTTTGATCAAATTGGAGCATGAAAGCGATGCACACGCACTTTGGTTGCAGAAACTCCTCCATGCTAATGCGGAAACCGCTAGTTATACCAATACCATAGATCTACTGTAGGACCCATAACTTCACCTAACAATAACATAGATCTACTGTAGGACCCATAACTTTACCTAACAACATAGACCTATAAATGATTTAATATTTCAGGTGAAACATGGAATCTACAATATCTTTGTCATGACATTTCATAACCTGATCACCAGATAATTTTGTCAATAATCCCACTAGGCAAACATCACAACATGCAATCTGTAATCTGTTGTCATTTTAAAAGTCCTGAATAAAGGGAAATAGCTCTGTGTGTTGTACAATAGCCCATCCATCAAGGAACAGTTCTCTCCACATTATGAGCTAAGTATCTCTGTGTGCAAACAGACTAACAAGACCCTACTGTAAATCAAGCAGACAATAACACATTATAGACAATTTTTTTAGGGATGTTGGATCCAACGTGCAGCACGGCATAACTGTCTTTACCGACGTAATGAATGAAGAAGCACTTTGGTTGTTGTTGCATGTTGTGATGTTTGTCATGTGACTGGCATTCAGAAAATGATTTCCTGCATCAGCTGATGATAGTTGAACAAAAAAACTGTCCAACAGCTAGATCCAGTATTTAAGTTGAAGTTCATCATATGACAAGCGTAACGTTATGACTATGTGAGTACTGTTCTCTGAAGGAGGGAAAGTAGGTACAACATACGATTAAATCTACGCCTCGCTGGAAGACCCGCCTTCCACAGGTAATGAGCGTGAGGATCGGATTTATTCCTTAAATGTAACACTGCTCTTCACCGACCCAGGAAAGAGCGGGGACAAACAGGTGCTGTACATCGTTCCCTCCTTCAGGGAAATACAATCATTCCCCATGCCGACCCAAACGGATACTAAATGAAACGGCCCCTGACAGACCTGACACCGCAAGATGCGTCACTTTTGTCAATATATGAATTGTCTTTCATTTGAAACAATCCTGTCAATGTTGAGTAAGGACGCACACCTGATTACGCATATAAAAGTAGGATTAATCTACCTGGCCTGCATTCAGGGATGTCTGATAGTATTTCTGATTGTCTCAATTAGAGGTTGACCGATTAATCGGAATGGCCGATTAATTAGGGCCGATTTCACGTTTTCATAACAATCGGAAATCGGTATTTTTGGGGAGCAAACCACACACAAGTCAGAGTTAGTTATCACAAAGTCCATCTTTAATTATATGAGCTCCATCACAACCCTGTGACTCTCAGATCAATTCAGTGTCTATAAATTAATTCTCTGAGAGTCGCTTACACATTGCAACTGAGATCCTTTATAGCAAAGACACACATAGCCAGACAGCATTAGGCATAATTTATCGTTCAGCTTTGTCTCCTAAACTATGCTCTTTTCTCAAACTCAGAACCTAAACAAATCCTCCATATCAACAGGCCATATATCAAATCCATCCTATCTTGACAAGATCACAGAGACACATTGACTGGCACACAGACATTGTGGAGCCAAGAGATCCACGCTTGACCTCTCCCCTCTCTCCGGCCCAAGCAACTTAGTCTTGACAGAGAACAGATACTGCAACCCCGCCACAGTATTATACAAAAATAAACATTCTGATGAGAAGTAACTTATAAACACATGATGAATATAAAACATCTTAACTATGTTACCAACTAATTCTGATTATTTCCCAACATTCCCCTCCCAGGGACATTGTCCCTTCTAAAGAATCAGAATATTAATTACGTACTCAATATTTAAAAGGAAATAAAAATTCAAATCCCCTCAATGTCAAATACCTTAGCTTATTTGTAAGCTTTCTCTCTTCTGAAACTAAGTTTAGAACCTTTATTCTACAAGACAAACTTGCACATGTTTAATAACACAGAATAATCCATTTGGTGAAATTAAAAACATAACCAATATTTAGAAATGCTCCCTAAGTTACATGAGAACCAGTGTCTAAACACAGGCCTCCTCACAACATATAGGACAGACATCCCTCTAAGTCCTCATGCTCAGAAATATACTCAGGAATAGAGAATAGGTCAGTGAAATCATTCCTATTCCCAAATCATAAGTAACAACCCAACTATTTATCCAACCAATATTTAGAATAGCATTCCTCAGTGATTCAAATTTGTCTTATCACTCAAAGTAAAAACCTCAATTTAACACACATCAATATTAGCAGATTTACTTACATTCAGTATAATTATCCCATAATTCTACTATTAACTTTTTTAATCATGATTATAATACAGATCAGTATATCAATGCATTCTTAATCTAAATTACTACAATTTACATGGTGTAGACCTCTTCAATCAACCTGATACCACAAAAGTATAAGCAATTTAATGGCACAGTTGACCAATCCCCCATCTCAGGCACTGAATCTTCTGGCGTCTCTTTCGTTCTTCTTCAGATAGCTTTACAGTTCAAAGTGGACGGCCCATGACAATGTCCCAATTTCAATGTCTCATCTTTACCACTCATGTCTTGTCCATTCGTCAACCAATATACCAGCATCATAACAAAATGTTAGAACAGATATTTCTCCATGATCACTCCAAGTGGACTCTCACAGTATGAGAGAAACATGAAGGAAAAGCAGTTGATAGCTTAGATCTGAGACTGTACACCAATTTCTGGCTTGGTTCTTTTCTCTCGGTAGAAGTGGTTCGGAAAGCCTTCAACGCCTTTGTCACTCTTCTTCTTCAGGTTAGAGGGGATAGCTTTGAGACTGTACACACACTTCTTCTTGGTCCAAATATCTCTTCCATGCATTAAGAGTTACCGGGGGTTTGATGTCACTTTACTATGATAACTCTTCCATGCATTAAGAACAGATCAGAACAACAGTTTAGTTCAGTTCATTAACTACATGATAAATTATTACTTTTACCAATTATTCTTAATACACATATCTAAACATATTTCACAGAGAATATCAAAACATTCTATTGAAACTATTCTTTCAAATTGGTTTATACTCCCCATCTCACTGTCAACTCCATCGTAGAGCCAAGGATCAAGAAGTTAGACCTATACCTCGGGAATAGAACAAAACAAACACAACTATACAATACACTCCTTCACATATCACTTAAGTTGTATAACTTCAATTCAAACCCTCAAAAAACTGAATCCTCCCCCATGTTTTACACACATCTCTCCGTATGAGAGTAATGTAAAACAAAACTGAAAAAATGTCAAACAAAATTTCAACTAACCTAATCAAATTAAAATCAATTAACTAAAAAAAACTCCACAAAGAAAAATGATTTAACCCCTATGGTCATATGAAAATAGACTTAAAGTAGCATATCCTTAGTTAAAAGCATTGCCCTCTCCCTCTTCACAGTGGTCCAAATTACAAATATGGCTAAGAAACATATTTACCAATTACACAAATTATTTTGAAAGCAGTATTACAAATGACCATAAATTCATTATCCAAATGGCTTTCCAATGCGGGTGATCAAGCCACAACGGAAAGTCATCAGAAGGTCATGGGTCATACAAAACCCTTCAACGCAGTGTTTTTCACTATATTAAACAAATTGCAAACAATAGTCAACTAGTTCCAACATTTTTGTATTTCCATGTTCCCAGAATATTCCTTTATCAAAAAAATGTGCGTGTATAATGAAAACTCAGAAAATAAAAACTCATTAAAATCCCATGTGGTGAGTGCCCCTTTAAAATACCTTTGCACTAAAACAAACAACTTCCAGGCCCTCTTCAATGTGGTAGTTTATGGCCTCGATTTCACTCACTCTCCCCAAGAGTATAGTCCCTGGAAACATTCCAAAGAGAGACAGTGAAATACACATTTTCCCGGAGAAAACACAAAACACTTAGTTAGTATTCATTACACTACATCGATTCAGAAACTCAAACGTGAACTATAAACCAAACCTAATGATAATTCCACTGTATCTCAAATCATTGATCATAAGTTTTAATCAACATCAATTAAATCAACTCCTAAAAAAAACTTTAATCAGCAATCTAATAATTTCAACCTGTTGATATACATTTAGTAAAATCCAATCCTGATTTTTTAAAACAAATCTAAAATCTTTCAAAAGTTGGCGCTGTCTCATCAGCGTAAAAATCCAAACAAACTTATTATTTTTTCCCACTCATATCCACAAAGCTTTCATTCCCCAAAGGTCAATACTGTTCAGCACATTCCTTAATGATCTTCCTTTAGTCTATACAGGGTCTGAAGTTCCAATGTATGCAGATGATACAGTGATAAATTCATGAAAATAACAAACTACACAAGAAACTCACTACTATAATGGTTCAGATGACAAAATTGCTCAGAGACTCATGTTTACATCTCAATAAAATAAAACACAGTCTGCATGTTCCTCAAAAAACAACTACTGATGGAAAAAGCTCCTGGTGGTATCTGATTTTAAGTGCCAAGGCATCATACTTGCTTCCAACCTTTCTTTTAAAAAGCAAACAATAAAGGAACTCAAATAACCAAATTCAACCTAGCTAATTTCCCAAAACATATGAAATTGTTTTGACTATTGCGGTAACAACACTATAATTAAAATCTATGATACTCCCCCACTTAACATATTAGTTTACTAGTTTGGCCCAATCTTGCTTTTCAACATTCATACCCATTCAGTCTTCTGCCAACAGGCTCTCATACTACTCAATCCAGCAATCACCTTTAATGACCTGACATTGTTCCACATAATGAAAACATACTATAATGTTAGACTACATGAACTTTCCTGCTCAAATTAACTGGTGTTACTTAAACAATCAAACCAAGAATCAATAACCATCAGAATCCATTCTCACAATGTTTTACTCACTTACAACTTTCAGATCTCTTTCTTACAGCCAAATAAAACCCAATCAACATCTCGCAATCAAAATTGTACTGCTAGAAGTACAGAAAAAGAGTGTACCTGAACAACGGTCAAAAAAACAATTAGAGTAAGGCTATTGTACATTCAAACTAATAACGCAAATTTACGTTGTTCTACAACAATCTACCTGCCTCCAGCAACTAACTCTCTTTCATACTTTCAGCTCAACTTACCCTATTCCTTTTTTCCCATTGGGCAAAAATATATAACCCCTCTCATTTCAACATTTTCCTTACCTCTATGTAAGATTAAAAACCCAACTTTATAACTTCCTCTTCTCTTTGCTCTTCACACTTATGAAATGTATCCTATTTCTTGAAAAATAACACACGCAGCGCCAAAATTATAACATGCGTCAGTCAATCTATAAGAATTAAAAACATTTCGGTAATCACTTCCTATCGCCATCCTCTCCCCGCTATCATTCAGAATGTCTTTAACTTAGGTAACTGTCTTCTCTATTGATACAGTAATTTAAATACGACTTAATTCTCAATACATTATTCCAGCAGATAATTTAGTGAACAGACATCGTCTTGCATCAGAATTGGCTTCGTTATTATTTTAAGTTGAATTAGTCTATCAATTTAACCTAAACAATCTATTGAAAATGTTCAATTTATCCCTTCTATCAATTTGAACCAGACAAGCTATTAAAACGTTCAGTTTATATCTTATACAAACACTAGCGACCATAACTTTCCAGGCAAAACATACAAATAGATTATTTTACAATCAAAAACTCAGAATTCAGTCAGCGCAATGACTGGGAACGGAACACCGGCCTCCAGGCGAGAATTCTACCACTGAACCACTAATGCTATGCGAAAAACTAAGATTCTCCGCAAATAAACCCAATTTACAAATAAAATCAAAACACGTCACTATCGGCAATTCCCAGAAGAATAATAGCCCAAATCTAAATGTACAAGCGTTACTCCAGCTTTGATTCTCAAATGCCAAATGAATAAATTAGCTATCAAAGAATAAAATCGACAGTTAATGACTAGGTCTCTAACTTTATTCAGTTTATTCAATAAATCCCGCAACTTCTCTCATACTGGGAAGAAAAAATATAACATGTTCAGACCTTAAGGGCAGTTTAATTTCAAATGTTTCACCCAGACGGAGATAATCCAATATGCGTTTTATAGTTACATCGTTAGGGTAAGATAACCAAAAGTGGACACACTCTAATCAGTTTCTAGAGCTCAATTTCCCAGATTTTGTAGATTATTTTAATAGTGCTTAAAACCTCATCTTTATCAAATTATCCATTTAAGATACCAACTCAAAACCTACGTACGTCTACGAATGGGTGGTTTAAATTGTATCTAATCATTCTCAGCATTACTTTATCAAATCTCTAGTAATTGATTATACACACATACAATTTATCATAATTTCAAATAATTCACAGAATCCATATAAAACTTAAGAAATCTTAGGTACTTTAAGAACTTTAAGGATCACCCACACAGGATTGGTCAGATGTTCACACAGAACTGGTCAGACGTCCACACAGAACATCAGAACATAAAAAGGTTTGCCCACACAGAGTCAACCCTACCCCGCTCACACAGAACGGTCCGACAACTATTACCTAGTGATCCCATAACAAAATACTCACACAGAGTAACCCAGGGCATACCTGGCTAACACATTTAAAATAATTGGAATTCACCACCTCTGAGGGTCACTTAGACAATCACACAGACGCACAGAATGAGGTCCTTCTTCCAATAGGGCTTCACCAAATGCTGTGTTTTCACCTAGAATGCACAGTCCCTTTGGCCACTCACCCCGACAGACCTCACCAAATCCCCACTGTGATCAATTCAGTGTCAGGACGGCTCTTGGTCACTGGCAACCGGACAGTGGCAGAGTATCTTTTGAGTCCACAAACAGTCAGATTACTCTCCCCTGACTCGGCCCTGCTTACGCCGCCAAGGTGCCTTCCTTACAAAGGAATTCACACTCAGAGTATACGTAACAGGCATAATTAAAAAACTTGACTTCAAATCTGTGTGTGGTTCGCTCACATTTTTCTTTAAAAAAACTCAGTTCGAGATGTGGTATCCACTCGGCTCGCTTCCTCTCAGATCAAAGGTTGGTCCATCTGCTTCGTTCCCGAAGTGTGGTTTCCCTAAGATCCCAAGTTTAGGGGATCCCTCGTGCACAATTTATTTACCTAGATTGTCAGGAACGGTCACCGAGTGAAGATTCACATCCCCTCCTCGTCGCCAAATGTCGTGGAAATTTCCTCTATTTACCAAATCATGAGAGCAAACCACACACAAGTCAGAGTTAGTTATCACAAAGTCCATCTATAATTATATGAGCTCCATCACAACCCTGTGACTTTCAGATCAATTCAGTGTCTATAAATTAATTCTCTGAGAGTCCCTTACACATTGCAACTGAGATCCTTTATAGCAAAGACACACATAGCCAGACAGCATTAGGCATAATTTATCATTCAGCTTTGTCTCCTAAACTATGCTATTTTCTCAAACTCAGAACCTAAACAAATCCTCCATATCAACAGGCCATATATCAAATCCATCCTATCTTGACAAGATCACAGAGACACATTGACTGGCACACAGACATTGTGGAGCCAAGAGATCCATGCTTGACCTCTCCCCTCTCTCCGGCCCAAGCAACTTAGTCTTGACAGAGAACAGATACTGCAACCCTGCCACAGTATTATACAAAAATAAACATTCTGATGAGAAGTGGCTGGTGTAACCAAAGTGAAATGGCAAGCTAGTTAGCGCACGCTAATAGCGTTTCAAACGTCACTCGCTCTGAGCCTTCCAGTAGTTGTTCCCCTTGCTCTGCATGGGTAACACTGCTTCGATGGAGGCTGTTGTCGATGTATTGCTGGTTCGAGCTCAGGGAGGAGTGAGGAGAGGGACGGAAGCTATACTGTTACACTGGCAATACTAAAGTGCCTATAAGAACATCCAATAGTCAAAGGTTAATGAAATACAAATGGTATAGAGGGAAATAGTCCTATAATTCCTATAATAACTACAACCTAAAACTTCTTACCTGGGATTATTGAAGACTCATGTTAAAAGGAACCACCAGCTTTCATATGTTCTCATGTTCTGAGCAAGGAACTGAAACATTAGCTTTTTTACATGGCACTTTTACTTTCTTCTCCAACACTTTGTTTTTGCATTATTTAAACCAAATTGAACATGTTTCATTATTTAGTTGAGGCTAAATAGATTTTATTGATGTATTATATTAAGTTAAAATAAGTGTTCACTCAGTATTGTTGTAATTTTCATTATTACAAATAAATAAATAAAATCGTCCGATTAATCGTATCGGGGTTTTTGGTCCCCCAATAAATCGGTATCGGTATCGCCGTTGTAAAATCATAATCGGTCGACATCTAGTCTTAACGCACCACCACTAATGAGTTGTGGAGCTTCTCAAAGTATTTTTTTTTTCACCTCAAAACAGCAAGTAAACAAAGTCTAATCAAAATCAATTGCGAATGACAAAGGTTCCTCAAAGTATTTTCATAAAATACTTCCAGCTCTCGCCCTTTCGCTAACCACTCAGCATAGAAGAGAAACATGTAATGCTCTGATCCAGTGGAAATGTAAAAAAATACCTGATTACTTCTAATCCCTTTAACAAATAGCCGACAGTTGTGTCTGTCCCAAACTCACTGGAAACTGGAAACTATGAAGGCCCAGAATATTTTATACAATGTTGCAAGCTTGCTATCTTTGAGTTTTGGGTGACCCAGTTGATACAATGTTTCAAGTTCGTTCTAGACAGGCCATGTGCAGCAAATGTGATTTATAGGATATTTTCTACCTGCAGGCTGCAATATTTGCATTTGTTGGCTTTATGTAGGCTATTTTTACATAGTTGGCAATGGCAATAAAAGTTACTTATAGATTTGTATAATTTTCATTTAGATTTAGATAGAATGTATATTAATCACAGATAATGATTTTGAGATACTATTATAAATTAAATGAAACTGTTCCAGTAAAATGTGAATTTGAAAATCCTAACTGGCACCAGATCAGTAGAAATGGTCAGATAACTTGGCACCAAATGGAAAAGGTTGCCGACCACTGGTGTTGCCGACCGCCGGAAGGTTCAGGAGCATAACGGCATAATTTCTCTCTCTTCTGGTTAGGTTATCTTGATCTCTGGCTCCCTCAAGTCATTTGTGTGTCTTAATTATTTGATCAAACAGCGTGCTTAAAGCATCAGACCAGTTCAGTACATATAGTTGATTTTATTAAAACACATGGGGTATATATATATATATGGAAAAATACACATATAATTTCAGCCAATTGATTGGTACAAAAAACAGACGACTCTTGGTTGACCAAGATTTATTTTAGTTTGGGACAGCAGTAGAACATGATTTTGGGGGCCCTGAGTGGCGCAGCGGTCTAAGACACTGCATCTCAGTGCTTGAGGCGTCACTACAGACACCCCGGTTCGAGTCCAGGCTGTGTCACAACCAGCCATGATTGGGAGTTAAATAAAGGTTACATTTTAAATTAAATAAAACCGAGTTCATTCAGAAAGTTCAGACCCCTCCCCCTTTTCCACATTTTGTTACGTTACAGGTTTAAAAAAAAAAAATGGATTTAAACAAATAGAATCCCCATTAATCTACAACACAATAATGAAACAGTGAAAACAGGTAAAAAACAGAAATACCTTATTTACATACGGATTCAGACCCTTTGCTACAGCTGTATCAAAGGAATTATCTAAGTGAGTTTCAGAGATGAACAGTACAGTGCATTCCAAATTCAATAGGCAGGCAAGTAAACAAAAAACGTTTTCAAATAAAAACTATTCCAGAAAATGTCAACGCGTATATAACGCCCGTCCAAGAGACTGTTGACCAATCACATTGTCATGCTGTGACACGGTTCCTAAGCTTATTCTCATGATATCCCTTTTTAAAGTCAGGGTATGAGTCGAGACATGCCTATTTTCCTTGAAAGTACGTAATGTCACGATTGCAAAGATATACGATATTACAGAAAACAAATTTAAATATCTCACATCTCTGAAAATATTGGTAATGTTGTGCTTCTTGTTCACGGAGGGTAATTCATGCCAATGTTCCTTTCTTTAAGCTATTAATACGAATCGAAAGGAGTTCCCAATATCCTAATTTCTTAAAGTATTTCTGGTGATAGCAAGTGATAGTGATACACAAGCTAGGTCTATTTGAAATATTGCCATCCCATGGCAGCGTTTACCAGCCACCTGGTTCAGAAGCTTTAAAACCACATAAAACCATATTTAAAACCCAATTCTATTTTTGCCCAAAGATAAGATATAAATTATTCAAACGGAACATAATTCAAGCTGGTTATTATTTTAGGCTATTTTAGTTTTGGAGTCAAAGATAGTTTTGGAATAGTTTTCATTTTTCAAACAGGTTTGTTGTTTTACTTCAGTTTTCCCCTAATTACTTTTTCTATAATAAGCATGGATGTTTCCCCTATCAACCAGAAATAGGTACTGGCGACAAAGCGCCTCGTAAACTTGCTGGGAATGGGACAGAGGCGATTTGTAATCAAATCTAATTCCCAGGAATGGGGTTCAATGAGGCGGCAGGGTAGCCTAGTGGTTAGAGTGTTGGACTAGTCACCGGAAGGTTCAAATCCCCGAGCTGACAAGGTACAAATCTGTTGTTCTGCCCCTGAACAGGCAGTTAACCCACTGTTCCTAGGCCGGCATTGAAAATAAGAATTTGTTCTTAACTGACTTTCCTAGTTAAATAAAGGTAAAATGAACCACAGAGACTGTGTGGGATAATAACATGGCCGTGTCCAACCCTGCTTGTTCCCTCGACTCCGCTACCAATCTCCAACAGGGCCCTTCATGAATTGTTCAGCAGTCTTATGGCTTGGGGGTAGAAGCTTTTTGAGCCTTTTGGCCGGTACCGCTTGCAGTGCAGTAGCAGAGAAAACAGTCTAAAACTGAAATGATTTTGATGTGATATGAAAGTACAGCAATTTGTTTCTAGAAACGTATCGCAATTGAGAATCGATTCACATCTAGATGGAATATTTGGCTATTTTGGCTGCCAGAGCCAGTCTACCTCTGAAAATAACATACAGTCCTTGGACCTTGAGGAGTAACGGGGGCAGCAATCAGCAGTAGAAACAATGACAAAGCGTACTCCCTGCCCGTTTCAGTAAAAAGCTGAAGGATGGGCCTGGAGAAATGCAACAATCCATGATATCAACAT
The DNA here is from genome assembly GCF_018296145.1 of Oncorhynchus tshawytscha. NCBI lineage: Eukaryota > Metazoa > Chordata > Actinopteri > Salmoniformes > Salmonidae > Oncorhynchus > Oncorhynchus tshawytscha. Next base: position 18,077,341 of record NC_056435.1, read on the forward strand.
GACAGTTTTAACCATGTTTTGAGGATATACAGTGTTTGTTTATATTTACTGATAAACATTGGAGTAAAAAAAAGCTTATATTTTGGGTTCTGATGGAGTACGACAGTTGAACTAAGCTCATGAGGTAATTTTAGTGAATTCTTCAAGAAACAACAGGTACATATCATTCATGTAAGTCCCAAAATGGATGTAACAACTGCTGATTGCCCCTTTAAGACTACATATTGGGCTAATCTAATAGGAGATATTGAGGACTACAGTATTTCAGGAATTGTCATTGGATGCATTTGATCAATTGTTAACGTTTTGTTGATGGTCCACTCTTGATGTTCTACACGTTACAGTGTAGCTTCAGCCATTCCTACAGAAAAACATTAGTGTAGAACCCATTCACTGCATATTGGTTCAACGACTGCAAAGACGGTACATACTGGTGTGAAACAGATCTCCAACCTCCTCTTCTTCCTCCAATGTGACAGTAATCTCCCCCTCCTCCTCTTTCACTCCAAAAACGGCATCCTCCTCGTTTTCTGCCTCCTCTTCTTTTACTGTAACATCCTCCTCCTCTTTCACTCTGAACGCGTCTTCCTCTTATTTCACTGAAAAGTCTTTCTCTTATTCTTTGAAGCAACAGCCTCACCCTCTACTTGTTTTTGGATTGTAACATCCTCCTCTTTCACGAGAGTTTCTTTCTCCGTACAGCAGACCTCCCCTTCTTTATCAGGAGGAGAGTAGCTTATAGCGAACTCATGGTCGGGGATGTTAGCTAGCTAGCATTAACAACTGGCCTAGCTAACTTAGCAAACCAGCTAGCTGACAAACAACGTAAATATATAATTAAATGTGCCAACAAGTACATATAACAGAAGTGTGTTTTCACACACAGCAACTAATATACACCAAAACAGTGTAAAGAGCGTGAATGTTGTAGCTGTGTTGGCTAGAAAGCTACCGAGGTGTCTGACTAGCTGTTGTTGTTGAAGGAGCGTCTCGTCCACCTGATTAGACGTCACACTGGCAGCGTCGCCTGAACCTAAAAGACGCACATCGCCATCTGCTGACTGGAGTGGGCAACGCAGTTGAGGAACCAAAAGTACATTTTTCATTTATTTCAAAAACGTTGGTTATTATATTATTAAGTCATTCAAAGAGAAGTATGTGTTGATTGATTCGTTTTTAATGAGTGAGAATTTAAAACAAACTTTACACCCACTACATATTTGCATTGCACCATACTTCTGACATGGATCATTTTGACCCCAGAGGCATATCTTTTAGAATAGCCAAAATGTGGTTTATTCAATTCTTCCAAATGCTTCATTACTTTGTCAATCAACTTGTTGTTAGTAAATCTAAATCATGGTTTAGTGTTTCTGTATCAATATTTACTTTTAACAAATTCAAATCCTTTGGAGTAATTTTGAACCCATCCAAAAGCATCTTTGATAAATAGGATGTTCATTTCAAACCAAAATCACGTTTTATTGGTCACATACACGTGTTTAGCAGATGTTATTGTGGGTGTAGTGAAACGCTTGTGTTTCTAGCTCCGATGGTGCAGTAATATCTAACAAGTAATATCTAACAATTTCACAACATATACCCAATACACACAAATCTAAGTATTTGAATCTAGGTTTCTCTGTAGACATGGTCCATCCCACCAGAGGGTGGAGTGGCACCTGTATCAGTGGTTTTGAACAGATAGACACCTGCAGATACACAGTATAGTGCCTCCCATGTACTCTCCTAAGATTGGACTTTTCTATACCACGTATCACGACTGTGTTCCTGCCAAGGCAGCAACTACTCTTCCTGGGGTTTATTAAGGATCCCCATTAGTTCCTGCCAAGTAAGAAGTAAGGTCAGGGAGCATGCCAGCCTGCCTGAACCGCCCCTTTCGAGCAAAAGGTATAAATGATGGGTTATGAATTAACAGGTATAAATGATGGGTTATGAACTAACAGGTATAAATGATGGGTTATGAACTAACAGGTATAAATGATGGGTTATGAATTAACACATCCCCTGCAGGCATTTCAATACATTCAGGATTTATTACGGTCCATGTGTAATGTATATGGTTACCCACTCTCTCCCTCCATCTCTTCATTAACAAACAGCCATGTTGTTGTCATTCCACTAGGGACCTGTTTTCAACATATTAAGTCTCCAGTCGATGACCAGTGCACTGGAATTATCCCCCTACACATGTACTGCACTGATCTCTCTACATCCTTTACACGTGCACTGTACTGGAATTATCCCTCTACACATGTACTGCACTGGAATTATCCCTCTACACATGTACTGCACTGATCTCTCTACATCCTTTACACATGTACTGTACCCAATTAAGCCTGAAACCCAGAATTTGTAGGAAACTGGTTGGAATTCATGTTTATTTAGAGAGCTCTGCCATGTATATACAAAGACGTTCCTTTTATAATATTCTCTTAACCTACACACATACATACACACCAACCTTGGGATATTCTCATGAAGTCTCACCACAGTTTATTACCACTCAGCTGACAGTTCTAGTCTCCCCCAGATACGAGAGCTCTGGAGGGGCTCTCCCTGTCCTATCTTATCTCTCCAGAGTTACAGCCGGGTCGGTTCAAACATAGGTTAATGCCCCTCTTCATTCTCTTTCTACACTCGCATACATTCCTTTCTTCCTAGCTCTATGCTACATAACCCCTTCCCAATGAACAAACATTATTTATCATTATATAAAGACAGGGTAGAATTCTGTTAGTTACTATTCTAAGTATACATCATTTAGTCATTATTCATAAAAATCCCATAACAAATTATCACATTGGCTGGCAGACACTTGCTGTTTTGTGTAATTGGTTACATGTCAGTCACGTGTGCAAGGGAGAGGTGGTGTCTGATGTCTGCAGGTCAATGCAACTGAGAAATATGATCCTTGCAATTATTCTCTGTGAATATCAGCAGTGGGAATGATTGTGAAATATTTAGTTCATTTTATGAGAGCAACATAATAATGAATGATTTCTGAACAACCATTTTTTATTTAATGTCTATTAAGAGTATCTTATCAACTTTATTTCACTTGGTGATGTTTCATTATAGAGAACATAACATGACAATACATGACATCTAAGTAGCTGAATATGATTATGGACTAACAGTCTAACAGTATGAAGGACACAACTCATGTTATTCTGGTTAAACAGTGAGAGAATAGTTGATTATGGAGAGGGAATTTTTTGACAATTAGAAAATAATGTCATATTTTACTCGTACCTCAGCCAGCATTGTGGATGGTTAGGAAATAATATGTCATGTTTTACTCGTACCTCAGCCAGCATTGTGAATAGTTAGGAAATAATATGTCATGTTTTACTCATACCTCCGCCAGCATTGTGAATGGTGTCTGAGACGGTGACATACTAGACCATGGCAGTAACTCTAATACTTAGTTGTTTTTAGTCAGGCATGAAAGGTCTGTGGTGGTTCTGTGGTCATAATTTACATCTCTGGCCATGCTGGCAGGGTCTGAATCACACCCAATGTCCAGTGGGATTGATCTGTTTGATCCAATAGTTTGTTTCAGTTTTCAGGAGTTGAATCCTTTGACGTATTGTTGATTTCAACATTTTTCATTTTCAACAAATGCACTGGGTTGGTTGAAAAGTGATACTAAACTTACAAACCATGCACTATATTGACATAGTGGAAGAATTTGTATTTATTTAAATATAAATATATATATATATATATATATATATATATATATATACTGCTCAAAAAAATAAAGGGAAAACACTTAAACAACACAATGTAACTCCAAGTCAATCACACTTCTGTGAAATCAAACTGTCCACTTAGGAAGCAACACTGATTGACAATTAATTTCACATGCTGTTGTGCAAATGGAATAGACAACAGGTGGAAATTATAGGCAATTAGCAAGACACCCCCAATAAAGGAGTGGTTCTGCAGGTGGTGATCACAGACCACTTCTCACTTCCTATGCTTCCAGGCTGATGTTTTGGTCACTTTTGAATGCTGGTGGTGCTTTCACTCTAGTGGTAGCATGAGACGGAGTCTACAACCCACACAAGTGGCTCAGGTAGTGCAGCCCATCCAGGATGGCACATCAATGCGAGCTGTGGCAAGAAGTTTTGCTGTGTCTGTCAGCGATGTGTCCAGAGCATGGAGGCGCTACCAGGAGACAGGCCAGTACATCAGGAGACGTGGAGGAGGCCGTAGGAGGGCAACAACCCAGCAGCAGGACCACTACTTCCGCCTTTGTGCAAGGAGGAGCAGGAGGAGCACTGCCAGAGCCCTGCAAAATGACCTCCAGCAGGCCACAAATGTGCAAGTGTCTGCTCAAACGGTCAGAAACAGACTCCATGAGGGTGGTATGAGGGCCCGACGTCCACAGGTGGGGGTTGTGCTTACAGCCCAACACCGTGCAGGACGTTTTCCATTTGCCAGAGAACACCAAGATTGGCAAATTCGCCACTGGCGCCCTGTGCTCTTCACAGATGAAAGCAGGTTCACACTGAGCACATGACAGACGTGACAGAGTCTGAAGACACCGTGGAGAACGTTCTGCTGCCTGCAACATCCTCCAGCATGACCGGTTTGGCGGTGGGTCAGTCATGGTGTGGGGTGGCATTTCTTTGGGGGTCCCACAGCCCTCCATGTGCTCGCCAGAGGTAGCCTGACTGCCATTAGGTACCGAGATGAGATCCTCAGACCCCTTGTGAGACCATATGCTGGTGCGGATTCCTCCTAATGCAAGACAATGCTAGACCTCATGTGGCTGGACTGTGTCAGAAGTTCCTGCGAGAGGAAGGCATTGATGCTATGGACTGCCCCGCCCGTTCCCCAGACCTGAATCCAATTGAGCACATCTGGGACATCATGTCTCGCTCCATCCACCAACGAAGTTGCACCACAGACTGTCCAGGAGTTGGCGGATGCTTTAGTCCGGGTCTGGGAGGAGATCCCTCAGGAGACCATCCGCCACCTCATCAGCAGCATGCCCAGGCGTTGTAGGGAGGTCATACAGGCACGTGGAGGCCACACACACTACTGAGCCTCATTTTGACTTGTTTTAAGGACATTACATCAAAGTTGGATCAGCCTGTAGTGTGGTTTTCCACTTTAATTTTGAGTGTGACTCCAAATCCAGACCTCCATGGGTTGATAAATTTGATTTCCATTGATCATTTTTGTGTGATTTTGTTGTCAGCACATTCAACTATGTAAAGAAAAAAAGTATTTAATAAGAATATTCCATTCATTCAGATCTAGGATGTGTTATTTTAGTGTTCCCTTTATTTTTTTGAGCAGTGTATATATATACACATGTTTTGTTTATGTACAATGCCATTCATACAAAACAAACCATAACTTCCAAACAAACTCAAATATAGGCATTTTTAAATTCAAAACGAAACAAAATGTCATGTCCTGACCATAGTTTGCTTTGTATGTTTATATGTTTTGTTTGGTCAGGGTGTGATCTGAGTGGGCATTCTATGTTGGATGTCTAGTTTGTCTGTTTCTGTGTTTGGTCTGATATGGTTCTCAATCAGAGGCAGGTGTTAGTCATTGTCTCTGATTGGGAACCATATTTAGGTAGCCTGTTTTGTCATTGTGGGTTGTGGGTGATTTTCTATGTCTATGTTAGTTGCTTGTGTCAGCACATTTTGGGATATTGCTTCACGTTTTTTTTATTTTATTGTTTTGTATTTAGTGTTCAGTGCTTTCTTTAATTAAAATATCATCATGAACACATACCACGCTGCGCTTTGGTCTACTCCATACGACGATCGTGACACAAACCCAATAACAAAAAACTCAGGGGAGCATCTTCCCTCCCCTTCATGCCTACAAACTACATCTCCCCCCGTCCCTAATCTATCATCTAAATTAACCCCAGCCCTAAACCTCCCTTCCAACTCTCCTGGGCAGCATGCTGCCCCCACTTCCCCTCCTCCCTATTCATCCTCCCCCTCAAATTTCCTTCCAACCTCCTCACTATCCCCTCCACCCCCAATCTCTCTGTCTTTACCATGTCCTGCCTTGATTCCCACAGTCCCCGTTTAAAGAGGCTTATGAGAAGCCAGAGCTGAAACTTGTCCCTGACCGTCCCCCTCACACTCCCTACACCTCTCTCTACCCTAGCCCAAGTTAAAACAAAATTCCCTTTCACCCACCTAACAACAGCCGTGCCCTAGCCCATACTACTCCGGCAAAGGCACAGTCCCAAAAGGTGTCTCCTCCCCGCCACAAGATGGTCTTGGACAGGTGGGGGATCGCGCCAAGCTATGCCTGTACATGATGGAATGTACCTGCAAGCACTTGAAGACGGCTCAACCAATTCAGGTCCTTGAGCTTGTTGTCCATTCCTTACCTTAACTAAATCCCACCACTCTAACACCCCCTCACACATGCACCGGAGGCCTTCAATCCCACGAAACAAACCAGTAAAGGCTTCAATGAAAGCTCATCCAGCACATCCTGATCTAATTTCCAGTACCCCCTACCGAAGAGGCAGACTGGTGACCTCACCTGCAGGAGCACCCCGTCGTGATCCGAAAAGAAAACAGGCAACAGCTGCCTAGACAACTGACCCAAGGACCTAGACAGAAAAATATTGTCAAGCCCCCGCGCAACCCCCCGGGAGTTGCACCAAGTGGAACCAGCCATTGTCAGAGTAGTGTGCAGGCCTCCATCAACCAGACCATGGCAAGCCATTAGCCCGCTGATGGCGCCTGCACTGCTATCCCACCTACCCCTAAATCTAAATAAAAATCCCCCCCTATCGCCACTTGCCTATTTGTGGCGCACAGGGGCGCCAGACAGTCCAACATCTCCTTCATGTCTGCCGCCACCTGTGGCCCGTACACCCTCACTAATCTATATCTGCAATCCCTTAAGGTTACATACACCCCCAAAACCCTCCCAAATATGAAACAAACTATCTTAAAATTACAAAAGGTTGCAGCATATGTTGTGTAAATGTCTGTGTGTGCAGCTAGACCGGCCAGCCAGCCAGGTAGAAAATTGGCAGAAAAAATAAAAAGACGGACATCAGAGTATTTGTCAGTACACCAAAACGCAAAGTAGGAACTCTAGTAGCCTAATATCTCAAAGACTAGTAGATAAAATGTTCATAAGAAAGAAGTGAAATGCTACTGGAAATGTTTCACAATGATGTCATTAGGCAGAGCAGGCAACAGGTGGCACACAGACAGCAGAGCTGGGGACAGACTGGCAGAGACAGGGAGTCTCAGGTAAGATTGTTGAGTCTTTGGCAACATTATGAAAGGTTCTCCATTTTTTGAACTTGTAAAATAGGGACATAATTGGAAAATGCAATGGATACCCCCACTCTCAACTTAAACTGGTGACTAAACTAAGATTTGTTTAAGGCAATGGTATTGCTGTTGTGATTAATTGTGTAGTTTTGGGTACCAGTAGTTAGGAGTACTGCAAACACCTTATTTATTTGCTAGGAGACAAACTGTGAGTCAGTGAGGGTGGTGAAAGGGAAAGAGCCACGGAGAGAGACTTCAGAGGACAGTGTCACAGCCACGGCAGGACCAGGTGCCACCCTTGTTGCCAGCAGCACCCGTATTGGGAACAGTGACACAGCATTGTCCAGTTACCTCAGTGATGGCACAAAACCACATCAGCCACTATTTATAGAACCACAAACTCTTGCCAACAGAGTGTTGACGTTTCAAGAGAGATGGTTTCGCGATTTCCCCTGGCTACATTATAATCCATCAATAAAAGGAGTGTTGTGCTTTCACTGTAGCCAAGGGTTTTCAAGCCAGCCATCTTTTGGCCAAAGAGCAGATGCTGCCTTCATTAGTGCAGGATTTAGGAACTGTAGAAAAGCCATTGAAAAATTCACAGCACATCAAAACTGCCAAACCCACCGCCACTTTGTAACTGTAGCAGCACACCAGCTAAATCCAATCAGTGTCCAGTTATCCAGTGCATGGGGTAAACAGCAGGAGGACGCAAGGCATTGCTTGATGAAAATTGTTAGTTTGGTGCGGCATGTAGTAAGACAGGGACAAGCCTTTAGAGGCCACACGGATGACAGTGGGAATTTATACCAGCGTTTGAAATTTAGGGCAGAAGAGGATGATCCCATTTTACTGAAGTGGTTTTAACAGAGCGTACCACAATGTACACAGGCCCCAAAGCACAGAATGAAATTCTGAACATCATGGCCAATACAGTCATTCGAGGTATTGCAGCTGAGATTAGGTCTCTTCCGATTGTACAATTTTCATTAATTGTTGATGGTACTCAAGATGTCTCTGGTGCTGAACAGGAGAGTGTCTGTCTGCGTTATGTTGACAATGACATTGTCCCTCACAAGGAGTTTATTGGGCTATACAGGGTGTCGGAGACAACAGGAGAGGGCATTGTGAAAGTGGCAACTGATGTGTTGTTGAGGCTCAATTTGCCCATGCCTGGCTTATGTGGGCAGAGTTACAATGGTGCCTCAAACATGGCAGGAAAATACACAGGTGCAAAGGTAATTGTGAGCAGGCAGCAGCCATTAGCCCTCTATGTCCATTGTGGAGCACACTATGTAAATCTGATTACACAGGCTGGCTGCTCAGCCTCCCCACTGATCCGGAATTCCCTTTCCTGGGTCCATCAGTTAGGTGTCCTCTATGGCCAGTCAGGAAAGTTTAAGAGCATGTTTGAATCAATTGCCACGTCCAAAGAAACAAATCTGACCACCCTGAAACCCCTGTCCAACAAGGTGGACTGTGTGGATTACTGCTATTAGAGCTGTGCTAGGGCAGTATGAGAGGGTAGTAAGCAGCCAAGAGGAGATGGCAAAATCTGCATCAAATGTATTTGTCACACATACACATGGTTAGCAGATGTTAATGTGAGTGTAGCGAAATGCTTGTGCTTCTAGTTCCGACAACGTAGTAATAACCAACGAGTAATCTAACTAACAATTCCAAAACTAGTGGCATAGTTTAAAGTGGCTAGTGATACATGTATTACATAAAGATGCAGTAGATGATACAGAGTACAGTATATACGTATACATATGAGATGAATAATGTAGGGTATGTAAACATTATATTAAGTAGCATTGTTGCTAGTGTGGCTAGTGATATATTTTACATCAATTCCCATCAATTCCGATTATTAAAGTGGCTGGAGTTGAGTCAGTGTGTTGGCAGCAGCCACTCAATGTTAGTGGTGGCTGTTTAACAGTCTGATGGCCTTGAGATAGAAGCTGCTTTTCAGTCTCTCGGCCCCAGCTTTGATGCACCTGTACTGACCTCGCCTTCTGGATGATAGCGGGGTGAACAGGCAGTGGCTCGGGTGGTTGTTGTCCTTGATGATCTTTATGGCCTTCCTGTGACATCGGGTGGTGTAGGTGTCCTGGAGGGCAGGTAGTTTGCCCCCGGTGATGCGTTGTGCAGACCTCACTACCCTCTGGAGAGCCTTACGGTTGTGGGCGGAGCAGTTGCCATACCAGGCGGTGATACAGCCCGACAGGATGCTCTCGATTGTGCATCTGTAGAAGTTTGTGAGTGCTTTTGGTGACAAGCTGAATTTCTTCAGCCTCCTGAGGTTGAAGAGGCGCTGCTGCGCCTTCTTCAAGATGCTGTCTGTGTGGGTGGACCAATTCAGTTTGTCTGTGATGTGTACGCCGAGGAACTTAAAACTTACTACCCTCTCCACTACTGTCCCATCGATGTGGATAGGGGGGTGTTCTCTCTGCTGTTTCCTGAAGTCCACAATCATCTCCTTAGTTTTGTTGACGTTGAGTGTGAGGTTATTTTCCTGACACCACATTCCGAGGGCCCTCACCTCCTCCCTGTAGGCCGTCTCGTCATTGTTGGTAATCAAGCCTACTACTGTAGTGTCGTCCGCAAACTTGATGATTGAGTTGGAGGTGTGCGTGGCCACGCAGTCGTGGGTGAACAGGGAGCTCAGAACGCACCCTTGTGGGGCCCCAGTGTTAAGGATCAGCGGGGTGGAGATGCTGTTACCTACCCTCACCACCTGGGGGCGGCCCGTCAGGTAGTCCAGTACCCAGTTGCACTGGGCGGGGTCGAGACCCAGGGTCTTGAGCTTGATGACGAGTTTGGAGGGTACTATGGTGTTAAATGCTGAGCTGTAGTCTATGAACAGCATTCTCACATAGGTATTCCTCTTGTCCAGATGGGTTAGGGCAGTGTGCAGTGTGGTTGAGATTGCATCGTCTGTGGACCTATTTGGGCGGTAAGCAAATTGGAGTGGGTCTAGGGTGTCAGGTAGGGTGGAGGTGATATGGTCCTTGACTAGTCTCTCAAAGCACTTCATGATGACGGAAGTGAGTACTACGGGGCGGTAGTCGTTTAGCTCAGTTACCTTAGCTTTCTTGGGAACAGGAACAATGGTGGCCCTCTTGAAGCATGTGGGAACCGCAGACTGGGATAAGGATTGATTGAATATGTCCGTAAACACACCAACCAGCTGGTCTGCGCATGCTCTGAGGGCGCGGCTGGGGATGCCGTCTGGGCCTGCAGCCTTGCGAGGGTTTTACTCACCTCGGCTGCAGTGAAGGAGAGTCCACATGTTTTGGTTGCGGGCCGTGTCAGTGGCACTGTATTGTCCTCAAAGCGGGCAAAAAAGTTATTTAGTCTGCCTGGGAGCAAGACATCCTGGTCCGTGACGGGGCTGGTTTCCTTTTTGTAATCCGTGATTGACTGTAGACCCTGCCACATACCTCTTGTGTCTGAGCCGTTGAATTGCGATTCTACTTTGTCTCTATACTGACGCTTAGCTTGTTTGATTGCCTTGCGGAGGGAATAGCTACACTGTTTGTATTCGGTCATGTTTCTGGTCACCTTGCCCTGATTAAAAGCAGTGGTTCCCGCTTTCAGTTTCACGCGAATGCTGCCATCAATCCACGGTTTCTGGTTTGGGAATGTTTTAATCATTGCTATGGGAACGACATCTTCAACGCACGTTCTAATGAACTCGCTCACCGAATCAGCGTATTCGTCAATGTTGTTGTTTGACGCAATACGAAACATATCCCAGTCCACGTGATGGAAGCAGTCTTGGAGCGTGAAATCAGATTGGTCGGACCAGCATTGAACAGACCTCAGCGCGGGAGCTTCTTGTTTTAGCTTCTGTCTGTAGGCAGGGAGCAACAAAATGGAGTCGTGGTCAGCTTTTCCGAAAGGAGGGCAGGGGAGGGCCTTATATGCGTCGCGGAAGTTAGAATAGCAATGATCCAAGGTTTTACCAGCCCTGGTTGCGCAATCGATATGCTGATACAATTTAGGGAGTCTTGTTTTCAGATTAGCCTTGTTAAAATCCCCAGCTACAATGAATGCAACCTCAGGATATGTGGTTTCCAGTTTGCAAAGAGTCAAATAAAGTTCGTTCAGAGCCATCGATGTGTCTGCTTGGGGGGGAATATATACGGCTGTGATTATAATCGAAGAGAATTCCCTTGGTAGATAATGTGGTCGACATTTGATTTTGAGGAATTCTAAAACAGGTGAACAGAAGGACTTGAGTTCCTGTATGTTGTTGTGACCACACCATGTCTCGTTAACCATAAAGCATCCAAGACAGCTTCAATTTCCAGTTGCTTATTCGAGTTCTTCTGCAAAGGCAAGACTGTGTTGGGCCTCACACTTGCCTCTGCTGTTCTTGGAGAGCTTGAATGTCTAAACATTTCACTGCAGAAGAAAACTCAGACTGTCTCATCTCTTAGGGTCACGAGAAATGACGAAAGCTACCTTGCACTGTATGAGAAAGCAACAACATTGATTGACTCTATTGAATCCATTGAGAATTGAGAATTTTTTAAGTGTTGGATGGTGTGGAGGTTCAGTTTGGCGACCGTTTTGACCAGGACAGTCTAAACGTCCTGCAAAAGTTGGAAGGAGCACTTCTCACGGGGGAGTCTCTAGATCAGTACCCAGAACTGAACATAGATTCTCTTTCAGTGCAGATCCCTTTCTTTCACAACAAATACCCCTGTAGCAGCAGTGGAGAGGCAGCAGAGGTCCTCAGGAGGCTTCCAGTGGAGGTGCGGGGGTTGTTTGACCAAGTTGAGGTGCTGATCAGAATTTTGTTAGTGGTGCCAGTATCTTCATGTGAGGCTGAGAGGAGTTTCAGTGCACTCCGCAGGTTAAAGACTTGGCTACAGGCTTGCATGGGCCAAGAGCGACTGAACGGTGTAGTTGTCTGTAATGTACATAAAGACAAGCTGGACAGTCTCAAGAGGGAAAATATCTGCCAGCAATTTGTTGGATCTATTGAAACCCGCAAACATATGTTTGGTTCTTTTGTTCAGTAGTGTGTATAGCAGTGGTTCTCAACCTTTTTTGGGTACTGGAACCCCTGCATATTTTGAGGCAAGGCAGGCAAGGTTTTGAGCGGTCCTCAGGGACCTCCACCCCCTCTATATTATGAGCATGTAGGAGCAGTATAGACCTAGTCTGTTCATTATATACATCTACATTATGTATTGTTACACCATGTAGGAGCAGTATAGACCTACAGTAGCTAGCTACTTATTTAGATTTAGTATGACTTAATGAAACTGCCTTAGATGTGCTGTATTAAACTTTTTTTTTCCGCACTAATCAATCAACACATTCCTGTCTTTGTATGTCTCAATATAATAGTATTTTTTAATTAAATCCATTTAAAATAATCTTTGTCTGAAAATAAAATATGATCCTCAACTGCGTTTCCCCTCCAGTCAGCAGGCGCGATGTGCGTCTTTCAGGCGATGCTGCCAGCGTGACGTATAATCTAGTGGACGGTTCTTCAGAAACAGCTCGCCAACCACCTCGGTAGCTTGCTAGCCAACATAGCCGAAAGATTCAAGCTATTTATACGCTTTCGGTGTATATTAGCTACTGTGTTTTAGACACACTTCTGTCGTATCTACTTGTTTACCTATTTAATTTAATATTACATTATTTTGTATTAGTCAGCTATAGTAGCTGGCTGGTTAAGTTAGCACTAGCCTAGTCGCTAATGATAGCTAGCTAGCTAACATCCCCGAACATGAGCCCCTTAAACTACTCCCCTCCTGTTAAAGAAGAGTAGGTCTGCTGGACGGAGAAAGAAGCTCTGGGGCTGAACATTGTCGTGAAAGAGGAGACGGAAGAGGAGGATGTCACAGTAAAACAAGAAGTAGAGTGTGATTCTGTTACATTGAAAAAAGAAGAGAAAGACGTTTCAGTGAAAGAAGAAGAATCGTTCAGAGTGAAAGAGGAAGTTACCGTGAAAGAAGAGGAGGAGGGGAAAGAGGAGGCTGCAGTTTTTGAAGTGAAGAAGGAAGGAGAGATTACTGTCACATTGAAAGATGAAATAGGAGATCTGATTTACACCAGTAAATTCCAACTTAAATTTGTTTTTAGCTTTGGATATTCAGAGTTGGCTCGTTAGTACCTCTTTTTTTTATTTTTACCTTTATTTAACTATGCAAGTCAGTTAAGAACAAATTCTTATTTTCAACAATGGCCTAGGAACAGTGGGTTAACTGCCTGTTCAGGGACAGAATGATAGATTTATACCTTGTCAGCTTGGGGATTTGAACTTGCAACCTTTCGGTTACTAGTCCAACACTCTAACCACTAGGCTACCCTGCCGCCCCTTCAACGGTGGGCCCTAGGATGATGACTGATATGTTTAGAATCAGACGACGTAGAGAGCAAGCTGTCCCTTGTTTTCTCCATTCCGTTTCCAAAAAGTGAGTTAACATATATATTTCAGAAGGGTCTATCTGCTGACCGCAGACTGGGGGGCACGGCATGTAGTGATTTTTGTGCAGTGATGTTTTACTACACACCGTGCCCCCCAATAGTGCCATGCGAGAGTTGGGTTGGCTACACCAAAGATTATGGATATACTGACAAGATGTCTCTCTGCCCTAACAAGGGGAGTCGTTGTCCACAAAGCGGCACTGCGGGTTGTCTAGCTCCCCTCTATCCTTTCTTTGGATTGGTGGATAATTATTTATTTTTTTATGAGGGTTGTTGACGTCAACCGCCTGTATTCAATGGAGAGAGATGCTAAGCTACTAGCCTCATGACATGAATATGCATCTGGAGACAACTCCTATAGTGTTTTATTAGAACACACCATTCTAAACAGTTCACCTGATAGAGTTTCATATCTGACAGCGACGAACACACCACACCGTTCTATACAGTCCACCTGGTAGAGGTTCATATCTGACAGAGATGAAAATCTCTGTTAGAAACTTAGAAAGAGGGGGAGTCTAAAGCTGCAACAACTAGGATTGTGCCTTTGGCTTCTGGACAACGAAATAAAGTTGATATGAAAACCAATAGAACAGGAGAGAAATTACATAGTGGTGGGTGCAATAGAACAGGAGAGAAATGACATAGTGGGTCCAACAGGTAAATAAATGTAAATAAATTTGCCCTAAATATATAATAATAAATCAAATACTTCACCAGAAAGCATGACTTTGCCACAGAGGAATCTGGGACCATTAGCTTCTTTAAAAAAAATACCTGTGTTTGGTTTCAAATCACAAGCTTTTAGGCTTGAGTTGCGGCTGTCAGTGAAATGCATCTCATATAGGTATGAAGATATTGTCTCTTGAGTGTAATTAAAAATGTTGAGACAAGAAGAAGGAGAGGGTTGAGTGGTGAAGATCTATGTGAGTCTCTCTTCAGAATGTCCTCCGCTGGCTTCCACCAATTGTTGCTCCTTTGTGGTTTCATTGTGTGAATTGATTGCCCTTAGATTGAGTTTACTATCTCAATTCCCCATTACAAATGTCACCAGTAGTAAATGTACCGTTACTTCCTGTCATTTGGTTACATTAATTTATGTTAATGCATGTATTAATTAGTCATTTACCGTTGTCATTCTCGGAGTGGAAATGTTGTCTGTTCAAAACCTGCTACACTTGTGAGTAACCAGTTTTGGTTTATTTCAGAACGGAATGAGAAATGTTTTAAGGTTATACCAAGAATAATTTTTCTATATAATTTTGAACTGTAAGACCAATGGAAGTATCAACAAAAACTATTACATTATTTTATGTAAAAAAATGATTTGTCCATACTGCAAAAACCCATAGTAACACATTGGATAACATTCACAACATGGAACAACAGTAACCATAGTAACACATTGGATAACATTCACAATATGGAACAACAGTAACATTGTTTCCCCCAAAACATCTAAAGGAAGTTTGTTCTGAGGTGTCTGTCCTATATCTGAGTGATTTTTTGGATGTCTTTAATGCCTTATTTATGCCACTAAAGTCTTTCCACATTTTGTTGGTTTACAGCCTCATTTTACAATAAATAGAAATCCTCATCAATCTACACACAATACCCCGTAATGAAAAAGCGAAAATAGGTTTTTAGAAAAAAAATCAGATTTATTAAAAGAAAAAACATGATTATTATTATTTACATAAGTATTCAAACCGTTTACTATGAGACTCGAACAGGTGCATACTGTTTCCATCATCATCGTTGAGATGTTTCTACAACTTGGAGTCCACCTGTGGTAAATTCAATTGATTGGACATTTGGGAAGGCACACACCTGTCTGGCTACCACAGCATTCTGAAGCATTCGTGCTTCTACACCTGCATTGCTTGCTGTTTGGGGTTTTAAGCTGGGTTTCTGTACAGCACTTTGAGATATCAGCTGGTCTAAGAAGGGCTATATAAATACATTTTATTTGAAGCGATATGCCATCCCATCTGGTTTGCGCTTAGTGGGACTATCATTTGTTTTTCAGCAGGAAAATGACCCAACACACCTTCGGGCTGTGTTAGGGCTATTTGACCAAAAAGAAGAGCGATGGAGTGCTGCATCAGATGACCTTGCCTCCACAATCACCCGACCTCAACCCAATTGAGATGGTTTGGGATGAATTGGACTGCAGAGTGAAGGAAAAGCAGCCAACAAGTGCTCAGCATATGTGGGAACTCCTTCAAGACGTTTGGAAAAGCACTCCAGGTGAACTGGTTGAGAGAATGCCAAGAGTGTGCAAAGCTGTCATCAAGGCAAAGGGTGGCTACTTTGAAGAATCCAAAATCAATTTGGACTTTTTTGGGGTATTACGTGATTCCATATGTGTTTTCATGTCTTCACTATTATTCTGCAATGTAGAAAATAGTACAAATAAAGACAAACCCTGGAATGAGCAGGTGTGTCCAAAATGTTGACTGGTACTGTGTTTCTCATGAATGTTTTTACATTCAGTTAAATTAAGTCACTTTCTTAACACTTCTTCCATAGTGAAACATGTGGGGCAAGCTTTTTTTTTATCAAATCAAATGTATTTATATAGCCCTTCGTATATCAGCTGATATCTCATGATGCTGTACAGAAACCCAGCCTAAAACCCCAAACAGCAAGCAATGCAGGTGCAGTAGCACGGTGGCTAGGAAAAACTCCCTAGAAAGGCCAAAACCTAGGAAGAAACCTAGAGAGGAACCAGGCTATGTGGGGTGGCCAGTCCTCTTCTGGCTGTGCCGGGTGGAGATTATAACAGAACATGGCCAAGATGTTCAAATGTTCATAAATGACCAGCATGGTCAAATAACAGTAATCACAGTAGTTGTCAAGGGTGCAGCAAGTCACCACCTCAGGAGTAAATGTCATTTGGCTTTTCATAGCCGATCATTAGGAGTATCTCTACCGCTCCTGCTATCACGAGAGAGTTGAAAACAGCAGGTCTGGGACAGGTAGCACGTCCGGTGAACAGGTCAGGGTTCCATAGCCGCAGGCAGAACAGTTGAAACTGGAGAAGCAGCACAGCCAGGTGGACTGGGGACAGCAAGGAGTCATCATGCCAGGTAGTCCTGAGGCATGTTCCTAGGGCTCAGGTCCTCTGAGAGAAAGAGAGAATTAGAGAGAGCATACTTAAATTCACACAGGACACCGGATAAGACAGGAGAAGTACTCCAGATATAACAAACTGACCCTAGCCCCCCGAACACATAAACTACTGCAGCATAAATACTGGAGACTGAGACAGGAGGGGTCAGGAGACACTTTGGCCCCATCCAATGATACCCCCGGAAAGGGCCAAACAGGAAGGATATAACCCCACCCACTTTGCCAAAGCACAGCCCCCACACCACTAGAGGGATATCTTCAACCACCTACTTACCATCCTGAGACAAGGCCGAGTATAGCCCACAAAGATCTCCAACACGGCACAACCCAGGGGGGGGGGGCGCCAACCCAGACAGGAAGATCGCGTCAGTGACTCAACCCACACAAGTGACGCACCCCTCATAGGGACGGCATGAAAGAGTACCAGTAAGCCAGTGACTCAGCCCCTGTAATAGGGTTAGAGGCAGAGAATCCCAGTGGAGAGAGGGGAACCGGCCAGGCAGAGACAGCAAGGGCGGTTCGTTGCTCCAGAGCCTTTCCGTTCACCTTCACACTCCTGGGCCAGACTACACTCAATCATATGACTCACTGAAGAGATGAGTCTTCAGTAAAGACTTAAAGATTGAGACCGAGTCTGCGTCTCTCACATGGGTAGGCAGACCATTCCATAAAAATGGAGCTCTATAGGAGAAAGCCCTGCCTCCAGCTGTTTGCTTAGAAATTCCAGGGACAATTAGGAGGCCTGCGTCTTGTGACTGTAGCGTACGTGTAGGTATGTACGGCAGGAACAAATCGGAAAGATAGGTAGGAGCAAGCCCATGTAATGCTTTGTAGGTTAGCAGTAAAACCTTGAAGTCAGCCATTGCCTTAACAGGAAGCCAGTGTAGGGAGGCTAGCACTGGAGTAATATGATCACATTTTTTGGTTCTAGCCAGGATTCTAGCAGCCATATTTAGGACTAATTGAAGTTTATTTAGTGCTTTATCCGGTTAGCCGGAAAGTAGAGCATTGCAGTAGTCTAACCTAGAAGTAACAAAAGCATGGATTAATCTTTCTGCATCATTTTGGACAGAAAGTTTCTGATTTTTGCAATGTTACGTAGATGGAAAAAAGCTGTCTTTGAAACAGTCTTGATATGTTCGTCAAAAGAGGGATCAGGGTCCAGAGTAACGCCGGGGTCCTTCAGTTTTATTTGAGACGACTGTACAACCATCAAGATTAATTGTCAGATTCAACAGAAGATCTCTTTGTTTCTTGGGACCTAGAACAAGCATCTCTGTTTTGTCCGAGTTTAAAAGTAGAACGATTGCAGCAATCCACTTCCTTATGTCTGAAACACAGGCTTCTAGTGAGGGCAATTTTGGGGCTTCACCATGTTTCATTGAAATGTACGGCTGTGTGTCATCCGCATAGCAGTGAAAGTTAACATTATGTTTTCGAATGACATTCCCAAGAGGTAAAATATATAGTGAAAACAATAGTGGTCCTGAAACAGAACCTTGCGGAACACCGAAATTTACAGTTGATTTGTCAGAGGACAAACCATTCACAGAGACAAACTGATATCTTTCAGACAGATAAGATCTAAACCAGGCCAGAACTTGTCCGTGTAGACCAATTTGGGTTTCCAATCTCTCCAAAAGAATGTGGTGATCGATGGTATCAAAAGCAACACTAAGGTCGAGGAGCACGAGGACAGAAGCAGAGCCTCGGTCTGACGCCATTAAAAGGTAATTTACCACCTTCACAAGTGCAGTCTCAGTGCTATGATGGGGTCTAAAATCAGACTGAAGCATTTTGTATACATTGTTTGTCTTCAGGAAGGCAGTGAGTTGCTGCGCAACAGCTTTTTCTACAATTTTTGAGAGGAATGGAAGATTCGATATAGGCTGATAGTTTTTTATATTTTCTGGGTCAAGGTTTGGCTTTTTCAAGAGAGGCTTTATTACTGCCACTTTTAGTGAGTTTAGTACACATCCGGTGGATAGAGCCGTTTATTATGTTCAACATAGGAGGGCCAAGCACAGGAAGCAGCTCTTTCAGTAGTTTAGTTGGAATAGAGTCCAGAATGCAGCTTGAAGGTTTAGGGGCTAAGATTATTTTCATCATTGTGTCAAGAGATATAGTACTAAAACACTTGAGTGTCTCTCTTGATCCTAGGTCAGGGCAGAGTTGTGCAGACTCAGGACAACTGAGCTTTGGAGGAATACGCAGATTTAAAGAGGAGTCCGTAATTTGCTTTCTAATGATCATGATCTTTTCCTCAAAGAAGTTCATGAATTTATTACTGCTGAAGTGAAAGCCATCCTCACTTGGGGAATGCTGCTTTTTAGTTAGCTTTGCGACAGTATCAAAAATAAATTTCGGATTGTTCTTATTTTCCTCAATTAAGTTGGAAAATAGGATGATCGAGCAGCAGTGAGGGCTCTTCGATACTGCACGGTACTGTCTTTCCAAGCTAGTCGGAAGACTTCCAGTTTGGTGTGGCGCCATTTCGGTTCCAATTTTCTGGAAGCTTGCTTCAGATCTCGGGTACTTTCTGTATACCAGTGAGCTAGTTTCTTCTGACAAATCTTTTTAGGGGTGCAACTGCATCTAGGGTATTGTGCAAGGTTAAATTGAGTTCCTCAGTTAGGTGGTTAACTGATTTTTGTCCTCTGACATCCTTGGGTAGGCAGAGGGAGTCTGGAAGGGCACCAAGGAATATTTGTGTTGTCTGAGAATTTATAGCACGACTTTTGATACTCCTTGGTTGGGGTCTGAGCAGATTATTTGTTGTGATTGCAAACGTAATAAAATGGTGGTCCGATAGTCCAGGATTATGAGGAAAAACATTAAGATCTACAACATTTATTCCATGGGACAAAACTAGTTCCAGAGTATGTGTCACGCCCTGGCCTTAGTTATCTTTGTTTTCTTTATTATTTTGGTTAGGCCAGGGTGTGACATGGGTGATTTATTGTGTTCGTCTTGTCTAGGGGTTTATTCGATTAATGGGGTTGTGTGTCTAGGTAAGTCTATGGTTGCCTAGAGTGGTTCTCAATCAGAGGCAGGTGTTTATCGTTGTCTCTGATTGGGAACCATATTTAGGCAGCCATATTCTTTGGGTATTTTGTGGGTGATTGTTTCCTGTGTCAGTGTTTGTGCAACACGGGACTGTTTCGGGTTTTCACGTTTCTTGTTTTGTAGTTGTGTTCATGGTGAGATTTTCTTATTAAAATAACCACGGACACTTACCACGCCGCATATTGGTCCTCCGATCCTTCTCGCCTCTCCTCTTCAGATGAAGAGGAGGAAAACCGTGACAGTATGACTGTGACAGTGAGTAGGTCCAGAGACATGTTGGACAAAACCCACTGAGTCAATGATGGCTCCGAAAGCCTTTTGGAGTGGGTCTGTGGACTTTTCCATGTGAATATTAAAATCACCAAAAATTGGAATATTATCTGCTATGACTACAAGGTCCGATAGGAATTCAGGGAACTCAGTGAGGAACGCTGTATATGGCCCAGGAGGCCAGTAAAATAGTAGCTATTAAAAAAAGTGATTGAGTAAGGCTGCATAGATTTCATGACTAGAAGCTCAAAAGACGAAAACGTCTTTTTTTTTTGGTAAATAGAAATTTGCTATCGTAAATGTTAGCAACACCTCCGCCTTTGCGGGATGCACGGGGGATATGGTCACTAGTGTAACCAGGAGGTGAGGCCTCATTTAACACAATAAATTAATCAGGCTTAAGCCATGTTTCAGTCAGGCCAATCACATCAAGATTATGACTAGTGATTAGTTCATTGACCATAACTGCCTTTGAAGTGAGGGATCTAACATTAAGTAGCCCTATTTTGAGATGTGAGGTATCACGATCTCTTTCAATAATGGCAGGAATGGAGGAGGTCTTTATCCTAGTGACATTGCTAAGCCAACCTAGGTCGAGGCACAGACACAGTCTCAATGGGCAAAAGTGGCAAAAGGTCGCAAAGTTCAAGGGGGCCGAATACTTTCGCAAGGCACTGTATATTTAATGTATTTCACGTATCCTTTCAAGGACTGATGACACAGGATTCTTTGATGGCGTATTTATCTGCAAGGATAAGGATGTGTCTGACTTAGTGAGCTATGTACGTTTCCTGTGTATCTTCTAATTTGTGAAATAGGACTGGCTTCGGGCCATCTGACTCAAAGGCAGACTCGTTACACACTATTCCAATAAAAACATATCATTTTGGAGAGATGGTAATCCTCTCTTCAAGTCCAGGGTTGTTGCAACACACTTTACAAGTGCTTCTTTTTGACAGTCAATTTCCAACTTCTGATCTTCATTGTAGCGAACACAGGGGGTAGCTCAGCGCCCTCAGCTAGATTTTAAAAACCTAACCACTGTCCCGTTAACATTTCGCCCCAAAACATTATTTCTACCTATAGTCTTCTACTCCCTTGTCTAGGGTTATGGAAAAGGGGTATGTGGAACATCCCAGTGGACAGCAGCTAAAGAGTCGTTAAGGAAAACAAACAACAAACTTGATGAAGAGGGACTCGAAGTTGCCATCTGCCGCCACGGAATACTTCTAAGGAGCCTCAACATGATGCGTGGAGAGATATTTGCGTACCCACTGTTCTTGCAGAAGGAACACACAATTCAAAGTTGTCCTTCATTGTCCAGAGCTCACCACTCTTCTAGACATGAAGCCACTAATTTCTGTCATGCATGCAAAGGCCCATCGTTTGAAGTGCGAGGTACGTTTTTCTTTATTAAACTGTTCAAAGAGAATTTCCAGCTTCAGTCCGTTACAAGGCTTCCAATGTAGATGTTTGTTATTCACATAATTGCAATATTAAGTAAACATTTTTTTAAATGTAAATTAAGATTAAGTGGGGCGGACGGAATCAGGAAGGAGCTGGCACGCCCTGGCCTTAGTATTTTGTGTTTTCTTTATTATTTTGGTCAGGCCAGGGTGTGACGTGTGATTTATGTGTCTTGTCTTGTCTTGTCTAGGGGTTTATTAGATTTATGGGGTTGTGTGTAGTATAGTATTCTAGGTAAGTCTATGGTTGCCTAGAGTGGTTCTCAATCAGAGGCAGGTGTTTATCGTTGTCTCTGATTGGGAACCATATTTAGGCAGCCATATTCTTTGAGTATTTCGTGGGTGATTGTTCCTGTCTCTGTATTTGTTGCACCAGATAGGGCTGTTTAGGTTTTTCACGTTTCTTGTTTTCGTATATTGTTCGTATTTTCATCTTTCATTAAAGATGTTTATGAATAACCACGCTGCATTTTGGTCCTCCTCTCTTTCACCAGAAGAAAACCGTAACAGAATCACCCACCACAACAGGACCAAGCGGCGTGGTGACAGGCAGCGCAAAGAGGAATGGACATGGGAGGACGAATTGGACGGTAAAGGACCCTGGGCACAGCCAGGAGAATATCGCCGCCCCAAAGAAGAGCTGGAGGCAGCGAAAGCGGAGAGGCGCTGGTATGAGGAGAAAGCATGGCGGCACGGATGGAAGCCCGAGAGTCAGCCCCAAAAATGTATTGGGGGGGACACAGGGAGAGTGTGGCAGAGTCAGGAGTCAGACCTGAGCCAACTCCCCCTGTTTATCGTAAGGAGCCAAGGAGGAAACCAGAACCAGAGCCGGTGTTGGAGGTGAGCGAAGCAGAGACTGTGAAGGAGTTAATGGGGAAATTGGAGGAGAGAGTTATGAGGGAGTTGCTGTGTTGGTGCATGAGGCACGGAAGTCGCCTGACGGTGCGTGTCGGGGATTTGATTGCACCTGGGTCAGCTCTCCATACTCGTCCTGAGGTACGTGCTAGTCGGCTGGTGAAGATTGTGCCAGCCTCATGCAACTGGCCTCCTGTGCACCTCCCTAGCCTTGCACGTCCTGTGCCAGCTCAGCGCTAGTGCTCCTAGCAGTGCTAACCATGGCGGGCGTGGTACTGGTCAGGCACCGTGTTATGCGGTGGAACGCACGGTGTCCCCAGTACGCGTGCTTAGCCCGGTACGCTACATCTCAGCTCCTCACATCTGCCGGGCTAGGGTGAAGATCCAGCCAGGGCGGTTGGTGCCAGCCCTGCTCTCAAGATCTCCAGTACCCCTTCACGGTCCGGTCCATCCAGTGCCACCTCCACACACCGGCCCTCCGGTGGCAGCTCCCCGCACCAGGCTTCCTGTGCGTGTCCTCGGCCCAGTACCACCAGTGCCAGCACCACGCACCAGGCCTACAGTGCACCTCGCCTGTCCAGCGCTGCCGGAGTCTCCCGCCTGTCCAGAGCTGCCGGAGTCTCCCGCCTGTCCAGCGCTGCCGGAGTCTCCCGCCTGTCCAGCGCTGCCGGAGTCTCCCGCCTGTCCAGCGCTGCCGGAGTCTCCCGCCTGTCCAGCGCTGCCGGAGTCTCCCGCCTGTCCAGCGCTGCCGGAGTCTCCCGCCTGTCCAGCGCTGCCGGAGTCTCCCGCCTGTCATTAGCCGCCAGAGTCTCCCGTCTGTATGGAGCAGCCAGTCAGCATGGAGCAGCCGGAGCAGCCAGTCAGCATGGAGCAGCCAGAGCCGCCAGTCAGCATGGAGCAGCCAGAGCCGCCAGTCAGCCAGGATCTGCCAGAACCGCCATTCAGCCAGGATCTGCCAGAGCCGTCACCCTGCCTGAGCTTCCTCTCAGTCCCGAGCTTCCTCTCAGTCCCGAGCTTCCTCTCAGTCCCGAGCTACCCCTCAGTCCGGAGCTGCCCCTCAGTCCAGTGGGGCCCTTTGTTAAGGTTAGTAGGCCAAGGTCGGCGGCGAGGGTCGCCAATCTAAGGACTAGCTACTGTTAGCTAGTGCGGCAGAAATTCAGGGTATGCCATGGTGAGTTCAGAACCACGGCAGTGAAGACTGGAGAGCTTTCTAATATTTACGGTAATTAACTATAGTAACGTTATGGAAGCTATTCACAGAAAACCAGAATTGTCTTTGTTATTCATTATTAGTATGTTATATTATTATTATTATAAATTATTTCGAGACCTATTCAGAGCCAAACTTCAACCCAAACTTAACCTTTTTTAACTTGTCGCATCCAAACTTCTCACCATCGTTTTCAGTTGTAATTGCGAAGTTCCCGGAAGAAGTCCAGCAACAACGGAGGTTCCTCGATGAACCCACCTTCAAACAAGTTCTTTGAAAAACCTTTTGGGGCTGTTTTTCATTGACCAAGAAGCCTACGGTTCTTAGGGGATCTGAGAACAACTCCAGTTGAACCATTCATTTTTAGAGTTGTAGTCAGCTCTATTTACTCTCAGATTCAAAACATGCTGATGAGCATCAAGTCAGCTGCTGCTGCTCCAATACAGTATGAGGTGAGACGTTGAACTGATGTTGAACTGGGCAGTCAGCTGCTGCTCCAATACAGAATAAGGTGAGACAGTGAACAGGGCAGTCAGCTGCTGCTGCTCCAATACAGAACAAGGTGAGATGGTGAACTGATGTTGAGCTGGGCAGTCAGTTGCTACTGCTCCAATACAGTATGAGGTGAGACGGTGAACAGGGCAGTCAGCTGCTTCTGCTCCAATATATGAGGTGAGATGGTGAACTGATGTTGAACCGGGCAGTCAGCTACTGCTTCAGTATAGTGTATATATATTTATATATATATTACATTTGACCCCCTTTCGCTCCCCAATTTCATGGTATCCAATTGTTAGTAGCTACTATCTTGTCTCATCGCTACAACTCCCGTACGGGCTCGGGAGAGACGAAGGTCATGCGTCCTCCGAAACACAACCCAACCCAACCAAGCTGCACTGCTTCTTAACACAGCGCACATCCAACCCGGAAGCCAGCCGCACCTGGGCGAGAACCCAGAGTCTCTGGTGGCACAGCCCTTAACCACTGCGCGACCCGGGAGGCCCTCCAATACAGTATTTAAAAAAATTTTTATTTCACCTTTATTTAACCAGGTAGGCTAGTTGAGAACAAGTTCTCATTTGCAACTGCGACCTGGCCAAGATAAAGCATAGCAGTGTGAACAGACAACACAGAGTTACACATGGAGTAAACAATTAACAAGTCAATAACACAGTAGAAAAAAAGGGGAGTCTATATACATCGTGTGCAAAAGGCATGAGGAGGTAGGCGAATAATTACAATTTTGCAGATTAACACTGGAGTGATAAATGATCAGATGGTCATGTACAGGTAGAGATATTGGTGTGCAAAAGAGCAGAAAAGTAAATAAATAAAAACAGTATGGGGATGAGGTAGGTGAAAATGGGTGGCTATTTACCAATAGACTATGTACAGCTGAGCGATCGGTTAGCTGCTCAGATAGCAGATGTTTGAAGTTGGTGAGGGAGGTAAGTCTCCAACTTCAGCGATTTTTGCAATTCGTTCCAGTCACAGGCAGCAGAGTACTGGAACGAAAGGCGGCCAAATGAGGTGTTGGCTTTAGGGATGATCAGTGAGATACACCTGCTGGAGCGCGTGCTAAGGATGGGTGTTGCCATCGTGACCAGTGAACTGAGATAAGGCGGAGCTTTACCTAGCATGGACTTGTAGATGACCTGGAGCCAGTGGGTCTGGCGACGAATATGTAGCGAGGGCCAGCCGACTAGAGCATACAAGTCGCAGTGGTGGGTGGTATAACGTGCTTTAGTGACAAAACGGATGGCACTGTGATAAACTGCATCCAGTTTGCTGAGTAGAGTGTTGGAAGCAATTTTGTAGATGACATCGCCGAAGTCGAGGATCGGTAGGATAGTCAGTTTTACTAGGGTAAGTTTGGCGGCGTGAGTGAAGGAGGCTTTGTTGCGGAATAGAAAGCCGACTCTTGATTTGATTTTCGATTGGAGATGTTTGATATGAGTCTGGAAGGAGAGTTTACAGTCTAGCCAGACACCTAGGTACTTATAGATGTCCACATATTCAAGGTCGGAACCATCCAGGGTGGTGATGATGCTAGTCGGGCATGCGGGTGCAGGCAGCGATCGGTTGAAAAGCATGCATTTGGTTTTACTAGCGTTTAAGAGCAGTTGGAGGCCACGGAAGGAGTGTTGTATGGCATTGAAGCTCGTTTGGAGGTTAGATAGCACAGTGTCCAAGGACGGGCCGGAAGTATATAGTATGGTGTCGTCTGCGTAGAGGTGGATCAGGGAATCGCCCGCAGCAAGAGCAACATCATTGATATATACAGAGAAAAGAGTCGGCCTGAGAATTGAACCCTGTGGCACCCCCATAGAGACTGCCAGAGGACCGGACAGCATGCCCTCCGATTTGACACACTGAACTCTGTCTGCAAAGAAATTGGTGAACCAGGCAAGGCAGTCATCCGAAAAACCTTGGCTACTGAGTCTGCCGATAAGAATATGGTATGAGGTGAGACGGTGAACTGATGTTGAACTGGGCAGTCAGCTGCTGCTGCTCCAATACATTATGAGGTGAGACGGTGAACTGATGTTGAACTGGGCAGTCAGCTGCTGCTACTCCAATACAGTATGAGGTGAGAAGGTGAATTGACGTTGAACTGGGAAGTCAGCTGCTGCTGCTGCTCCAATACAGTATGAGGTGAGACGGTGAGCTGACGTTGAACTGGGCAGTCAGTCATTCATTCTGTACTATGGATCTAGTCTATCATTGTTGGTATTGAAAAAGCCTACTGCACATTGTGGTGGAAATTCTAACCAATCAGGAGAGGCTTTGTCATTTCTTCAAACAATCAACCTTTATTTGTAAAGAATTGCAATAATGTAGCTGGTCAGCCCTACACTCTGGGGTGGAAGCCCACGAGCTCGATGACACAAGGAGTTCAGAAGCCTTATATAGTCAAACTATCTTGTGCAAATAGAAAACATGTGATCTTGGTATATGTACGTGTGTGGAGAACGAGACTAACTGTGAATTGGTCGTCTCGTTCTGTAGCAAAAGCCAGTTATTCTAGTCTTCTAGTGAGGTGTCAAAACAACAGGAAATCACTCTAGACACAGTTCCTCTGAAGTAGATCAATGGTTCCCCGAATTGGGGCAAGCAAGCGCCTTTGGCCTGTCTGCAGGATGGGTGTGTCTAAAGCGAGCCTAGAGATAAATCCGATCCAGACTGAACTGTGTGATGTTGTAGAGTTGTAGTTGCCAACAGGCCAATATTCAACATAGTTTAGCGCATAAAACGTAATTAACTACAGTGACTATAATCCATTGCGTGCCTACTTGTCTTGTCTGTGTTTCTTTTACACCTGCTATGTAAAAGAGACAGAAGAATGCACGATGGTCAATGCTATCTGAAATCCTTGGGACATCCCCACCCTAAACCCTAACCTTAACCTTATTTACTTTAATGAACTACTAAAATAGTGATTTTGTCAGACAGCAGCTCTACAGTTTCTTGACTGACTGATCCATTCATCCTTCCATCCCTCCTCAGCCTCCCTCTCCTCTGAAGACCCAGTGAGGGTGGAGCTCAGTCAGAGAGCTGTTGAGGGACTGGTTAGGAAGAACACTTCAACAGCCAGAGAGGTGAGAGGTAAAACATGGTTTAGATGGTATATATTTAGGTCCCATTTTTTAATTTAACCAGGTAGGCCAATTGAGAACAAGTTCTCATTTAGTTCTCAGTGCAACACAAACAACAACACACGTAAACAAACGTACAGTCAATAACACAAAAGAAAAATGGAAAAATCTATGTAGTGTGTGCAAATGTAGAAGAGCAGGGAGGTAAGGCAATAAATAGGCCATAGAGGTGAAATAATTACAATTTAACATTAATACTGGAATAATAGATGTGCAGATGATGATGTGCAAGTAGAGATACTGGGGTGCAAAAGAGCAAGAGGGTAAGTAATAACATGGGGATGAGGTAGTCGGGTGCTATTTACAGATTGGCTGTGTACAGGTACAGGGGTTCATCACGTAAGCAAAAGGGAATATGTTCCATCATCTATTTTTATTTACATTAGTGCAAATTGTCCACTAATATGGGTGTAATTTCTCCCCCGTTTTTGCTGTATGAAAGTTAATTTCCTCTCAGGCACACACATTTGTTCATTGATATTATGAAGATCATTTGTGTAAAATGTACTTTTCCCCACATCTCTTTACATTGCTTATTCGGTGGCCAGACTCAAATTCGGAAAAAAATGCCCATCCTGGCTGATCTAAACCTAATGCAGCACATTGTGACTTTTGTGCATCCAGATCTAATGCAGCTTGGAGTGATCAGATGACAGAAGTCACATTTAGGTGCCATGTCTAACTGAGGCCATAGATGCTCCATATCCATTACTTTGAGTGTTTTATATAATATGACTAAATGTGTTTCTTTCTGTGTTACAGGGGTAGTCAAGAAATTGAACGGCAAGGCCACAGAACATGACATAAGCAGAGCTGTGGGAGACCACCTCAAGCCCCGGATAGAGCCGGGGGTGGTGTTTGCCACACCTTCAGCAGGCTTGAAAAGTGGGATTGATACTCTTTTTCATACTAGGATGGACCAAGAGTCTGTTGTTTGGTCAGTTATTGGGTTAATTTGTTTTGCATTATGTTCAAATCAAATCCAGCTTTATTTATATTTATATCACATTTCAGACATGGATGCAACACAATGACTTCACAGGAAAATAAAATGAAAAATATTTAGTACACAAACATTGAGGATAAAAAAACAGAAGATTAACAAGGAAATGCCATTGATTAAAATATTATGCTATATCCAACCCCAAAAATAACTTGTTTTATAGGAGGGGCTCTGAAAGACACTTTGGGGGTGTCCACTGAAAATTGACTAGTAACAACAACTGGGACCTAAAAGACACCCACCATGAGACCCACTAAATCTGCCCAAGAAGCGGCAAACAAAAGAAAAACCCACACCAAACTTAAAGACAGGAAGCAAACCAAAAAGGTGTTGACTCTCCACATCTATCAAGACAACTGGAGCACTGGGCTAGACACTCTTAAATAGAACCTGGACCAGCTCAGGTGAAACACCTTCCCACTAACAAGGTGGACAAGCCAGCACAGGTGTAACCCGACTAACGAGGTGACACCAATCAGATGAGCTGAAGTCCAACCTCAAAACATAAATGGAATAACCAAAGCCTGGAACACCTTCCCCCTTAAGAGACAAATATATCCTAGATTTTTGTTGGACAAGTTTGCTCAACACCAACAGAAAACAACTTCCATTTCCCATTATAATCAACTACAATGCTTCACCTTCACCAATATAAACATGGTGTCTATTGGATGTCAAAAATTAAAATAAAAAAAAACACCTATTCCTAAATAAAAATAAAAAACAATCATATTATTTTTTTCTCCTTTTTCTTTCTATAGAATCCTAAAACTCACTCGCTTCTAGAACTCTCGCTATTCTAAAACTCACTAGCTTCTAGAACTCTCATCCCCTTGGTAAGAGCCCAAACAAAACTCAAATAAAATTGTATTAGTCACAAGCGCCGAATACAAAAGTGAAATGCTTCCTTACAAGCCCCTAACCAACAGTGCAGTTTCAATACAGAAAATAAGAGATAAAACTCCAAATAAATTGTGTTCCATGGTAACTCTGACTAAACACCCTTGAGACAATCAGAAACCAAGTTGCCCTTACCATGAACATGTCTGATTTCAAGAGGAAACTCCTGCGATATCCGTAGTAACTTTCCACCTCACTGCAGAGCTTCTCTCTCTTTTCAGGGTTCACTCGATAGGCATGTTGTTGGATCGGGGCCCAGTCCCCAATGTCATGCTCTAGTACATTTGGCACATGTGAGAATAAACCCTGATATTCTAAAAACAGGGCAACAATGTCAATATAATTGTACCAAAAAGTGTCAGTTGGTTGCATGAATAAATATCACTACCAAATGTTACATGAAATGTAAATATTAAATATTTGATTGCATAGTCATATTTTCAACGTCTTTTCAATGACATTTTGCTAGGTGGGATAGCCCAATGTCAAAACACAGTTTTAATGTGTCCATATCAATAACCAATACACAGAAACAATTTGGGATAAAATGAAAAACTAACATGTGCTATATACACAAACATCTGCCACAATAATCGTATTACTTGTATTTTTTAAAACAAGCTCCTTATAAACTGCACAAGCACTAAAAACGCTGTTGTTTTGAAAAGTAGCAATAAATCACTGATATCGATTAGGGGGGAAATGAGGTTGTACGCTCTGTTGAAACGGACACAACAAAAAAAACACATGGAAATGGGAGATATATTTTACCTCACTGGTTAGAGGACAACCTGCAGAAGAGTCAGCTACATTTGGGAGTGATGCATTTAAATGTAGGGGGCGCTAAACAAGGGCACTTATTTGTCATCACTCATCGATATCATGCTAAAATCATTTGTGCGAGAGGAGAGAGATGAGGTTGCACGTCCTGTTAAAACTGACAGCTCAAAAACCACACGGAATCTGGGAGTAATGTGTACATCCCTGGTTAGAGGACAATTTGTAGAAAACAGCTAGCTACATTTACATTCAAGGGCCAACGTGGTAAGTGTAAATAGTACTATTCCATTTCAGAGCCTGGATTTTTCCTCTGAGGCTAATATCCATATCATGTTATCATAAGGGGCCAAACGTTTAGGCTTCTACATTGTGACACTATTAAAATACTCCTACTACAATGTTAAAACATTCTACATTGTGACATTAATTCATTGAAATTATGAAACTCCTCCTTCATGTATGTGTTTTCTAATATTTGATGAGAGATCTTTTATCAGATTATCTCTGGTCACAGCTATGCGATTTTTCTCCTGTGTGTGTTCTCTGGTGTTGAGTCAGCTGGCCACATGTAGCAAATCTCTTCCCACATCTATCACAGCTATAAGATTTCTCTCCTGTGTGTATTCTCTGGTGTAGAGTCAGATTGCTAGATGCAGAAAAACTCTTCCCACATTGACCACAGCTATAAGGTTTCTCCCCTGTGTGTGTTCTCTGTTGAAGAGTCAGAGCGCCAGATGTAGCACATCTCTTCCCACATTGATCACAGCTATAAGGTTTCTCTCCTGTGTGTATTCTCTGGTGTAGAGTCCGAGAGCCAGATGTTGTAAAACTCTTCCCACATTGATCACAACTATAAGGTTTCTCTCCTGTGTGTATTCTCTGGTGCACTGTCAGATCTCCAGATTGACTAAAACTCTTCCCACATTGACCACAGCAATATGGTTTCTCTCCTGTGTGTTTTCTCTGGTGTACTGTCAGAGAGCTAGATGTTGTAAAACTCCTCCCACATTGATCACAGCTATAAGGTTTCTCTCCTGTGTGGGTTCTCTGGTGGACAGTCAGCTCTCCAGATTGAGCAAAACTCTTCCCACATTGATCACAGCTATAAGATTTTTCTCCTGTGTGGGTTCTCTGGTGTAATGTCAGACGGCTAGATGTTACAAAACTCTTCCCACATTGATCACAGCTATAAGATTTCTCTCCTGTGTGTGTTCTCTGGTGTAGAGTCAGAGAGCCAGATGCAGCAAATCTCTTCCCACATTGATCACAGCTATAAGGCTTCTCTCCTGTGTGTATTCTCTGGTGCACTGTCAGATCTCCAGATTGACTAAAACTCTTCCCACATTGACCACAGCTATAAGGTTTCTCTCCTGTGTGTGTTCTCTGGTGTAATGCCAGGGAGCTAGATGTAGTAAAACTCTTCCCACATTGATCACAGCTATAAGGTTTCTCTCCTGTGTGGGTTCTCTGGTGTAATGTCAGACGGTTAGATGTAACAAAACTCTTCCCACATTGATCACAGCTATAAGGTTTCTCTCCTGTGTGTGTTCTCTGGTGCACTGTCAGCTCTCCAGATTGACCAAAACTCTTCCCACATTGATCACAGCTATAAGGTTTCTCTCCTGTGTGTGTTCTCTGGTGTAATGTCAGACGGCTAGATGTAACAAAACTCTTCCCACATTGATCACAGCTATAAGATTTCTCTCCTGTGTGTGTTCTCTGGTGCACTGTCAGCTCTCCAGATTGACCAAAACTCTTCCCACATTGATCACAGCTGTAAGGTTTTTCTCCTGTGTGTGTTCTCTGGTGTAAAGTCAGCTGGTCAGATCGAACAAAACTCTTCCCACATTGATCACAACTATAAGGTTTCTCTCCTGTGTGTGTTCTCTGGTGTAGAGTCAGAGAGCCAGATGCAGTAAAACTCTTCCCACATTGATCACAGCTATAAGGTTTCTCTCCTGTGTGTGTTCTCTGGTGTTGAGTTAGCTGGCTCGATTGAACAAAACTTTTCCTACATTGATCACAGCTATAAGGTTTCTCTCCTGTGTGTGTTCTCTGGTGTAGAGTCAGAGAGCCAGATGTCGCAAATCTCTTCCCACATTGACTACAGCTATAAGGTTTCTCTCCTGTGTGGATTCTCTGATGAATTTTAATGCCTGATGAGGTGAATCTCTTCCCACAGTCAGAGCAGCAGTGAGTTCCCTTCCCTGTGGGTCTTAGCATGTGTTTCTTGAGGTGTTTTGATCGGGAGAGACTCTTCTCTGCCTTGTCAGCATCATGAGGTTGTTGAGGCTCCCCACGATAGTCCCGTCTCTCTCCTGTGTGAACAACAAAGTCAGATGATTAAAGGCCCACAACAGCGGAAAACCGCTGTAAAAGGTGAGGCCAACAGAGTAGCCATGATGTTGTACAACAATTGACGTCTGTAATGAATGTTAAAATTATTTGACAATTGTCTTAAAATGAGCAAGAACAGTCATATTTTGCCTTGTTTTCACATTAGTAGTAACATTGATGATTGTAGACTAGAAATAAGTTATTCATGTTGTTGAAACTCTAAGCAGTGTGCCAGACGACTTTTGGTCTCCAATATAGGCCCCTTTCTGTGTTTAATAAAATTGTGGCACAAGGGCGATGCGCACACAACTTGATTGCAGAAACACCTCCCTGCTAATGACGAAACCGATAGTTATGGATGTAGTATATCTGCCTGGATCAAAAATGGTGAGCAAAGATTTTAGTTTTTCACAATGTATTCTGAATGTGAATGGGGGAAAACTCAGGGGAGTAACCTCCATTTCCAGGTTACTTATGAGTACATTTCACACTACTTTGGATTATAAGGCTCGTTTGAATGTCCTGTTTGCTACAGTATTAAGAATTATGTGTAATTGTTGAAGAACCGCGTTAATGACAGTATCCATTTGGGTGTTGTCAATAAAGTTAAGATTTTATTTTTTATTTAACTTTTATTTATTTTTAGGGTTTAACAAGGCAGCTCACCTGTGACCTGTGGCTTGACATTTGATTGGCGACTTGAATTACCATGCAGACTATATTTTTGTTCTTCCCACCAATACAATCCACTGACAATTCAGTTTGTCCATGAGGGTAAGAGTGACCCTGGAGCTATCCGTCAGGGTAAGAGTGACAACAGGTCCACATGTCAAAATGGGGGAAATCTTAGCAAATGGCTTAATGGTTATTCATGAGAATCGTGTTGTTGTATTGTGAATTTATCATGGGATCTCACCTGAAATCTGTGGCTTGACTACAAACCTGTAACCTATGCTACTGTGGCCTATAGAGCAAGAAGGATGGATAACCAGGTGTGTAAAGGTGTGAGGTGGGATAGATGGCCTGCAGTCCTAACCCAAATGGACAACTAATCCCTATGTACTTGTGGAGATCTGAGAGGATGTGATTGGTATAAGAAACACGACTAAACTTCCACCTCCAGAGGGGTCAAATTTTTTGTTGTTGTTGTTGTCAGCAGGATTTGAACCTGCGTAGGAAGATCCCAATGGATTTCTAGTCCATCGCCTTAACCAGTCAGCCACGACAACATTGACAGAAGAAAACAGGCTTGTTTGGAGTGAATGGGCCGCCAGGCATAGCCTACAGAAAGTGATAATTTAAGAACTGAAAGATAATGCAGTAACTCATTATAATGCAATAACATTAAATGTTCCCCTCATTCATTTGTGAAGTACGTTTTTTTTCTTATTTACTTTGATCTTTGCTCAGCTCCAGAAGGTTTGCATTTGAGAGTGTTTATTATAAATTCTTATTTCACTGTGTGAAGTTGTTATTTCATCATCTTATTTTTACTGCTAAGCAGGATGACTCCTGAGAGGCGCTAAACAACTGTCAGAAGTGGGATTTGAACACACGCCTCCATGGGAGACTGCGACCTGAACGCAGTGCCTTAGACCGCTCGGCCATCCTGACTACAGCACAGTAACTTGGTATCGGGTTAAAGAGTATGGGGTAAAAGTAGAAATAGGCACAGCCTCCTAAAATCACCACAGACACCAGTTTATTTAACCAGGTAGGCCAGTCGAGAACAAGTTCTCATTTACAACTGCGACCTGGCCAAGATAAAGCAAAGCAGTGTGACAAAAAAAAGTTACATACACGTGGGATAAACAAACATACTGTCAATAACACAATAGACAGTCTATATACAGTGTGTGCAAATGAGATAAGGCAATAAATAGGCCATAGTAGCGAAGTAATTACAAATTAACACGAGTGATGGATGTGCAGATGATGATGTGCAAGTAGAAATACTGGTGTGCAAAAGAGTATAAAAAGTAAATAAAGACATGGGGATGAGGTAGGCAGTTGGATGGGCTATTTACAGATGGGCTGTGTACAGCTGCAGCGATCGGTAAGCTGCTCAGATAGCTGATGCTTGAAGTTAGTGAGGGAGAGTATCTAGCTTCAGTGATTTTTGCAATTCGTTCCAGTCATTGGCTGCAGGGAACTGGAAGGAAAGACAGCCAAAGTAGGTGTTGGCTTTGGGGATGACCAGTGAGATATACTTCCTGGAGCACGTGCTATGGGTGGGTGTTGCTATGGTGACCAGTGAGCTGAGTTAAGGCTGCCATGCAAAGATTATAGATGACCTGGAGCCTGTGGGTTTGGAGACGAATATGTAGCGAGGGCCAGCCGACGAGAGCAGTGGTGTATGGGGCTTTGGTGACAAAACGGATGGCACTGTGATAGACTGCATCCAGTTTGCTGTGTAGTGTTGGAGGCTATTTTGAAAATGACATCACTGAAGTCAAGGATCAGTAGGATAGTCAGTTTTACGAGGGTATGTTCAGCAGCGTTAGTGAAGGAGGCTTTGTTGCAAAATAGGAAGCCGATTCTAGATTTAATTTTGGATTGGAAATGCTTGATATTAGTCTGGAAGGAGAGTTTACAGTCTAGCAAGACACTGAGGTATTTACAGTTGTCCACATATTCTAAGTCAGAACCGTCCAGAGTAGTGATGCTGGACAGGCGGGTACGGGCAGCGATCGGTTGAAAAGCATACATTTGGTTTTACTAGCGTTTAAGAGCAGTTGGAGGCCATGGAAGGAGTGTTGTATGGCATTGAAGCTCGTTTGGAGGTTTGTTAACCTCTGGGAGATCGTTCGGGACACTAGCGTCCCACCCCGCCAACAGCCAGTGAAAGTGCAGGGCGGCGCCAAATTCAGAACAACAGAAATCTCATAATTAAAATTCCTCAACCATTCAAGTATTTTACACCATTTTAAAGATACACTTCTTGTTAATCCAACCACAGTGTCCGATTTCAAAAAGGCTTTTCGGCGAAAGCAGAACATATCATTATGTTAGGTCAGCAACTAGTCACAGAATACATTCAACCATTTTCCAACCCAAGAGAGGTGTCACAAAAAGCAGAAATATAGATACATTAATCACTAACCTTTGACGATCTTCATCAGATGACACTCCCAGGACTCAATGTTACACAATACATTTATCTTTTGTTCGATCAAGTTCATATTTATATCCAAAAACCTCAGTTTACATGGGCGCCATGTTCAGAAAACATCCGGAGAAATTGCAGAGCCACATCAAATAACAGAAATACTCATCATAAACTTTGATGAAAGGTACATGTTTTACATAGAATTAAAGATAAACTTGTTCTTAATGCAACTGCTGTGTCAGATTACAAAAAAAAGCTTTACGGAAAAAGCACAATATTCAATCATCTGAGAACAGAGTCCAGCCACAAAAGCAAGCCATACAGTTACCCGCCAAATTGTGGAGTCAACAAAGTCATAAATAGCATTATAAATCTTCACTTACCTTTGCTGATCTTCGTCAGAATGCACTTCCAGGACTCCCACTTCCACAGTAAATATTTATGTCCAAATACCTCCGTTTTGCTCACGTGTTTCGTTCACTATTCCAAAGGCACAATGTGCGAGTGCAAAATCCAGACGAAAAGTGAAAAGAGTTCCATTTCAGTTTGTAGAAACATGTCAAACTATGTTTACAATCAATCCGTAGGATCTTTTTATAATAAATCTTCAATAATATTCCAACCGGACAATAGCGTATTCATTACAGAGGAAAAAGAAGGAACGACGTGACCGCACAGTAAACAAGTGATTGGCCACAGCCTAGTCCACTTGTTGAAACAGCTCTTATTGACCCCATTCCACAATAGAAGCCTCAAACAACTTTCTAAATACTGTTGACATCTGCTGGAAGCCTTGGGAAGTGCAATCTGGCCCCATAGACACAACATATTGAATAGGCAATCACTTAAATTAAACTACAAACCTCAGATTTCCCACTTCCTGGTTGGATTTGTCTCAGGTTTTCGCCTGCCATATGAGTTCTGTTCTACTCACAGACATCATTCAAACAGTTTTAGAAACGTCAGAGTGTTTTCTATCAAATCCTACTAATAATATGCATACAGTGCCTTGCGAAAGTATACGGCCCCCTTGAACTTTGCGACCTTTTGCCACATTTCAGGCTTCAAACAAAGATATAAAACTGTATTTTTTTGTGAAGAATCAACAACAAGTGGGACACAATCATGAAGTGGAATGACATTTATTGGATATTTCAAACTTTTTAACAAATCAAAAACTGAAAAATTGGGCGTGCAAGTGCAACATTGTTGGTATATACAGAGAAAATAGTCAGCCCGAGAATTGAACCCTGTGGTACCCCCATAGAGACTGCCAGAGGTCTGTACAACAGGCCCTCCGATTTGACACACTGAACTCTGTCTGAGAAGTTGTTGGTGAACCAGGCGAGTCAGTCATTTGAGAAACCAAGGCTGTTGAGTCTGCCGATAAGAATACAGTGATTGACAGAGTCAAAAGCCCTGGCCAAGTTGATGAAGACAGCGACACAGTATTGTCTCTTATCGATGGCAGTTATGATATCGTTTAGGACCTTGAGCGTGGCTGAGGAGCACCCGTGACCAGCTAGGAAACCGGATTGCACAGCGGAGAAGGTACGGTGGGATTCAAAATGGTGATCTGTTTGTTAACTTGGCTTTTGAAGACTTTAAAAAGGCAGGGCAGGATGGATATAGGTCTGCAACAGTTTGGATCTAGAGTGTCACCCCCTTTGAAGAGGGGGATGACCGCGGAAGTGTTCCAATCTTTAGGAATCTCGGACGATACGAAAGAGTGGTTGAACAGACTAGTAATAGGGGTTGCCACATTGGCGGCGGATATTTTGAGAAATAGAGGGTCCAGATTGTCTAGCCCAGCTGATTTGTACGGGTCCAGGTTTTGCAACTCTTTCAGAACATCAGCTATCTGGATTTGGGTGAAGGAGAAGCTTGTGAGGCATGGGCAAGTAGATGCGGGGGTTGGGGAGCTGTGGCCGGGGTTGGGGTAGCCAGGAGGAAAGCATGGCCAGCCGTAGAGAAATGCTTGTTGAAGTTTTCGATAATCATGGATTTATCGGTGGTGACCGTGTTACCTAGCCTCAGTGCAATGGGCAGCTGGGAGGAGGTGCTCTTATTCTCCATGGACTTTACAGTGTCCCAAAACTTTTTGGAGTTAGGACTACAGGATGCAAATTTATGTTTGAAAAAGCTAGCTTTTGCATTCCTAACTTAGTGTGTATTGGTTCCTGACTTCTCTGAAAAGTTGCATATCGCGGGCACTAATCTATGCTAGTACAGTACACCACAGGATGTTTTTGTGCTGGTTGGGGGCAGTCAGGTCTGGAGTGAACCAAGGGCTATATATGTTCTTAGTTTTACATTTTTTGAAAGGGGCATGCTTATTTAAGGTGGTGAGGAAATTACTTTTAAAGAACAACCAGGCATCCCAGTTTAGGTCATCTAACAGAACGAACTCTGAAGATAGATGGGGGGCAATCAATTCACATATGGTGTCCAGGGCACAGCTGGGAGCTGAGGGGGGTCTGTATAACAGGCGGCAACAGTGCAAGACTTATTTCTTGAGAGATTAATTTTTTTAATTAGAAGCTCGAACTGTTTGGGCTTAGACCTGGAAAGTATGATAGAACTTTGCAGGCCATCTCTGCAGTAGATTGCAACTCCTCCCCCTTTGGCAGTTCTATCTTGACGAAAAATGTTGTAGTTGGGAATGGAAATTTCAGAATTTCTGGTGACCTTCCAAAGCCAGGATTCAGACACGGCAAGGACATCAAGGTTGGCAGAGTGTGCTAAAAGCCGTGAGTAAAACAAACTTAGGTAGGAGGCTTCTGATGTTAACATGCATGAAACCAAGGCTTTTACAGTTACAGAAGTCAACAAATGAGAGCGCCCGGGGACACGCAGGGCCTGGGTTAACCTCTACATCACCAGGGGAACAGAGGAGTAGGATGAGGGTACGGCTAAAGGCTATCAGAACTGGTCGTCTAGTGCGTTGGGAACAGAGAATAAAAGGAGCAGATTTCTGGGCGTGATAGGATAGATTAAAGGCATAATGTACAGACGGGTATGGTAGGGTGCGGGTACAGTGGAGGTAAACCTAGGCATTGAGTGACGATAAGAGAGGTTGCATCCCTGGAGGCACTAGTTATGCTAGGTGAGGTCACCTCATGTGTGGGAGGTGGGACAAAAGAGTTCTCTGAGGCATGTTGAGTGGGCCTAAGTGCTCCGCAGTAAAATGAAACAATGATAACTATCCTAAACAACAGTATACAAGGCATATTGACATTAGAGAGACATAAAGCGAGGCATAAAGCAATCACAGGTGTTGATTGGGAGAGCTAACTAAGACAACAATGGGTAAGACAACAGTTAATCAGCTAAGACAACAACAGGTAAAATGAAGATGAACGGGCAGAGAGGGTCAGTTAACTACACACAGGGCCTGAGTTCGAGGCTGGGGCCGACAGATAAACAAAATAAACAAAATGGAGTACCGTGATTAATTAACAGTCCAGCAGGCATCAGCTATGTAGCCAAGTGATCATAGGGTCCAGTGAACAGCAATATATGAACCAGGGAAGCCGTCAGGTAGTCATTACTACGCTAGCCGGGAGATGCGCCTGGCTCGAGGCTAACTGGTGCTAGCGTCGGGACAAGGGCGTTAGCCACTATTGGCACTCCGGTGCAAAGGTCCAGAGCTTACGGCAGGAATCTGGTGATGTAGTGGCTTCTCGTCGTCTTAGTGAAGAGTCTGGGAGGCATCAGCTGTGTAGCCGAGTGATCATATAGTCCTCTAAGCAGGCCGGGAGATGGGCCTGGCTCAAGGCTAGCTTCGGGGCTAGGCCACTCGGTGGCAGCTAGCTAGGTGTGATTATCCGGTGTGATGGTCCAGAGTTTACGGCAGGAATACGGTGATGAAGTGGAGAAAAACAGTCCGATAGGCTCAGGTTTGATATCGCGCTGTGCAGACTGGCAGGTATTATCCAGGGTAAAAGCGGTTGGTGTCTGAACTAAAAAAAAAAGGCCGCTAACAGTGGCTAACAATGACTAAATAGCTAGTAGCTAATTAGCTGGTTAGCTTCTGATTGAAGTTCTAGATATAAGGTCTAAAAAAATAGCAGATCCGTATCACATTGGGTGAGGCGGGTTGCCGAAAGGTATATTTAATTTAAATATTTTTTAAATATTGAAATATATTGCAATATATACAAAAAAAGACGGAAAAAACATACCATTTACAACAAACACGTCTTAATGCTACGCCATCTTCGATTACAAGATGACTCTGTTAAAAACCATTCGATTTAGCAAACTCTGAAATTATTTAGTATTTCTGTGCCCACGACAACTGTTTTCCCAGCGTAACATAAGGAGCCACTAAATGATACATGGTTCGAGTGCATTTCAGAATACAAAAAAAACAGTCCGACAGCAAGAACCCTTACTTCAGTTGAAGTTCATCATATGACAAGCGTAATGTTATGACTATAACTACTGTTCCGCGAAGGAGGGAAACTAGGTACAATATACTATTAAATCTACATGTTATGACTATAACTACTGTTCCCTGAAGGAGGGAAACTATGTACAACAAACTATTAAATCTGCACCTCGCTAGAAGCCTCGCCTTCCACAGGTGATGAGCGTGAGGCTCAGATTTATTCCTTCAATTTAATATCGCTCTTCACTGACCCAGGAAGGGGCGGGGCAAAACAGGTGTTGTACCTTGTTTCCCTCCTTCAGGGAACAGTAATTATTGTCAAAGTTACACTCCCTTTCAGACGGTCAATTTCGGTACAACATATTATAGGGAAATACAATCATTTCCCATGCCGACCCAAACGGATACAAAATGAAATGGCCCATGGCAGACCACCCAGACCTGACAACGCAAGATGCGTCAATTTTGTAAATGTATCTTATATCTTTTGTTTGAAACACTCCTGTCAATGTTGAGTAAGGACGCACACCTAATTACGCATATAGAAGTAAGACTAGTCTACCTGAACTGCGTGCAAATGTAGGCCTATAAATGTGCCCATTTGGGGATGTCTGATAGTATTTATTATTGTCTTAACGTTGCACCACTAATGAGTTGTGGAGCTTCTCAAATAAACTTTTTTTTTTACCTCGAATAGCAAGCAAAACAAAGACTAATCATAATCAATTGCATATGACAATAGTTCCTCAAAGTATTTTTGTAAAATATTTCCAGCTCTTGCCCTTTCGATAACCACTCAGCATAAAAGGGAAAATGTAACACTCTGATCCAGTGGAAATGTCATAAAATACCTGATTGCTTCTTATTCTTTGCACAAATAGCCAACCGCTGTGTCTGTCCCAAACTCACTGGCACGGGAAACTGAGGGCCCAGAATATTTTATACAATGTTGCAAGCTTGCTATCTCGAGTTTTGGGCCGACTGACCCAGTTGATAGTTGATACAATGTTTCAAGTTCGTTTTAGACAGGCCATGTGCAGTAAATGTGATTTATAGGATATTTTCTACCTGCAGGCTGCAATGTTTTTATTTGTTGGCTTTATTTAAGCTATTTTTACATAGTTGGCAATGGCAATAAAAGTTACTTTTAGACAATGATTTTGAGATACTATTATAAATTAAATGAAACTATTCCACAAAAACGTGAATATGAAAATCCTAACTAGCACACAAATTGGTAGAAATGGTAAGATAATTTGGCACTCCAAATGGAAAATGTTGCTGACTGCTGGTGTTGCCCATTACCGGAAACTTCAGGAGGTTAACGGCAGAATCTCTCTCTCTTCTGGTTAGGTTCTCGATCTCTGGCTCCCTCCAGTCATTTGTGTGTCTTAATTATTTGATCAAACAGCGTGCTTAAAGCATCAGACCAGTTCAGTACATATAGTTGATTTTATTAAAACACATAAAGGTGTGTCTATATATGGAAAAATACACATAACATTTCAAACAATCGATTAGTAGAAAGAACAGACGACTTTTGGTTGACCAAGATTTATTTTAGGTGTGGACAGCAATAGAACATGAGTGGCGCAGCTGTCTGAGACACTGCATCTCAATGCTTGAGGCGTCACTACAGACACCCCGGTTCAAGTCCAGGCTGTTACAACTGGCCATGATTGGGAGTTAAATAAAGGTTACATTTTAAATTAAATAAAACATAGTTCATTCAGAAAGTTCAGACCCCTTCCCTTTTTGCACATTTTGTTACGTTACAACTTTATCTTAAAATGGATTTAAAAAAAATAGAATCCTCATTAATCTACACACAATAATGAAAAAGTGAGGTAAAAATGAGATAAAAAACAGAAATACTTTATTTACATAAGAATTCAGGCCCTTTGCTATGAGACTCAAAATTGCTTTCAGTTGCATCCTGTTTCCATGAATCATCCTTGAGATGTATCTACAACTTGTTCGGAGTCCACCTGTGGTAAATTAAATTGATTGGATATGATTTGGAAGGCACACACCTGTCTATGTAAGGTCCCACAGTTGACAGTGCATGTCAGAGCAAAAACCAAGCAATGAGGTCGAAGAAATTATCTGTAGAGCTCCGAGACAGGATTGTGCCGAGGCACAGATCTGGGGAAGGGAACCAAAAAAAATCCTGCAGCATTGAAGGTCCCTAAGAACACAGTGGCCTCCATCATTCTTAAATGGAATACTCTTCCTAGAGCTGATCACCCGGCCAAACTGAGCGCTTGGGGGAGAAGGGCCTTGGTCAGGGAGGTGACCAAAAACCTGGAGAAAACCTGGCACCATCCCTACGGTGAAGCATGGTGGTGGCAGCATCATGCTGTGGGTATGTTTTTCAGCAGCAGGGACTGGGTGACTAGTCAGGATCGAGGGAAATATTAACGGAGCAAAGTGCAGAGAGATCCTTGAGCTCCAGAGCGCTCAGGACCTCAGACTGGGGCAAAGGTTCACCATCCAACAGGACAACGACCTTAAGCACACAACCAAGAATACATAGTGGCTTCGGGACAAGTCTCTGAATGTCTTTCAGTGGCCCAGCCAGAGCCCAGACTTGAGCCCGATCTAACATCTCTGGAGAGTCGTGAAAATAGCTGTGCAGTGATGTTCCCCATCCAACTTGACAGAGCTACAGAGGATCTGCAGAGCAGGATGGGAGAAACTCCACAAATGCAGATGTGCCAAATAAATTAGCTAAATGAAAGGGGGAAAAATAATTGCTTTAAACAAAATGTTGAAAAAGTCAAGGGGTCTGAATACTTTACAAATGCACTGTATACAACAACAGCTTTCCCATAAGCATTCCTGACTTTTCTGTAGAAGTTATATCCCTGTATTGCTACTGCTGTATCAAAGGAATTATCTCAGTGAGTTTCAGAGATGAACAGTACAGTGCATTCCAAATTCAATAGGCAGGCAAGAGAACAAAAACTATTTCAATTAAAAACTATTCCAGAAAATGTAAAAGCGTATATAACGCCCGTCCAAGAGACTGTCGACCAATCGCGTTCACATTGTCATGCTGTAACACGCAGTTCCTAAGCTAATTCTCACGAAAATCCCTTTTTAAAGGGTATGAGTCGAGAAACATGCTTATTTTCCTTGATCTCTGAAAATATTTGTAATGTTGTGCTTCTTGTTCACAGAGGGTAATTCATGCCAATGTTCTTTTCTTTAAGCTGTTAATACAAATGGAAAGGAGTTTCCAATATCCTAATTTCTGAAAGTATTTCTGGTGATAGCAAGTGATAGTGATACACAAGCTAGGTATATTTGAAACATTGCCATCCCATGGCAGCATTTACCAGCCACCA
Organism: Oncorhynchus tshawytscha; assembly: GCF_018296145.1. Lineage (NCBI taxonomy): Eukaryota > Metazoa > Chordata > Actinopteri > Salmoniformes > Salmonidae > Oncorhynchus > Oncorhynchus tshawytscha. Next base: position 18,120,637 of record NC_056435.1, read on the forward strand.
GGTTCAGAATTTTAAAACCACATAATTTTTAAATTTAAAACACAATTATATTTTTGCCCAAAGTTAAGATATAAATTATTCAAACTGAACATAATTCATGCTGGTTGTAATTTAATGCTATTTTAGTTTTGGAGTCAAATATAGTTTAGGAATAGTTTCCACTTTTCAAACAGGTTTGTTATTTTACTTCAGTTTACTAAATAATTTCCCCCTAATTACTTTTTCTATAATAAGCATGGAGGTTTCCCCTATCAACCAGTCATAGGTACTGGAGACAAAGCGCCTCTTAACCTAGCTGGGAATGGGACAGACGGAACCCTTCTGTAGTAACAGACAGGGGCGATTTGCAATCAAATCTAATTCCCAGGAATGGGGTTCATATGAACCACAGAGACTGTGTGTGGGATAATAACATGGCCGTGTCCAACCCTGCTTGTTCCCTCGACTCCACTACCAACCACCATTCTCCAAAAGGGCCCTTAACCTGTATCACTAGACACCTCATAGTGAGCTACAGGTAGGAATCAGCAATGAATCCCAATAATGAGACACCTCTGGGGAGGGGTGTCAGTAACATTTAAAAAAATATATATACAGTGGGGCAAAAAAGTATTTAGTCAGCCACCAATTGTGCAAGTTCTCCCACTTAAAAGATGAGGGAGGCCTGTAATTATCATCATAGGTACACTTCAACTATGACAGACAAAATTAGAAAAAAAATTCCAGAAAATCACATTGTAGGATTTTTAATGAATTTATTTGCAAATTATGGTGGAAAATAAGTATTTGGTCACCTACAAACAAGCACGTTTTCTGGCTCTCACAGACCTATAACTTCTTCTGTAAGAGGCTCCTCTGTCCTCCACTTGTTACCTGTATTAATGGCACCTGTTTGAACTTATTATCAGTATAAAAGACACCTGTCCACAACCTTAAACAGTCACACTCCAAACGCCACTATGGCCAAGATGGCAATTATTAGGAAATGGAAGACATACAAGACCACTGATAATCTCCCTTGATCTGGGGCTCCACGCAAGATCTCACCCCGTGGGGTCAAAATGATCCCAAGAACGGTGAGCAAAAATCCCAGAACCACACGGGGGGACCTAGTGAATGACCTGCAGAGAGTTGGGACCAAAGTAACAAAGCCTACCATCAGTAACACACTACGCCGCCAGGGACTCAAATCCTGCAGTGCCAGACGTGTCCCCCGGCTTAAGCCAGTACATGTCCAGGCCCGTCTGAAGTTTGCTAGATAGCATTTGGATGATCCAGAAGATTGGGAGAATGTCATTTGGTCAGATGAAACCAAAATACAACTTTTTGGTAAAAACTCAACTCGTCGTGTTTGGAGGACAAAGAATGCTGAGTTGCATCCAACGAACACCATACCTACTGTGAAGCATGGGGGTGGAAACATCATGCTTTGGGGCTGTTTTTCTGCAAAGGGACCAGGACGACTGATCCGTGTAAAGAAAATAATGAATGGGGCCATGTATCGTGAGATTTTGAGTGAAAACCTCCTTCCATCAGCAAGGGCATTGAAGATGAAACGTGGCTGGGTCTTTCAGCATGACAATGATCCCAAACACACCGCCCGGGCAACGAAGGAGTGCTCTAGAGGAGATCTGCATGGAGGAATGGGCCAAAATACCAGCAACAGTATGTGAAAACCTTGTGAAGACTTACAGAAAACATTTGACCTCTGTCATTGCCAACAAAGGGTATATAACAAAGTATTGAGATAAACTTTTGTTATTGACCAAATACTTATTTTCCACCATAATTTGTTGTGGCTGACTAAATACTTTTTTGTCCCACTGTATATATATAGTGTTTTATGACAAAACGTTTTTTTTTTACAAATCCGTCAAGACACCAACTTAGACTTTACCGAGAAATGCTTTAATTACAAGCTCTTAACCAACAGCGCAGTTCAAGAACGTTTACCAAGTAGACTAAAATAAAAAGTAATAATATAAAGTAACACAATGAGAATAACAATAACGAGGCTATAGACAGGGGGCACCGGTACCGAGTCAGTGTGCGGGGGCACAGGCTAGTTGAGGTAATCTGTACATGAAGGTGGGGGCGTAGTGACTATGCATAGGTAACAAACAACCAGTGAGTAGTAGCAGTGCACAAAAGGGAGGGGGGTGGGGAGGTCAATGTAAATTGTCCGGTGGTAATTGTGGGTCGTCAGCTACATGGGAAACACCTGGGCCCGGTGTCTCCCAGGATAAATACACCACTTCCCCATTCATGGAGGAGACTCTCTCCATGCAGACACTTTGATAGTTTTTGTTGTGTTTCTTGGTGGTTTTTGGTTGTTTGCCTTAGCACCTTTCAAAACCCTGCATTATCATATTAATGCATGCAAAACACTCACTTACACTACTGATTACTGATTACACACACCATTGTATATTTTCCTTAGTTAATAAATATATATTTTGTTACTCCTTATCTCCACATTGTCTCCCTTTCGTTACAGGCTTTGAGCCGGTTCGTGACATGATTTTATGAATTGTTCAGCAGACTTATGGCTTGGGGGTAGAAGCTGTTGAGGAGGCTTTTGGTCCAAGTCTACGACTTGGGTGACGGGAGTCTCTGACAATTTTGTGGGCTTTCCTCTGACACCACCTTCTTTCCTGGATGGCAGGAAGCTTGGCCACAGTGATGTACTGGGCCGTTCGCACTACCCTCTGTAGCGCCTTAGGGTCAGATTCCGAGCACTTGCCATTCCAGGCGATGATGCAACCGGTCAGGATGCTCTCGATGGTGCAGCTGTATTACCTTTTGAGGAGCTGGGGACCCATGCCAAATGTTTTCAGACTCCTGAGGGGGAAAATGTTTTGTTGTGCCCTCTTCACGACTCTCTTGGTATATACTCACGTGGGTGATTAAAAGATGAACTGAGGTCCACACTCCAGTCCAGTTGATGGTGGTAATGCACCTTAAAGTTGGTTGCCAACTGCCATATAAAGTCCAAATAAGAAAAAGAAGCCCGAAGGAATGAGATGACGAGAAACGAATTTGGTTTACGTTTTACCTTTTGTGACTGGTTAACTATTTTGATGTGATATGAAAGTATTGTGTGAACTTATGTTGATGTGATATGAAAGTACAGCGATGTATGTTCCTAGAAATGTATCGCAATTGAGAATCGATTCACATTTAGGTGGATTATTTGACTCTTACCTGCCAGAGCCAGTCTACCTCTGAAAAACATACAGTCCTTGGACCTTGAGGAGTAACGGGAGCAGCATTCAGCAGTAGAAACATTAACAAAGCGTACTCCCTGCCCGTTTCGGTAAAAAGCTGAGGGATGGTGCAGGAGAAATGCAACCATCCATGATAAACATGATAGTTTTAACCATGTTTTGAGGATATACAGTGTTTGTTTATATTTACTGACAAACATTGGAGTTTAAAAAAAAGCTTATATTTTGGGTTCTGATGGGGTACAACAGTTGAACTAAGCTCATGAGGCATAAAAGTGAATTCTTCAAGAAACAGATTGGTACATATCATCATTAATGTATACGTCTCAAAATGGATGTAACAACTGCTGATTGCCCCTTTAAGACTACATATTGGGCTAATCTAATAGGAGATATTGAGGACTACAGTATTTCAGGAATTGTCATTGGATGCATTTGATCAATTGTTAACGTTTTGTTGATGGTCCACACGTTACAGTGTAGCTTCAGCCATTCCTACAGAAAAACATTGTGTAGAACCCCTTCACTGCATATTGGTTCAACGACTGCAGAGACGGTACTTACTGGTGTTAAACAGATCTCCAACCTCCTCCTCTTCTTCTTTCAATGTGACAGTAATCTCCCCCTCTTTCACTCCAAACACTGCATCCTCCTGTTTCACTGCCTCCTCTCCATTTACTGTAACATCCTCCTCCTCTTTCACTCTGAACGCGTCTTTCTCTTCTTCTTTCACGGTAACAGCCTCTACTTGTTTTTGGATTGTAACATCCTCCTCTTCTTTGACGAGAGCTTCTTTCTCCGCCCAGCAGACCACCTCTTCTTTAACAGGAGGAGAGTAACTTTGTGAACTCATGGTCGGAGATGTTAGCTAGCTAGCATTAGCGACTAGCCTAGTTCTAAGCTAACTTAGCAAACCAGCTAGCTGACAAACAACGTAAATATATAATTAAGTGGACCAACAAGTACATACGACAGAAGTGTGTTTAATACACAGCGACTAATATACAGCGAAAACAGTGTAAAGAGCGTGAATGTTGTGGCTATGTTTGCAAGAAAGCTACAGAGGTGTCTGACAAGCTGTTGTTGTTGAAGGAGCGTCCCGTCCACTAGAATATACGTCACACTGGCAGCGTCGCCCGAACCTAAAAGACGCACATCGCAATCTGTTGACTGGAGTGGGCAACGCAATTGAGGAACCAAAAGTGTATTTTTCATTTATTAAGTTTAATATTATATTAAGTCGTTCAAAGAGAAGCATGTGTTGATTGATTCGTGTTTAATGAGGGAGAATTTAAAACAAACTTTATACCCACTACATATTTGTATTGAACCATACTTCCTTCTGGCATGGATTATTTTGACCCCAGAGGCATATCTTTTAATCATAGCCAAAAATGTGGTTTATTAAATTCTTCCAATTTTTCATGACTTTGTCAATCAACTTGTTCTTAATAAATCTAAATCACGGTTTAGTGTTTCTGTATCAATATGGACATTTAACAAATTCAAATCCCTTGGAGTCATTTTGTCCCCAGCCAAAAAGCACCTTTGATAAATAGAATGTTTATTTAAAATCAAAATCAAATCACATTTTATTGGTCACATACATGTGTGTAGCAGATGTTATTGTGTGTGTAGCGAAATGCTTGTGGTTCTAGCTCTGACAGTGCAGTAATATCTAACAAGTGATATCTAACAATTTCACAACATATACCAAATACACACAAATCTAAGTATTTGAATCTAGGTTTCTCTGTAGACATGATCCATCCCACCAGAGGGTGGAGGGGCACCTGTATCAGTGGTTTTGACCAGATAGACACCTGCAGACACACAGTATAGTGCCTCCATGTTCTCTCCTAAGATTGGACTTTCTATACCACGTATCACCTGACTGTGTACAAAACTGCCAATGATAGAAACCTCTTCCAGTGGTATACAGTGTATTCATTAAGTATTCAGACCCCTTCACTTATTCCACATTTAGTTACGTTACAGCCTCATTCTAAAATTGAATATGTTTTTCCCCTCATCAATCTACACACAATACCCCACAATGACATCACAATACCCCATAATGACCAAACCAAAACTTTAAAAAAAAAACATTTTTGCAAATGTATTTACTTAAGTATTCAGACCCTTTGCTGTGAGACTCGAAATTGAGCTCAGATCCATCCTGATTTCATTGATCATCCTTGAGATGTTTCTATAACTTGATTGGAGTCCACTTGTGGTAAATTCAATTGATTAGACATTATTTGGAAAGGCGCACACCTGTCTATATAAGGTTTACAATGCATGTCAGAGCAAAAACTAAGCCATGAGGTCAACGGAATCGTCCATAGATCTGGGGAAAGGTACCAAAAAAATGTCTTCAGCATTGGATGGTCCCCGAGAACACAGTGGCCTCCATCTTTCTTAAATGGAAGACGTTTGGAACCACCAAGACTCTTCCTGGAGCTGGCCGCCTGGCCAAACTGAGAAATCATGGGAGAAGGGCCTTGGTCAGGGAGGTGAACAAGAACCTGTTGTTCACTCTGACAGAGCTCCAGAGTTCCTCTGTGGAGATGGGAGAACCTTCCAGAAGGACAACCATCTTTGCAGCACTCCACCAATCAGGCCTTTATGTAGCAATGATTAAATTGTCAAAATGTATTTCAATTGACAATTCTGTGAACTGTTCTGTGAAAGGTGTCAGCTAGAGATGACATGCAGGAGCTTGTAGGGATTTGTAGTCTTGCATGTCGTCTATTTTGATGCTAATTTGCATTTTAGAATCCGAGAGTAAAGAGACACAAATATATTGATACAAGTTTTTGTACTTTATTATGTATCCCCATTAGTTCCTGCCAAGGCAGCAGCTACTCTTCCTGGGGTTTATTATGGATCCCCATTAGTTCCTGCCAAGGCAGCAGCTACTCTTCCTGGGGTTTATTATGGATCCCCATTAGTTCCAGCCAAGGCTACTCTTCCTGGGGTCCAGCAAAATAAAGGCAGTTCTACAATTTTAAAAACATTACAATAAATTCACAACACACTGTGTGTCCTCAGTCACCTTGTCCTCGAGAGATTTACATGGTTATCAAAACGTCACACCAGGGTGAGACTAAAACAAAACACAGCCCTTTGGGGAAAATGAATGGTGGAAAAACAATTGGAACCATTTACCTGTTATAACTCAAGTCTGACAGCCCAAACAAAAACACACATTCTCAGTCAAAAACACAAGTCAGAACAAAGCCTCTCTATTCTCTCATGTATTTTCAGGTCCTCTGACTGGGAAAATGTTTTTTCACAATGAGAGCAGTGGTATGTCTTCTCCTCCTGTGTATTTGTATGTATTCTTTCAAGCTCTTTCAGGAACCTTAACCGGGTAAATCTCTTTCCACAGTGGGAGCAGTGGTGCATCTTTTTTCCTGTGTGTCCTCTCATGCTGGTTCAGGTTTCCTAACTGGGCAAAATGCTTTCCACAATGTGAACATTGGTAAGGCTTTTCTCCTGTGTGTATTCTCTCATGCTCCTTTAGGCTCCCTAACTGGGTACATCTCCTTCCACAATGGGAACATTGGAAAGGCTTTTCTCCTGTGTGTGTCCTCTCATGCCTTTCCACGCGCCCTAACCATCTAAACTGCTTTCCGCGCAAGGAGCAGTGGTAAGGCTTCTCTCCAGTGTGTCTCTTATGTGTTTTCAGGCTCCCTAACTGAGTAAAACTCTTTCCACACTAGGAGCAGTGATGTCGTCCTGCTGGTTTGGACGTCTCTGGGACTGGTTCCCCTGAAGAACTCTTCCTATGACGTTTAATCTAGACTAGATCCCTCAATCACCTTAGGTCATTTTTCACAAGTATTATAAAACCGACTTCAAAATTCAGGTCTCTGTGTGCTTCTTAGGATGTCCAGGCACGTGATTCACTTCTAACTTAAGTCTTGCAGGTGTTTACATGGTTTGACACATCTGCCAGGTCATCGAAAAATCAGTACCAGCGTATTATTATTATTTTGTTGTACTTTTACCCCTTTTTCGTGAAATCCAATTGCAACTCCCCTACGGACTCGGGGGAGAGGCGAAGGTCGAGAGCCATGCATCTTCCATGCATCCTCCTTGACACACTGCTCGCTTAACCTGGAAGCCAGCCACACCAATGTGTTGGAGGAAACACTGTCCAGCTGGCGACTGAAGTCAGCTTGCATGCGCCCGGCCGCCACAAGGAGTTGCTAGAGCGCGATGGGACAAGGACATTACGGCCGGCCAAACCCTCCCCTAACCTGGCCAATTGTGCGCCGCCCCTATGAGACTCCCGATCACAGCCGGTTGTGATACAGCCTGGATTAGAACCAGGGACTGTAGTTACGCCTCTAGTGACGCCAGTGACAAGCATACCCATAAAATGATGCAGCCACCACCATGCTTGCAAATATGAAGAGTGGTAGTCAGTGATGTATTGGATTTGCCCCAAACATAACACTTTGTATTCAGGATATAAAGTTCATTTCTTTGCCAATTATTTTTTGCAGTTTTACTTTAGTGCCAACAGCCTCTCTATTCTCTCATGTGATTTCAGGTCCTCTGACTGGGAATGTGTGTTGCAGTTTTACTTTAGTGCCTCATTGCAAACAGGATGCATGTTTTGGAATATTTGTTTTCTGTACAGCCTTCTTTCTTTTCTCTGTCATTTAGGTTAGTATTGTGAAGTAACTACAATGTTGTTGATCCATCCTCAGTTCTCTCATATCACAACCATTAAACATTGTAACTATTTTAAAGTCACCATTGGCTTCATGGTGAAATCCCTGAGCGGTTTCCTTTCTCTCCAGCAACTGAATTAGGAAGGACGCCTGTATCTTTGTAGTGACTGGGTGTATTGATACATCATCTAAAGTGTCATTAATAACTTCACCATGCTCAAAGGGATATTCAATGTCTGCTTTTTTACCCATCTACCAATAGGTGCCCTTCTTTGTGAGGCATTGGAAAACCTCCCTGGTCTTTGTGGTTGAATCTGTGTTTGAAATTCATTGCTCGACTGAGGGACCTTACAGAAAATTGTAGGTGTGGGGTACAGAGATGAGGTGTTCATTCAGTAATCATGTTAAACACTATTATTGCACACAGAGTGAGTCCATGCAACTTATTATATGACTTTTTAAGAAAAATCTTTACTCCTGAACTTAATTAAGCTTTTAATTACATTTGTAAACATTTCCAAAAACGTAATTCCACTTTGACATTATGGGGAATTGAATCCATTTTAAATTCAGGCTGTAACACAACAAAATGTGGGACAAGTCAAGGGGTGTGAAACCAGAAATAGTTACACATGATAGAGATCCATTCATGGATGTACAGGTCTGTTGGATAAACGTTCAGAAATGTCCGCTGCTGATTTTATCCAGGTGTCCATAGCGGACAACCTGGCCCTGTGAATCCTGGCCGTGGACAAATTCTCAGTCAAAAACATAAGTCAGAACACAGCTTCTCTATTCTCTCATATGATTTCAGGTCCTCTGACTGGGAAAATGTATCTTCACAATGAGAGCAATGGTATGTCTTCTCATCCTGTGTATTAGTGTGTTGGAAAGGCTTTACCCCTGTGTGCTTTCTCTCGTGCGTTTTCAGGATCCTTAACCACTTAAAACTGTTTCCACTGTGAGAACAGTGATAAGGCTTCTCTCCAGTGTGTATTCTCTCATGCTTTTTCAGGACCCATAACCACCTAAAACTCTTTCTACAGTGGGATCAGTGGTGTTACTTAGGCATCTCTGGGTCTGTTTCCTCTGAGGAACTCTTCCCGCTGTCAGAGTCTGGTCTCTCTCCTGCCAAAGACAAACAGATTATTTAGTTAAACAGAGAGACCTGAATGACACCTGCATTATATACAATTGTCTTCCTATGAGGTTTAATCTAGACTAGATCCATCAATAACCTGAGGTCAGTTTTCACAACATTACATCATTAAAAATAAACTTGGTGATGGTGAGATTAAAAACAAATGATGTAGAGCTCCAAATCTAATTTCTCAGGGAATGTATTGATGTCATAATAAGAGTTCTATAATACTAGATAATGTCATGTTTATGGGCTGAACAGAGCTCTATAATAATAGTTAATGTCATGTTTATAGGCTGAGCAGAGCTCTATAATAATAGATAATGTCATGTTTATAGGCTGAGCAGAGCTCTATAATAATAGATAATGTCATGTTTATAGGCTGAGCAGAGCTCTATAATAATAGATCATGTCATGTTTATAGGCTGAGCAGAGCTCTATAATAATAGATAATGTCATGTTTTGGTCTCAATGTAGACTTTGATCTGAAGCCATTCTTGTGATTATTGTGATTTTGCTATTCATTGTAAATGTTTGTAGGACTATGTGTATATATATATATATATATATATACAAATTGTATCTATTATGGGATGCTATCCATTCATGTTTTATATGTTCTTATATCTGAGAATTAACCAATGATACCAGGCCACACCCGGGCCATGATAACAGGTGTTCTACTCCGCTAGCCAGCACCTCTCCTAAACAGGTGTGCATTTCTTTCGCCTCTAGATTGGATGCATTGATCCATTGTTAACGTTCTGTTTAAGACTGTACTTACTGGTGTTGATCCGATCTTCGGTCTCCTCTTCTTCCTCCTCTTTCAATCCAAAAATGGCATCCTCCTCTTTCACTTCCTCCTCTTCTTTTACTGTAACATCCTCCTCCTCTTTCACTCTGAACGCATCTTCCTCGTCTTTCTCTTCTTCTTTCACTGTAACAGCCTCACCCTCTACTTGTTTTTTTTACTGAGACATCATCCTCTTCCTCCTCCTCTTTCACAACAACGTTCAGCCAAAGAGCTTCTTCTTCCGTCCAGCAGACCTCCTCTTCTTCAGCAGGAGGGGAGTAGCTTAGTGAACTCATGGTCGGGGATGTTAGCTAGCTAGTTAGCATTAGCTCAGGGCTAGGCTAATTTATCTGACTAACAATGTAAATATTACATTAAATGGGGTAACTAGTAGATACGACAGAAGTGTGTTCAAAACACAGTGGCAAATAGACACTGAAATAGTCTGAAGGGCTTCAAATCAAATGTATTTATGTAGCCCTTCTTACATCAGCTGATATCTCAAAGTGTTTTACAGAAACCCAGCCTAAAACCCTAAACAGCAAGAAGCAATGCAATGTTTCTGCGATGTTTGTTATGGGTGTAAGTGATGCTATCTGGTGGTAAATGTTAATTACTGCAACTCCAGTGTTTTACCAGTGTGCTTGAGATTGTAATGTACTGAACAAGACTGGTTACTCGCATCAATGTCTCTGTCTCTGTAACGGCTGTCTCTGTCTCTGTAACGGTTGTCGTCGGGAGAAAGAGAGGACCAAAGCGCAGCGTGGTTAGTGATCATCTTTTTAATAAGAAACTGAACACTTAAAAAATAGAAAACCACAAAGTGACAACCGAAACAGTTCTATCTGGTGCAGACACACAAAGACTGAAAATAACCACCCACAAAACACAAAGGAAAACAGGCTACCTAAATATGGTTCTCAATCAGGGACAACGATTGACAGCTGCCTCTGACTGAGAACCATATCAGGCCAAACACAGAAATAGAAAATCATAGAAAAACTAACATAGACAACCCACCCAACTCACGCCCTGACCATACTAAAACAAAAGACAAAACAAAGGAACTAAGGTCAGAACGTGACAGTCAAGTCATTTAACATTCAAACAATGTTGTCTAGTTGAAGGAGCGTCCCGTCCACTAGATTATACGTCACACTGGCAGCATCGACTGGGCTGCATTCAGTACATTTGATTTTGATTTGATTTGGCTTGGGGATGGCCATTTGACACGTTACCCAGCTTGGCTTGGGGATGACCATTTGACACGTTACCCAGCTTGGCTTGGGGATGGCCATTTGACACTTTACCCAGCTTGGCTTGGGGATGGCCATTTGACACATTACCCAGCTTGGCTTGGGGATGGACATTTGACACGTTACCCAGCTTGGCTTGGGGATGGCCATTTGACACGTTACCCAGCTTGGCTTGGGGATGGCCATTTGACATGTTAAGTATTCAAACCCCTTGACTTAATCCACATTTATCTACAGAGCCTTCAGAAAGTATTCAGACCCCTAGGGCCCGATGGAACTAGCGAATACAGCCAGTAAATACCCTTGGAAGTCCTAGGGCCTGATAGAACTAGCGAATACAGCCAGTAAATCCCCTGGGAAGTCATAAGGCCTAATGGAACCTCCCACACTGTTCTAAGACTGACCCCATTTAGTAGACTGTACTAGGACTGACCCCATTTAGTAGACTACACTGTACTAGGACTTACCCCATTTAGTAGACTACACTGTACTAGGACTGACCCCATTTAGTAGACTATACTGTACTAGGACTGATCCCATTTAGTAGACTACACTGTACTAGGACTGGCCCCATTTAGTGGACTACACTGTACTAGGACTGGCCCCATTTAATGGACTACACTGTACTAGGACTAACCCCATTTAGTAGACTAAACTGTACCAGGACTGACACCATTTAGTAGACTGTTCTGGGACTGACCCCATTCAGTAGACTGGTTATTTGTTTGGTTGATTGGCTGTTGGTCGACTGTACTGGGACTGACCCCATTTAGTGGACTGGTTGTTTGTTTGGTTGATTGGCTGTTGATCGACTGTACTGGGACTGACCCCATGTAGTAGACTGTTCTGGGACTGACCCCATTTAATAAACTGTATTATGACTGACCCCATTTAGTAGACTGTACTGGGACTGGCCCCATTTAGTAGACTGATTATTTGTTTGGTTGATTGGCTGTTGGTCGACTGTACTGGGACCTTCCACACATTAACAAGTCCAATACAGCAAACGAAAGATAAACATCTTGTTAATCTACCCATCGTGTCCAATTTAAAAAATGCTTTACAGCGAAAGCACAACATATGATTATGTTAGGTCATAGCCAAGTCAAAAAAACACACAGACATTTTTTCCAGCCAAAGATAGGAGTTACAAAAAGCAGAAATAGAGATAAAATTAATCACTAACCTTTGATGATCTTCATCAGATGACACTCATAGGACATCATGCTACACAATACATGTATGTTTTGTTCGATAATGTGCATATTTATATCCAAAAATCTCAGTTTACATTGGCGTGGTACGTGCAGTAATGTTTTGATTCCAAAACATCCGGTGATTTTGCAGAAATACTCATAATAAACATTGATAAAAGATGCAAGTGTTATTCACAGAATTAAAGATAGACTTATCCTCTATGCAACCACTGTGTCAGATTTTTTTAAAACTTTACGGAAAAAGCATAATCTGAGAACGGCTCTCAGAGCCCAATCCAGCCAAAGAAAAATCCACCATTTTGGAGTGAACAGAAGTTAGAAAAAACACTATAAATATTCACTTACCTTTGATGATCTTCATCAGAAAGCACTCCTAGGAATCCCAGTTCGACAATAAATGACTGATTTGTTCCATAAAGTTTAGCCACTTGTTGTTAGCGTGTTCAGCTCAGTAATCCATCTTCATGAGGTGCGAGCACTTCCTCCTGACAAAAACTCGGAAAGTTCCGTTACAGTCCGTAGGAACAAGTCAAATGATGTATACAATCAATCTTTAGGATGTTTTTAACATAAATCATCAATAAGGTTCCATCAATAAGGTTGCGACCGGAGAATTTCATTGTCTGAATAAAAGCACTGGAACAAGAGGTAAATCTGCCAGACCACTGACTCAAAGAGTTCTTATGAGCCCCTCCTTTATGGTATAGTCCTCAAACCAGTTTCTAAAGACGGATGACATCTAGTGGAAGCCCTAGGAAGTGCAACCTCATCCATATCTCACTGTGAATTCAATAGACACTGTGTTGAAAATCGACCAAAATCAGATTTCTCACTTCCTGGTTGGATTTTTCTCAGGTTTTTGCCTACCATATGAGTCCTGTTATACTCACAGACATCATTCAAACAGTTTGAGAAACTTGTGTTTTCTATCCAATACTACTAATAATATGCATATATTAGCATCTGGGACAGAGTAGGAGGCAGTTCACTCTGGGCACGCTATTCATCCAAAAGTGAAAATGCTGACCCCTATCCCAAAAGAGTTTTAAGACATTGTATATGGTTTTATTACATAAGAACCGTGGTGCTAGTGAATGTAACCAGTAAATGCAGCCAGTGAAAAAAACATCTACACACTATATCCCATAAAGACAATGTGAAAAAGTTTTTTAGAAATGTTTGCTCATTTATATATATATATATATATATATATATATATATATTTTTTTAAGAGATCCCTTATTTACATAAGTATTCAGACCTTTGCTATATGGGACTCGAAATTGAGCTCAGGTGCATCCTGTTTCCATTGATCATCCTTGAGATGTTTCTACAACTTGATTGGGGTACACTTGTAGTAAATTAAATTGATTGGACATTATTTGGAAAGGCCTCCATCATTCTTAAATGGAAGATGTTTGGAACCACCAAGACTCTTCCTAGAGTTGGCCACCCGGCAAAACTGAGAATTCGGTGGGGGGAGGCCTTGGTTAGGGAGGTGACCAAGAACCCGATGGTCACTCTGACAGAACTCTAGAGTTCATCTGTAGAGATGGGAGAACCTTCCAGATGGACAACCATCTATGCAGCACTCCACCAATCAGGCCTTTATGGTAGAGTGGTGGCAGGATCATGCTGTAGGGATGTTTTTCAGCGGCAGGGAGTGGGAAACTAGTGTCTAGTGTCTGGAGGATAGAGAGATATCAAATGGTGCAGTTTGAGGCCATGTGGCGGAGAGTTATGCAGGCACTAGAGATGGGGGTGTGTTCTAGTGGGGGGTCTGGGTAGGTGTGATGTAGTTAATGGAGATGGGGGTGTGATAGATTCCAGATGTCAGTCAGCTAGCGCGGTAGCAGTAAGCCAAGGTGGAAAAAGTTACAAAACTTCCTTGGTCTATTTCACAGAGAACATGCTGAAAAGTAGTGATGGGGAAACAAAGCTTCCAGAAGCATTGACACTTTCGAGCCTATTGTGTCAAAAATAGATTCATTACTCAAGGATTTGAGCAACACAGAATTTAGAACAGACACATCCATCATCATAGCAACACAGTGACTGGAATTACAGCTTTGTTATTGTTTGAACTGCAGATTGGTTGATTGATTGTTGTGTGGGTTTTTTAAAGGAGCAACTTAGTTTTTAAACAGAAACAAAATGGCTGCCCATAGACCTGATCTGTGTTAGAATACTCATACTAACTGTACTATTTGTGACGTGAATTGAGTATATAGTATGCTTATTGGCCATAGTATGGATATAGTTAGTATGACAAAAGTTCCTGGATGTCGTGAAATAAGTATACATTATTTCTGTGCTTTTAGGGCCCAAAATGCATTTCTTCAGGGAATGGGCGTGGTTAACTATTTTCAGATTTGAAGTTTTGACTGGCGGCTCTGGCGGATCCTGGCAGACTGGCGGCTCTGGCAGATGCTGGCTGACTGGCGGATCCTGGCTGACTGGCGGATCTGGCAGATCTTGGCTGACTGGCGGATCCAGGCTGACTGGCGGATCCTGGCTGAATGGCGAATCCTGGCTGAATGGCGGCTCTGGCGGATCCTGGCTGACTGGCGGCTCTGGCGGATCCTGGCAGTCTGGCGGCTCTGGCAGATCCTGGCAGACTGGCGGCTCTGGCAGATCCTGGCAGACTGGCGGCACTGGCAGATCCTGGCAGACTGGCGGCTCTGGCGGATCCTGGCAGACTGGCGGATCCTGGCAGACTGGCGCCTCTAGCAGCTCTGGACAGGCGAAGCGCACTACAGGCCTGGTACGTGGTGTCGGAACTGGTGGTACTGGGCTGAGGACATGCACAGGAAGCCTGGTGCGGGGAGCTGCCACCGGTGCGCTGGTGTGTGGAGGTGGCACTGGATGGACCGGACCGTGAAGGGGTACTGGAGATCTTGAGAGCAAGGCTGGCACCAACCGCCCTGGCTGGATCTTCACCCTAGCCCGGTAGATGTGGGGAGCTGGGATGTAGCGTACCGGGCTAAGCACGCATACTGGGGACACCGTGCGTTCCACCGCATAACACAGTGCCTGACCAGTACCACACCCGCCACGATTAGCACTGCTAGGAGCACTGTAGCGCTGAGCTGGCACAGGACGTGCAAAGGCTAGGGAGGTGCACAGGAGGCCTGGTGCGTGAGGCTGGCACAATCTTCACCAGACGACTAGCACGCACCTCAGGACGAGTATAGAGAGCTGACCCAGGTGCCATCAAATCCCCGACACACTCCGTCGGGCGAATTCCGTGCCTCATGCACCAACACAGCAACTCCCTCATAACTCTCTCCTCCAATTTCCCCATTAACTCCTTCACGGTCTCTGCTTCGCTCACCTCCAACACTGGCTCTGGTTCTGGTTTCCTCCTTGGCTCCTTATGATAAACAGGGGGAGTTGGCTCAGGTCTGACTCCTGACTCTGCCACACTCTCCCTGTGCCCCCCCCAAGACAAATGACGTCATGATCTGTATATAAACTGATACATGTGTTTGAGTGGTAGCGCGCTCCGAGAATAAATTACCTATTATTTAAAGACTGGTCTGCGTCTATTTTATGCAAACAAGAAATCTTACAAATTCTCATAAAATAGATGAAGGGCAGAGAGAATACAGTAGACGGCACGGGTCAAAATGATTGATTGATGACCCTGCGTCATGATGATGTGTACATGTCTGAATATGGGCCTCCGGCCCATCCCCCCCTGTTCATGTGGTCACGTGTTAGAGGGTGTGTGTTATTTTATATCTCTATGGTATGCTTTGAAGTAGTCATGGTGATTGATGTCTAGGGGGGCTGGTTGGGGAGGTTGGGGGTTGAGTGGTTGAACTTTTGGAATGTGTATGTCCCCCACCCCCCTTATGTTTGTTATCTGATGAAGCAGGAATGTCCTGGGGGTATAGGGCTGTGGCAACTGCATTATAAATGTCCAGAACAAGGCTTGTGAAACCAGAACAGTAAACACTATTTTTAAACATGGATTTTGCGATCAGTGGCAAAGCTGTGATGACTGTAGCAACTGAAGCAGGACCGCGTCTGAAACATAGAGAAAGGGCAAAGTATACATCCGCAATATACGATGCTCCAAAAAAGCGGTTTCTAAATGTGTATAGAACCCAGATACCACCCGCAACTGCGCTGAAAGATGAAGTGCCGATGTCTAACGGTCAGCAATGGGGGTATCTGTTTGATTACTTGGCCTGTAGGGTGAAACTCTATACGGTAGCCGAAGGAGAAGAATATACCGACCAGACATTAGGAGTGGCCTATAGGGTTGAAGACTGGACAGTTTTTCGCCAGGTTTTGTGTCCCGAACTGAGCCTTATCACCAAGGGTTACAGCTTGTTCACAGGCTACGAGACCCGTTGGGAAGGTACCCCGGACACCTACGGAAGAGTATTTCACCGGGTGAAAATACAGAGAAAGAATGGACTTCCCTGTGGCTGCGTGGAGTTCTATATCAGCACAGAGGAAATACGCAGCCAAAACATCAGGGATGGCGGTTTGGTCGGTGATTTTAGGCTTCGAATGCTTATCCCTTTTAAAAGTTGGGATTTAATGGAATTGAAAATGTTGCAGTTGTTGGACGCTCTGTTTGTACAGAGCCAACAGCGCCAGAGCATTTTTCGGCTAAAAAAGTGCATAATATATACGAATCCGGCAGATTACGACGCAGAGCAGCCCCAAGAAGGTACATCGTCAGAAGGGGCAGCCCCCCAAGAAAACTAGTTAAACGCCCAGATACCCCGAGGGCTGGTTCAACAATAAAAGGAGGGTCCTTAAAACCTACAGTTCTTAACCTATGCATTAACCATGGATAATCCTAACGCATACCAGAACTCCGAAACGTCATGGGGGCCAGACACTAAGGACTGTATGCCTCGCAGCCCTACATTCTACTCCCCCCTGGCAAGACCCTCGACACCCCCTACATGTACACAGCCTGAGGACGTGTTTGATGGGGTGGTCAGTACTATTTTTGTGGACACCATCAAGGCCTCAGTAGCCACGCTTTTAGACGTGGTGATTGGAGAATATATACGAGAAAAATGCATCGGTTGTGAGATTAATCACCCCAGCCAGCGCAGGCATCCATGCCTATACGAACCCCCAAGATACTACTTCTTCAACAATTTTGAGGCGCTGGTGAAAAGACTTTGGTCCTGCAGGTTTATACCATCGCTGGTCAGAGCCCTGGAGGCTATGGGCCTTGTGCCGTCTATCCCCAGAGTTTACGGGGTAACAGAGGCATTCCTACATGAACTGAAGGAGGTGATCCACATCCACGAGAAACTCAAAGAAATCCGACACACCCTGGTGGACGATAACAAATACCGGGAGGCTGTGGTGGCTGATGTGATGACTTTCTGGCTCAATAAACCCCAAGAGAACGAGTGATATTTTTGTTATTTAGATGTAGAGCAATTGGGTAACTATGTGTATACGATGTTAGAGAGAATAAATACCTTTTTTCTTTTGGGAAAACTTACAAGTGTTATGCATCAAATTATTGAAAATAAAGTGAACAATGTATCGTTCGTCACAACCCACAATTCCGGGACTAATGTAGAGCGTGTGTTGAAAATGGAACAAATCATGAATCATGTACGACATGCTGGCGAGTGTCTACAATGGACACAAATGGTAACCCGGCTTGGTGGTGATTCTGAAGAACTAGAAACAACCTTGTCTAAGATTTTACTTTATTTGTTTGAAACACCATTTAATTGTAACATGTATCATATTTGTTGTTTATATACTTTTATAGCTGATGTGTGTGTTGTAAAAATTCAGCGAAACAAACCTGTTAATCTAAACCAAAAATACAAGGTTTTGCATGATTCGATCATTGAGAAAGGGGGGACATGTATCCTGCAACGAATTCTAAATTGTCTGTATACGTAATACATAATGTTTTCTTGAAAATAAAAATCCCAAAAAATGAAAATGAAATGTTGTCGTTATTTGAAAGTGGCTCATTAACGTTATTGTACCTCAGAGAGGCAAGAAGGATGGCAGAGCAGATATTGAAAAACATTTATTATAATCCCTCTAATCCGGGGTTTTATGGGGGCAAGGAACGTTTACAGAGAGCTATAGCCGAAGAAACAGGTAGCCGTTAAGCGATGCTAAAGTGAATGAGTGGCTATCAGAGCAGGATGCGCACACTCTGCATAAACCCGTAAGAAAACATTTTCCCAGAAATAGAGTTTTTTCTACCCAACCATTGTCGCAATTTCAGGCGGATCTATGTGACATGCAGGCCCTTGTAGATAAAAATGATGGAAATCGCTACATGCTAACGGTTATAGATATTTTCTCTAAAATAGCTTTTGTCCGGGTCTTAAAAAATAAGAGTGGTGCAGAAGTGACCCGGGCCTTTGAATCTATCTTGAAGGAAGGCGGCGCCCCCAAGAAAGTGCAGACTGATGGCGGAAAATAATTTTTTAATAAGACTTTTCAGAAACTCCTGAAGAAGCACAATATAGTACATTTTGCTACAGGCTCAGATTTGAAAGCTTCAGTTGTTGAACGCTTTAACAGAACTCTGAAGGAGCGGATGTGGCGCTATTTTACAGCTCACAACACGCATAGATATATCGATATAGTTCAAGATTTAGTAATTGGGTATAACAATAGTTATCATAAGAGTATAAGGATGAAACCCTCCGAGGTCTCTTCGGAAAACTATTTTCAAGTCTTTAAAAATCTGTATGGTTTGCTCCCCCTTCGCCGTAAGAAAAAAATGCATTTTAAATTCATTGTGGGGGACAGGGTTCGTATATCCAAGTTGAGGGGTGTTTTCGATAAAAAATACGTGCAAGGATACAGTGACGAGCTTTTCACGGTTACAGAATGTCTGCCGCGCATACCCCGGTCTACATATTAAAAGATTATGACGGGGAACTTATAGAGGGATCTTTTTATGAGAAGGAATTACAGAAGGTAAAGGTGGGTAAAGACAAAGTGTTTCACGTAGAGGAGATTCTAGATCAAAAGAGAGAAAAGGTCAAAAATGGGTGCTGGTCCGCTGGAAAAACTGGCCCCAAAAATTCAACAGCTGGGTATTAGAGAAGGATGTGGTGGAGGCATCTGGGGTTAATTTAAACCCCCATGCATGATAAAATACATCCTCATTCGTGTGTACACCGGAGTGCATAATGGAACACAGCGGCTTCTACCCGACTCTCCCCAGTAATGCGTCCGCACATATATATCGTAATAATCAGAGTTCGAATTATACAACCAATTTTCCAAAGCCTATAGAGTTATCAGAGGCCTGGGAAGTAGGTCTCAGCGAGATTACATACCCCCATAGCTGGTATAATATCAAAGATAAGGACCGGGAATTGTGTTTCAAAAAGTTATCGGAACCTGCAAAATTTATTAAGGTTAAAAAAGGGTTCTATAGAACCGTCGACAGGATCGTCTCCGAGTTGAATGAACGTCTATCACAGAACAGTATGGAAATATTCCTGATGTACAACCCTATACATAAAAGGGTACAAATCTCAGGAGATGCTTCCGGGGGGATAAAGACCGGCGGTAATTTAGCATACATGTTGGGGATGGGTCCCAATAAATGGACGTATGTGAGAGATAAATTATTCCCATTCCCCGCGGATATACATGCAGGATTTTACAACATATTTGTGTATACCGACATCATATCCTATCAAAGGGTCGGAGACAGCTGTGTGCCACTCCTGAGAACGGTTCATATAGACGGAAAGGATGGGGACATAGTCACTGTCACTACGTACCTGTAAGCAAGAAATATATTGAAAACATTCTTGTTGAGCTTAAAACGGATCAGAACGAAAACATTGAATTTACTTATGGTAAAACGATTGTAAAACTCCACTTTAGACCCGCCAAAACCTCTCTACATATATAGTATTAGTATTATATATTTCATATATTTCATATACATAATACATCTAAATTAAAATTATGGAACACCGACATCTCGACCCTAACCGGTATGTCTCATACTAAGTTGATCAAGTGGGTAATGGGTTACCCGGCTATTATGGTTCACCCACCATGTATGGTTCGGGGATAGGAAGTATATTCCGTAACCTCTTTAGGATGGTTTTACCGTGTATGAAGAGAGGCTTCAGCATAGCCAAACCTCATTTAAAATCAGCAGCAAAAAATATAGTAAGTGAGGTTGTAGCCAATGCTATGACCAGAAGGGCGTCACCAGATGTCGAGAGTCAAGAAGGCTCAGGGTTGATGATGTTGTCTCGAAGACCGAAAAAGAGACCTCTGGGTATAAGGCGCAGGCTTGCGCCTAAAAAACGGAGGTTAACGGTTAAAAGAAACTCAGTTAGTCAAAGACGGGGTAAAGTGAGGAGGTCTGGACCAAAAACGGTAGAAAGAATACGCGGCAGTATTTTCTAAAAGAACAAGCACCATGGCTCTTTTACACCGCATGTCCTCTGAAGCTATAAAGACAGAGCTCGATCTTTTCACGGCCCTCTTAACCCAACATTCAGTAGAGAGGTCCAGTTATGTGGAGATAGCCCCACTCTCTGCCATTACAGACAACGGCCCCATAGAGTTTTTCATACCGGCCACGGTGACAACTATCTGGACCTCAACAACACCTTGGTGCATTTGTGTCTAAAAGTCACCAAAAGAGATGGTACTGATATTGCAAACGATGCCAAAGTGAGTCTCATTAATTACCCAGGGGCCACAATCTTCTCCCAAGTGGATGTGACTTTGGGGGAACGTCTAATCAGTCAAAGCAGTGCCACATACCCATACCGGGCCATCATGGAATGCTTACTCAACTACTCGGAAGACACTCTCAAGACCCAATTCAGCGCAGGGCTTTTTAGCAAGGATACTGCAGGAGGCTCGATGGAATCGACAGACCCATCCACCGGTGCAAATAAAGGACTGGAGGCACGGGCTCGCTACTGTGCAGAATCTCGAGAGTTTCATCTGCTAGGCCCTATACACTCTGACATTTTCTTTCAAGAACGTTTACTCTTAAATGCGGTTGATTTAAGACTAAAATTAACCAGGGCCAAGGATGAGTTTTGCCTAATGTCTGCAACGGACGGGGACTTTAGCTTAAAAGTGTTGGGGGCCACGCTTTTTATTAAAAAAGTGTCGGTATCTCCGGCAGTTCGTCTGGGTCACTCACAGGCTTTGCTGAAAGGAAATGCCCTTTACCCTCTCCAAAGAATTACCATGAAAACCTTTAGCATACCTGTGGGCAGCAGAATCTGCAGTCAAGAAAACCTATTTCTAGGCCCTTTACCGCGATACGTGGTTATAGGTTTGGTTGATCACGCCTCCAATACGGGCAGCTTAAATAAAAACCCATTTAATTTTCAACACTTCAATGCAGAGTATGTAGCTCTGTGTCAGGACGGACGTCAGGTCCCTGCTAAGGCTTTCCAACCGCAATTTAATAACAACATATCTGTGCGAGAATTTTACAATCTATTCCTGGCTACCGGGAGGCATCTAAAAGATCTCTCTTTACCTATTGACAGAAATGATTTTGCAGAGGGTTACACATGATATGCTTTCAATTTATCCCCTGATGATGACACCTCAGGAAATCTTTCGGTGGTGTCCCAAGGTAACCTCAGGCTGGAAATGCGTTTCCGTACACCTTTAGCCTGTACCGTTAGCATGATTGTTTATGCCTGCTTTGATTCAATCTTGGAGGTGAATAGCCGAAGACAGGTTTTAGTAGATTATTATTAAGGATCGTTGAGCAAAGACATGAATACCCAAGAGTTGGAAGGGCTCATGAGCCGACTGATTGGAAAACAATTTTGTGGAGTGTTGGCTTGTGATGAATTACCTATGGAGAAATGGATGGTGCGGCCTGCCATGTTTATTGTCAATACCCATCCTAAACACATGCCGGGGGAACATTGGCTAGCTGTGACATTAGAAGAGGAAGGAGGAAGAAAAATCTCAACTTTTTTTGATTCCTATGGCTTTCCCCCCGGTTTTTCACATTTCCCCAAATTTATTAAAGAATTTCTGACCAAAAACTGCTCAAAGATATACTACAACATCAAACAGGTGCAAGATAACCTTTCAACTACATGCGGTCAACACTGTGTATTCTACCTATGCCAAAGAGCCCAGGGAGTTTCTTTTGAAGATGTTATGTCTCTTTATAAGGATGATTTAAGAAGTAATGATAACGTTGTAGCTTGTTTTGTTAGAAAATATCAAAAGTGTTCAAATGTGTATCCTTTAAGAACGTGTAATCAAGGCGTATGCTCACACCAAATGTTTCAAGAATGCCACAAATGTTAAATTGCTTATTTTTTAAAATAAAATGTATTGAATTTAATCATAGTCATTCAAAAGTCATTCAAAAGTCTAACCACCCAGAGAGATTAGGGAAAGGTCCGGAGGCGTTCAGGGGGGTAAATGGGTTATCGTCATTCATTTCATAAGGATGTGAGGGTTTTGGGGCATCTTTAGGGGTGCTGTATCTCATTGAAGGTTTGTGTTTTAAAGAGTGAATCTGTTGACGAATCTTATAGTTGGGTACACCCGAGAGGGGTATGTTGAGGATGGCCTGGGCCTTAAGAAACTGAAGCCACCCTGAAGGTCTTCTGTCATCAGCAACCTTGTGGGCAGATGTGGTACTTTTAAGCAAGTCAAGTATATGTGAACCCTTGACAACCGAACCCTGAAGGATAAACTCTCCTTTGTCGTTCCAAGTAGCTGCCCCATTTGAGTCTTTTAGCTTGTTCATAATGTAGCCAACATTTTTCCTGTTACGTGCCGGAACATGGGTTAACAAGTCATGCATAACTTTATCTTCAACAGGCATTTGATCTTCAGACTGTAAGCTCGCAGGTACAGGCATTACAGGGGCTCTCGCTAGGCTCGTCATCTTTTAAAGGGTCCTGTAGGGAAATAGTTAAATGGCCTGTTTCTCTCTCCCCTTGTTTCACCAAGGACAAATACCTTTGCAAGAGGTTTGTGTATTTTTGGACCTTATCATAGGGGTTCAATCCTTTTTGATTCAAAATATCCTTCATGGCCGTATCCAAATCATTTTCCGCTGTTTGTCTGATATTTTCAGGACCCTGCACTTGTTTTTTAAGTCTATCCAACTCTTGTTGTGGCACCAGATACATTTTATTGGCCATCACCTTATGTGTTCAACCACCACGTCGGGCTGCAATAAGGCTGGTGATGAAGGGTACGGCTATACTTAGTAAAGGTAGAATAAAACCGCCAGACTGTTGTATGCTATGTCGTTTCTTTTGAAGACTGACCCTTTTATTGGCAAAGAGCTTGATCGCAGTCTTTTGTCTCTTTAATTTTTTCAATTGTGTCAGGGTGAGTGGAATGCGTCCTTTGAGAAGATTCAAAGCAATCTCACATAGGGATAATATGAGATCTGAAGAACAGTGACCCAAGATGGCCTTCCGTTCATTAGATGTAGCCCCAACTAGGCTTCTCAAGAGGGGCAAGTTTCTTTTTAAACGCAGAGACATAGCGGTTACTTTTTAGGAATGTACGCAGCCGGCCACTCCCACGGGAACAGACCTGTTCGTAGCCTCAGGTGTTCTGGAGTATTTGCTTTTAAATCCACGATTAAATAAGAAAATGGCGCTTTGGTAGCGTCCTCGTAGCTCTCCATAAAGTAGGATTTCCTTCCCGGGTACATCTGCTGAGCTAGAGTGTTAATTTGTAGTTTGTCTCTAGGATTTTTGAACAAAACCATGTAATTGGCGTTCAAACTGATGGTGCGGCTATTTTTACCTTGGTGAAACACATTCTGCACCAAGTAAAGCACGGACAGGTTTCTATGATGAGTATATTGGGTAAACGCTCTGGCAATTTCGGGATGTTCGCTACCTGCAAATAGCATATCGTCCAAAACCAGCAGATTGTTTTTATGAGGAGGTAAAAGTTCATCATCAGACAAGGAATCAGGTATTCCTTCAACAAACTTGATTTTTATTGTCTTCAACAATTCATCATACAGAGGTTGATAACAAGAATAACACCACACAACATTATCAGGCTTTTGAGATAACACATGTTCAGAATTCTCTAAAATACTTTTTACAAAACAAGTTTTACCACTATTCGAAGGCCCTGCGATTAAGGCCGAAAATGGTTGTTGCAACCGGGGGTCAAAACCTTCTACACCAGTCATTATATCTTAAGCTTTAAGACACCCTGTAGCTTGTAGCATAAGTCAGTAGCCAAAGGGACAATGTGGTTCCGTCAGCCAAAAGCAGTCTCTTGTCATAGACAACCCTGAATCTTTTAGTGAGTGGGGCATTCCTCAGATGGAAACCCTTTTTATCCCTAACAATCTTTTTGTAGGAGCTCAAAATCTCCAAGTCACTATTCCTGTCATTTAGGAACCCCTCGACCAAGCGTGTGATTGATTCCAAGTTTACACGCTGGGCATTTTCATAGTTTTGAGTCACGCCTTTGGCTTTCAACACCACGTGATTCTTTAGAGTCCTAAAAGCATAGCTTTTGGGACCACAGGATGACCATTCGGTGATATGGTCACCCTCTGCGAGTTCACTCGTTAAGCCAATGTAGTTGCTGAGTGGGGGGCTCCAATCCCCCGGTTTGCTTACATAGACCACAGAGTCTGTGTCGTGGTAAAGAACCCGCCTCTGAAGCTGCTCCATGAGCTTGTACAGTTCAAGTCGGCCATAGGCCGTGGTAAATGCTGCAAGAAACACATTTACATTACCTGGGGGTAGAACCCACTTCTTGTTACGTCGCCATTGCACCAAGGCAATGTCTTGACTCAAGAATGAAAAATGTGAAATTTCGTATTGGTCCGAAAAAACAAATTCCAAAAATTCTTCAGGGTCTTTAATAATCGACGTTGTTAGCATATTACACCTCTGCGCTAATTTGCCCCAAAGCGAATTTAAGTACAATTTCGACACATTTCGTTTGGTTTTGTTGACCTCTATTCTGTCAGGGTCAAGAAGGATGCCTTCTCTGTCATGATAGTCTTGAATGTACCTGTCTTTACTCTCTTGATCTGTGACCGATGCAGGATAGCCTGAAGCCATTTGCTTACATCTCAAGAAGGTCTTGATGTACTCTTTAAAAAGAGTGTCTGATTTCTTGGTAAAGTTCCATACTTCAAAGATTTTGGCCACACGATACCCCATCTCTAAAGCCTTAGAGATTCAACTGTGACCCACACACCGGTTAGGGCCCTTTCTTGATCGGAGTGGGGAAAGAAACGTTTTCCTTGAGGGCCCCTGTAAGGCAACACAGGTATAAACAAACCCCTAGGAGGGTAGACTGTTGCTTTGATCAGACCAAAATAGTTTTGAGGTAAGTCAAAATATTGATGAATAATTTCTGGATGCCCTATAGGATAGCATGAGGAACTCATTACATGAGGATAAAGGGATGTAAAATCTACATAGCCTATTGTCTCGTCGGGTTGCGCTACATACCGCAATGTCAAAGCATTGGTACGGCCTCCATACAAGGCCTGTCTGGGATCCAGGGGCTCGGGGGTGTCAAAGCTGGAAAGGAAGGCTTGAACATGAGGATCAGACTTTTTGAGGGCTGTCCATTCGTGCTCCCACAAAACAACCCCTTTTAGACCGTAAGTAGCCTGTAAAGAATCAACTTTGTCTTGAAACTCTTGGTACATTTCCCCAAAAGTCTTTTGGGTTAGGACACACATGTTCTGGGGCACAAAGCAAGATTTGCAACCATGGAAGAAACAACCGTTGTACTCATACACGGTCTCAACCCCGTCAATCTGTGTGTAGCCATCTACATGGTAAGAGCCAAATGCCTTCTCCCCTCGATTCAAAGCATGTTGAATAAAAATGTCTTTATCCTGGACCCACTAGAGTAAATGGACCCACTACCCACTAGAGTATGACTTGAATTGGCGTCGGTAGTTGTCAGGCGAGAGGATAGCTATAGAGGCTGTAGGCAGATAGTGTGTACGGTAGGTTTTCATGCATGCCGATGCAATAGTTGTACAACTCCAGGGGTCAATGCCTGCATCTTTGATTACCTCTTCTCGGAATCTGAGGCATCCTTCACGAAGTATAACCACATCATTGTCACAGTATGATTCCATCTCTTTATGGAAATCAGAGGTGCCATGTCTTACTGTCTCGTACCACGTCATGAATCTCTCACGCTCTTTGGGAGACATTTGATCACACCCGTACATTTCAGGACTGGGATATGATCCGACATAATTTAGATTCTCCTCAGATGTGAAGAAGTGGGGGAACCAGCCTTTCACAGAGTTTTCAAAACCCAAGGCCTCTGGCATTTGGGCCAATCGCATCGGTAAGAAGCTTAAGCTGTCAATGTATCTCTGGTTGAAGGCTGGGTCTACAAAACACAAGATTTTACTACCTTGAGCTATGACCCGGGGTGCCACGCCTTGCTGTATCAAAGGATTCAGAAGCAGGTAAGAATCGTAGGCTCTAGCATTGTGGGCTATAAATGTGAAGTTTCGGTACTGTGGCTTTCTAAAATGTTTTAGAAAGAGTAGTGCACAATTGGATCCTTCTGCAGACCACTTTTCCCCCTTGAATGTCATGGTAGATACAAAAATAGGCAAATGATCCCCCGATTGCTGATTTGTCTCAAAATCATAGAACACATATTTCTCTGAATGTTCATCTTCAGCCAAGGGCTGAATATAACACTCGTGTGGCACTTCTTGAACCACTTCAGCGTCTCTGCTTTTCAAAGGCCCTTTACATATTGGACAATGTATGATTCCACACACATGTGGTTTAGGGCTATCTATTTTAAGGTTGTAATTGCAATGACATTTTGGGTATTTCTTGTTAATGGCACAACTGCTTACAGATTTACAGGCCTTAGGGTGCCATGTTTCAATTTTGTGTTTATCGTAACAGTAGGTCGAACGACATGTGCGGTGGCAATCCTCACAGGGTGTCAAGTTTAAGGGTTGCCTTGGGCACTCTGCATCCTGACATACGAAACAATTATAACGGCACGAGTGCCCCCCGTTTCGGGTGTAGCCGGTATGGCAGGATGGACACACATATGGTGCGCCTAAAAATGCCGTGATGTTGGTAATGGCATAGTAATGTTCGTTTTGCACATAAAAGTACAGAATCTGAGGGTGCGGTTGGGGGGTGTTTTGGAACTTCAAGAGAGCTGCATTAGCTCTACTGTGGTACAAAACCACAATATTGATATTCAGAAAGTTTTCAAATTTGACTATGTCGGAGAATGCCACCGCCTCCTGTATACCGAGACCCACCGCCGTTTGGATCTCTTGAGCCTTTTGTAATGCCGTCAGATCAGTACATCCAGGGTTAAGTAAATGCGCTAGGCCTATTGCAAAACATAGCTTATTATCGGGATTGTGAACGTTTATGAGGTAGGCCCTTTTATTGCTTATGATTTCTGACTGCATTAGGCTATCAAGCTTCCTTCTCTGCCCCCCACCCCCCTGGGGTTGACGTATTATTTGCACTACAAGCTCGAGGGTTCGATCGGCTATGATGGCTAAATTTGACTGAACAAGGCGTTCTAGCAGCGCGGTAAATTGTTCAAGATCTGCTTCGCCGTTGGGTAAAATAAGAGATACTGTGTTATGCAGGCTATCTCCACAAATTTCCAACTGTAAGACATCACGTGGTTCGCCATAATCTCTTGCAGTCTCTAACAGATCGTTTGGAGTGTCCATTATCATCATGTAAAATACCGCATAGTCAAGATTCTGATTCACCCACAGGAAATTGAAAAACTGTTGAATCTCTGTATTGTTGAATTTATTCCGGTACACAACCCGGACACGTCTATTAAGACCATCTCCCGCCAGATTTATTAGACAATTTTCCAATTCCCCAAAAACATCTTGTGGCGTTTCAGACTCTACGGACCTGGGCGTTACTGGTTGGTCTATCTCTGTTGGGGTGGCAGGGGCCGAAAATGTCTGACTCTCATTCATCCGATTAATTAAGGTTATGAGGGCTTCGGGAATCTGGGATAACATGTTTTCATCAGGAGTCCCTGACTCGTTCATGCGATTAATCATTTCTAGGAGTTCGGCTGGAATCTGGGATAATATGCTTTCATCAGACATCCCTGACTCGTTCATAAGTTTAATAACTTCTAGGAGTTCGCCTGGAATCTGTGCTAAGAGGCTTTCAACTGTCTCCCCTTGTTGCTGTAGTTCGGCCATTTTTGGATAATTAAGGATGTGCGTTTTTTGGGTCTTTCTGGAATGGTTGGTGTTACATGTATGATTTTAGCGTCTGTATTTGCGTTTTTTAATGGGGTTGCTGTTTAACATGCGTGGAATTGTTCTATGCCAGAATAACATATCGTCTCTGTACTGTCTCTCAATTAAATCCCCCAGTCGTTTGTATAGCAAAACATTCCTCGATTTCAAAGCCCTGGAAAATAATGTGAAAAACCTTTCTTGTTCTAAGGCCTGTACTGATGCCGTAGAATTGACGGGGTCGATAAGGTTGGCCGCATCACAGAATAACTGGTCGTCAACATCGGACATGTTATTAAAAACAGGTCTCTCGGTTGTTTCATCGGGAATGTTCGGTGCGCCGGAATCCCCCAACTCTAGATGTATGTGTCCGTCTGTGCCGTTTTTCGCCGGGGCGGAGTCTGAATGAAAATAATACATAGAAAATTACGTTATTAAATATAAAAAATATGTTAGATACATAAAATGTCAAATACATTT
Source organism: Oncorhynchus tshawytscha (assembly GCF_018296145.1). NCBI lineage: Eukaryota > Metazoa > Chordata > Actinopteri > Salmoniformes > Salmonidae > Oncorhynchus > Oncorhynchus tshawytscha. The sequence goes on from NC_056435.1 coordinate 18,149,667, forward strand.
CAGGTATAATAATATATATTAACAATACATATTTAAAATACCTCGGCTTTTTTGGCGCTTGTTCTGACGAATTGAGGATACAGAGGGCTCTAGGCTTTTTTCCTCTAGCGTTCCAGATTCTGCAGGGCCTGTCTCCGGGCAGTCTGAAAAAACATTATTTGTCCTTGTTTTAACATATGCTATCAACAGAGGTATAACTAATAAAAAAGACGTATAACTAATAACAAAATGTATAATGGTCTCATACCGTGTTACTGGAGCGCCGGCTCGTGAAGCAGCAAGTTCCCTGCCCAACAGTAGTTTTCGGGTGGCGTTGAATCTGAGCAATGTACTTGGGCCACAGTTGTTCGTTGACTGTTGGGGTCTGGAATATGTCGGGAGGGGGTCGACGTTCCCTGTATTCTCGGTGAGTTTGAAAAATCGCTCGTACAGAACGGTAGAATTGCATCTAAGTCCCCAGTGTCAGATGTCCATAACGAATCCTTTATCATTCTTGGCTGTATGTACATAAAATAGTTTTTAAAATAGCACACACTATTTTTTAATTTGTATATATAAATATTCTTGGGTATGTGATTAATTATAAGGACTTACAACGAAAAAAGGCTGATGGCGACTGACTGCCTGACTTTTGAGACTGTGAGCCCTCATGTTGCTCCAGATCAGGTAAACTGCGTAAAAGCTGCGTAAATGTTTGGGATCCTAACCAACGTTAGACAATATTAAACGTTATATATATACACGTTTTAACGTATATTGGCCTTTGGCCTGAAATACCCAAATAACTAGGGTTTAATATTACAATAATATTCAAACAAATCTTAAAATATATTTTTCATTTACTCACCTCCAGAAATATCCATTAGGAGAGATTCACTTATTCAGAATATTTTTTTTAAATCTGTCCGGGCAGCTAAATATTCGGGCCTTTGGGTTTGCGCTAAAGCAGTGCTAACCGTGTTAAAATAGATGCATCCCGTTCTGGCCCCAATTTGTTAAAGTACGGAATGAGTTCCGAGAGATATCCTATAGGCAACCCCCCCTGTATGTTTTGGTTTAGAGGCCAAAAGGCTGTGAATTCATAGAGCCTTTCTGTCGGCATACGGTTTGATTGGGGGTCCTGGTGCGTTGATTAGATATCAGTGTTTAACCCCGGGCGGTCGGACGATATTTTGACATGCCATATGGCCGATAGTGCAAACCTTGGTTTCAAACGATGCTCTACAGATAGAGCGATGGGACCCCGTGTTGAACCCACACACACAAACCCTTTTGTTTTTGAAACGCACACACACACACACTCCTGCTGCTCCGTCACACGCCCACTCATGCACGCACCCCTATTTCCCATGTCTTTTTCTTCGAGACAGAGCTGGGGGATGATGTGAAATACTCTTTGCCATAGTTACGGGTGAGATACAGTTTTTTAAATTCCTTTTATTGAATTCCAAAATATTTCGTACAACCTTTAAGACATGTTTGAATTAAGTAACATATTTGAATAATATTTAAACATGCATCACACGTGTTTTATGTAAAAAAAACCTTGGAGGCCTGCCGTTGTACATTATTACAAACTTTAATAAACCGTAATGTTCATAACACACCATTGTAGGAATAGACTATAAAATAATACATGTTTTTTCAGATCTTACAGTTGTCTGCGCCAGACCCTAGCGTGAGAGAAAAGACCGCTTCCCCTTAGTTAAATGTAATTCTAAATATTTAACACCTACATTTTAACACACGTTATAATTCAACATTTTTTACTATTTCTTACAGATATAGGGTCCTGTTAGCCAGGACCATTATCCGTTTCCAATTCCCCATCGCAAAGTCTTTTGCCCGCTCCATCCAAGCTCTGCCCGCTTTCACTCCAGGGAAAGAGCCGCCTTCGACCTTGTTGGTCCTCGGTATGTCTCAACGATAACCTCCGCCATCGTCGTAATTGTTCACGATTTTCGAAAAGACTGTCCAGCTTATTCATCAGTGTTCAGAAAATATGGTAATCGCGCCATTTAAAACTGAACATTATTTGAAAAGAATTTACATCCTTGCATGCTTTGGAAGATACATATGAACTGACCGTTTTCGATGCATTTGCACTATCAAATTGATCACATGCTAAAATTGTCACTCTGGAGTCCGGGGTATACGCCATTGAAGCGACTCTTAGGGCTATTAAATCACTTCGTCCACAGACTTGTTCTTCCAACGCATATCCGGGCAGCCTTGAAGCACACAGGGCGCGTTCCATTTGACACAGCGCAAGTCTTATTTTAAGCCATTCTCGCATCCTTAGCGCTGGAGAAAAACTCTCGGGTTCTGCCCGATAAAAGGGTTGGGACACGCTGTCTGTGAATATCTTAACCGTAGATTCCTCAGGGTGGAATATGTAATACATATGTCCCTCACTCGTACACAAAAATCCTTTAAAACATTCTGGAGCCTCACGCAAAACATCCTCCAGGCTTTTGTCGTTGGATTCATGACATGAGCTGCAAAGCACTCAGAGAATCGGCCTTGTAGACATATTTTGTTTAATATTCAGGTCTTTATTTTAAAAATGGCTTGTTCTGGACATTTATAATGCAGATGCCACAGCCCTATACCCCCAGGACATTCCTGCTTCATCAGATAACAAACATAAGGGGGGTGGGGGACATACACGTTCCAAAAGTTCAACCACTCAACCCCCAACCTCCCCAACCAGCCCCCCTAGACATCAATCACCATGACTACTTCAAAGCATACCATAGAGATATAAAATAACACACACCCTCTAACACCTGACCACATGAACAGGGGCTTTGTTTCCCAATAACTACTTTTCAGCAAGTTCTCTGTGAAGTAGACTACAGGAGTTCTGCAACTTTTTCCACCTTGGCTTATTGCTAGCGCACTAGCTGACTGACATCAGTAATCTTTCTATTTTGAATGTTGGGGATTTTCCCTGCCATCATTCTGTATGACTCTGCTCTTTTGATCTGCAGTTATGTTTTAGTTGGGCTCCAGCTCGCTGACCATAACCGTGCTGATTGGCTACGCTGGTTAGGCTAATAGATAGTAAGCTAAATAGCTAATGTTAGCTGGCTGGCTAAGGTAACTGCATATAGCTAACATTCTTTGATATTTGGTTCGATGACGTTATATATTTCCAAAACGTTGGCTTACTTTAATCACTCAAGTCATGAGTTACGATTGGTTTAATTTTAAGTTATACATTTAAAAAATGTTCTGTTGTAGTTTACATCATAGGGAATAGGCTGGTCCTCCGTATTATATCACACCTGACTTCATCATTCTTCTGAATTCTGATTGGTTTTATGTAACAACTCCAAAAATAGAACAGTGAGGTGTAACTTTGCAACGGGACTTAAAAACAGTTTTGGGGAAAAATAAACTTTAAACTTTAAAGTAACTTAACCATTTTATTTCTCTCCGTCGGCCACTCACTTTAAATTTTTAGATAATAAAGCATTTGACCTTTCCACTGCATTAACAATGGAGAATTGGTTGATTTCCAGTTTAAGTTTTTAAGATGATTGATGAGAAAAGTATCGTCCAACCATCGGGTAACTTGTTTCATGCATATCGAAGGTGAGGGTGAATTTCAGATGTTCACTGCTTGTATTGATGAAGGAGTGGAATCGATGAAGTTCCTCTGCTGTCCCCTGGAATAGAAGGAACACGTCATCAATGAAGCCATTTACAGAGCCTGATGAGGTGCTAGAATGGATTGTTAGGGCTGACAATCACATTCTTCTCAAACAACCCCACATACAGATTGGCATAATTAGATGCTATTTTTTAAAACTACAATGAACATAATGACCTGAGCGCCTACTTGTCTTGTCTGTGTTTCTTTTACACCTGCTATGTGTAAAAGAATAATGCACTATGGTCAATGCTATCTGGTATCCTTGGGACATCCCTACCCTAAACCCTAACCCCTACCTTAATTAAACCATATAAAATGTCAACTTCAATGTGCCAGGGACATCCCAAGAATGCATCTCTACCTGAAAATACATGATCTAAGTGATTGATAGTTGGTATGCAGCAGTCATAAAGCCTTATTTACTTTAATTAACTACTAAAATAATGAACTACTAAAATGTCAGACAGCATAGACAGCAGCTCTACACATTATTGACTGACTGATCCATTCATCCTTCCATCCCTCCTCAGCCTTCCTCTTCTCTGAAGACTGTCGTGGAGGATCGTTACAAAATATAACACTTACAAGAACTTGTGAATTCAATATAGACTTTTAATACAAACATATCAGAAGCCTAGATGGTCCGCGGAACACACACTTTTCCAGAGCACTGGCTCTGTATTTATACACATACAACATATGAGTCCATTCCGCATGCAAATTAAGTTACTTCCCTCAGTCCATCTGCCACCATTATCTTTCAATCTGTGCTTCCTGCTTGTTCATGCCCAATAACGCCCATATCTGTTTCAGTTAAGTTATAATGGTGACAGGACCTCTTCATGTCCCAAAAATAATACATGCCCATCTTATCCTATGGGCCCCTTATGTTTAGCTTGGTGTTTTCTTTGGTATGTCTGTCCTTATTAGGACTAGTAGACTATGTGTCTCTTCTCTTCATGTCCTAAAAATATATGTCCTATGTCTATAGTCCATCTGTTGGTCATGTGGCTGACCCCCTCCTTTGTGTGTCCCTCTGACCTTGGTATGTCCTGCTGTCCTATGCTCTCATGGCCTTACTTTGGTTTCCTGTCCTATACAATAGACCATGCATTTTACCCTAAACATAATGCATTTTATGGCTTTGGCCATTACGTCTGTTATTTCTTGGTTTCCTGTTTTTACCAGAATGGCAAATGCACTCTAAGTGTATCTTCCTCTTGTGGTCTAATATACACCTTTGCTCGACAGTATTATGTTTGTCCCTATATGTACAGCTTGCTCCCACAAGACCCAATGAGGGTGGAGCTCAGTCAGTGAGCTGTTGAGGGACTGGTTAGGAAGAACACTTCTACAGCCAGAGAGGTGAGAGGTCACAGATGGTTTAGATGGTAAATATTTATGTCCCCTTTTTATTTATTTTTTATTTAACCAGGTAGGCCAGTTGAGAACAAGTTCTCATTTAGTTCTCAGTGCAACACAAACAACAACACAGAGTTACAGATAAACAAACGTACAGTCAACACAAAATAAAAATGGAAAAATCTATGTAGTGTGTGCAAATGTAGAAGAGTAGGGAAGTAAGGCAATATATCGGCCCTAGAGGCAAAAAATAAGTACAATTTAGCATTAATACTAGAGTGATAGATGTGCAGATGATGACCTGCAAGTAGAGATACTGGGTTGCAAAAGAGCAAGAGGGTAAGTAATAACATGGGGATGAGGTAGTTGGGTGCTATTTACAGATTGGTTGTGTACAGGTTGTTGGTTGTGTACAGGTTGTTGGGGATGAATCAGAATTAGTTGGGTAACATAGATAAATAAGATGTGTTATTTATCTTCATAATATGCTTATGTGAGATACTTGTCATTAGAATGTCTATTTTTGGACAATACTGTTGGCAGTTGCACTTTTCCCTTCTCAGCTAGGGACAAGTCACTTGGGGCCCAGAGAGGGGAGAGGTCAGGCATGTCTTCATATGTGAATGTATCTGTTAAACCATGTGAAGGGATGATTAAGGGGAACCAATTATCTCTTGGCTCCACAATGTCTGTGCACAAGTCACTCTCCCCAGTAAGCTTGTCCAGGAGTGGGGAGAAGAAGGGGTGTATTTGAGATGGGAGTATCTAGAGTTGACAATTGATATATGCCATTGGATGAGGTAATGTTTTGGTTCTATGAAGTACCAAGAACGATATTAGAACCTCGTCTTAGAGACCAAACTGAACGATAATTTATAGCTAATTTTATCTGGCTATGGGATACTCCTCTCTCAAGTAAAAGGCCCTTTGTGAAGTTCCTGAGGGTTGGTTCGTCATGTGAGTTGAGTGGGTGTATCTTGGGGTGTATCTTGGCGCTAAAAGATAATAGTATTCTTTTGTAAGCACTCTCAGAATTCATTTATAGACACTGAATTGATCTGAGAGTCAAAGGGCTATGGTGAAGCTCATTTGATTAAAGATTAAGTTTAAATAGAACTCTGACTTGTGTGTGGTTTGTAAACTCTCCTCACTTAATAATACAGGAAATTACCACAACAAGGTACAGGGGTTCATCATGTAAACAAAAGGGAATATGTTCCATCTATTTTTGTATTATTATTTTTATTTAATTTTTTACATTAGTGCAAATTGTCCACTGGTATTGGTGTAATTTCACACCCCTTTTGGCTGTATTAAAGTTAATTTCCTCTCAGGCACACACATTTGTGTTTTGATATTATGAAGGTCATTTGTGTCAAATGTACTTTCCCACACTCATTCACCCCATCTCTTTACATTGCTTATGAATATTCGGTGGCCAGTCTTAAATTGCGAACCCAATGCCCATCCTGGTAGATCTGAACCTAATGCAGCTTGGAGTGATCAGATGTATCAGGTGTAACTGAGGCCATAGACGCTTCATATCCATTACTTTGAGAGTTTTATATGACTAAATGTGTTTGTGTTCCAGGGTCAGTCAAGAAATGGAACAGCAAGGCCACAGAACATGACATAAGCAGAGCTGAGCAGAGCCACGCCTTCAGCAGGCAGGAAAAGTGGGATTGATTTGTTTGATCCATTTGTTTGTTTCAATTTTCAGAAGTTGAATCCTTTGACATGGGATTGATACTGATTTTCATACTAAGAGGGACCAGGAGTCGGTTGATTGGTCAGTAATTTGTTTAAATCAAATCAAGCTTTATTTATACAGCACATTTCAGACATGGATGCAACACAACGGCTTCACAGGAAAAAACAATGAAAATAAACAGAAATATTTAGTACACAAACATAACAGAATAAAAAAAACAGAAGATTAACAACTGAAAGACCAATGAGCATTCTAAGGAAATGCCATTGATTAAAATACTAATTGGATGCAATATCCAACAAAAAATAAGCTTGTTTTTTAGGAGGGGTTCTGAAAGACACTATGGGGTTGTCCACTGAAAGTAGACTAGTAACAACAACTGGGACATAAGACACCCACCATGAGACCCACTAAATCTGCCCAAGAAGAGGAAAACAAAAGAAAAACCCACAGCAAACTTAAAGACAGGAAGTCAACCAAAAAGGTGTTGACTCTCCACATCTACCAAAACAACTAGAGCATTGGGCCAGACACTCTTAAATAGAACCTGGACCAGCTCAGGTGAAACACCTTCCCACTAACAAGGTGGACAAGCCAGCACAGGTGACTAACGAGGTGACACCAATCAGTGCGCCCTACATGCTAACTAGCTATAGGTGCTAAAGTACACCCCTTTGTTAATATGTATTGGCAATAATTCACTTAATGGTAAGGCATGGAATAATAAAACATGTATATTTTGTCAGGCTGAATGTTTGAAATTATGAGGTGACTTGAGTCATGCTTCTTCAGTAGTGGAATAAAGACAATTAGCACTTGAATGTTGTCAAGAAATGCTGGAGTGATGTAGGATTGTTAATCAAATTGATTATAGACCAATTTATTATACTGCGTCCATGTGTATAGGCTGCAAGAACATTGAATTTAAGTTGTTTTCAAGTAATTGAAATAACTAATGCCAAAATACATCTTCTCAACTTTCACTTTCAACCTAACGTATATTGGACGTCGGGCATAGTCTTCTTTTCAATTACATTTTGCTAAATTGGAATAGCGCAATGTAAAAACACAGTTTTAACGTGTCCAAATCAATAACCAATATGCAGAAACAGTTTGGGATATATTGAAAACCTAAACATTTTGAAGTGTTGCATTTTGATTCAAGTGGGTCACCATCTTGTTTAGTGTAACACAACTCTTTTTTTGTTAGTCACTTTTTGTTAAATCACATAAATAGTAGTCTTTCAATTCAGAGCCTGGATATTCCCCCCTGAGGCTAATATCCATATCACGCTGAAATCAATAGAACAGGGGACAAACGCTTAGGCTTCTACATTGTGACATCATTAAAATACTCCTACTACAATGTTAAAACATTCTACATTGTTACATCATTTCATTGATATCATGAAACATCTCTTTCATGTTTTTTCTGATGTTTAATCAGAGATCTTTTATCAGTGTCTCTCTTCCCACATTGATTTTTGCTAAGAGATGTATCTCCTGTGTGTGTTCTCTGGTGTGACACCAGGCTGTTAAGCAAAGTAAAACTCTTCCCACATCGAGTACAGCTATAAGGATTCTGTCCTGTGTGTGACAGGAGAAGTACTCCAGATATAACAAACTGACCCTAGCCCCCGACACATAAACTACTGCAGCATAAATACTGGAGGCTGAGACAGGAGGGGTCAGGAGACACTGTGCCCCCATCCGATGACACCCCGGACAGGGCCAAACAGGAAGGATATAACCCCACCCACTTTGCCAAAACACAGCCCCCACACCACTAGAGGGATTTCTTCAACCACCAACTTACCATCCTGAGACAAGGCCAAGTATAGCCCACAAAGATCTCCGCCACGGTACAACCCAAGGGGGGCGCCAACCCAGACAGGAAGATCACATCAGTCACTCAACCCACTCAAGTGACGCACCCCTCCTAGGGATGGTATGAAAGAGCCCTAGTAAGCCAGTGACTCATCCCCTGTAATAGGGTTAGAGGCAGAGACTCCCAGTGGAAAGAGGGGAACCGGCCAGGCAGAGACAGCAAGGGCGGTTCGTTGCTCCAGAGCCTTTCCGTTCACCTTCACACTCCTGGGCCAGACTACACTCAATCATGTGACCCACTGAAGAGACATGAGTCTTCAGTAAAGACTTAAAGGTTGAGACCGAGTTTTCATCTCTCACATGGGTAGGCAGACCATTCCATAAAAATGGAGCTGTATAGGAGAAATTCTAGGGACAATTAGGAGGCTTGTGTCTTGTGACCGTAGCGTACATGTAGGTATGTACGGCATGACCAAATCAGAGAGATAGGTAGGAGCAAGCCCATGTAACGCTTTGTAGGTTAGCAGTAAAACCTTGAAATCAGCCCTTGCCTTGACAGGAAGCCAGTGTAGGGAGGCTAGCACTGGAGTAATATGATCAAATGTTTTCGTTCTAGTCAGGATTCTAGCAGCTGTATTTAGCACTAACTGAAGTTTATTTAGTGCTTTATCCGGGTAGCCGGAAAGTAGAGCATTGCAGTAGTCTAACCTAGAAGTGACAAAAGCATGGATTAATTTTCTGCATCATTTTAGGGCAGAACGTTTCTGATTTTTGCAATGTTACGTAGATGAGAAACAGGCTGTCCTTGAAACAGTCTTGATATGTTCTTCAAAAGAGAGATCCGGTTCCAGAGTAACGCCGAGGTCCTTCACAGTTTTTTTTGAGAGTACTGTACAACCATTAAGATTAATTGTCAGATTCAACAGAAGATCTCTTTGTTTCTTGGGACCTAGAACAAGCATCTCTGTTTTGTCCGAGTTTAAAAGTAGTAAGTTTGCAGCCATCCACTTTCTTATGTCTGAAACACATGCTTCTAGCGCAGGAAATTTTGGGGCTTCACCATGTTTCATTGAAATGTACAGCTGTGTCATCCGCATAGCAGTGAAAGTTAACATTATGTTTTCAAATGACATCCCCAAGAGGTAAAATATATAGTGAAAACAATAGTGGTCCTAAAACGGAACCTTGAGGAACACCAACATTTACAGTTGATTTGTCAGAGGACAAACCATTCACAGAGACAAACTGATATCTTTTCAACAGATAAGATCTAAACCAGGCCAGAACTTGTCCGTGTAGACCAATTTGGGTTTCCAATCTCTCCAAAAGAATATGGTGATTGATGGTATCAAAAGCAGCACTAAGGTCTAGGAGCACGAGGACAGATGCAGAGCCTCGGTCTGATGCCATTAAAAGGTCATTTACCACCTTCACAAGTGCAGTCTCAGTGCTATGATGGGGTCTAAAACCAGACTGAATCATTTCGTATACATTGTTTGCCTTCAGGAAGGCAGTGAGTTGCTGCGCAACAGCCTTTTCTAAAAATTTTGAGAGGAATGGAAGATTCAATATAGGCCGATAGTTTTTATATTTTCTGGGTCAAGGTTAGGGTTTTTCAAAAGAGGCTTTATTACTGCCACTTTTAGTGAGTTAGGTACACATCTGGTGGATAGAGAGCCGTTTATTATGTTCAACATAGGAGGGCCAAGCACAGGAAGCAGCTCTTTCAGTAGTTTAGTTGGAATAGGGTCCAGTATGCAGCTTGAAGGTTTAGAGGCCATGATTATTTTCATCATTGTGTCACAACTAGCTAACTAGCTAACCGCAACCCCGGATGATTACTCCTGGCTAGCGTTTCCACCCACTTAGCTTGAAGCTATCCCGGCCAGAGCTCCTGTGCTACCACCGAAGCATACTCCTGGGCTACAATATCCGGACCCACGACCGGTCTATCGATGCTACCGCATGAAGAGGCATAAACAGACTTAACCCCATCGCGACGTCCCCCAAAGGCTAACTTTCTAGCCCTTGCTATCTGCTTGCTTGCTAATTTGGCCTGCTAACTGATACCTTGTTTAGCCCCGGCCTACTAACTGTTAGCTTGTTAGCACAGGCCTGCTAACCGTCTGAATCGCCACGTCCCAACCACTTACTGGACCCATATTTACTTTCAATCTCTTTTCGATTTTTAATTCGTTTATACCTTCCGGTAACCTGCCTCACCCAATGTGATACGGAATCGCTATTATTTTTCATTTTTAGAACACACTCAAGAACCTCCAGAAGCTAACCAGCTAACTAGCTACAAGCTATTTAGTCATTGTTAGCCACTGCTAGCGGCTTTTACCTTCTGCACAGCCAGAGAGTTTTTTTAACCTGGATAATACTCGCCAGTCTAACCTTCCCTGCCCCATCCACCGCTGCCCCCTGGACACTGATCACTTGGCTACATAGCTGATGCATGCTGGACTGTCCATTAATCACGGTACTCCATTCTGCTTGTTTATGTTTTATCTGTCGGCCCCAGCCGCACTCAGGCTCTGTGTGTAGTTAATCCGACCCTCCCTGCCTAGTCAACGCCATTTTACCTGCTGTTGTTGTGCTAGCTGATTAGCTGTTGTTGTCTCACCTACTGTTTTAGCTACTGTTTTAGCTAGCTCTCCCAATTCAACACCTGTGATTAATGTATGCCTCGCTGTATGTCTCTCTCAAATGTCAATATGCCTTGTATACTGTTGTTCAGGTTAGTTATCATTGTTTTAGTTTACAATGGAGCCCCTAGTTCCACCCTTCATACCCCTGATACCTCCTTTGTCCCATCTCCCACACATGCGGTGACCTCACCCATTACAACCAGCATGTCCAGTGATACAACCTTTCTCATCATCACCCAGTGCCTGGGATTACCTCTGCTGTACCCGCACACCACCATACCCCTGTCTGCGCATTATGCCCTGAATATATTCTACCATGCCCAGAAATCTGCTCCTTTTATTCTCTGTCCCCAATGCTCTAGGCGACCAGTTTTGATAGCCTTTAGCCGCACCCTCATTCTACTCCTCCTCTGTTCCGCGGGTGATGTGGAGGTAAACCCAGGCCCTGCATGTCCCCAGGCACCCTCATTTGTTGACTTCTGTGATTGAAAAAGCCTTGGTTTCATGCATGTCAACATCAGAAGCCTCCTCCCTAAGTTTGTTTTACTCACTGCTTTAGCACACTCTGCTAACCCTGATGTCCTTGCCGTGTCTGAATCCTGGCTCAGGAAGGCCACCAAAAATTCTGAGATTTCCATACCCAACTATAACATTTTCCGTCAAGATAGAACTGTCAAAGGGGGCGGAGTTGCAGTCTACTGCAGAGATAGCCTGCAAAGTAATGTCATACTTTCCAGGTCCATACCCAAACAGTTCGAACTACTAATTTTGAAAATTACTCTCTCCAGAAATAAGTCTCTCACTGTTGCCGCCTGCTACCGACCACCCTCAGCTCCCAGCTGTGCCCTGGACACCATTTGTGAATTGATCGCCCCCATCTAGCTTCAGCGTTTGTTCTGTTAGGTGTCCTAAACTGGGATATGCTTAACACCCCGGCAGTCCTACAATCTAAGCTAGATGCCCTCAATCTCACACAAATCATCAAGGAACCCACCAGGTACAACCCTAAATCTGTAAACAAGGGCACCCTCATAGACGTCATCCTGACCAACTGGCCCTCCAAATACACCTCCGCTGTCTTCAACAAGGATCTCAGCGATCACTGCCTCATTGCCTGTATCCGCTACGGAGCCGCAGTCAAACGACCACCCCTCATCACTGTCAAACGCTCCCTAAAACACTTCTGTGAGCAGGCCTTTCTAATCGACCTGGCCCGGGTATCCTGGAAGGACATTGACCTCATCCTGTCAGTTAAGGATGCCTGGTCATTCTTTAAAAGTAAAAGTAAGTTCTGGGACACTGTGAAGTCCATGGAGAACAAGAGCACCTCCTCCCAGCTGCCCACTGCACTGAGGCTAGGTAACACGGTCACCACCGATAAATCCATGATTATCGAAAACTTCAACAAGCATTTCTCAACGGCTGGCCATGCCTTCCGCCTCGCTACTCCAACCTCAGCCAACAGCTCCGCCCCCCCCCCGCAGCTACTCGCCCAAGCCTCTCCAGGTTCTCCTTTACCCAAATCCAGATAGCAGATGTTCTGAAAGAGCTACAAACCTGGACCCGTACAAATCAGCTGGGCTTGACAATCTGGACCCTCTATTTCTAAAACTATCCGCCGCCATTGTCGCAACCCCTATTACCAGCCTGTTCAACCTCTCTTTCATATCGTCTGAGATCCCCAAGGATTGAAAGCTGCCGCAGTCATCCCCCTCTTCAAAGGGGGAGACACCCTGGACCCAAACTGTTACAGACCTATATCCATCCTGCCCTGCCTATCTAAGGTCTTAGAAAGCCAAGTCAACAAACAGGTCACTGAACATCTCGAATCCCACCGTACCTTCTCCGCTGTGCAATCTGGTTTCTGAGCCGGTCACGGGTGCACCTCAGCCACGCTCAAGGTACTAAATGATATCATAACCGCCATCAATAAAAGACAGTACTGTGCAGCCGTCTTCATCGACCTTTGCCAAGGCTTTCGACTCTGTCAATCACCATATTCTTATCGGCAGACTCAGTAGCCTCGGTTTTTCGGATGACTGCCTTGCCTGGTTCACCAATTACTTTGCAGACAGAGTTCAGTGTGTCAAATCGGAGGGCATGCTGTCCGGTCCTCTGGCAGTCTCTATGGGGGTGCCACAGGGTTCAATCCTCGGGCCGACTCTTTTCTCTGTATATATCAATGATGTTGCTCTTGCTGCGGACGATTCCCTGATCCACCTCTACGCAGACGACACCATTCTATATACTTCCGGCCCGTCCTTGGACACTGTGCTATCTAACCTCCAAACGAGCATCAATGCCATACAACACTCCTTCCGTGGCCTCCAACTGCTCTTAAACGCTAGCAAAACCAAATGCATGCTTTTCAACCGTTCGCTGCCTGCACCCGCACGCCTGACCAGCATCACCACCCTGGATGGTTACGACCTTGAATATATGGACATCTATAAGTACCTAGGTGTCTGGCTAGATTGTAAACTCTCCTTCCAGACTCATATCAAACATCTCCAATCGAAAATCAAGTCAAGAGTCGGCTTTCTATTCTGCAACAAAGCCTCCTTCACTCACGCCGCCAAACTTACCCTAGGAAAACTGACTATCCTACCGATCCTCCACTTCGGCGATGTCATCTACAAAATTGCTTCCAACACTCTACTCAGCAAACTGGATGCAGTTTATCACAGTGCCATCCGTTTTGTCACTAAAGCACCTTATACCACCCACCACTGCGACTTGTATGCTCTAGTCGGCTGGCCCTCGCTACATATTCGTCGCCAGACCCACTGGCTCCAGGTCATCTACAAGTCCATGCTAGGTAAAGCTCCGCCTTATCTCAGTTCACTGGTCAAGATGGCAACACCCATCCGTAGCACGCGCTCCAGCAGGTGTATCTCACTGATCATCCCTAAAGCCAACACCTCATTTGGCCGCCTTTTGTTCCAGTTCTCTGCTGCCTGTGACTGGAACGAATTGCAAAAATCGCTGAAGTTGGAGACTTTTATCTCCCTCACCAACTTCAAACATCTGCTATCTGAGCAGCTAACCGATCGCTGCAGCTGTACATAGTCTATCGGTAAATAGCCCACCCATTTTTACCTACCTCATCCCCATACTGTTTTTATTTATTTACTTATCTGCTCTTTTGCACACGAATATCTCTACCTGTACATGACCATCTGATCATTTATCACTCCAGTGTTAATCTGCAAAATTGTAATTATTCGCCTACCTCCTCATGCCTTTTGCACACAATGTATATAGACTCCCCCTTTTTTTTTCCTACTGTGTTATTGACTTGTTAATTGTTTACTCCATGTGTAACTCTGTGTTGTCTGTTCACACTGCTATGCTTTATCTTGGCCAGGTCGCAGTTGCAAATGAGAACTTGTTCTCAACTAGCCTACCTGGTTAATAAATAAAGGTGAATTAAAAAAAAAAAGAAAAAAAAAGATATATAGTTCTAAAACATTTGCATCTCTCTTGATCCTAGGTCCTGGCAGAGTTGTGAAGACTCAGGACAACTGAGCTCTGAAGGAATACGCAGATTTAAAGAGGAGTCCGTAATTTGCTTTCTGATAATCATGAACTTTTCCTCAAAGAAGTTCATGAATTTATTACTGCTGAAGTGAAAGCCATCCTCTCTTGGGGAATGCTGCATAAATCCCTTGGGGAATGCACATAAATAGTAGTCTTTCAATTCAGAGCCTGGATATTCCCCCCTGAGGCTAATATCCATATCACGCTGAAATCAATAGAACAGGGGACAAACGCTTAGGCTTCTACATTGTGACATCATTAAAATACTCCTACTACAATGTTAAAACATTATACATTGTGACATTAATTCATTGATATCATGAAACAACTCCTAAATGCATCTATTTTCTGATATTTGACCAGAGATAATCTGATATAAGATCGCTTTTCATCCAAAAGTGAAAATGCTGCCCCTTAGCCCAAACAGGTTAACCTCACTAGGGTAGGGGGCACTATTTTCACCTCCGGATGAAAAGCGTGCCCAAAGTAAACTTGGTAGATTTGGATAGAAAACACAAAAGTTTCCAAAACTGTTAAAATAATGTCTGTGAGTATAACAGAACTGATATGACAGGCAAAAACCTGAGAAAATCCATCCAGAAAGTGGGATTTTTTAAACGTTTGTAGTTTTCCATTGACTGCCTACACGGATTCCATTGACTTAGGACTCAAATTGCACTTGTATTGGCTTCCGTAGATGTCAACAGTCTTTAGAAATAGTTTCAGGCTTGTATTCTGAAAAATGAGACTGTAAGACCACTGAATGAGTGGACTTACTTGTTTACCTTATATATATTGACAACGTTATTGTCCGGTTGAAATGTTATCTATTATTTAGGCTAAAAACAACCTGAGGATTGATTATAAATATCGTTTGACATGTTTCTATGAATTTTACTGATACTTTTTGTATTTTTCCTTTTGGCTGGTTTGATTGCATTTGGATTACTGAACAAAACACATGAACAAAACGGAAGGTTTTTGAATATAAAGAGAGACTTTATCGAACAAAACAAACATTTATTGAGTAAATGGGAGTCTTGTGAGTGCAACGATATGAAGATCATCAAAGGTAAGTGATACATTTTATTGCTCTTTCTGACTTGTGTAACTCCTCTACTTGGCTGGTTTGTAATGATTTGTCTGCTGGGTGCTGTTCTCAGATAATCGCATGGTATGCTTTCGCCGTAAAGCCTTTTTGAAATCTGACACCGTGGTTGGATTAACAAGAAGTTCATCTTTAAACCGATGAATAACACTTGTATGTTTTATGAATTTTTGTAATGAGTATTTCTGTTTTTGAATTTGGCACTCTGCAATATCACTGGATGTTGGCCATGTGGGACGGTAGCGTCCCACACCCCCTAGAGTGGTTAAGCATATACCAGTTTAGGTTACCTAACAGAATAAACTCTGAAGATAGATGGTGGGCAATCAATTCACATATGGTGTCCAGGGCACAGCTGTGAGCTGAGGGTGGTCTGTAACAGGCGGCAACAGTGAGAGACTTATTTCTGGAGAGATTCATTTTTTAAATTAGAAGCTCGAACTGTTTGGGCTTAGACCTGGAAAGTATAATAGAACTTTGCAGGTCATCTCTGCAGTAGATTGCTACTCCTCCCCCTTTGGCAGTTCTATCTTGACGGAAAATGTTGTAGATGGGATGGAAATTTCAGAATTTTTGGTGGCCTTCCAAAGCCAGGATTCAGACACGGCAAGGACAAACCTAGGCATTGAGTGACGATAAGAAAGGTGGAGGCACCAGTTATACTAGGTGAGGTCACCTCATGTGTGGGAGGTGGGACAAAATAGTTTTCTGAGGCATGAGTGGGACAAGGGGCTCCGCAGTAAAATAAAACAATGATAACTACCATAAACAACAGTATACAAGGCATATTGACATTAGAGAGAGGCAAGGTGAGGCATAAAACAATCACAGGTGTTGATTGGGAGGAGGAATCAGTGACGTCGCTAGGCCTAAAATATTCATTAGCCCCCCCCTAAATAAATCAATATCAGTCAATATATTTTTTTCTGTGATTTGTTTTTTTTTGTCAACCGTTCCATAGCACTTTAAACTTCCTATCAGGCCAGCACTAGGACCGGGGGAGGCTGCTGCTGCACTAGTGACTTTCTTCAGCAAAGATGGCAGACAAAAACACTAGGAGAGAGGGGTACCCCTACACAGAACAAATCAAATCTAATTTTATTTGTCACATACACATGGTTAGAAGATGTTAATGCGAGTGTAGCCGACAATGCAGTAATAACCAACCAGTAATGCAGTAATAACCAAGTAATCTAACATAACAATTCCACAACAACTACCTTATAGACACAAGTGTAAAGGGATAAAGAATATGTACATAAAGATATATGAATGAGTGATGGTACAAGATGGCATAGGCAAGATGCAGTAGATGGTATCGAGAACAGGATATACATATGAGATGAGTAATGTAGGGTATGTAAACATTATATTAAGTGGCATTGTTTAAAGTGGCTAGTGATACATTTATTACATACATTTTCCATTATTAAAGTGGCTGGAGTTGAGTCAGTATGTTTGCAGCAGCCACTCAATGTTAGTGGTGGCTGTTTAACAGTCTGATGGCCTTGATGTAGAAGCTGTTTTTCAGTCTCTCGGTCCCTGCTTTGGTGCACCTGTACTGACCTCGCCTTCTGGATGATAGTGGGGCGAACATGCAGTGGCTCGGGTAGTTGTTGTCCTTGATGATCTTTATGCCATTCCTGTGACATCGGGTGGTGTAGGTGCCCTGGAGGGCAGGTAGTTTGCCCCCGGTGATGCGTTGTGCAGACCTCACTACCCTCTGGAGAGCCTTACGGTTGTGGGCGGAGCAGTTGCCGTACCAGGCGGTGATACAGCCCGACAGGATGCTCTCGATTGTGCATCTGTAAAGGTTTGTGAGTGCTTTTGGTGACAAGCCAAATTTCTTCAGCCTCCTGAAGAAGCGCCTGCTTCACCACGCTGTCTGTGTGGGTGGACCAATTCAGTTTGTCCGTAATGTGTACGCCGAGGAACTTGAAACTTACTACCCTCTCCACTACTGTCCCATCGATGTGGATAGGGGGGGTGTTCCCTCTGCTGTTTCCTGAAGTCCACAATCATCTCCTTAGTTTTGTTGACGTTGAGTGTGAGGTTATTTTCCTGACACCACACTCCGAGGGCCCTCACCTCCTCCCTGTAGGCCGTCTCGTCGTTGTTGGTAATCAAGCCTACCACTGTTGTGTCGTCCGCAAACTTGATGATTGAGTTGGAGGCGTGCATGGCCATGCAGTCGTGGGTGAACAGGGAGTACAGGAGAGGGCTCAGAACGCACCCTTGTGGGACCCCAGTGTTGAGGATCAGCTGGGTGGAGATGTTATTACCTACCCTCACCACCTGGGGGCGGCCCGTCAGGAAGTCCAGTACCCAGTTGCACAGGGCGGGGTCGAGTCTACACAGGGAAGCCGACCAGTGGAGGCCCGGAGAAGAACCAGCGGATGCGGGTTGTGCTTGATGTGACAGATGGACTGAGGGGGCACAATGTGTGACAATTTCTTCACCTCTTATGAACTTAGCCAGCAGCTCCTGAAGAGGAAGATCACCATGGTTGGCACAGTTAGAAAGAACAAGCCTTAGCTTGATTGACGAGTTTGGAGGGTACAATGGTGTTAAATGCTGAGCTGTAGTCGATGAACAGCATTCTCACATAGGTATTCCTCTTGTCCAGATGGGTTAGGGCAGTGTGGTTGCGATTGCGTCGTCTGTGGACCTATTGGGGCGGTAAGCAAATTGGAGTGGGTCTAGGGTGTCAGGTAGGCTGGAGGTGATATGGTCCCTGACTAGTCTCTCAAAGCACTTCATGATGACGGAAGTGAGTGCTACGGGCGGTAGTCGTTTAGCTCAGTTACCTTAGCTTTCTTGGGAACAGGAACAATGGTGGCCCTCTTGAAGCATGTGGGAACAGCAGACTGGGATAAGGATTGATTGAATATGTCCGTAAACACACCAGCCAGCTGGTCTGCGCATGCTCTGAGGACGTGACTGGGGATGCCGTCTGGGCCTGCAGCCCTGCGAGGGTTAACACGTTTAAATGTTTTACTCACATCGGCTGCAGTGAAGGAGAGTCTGCAGGTTTTGGTAGTGGGCAGTGTCAGTGGCACTGTATTGTCCTCAAAGCGAGCAAAGAAGTTATTTAGTCTGTATGGGAGCAAGACATCCTGGTCCCGCGATGAGGCTGGTTTTCATTTTGTAATCCGTGATTGACTGTAGACCCTGCCACATACCTCTTGTGTCTGAGCCATTGAATTGCGATTCTACTTTGTCTCTATACTGATGCTTAGCTTGTTTGATTGCCTTGCGGAAGGAATAGCTACACTGTTTGTATTCGGTCATGTTTCCGGTCACCTTGCCCTGGTTAAAAGCAGTGGTTTGCACTTTCAGTTTTGTGCGAATGCTGCCATCAATCCACGGTTTCTGGTTTGGGAATGTTTTAATAGTTGCTGTGGGTACGACATGAACTGGATCAAAGATGGGGGACAGAAATACTAGGAGAGAGGGGTACCCAACACAGAACTGAACTGGATCAAAGATGGCGGACAGAAATACTAGGAGAGAGGGGTACACCTACACAGAACTGATCTGGATCAAAGATGGAGGACAGAAATACTAGGAGAGAGGGGTACCCCTACACAGAACTGAACTGGATCAAAGATGAAATACTAGGATGGAAGAACAAATGTAAGGGATTATAACATCATAACGAATCATGCAAAAAACATGTACAGTTGACAGGAATGTTATTTAATGTAGAGACAAACAATTGTGCTTTTTTTAAATCATAAAGTTAATTTACAAAATCGTGATTTAGCCAGCTAGCTGATTAACTAACATTAGCCAGCTAGCTGGCTAGCTAACATTAGGACAGAAAACCTCACAAGAAACAGACTTCATTATAGTCAAATTACACCACACTGAATATTATGTTACTATTATCTCCGTCCTCACTACTAGGGACAGCAACAACACAAAAGTACCTGCCCTATCCAGAATAGCCTCCTCTCTCACTGACAGTTGTGGCTGCTATCCTTTCACCCTCCATGGCTGTTAGCTACCTACATTTGGAGTTTGTTTTTTACAGTGATAAATACATCAAGATAGCTAATATGAAGTTAGGTAGATGGTGATGTTTCATTCACTTTAGCTAGCTATCTATACAGAATGTGAAGTTGCTTAGATAGCTAGCCAACTAGCTAGCTCATTTAGTAGCTCATTTGAGTTAGCCTGCATTGTAGCTAGTTAGCTAATATTACATTGTTTGTTTTTTTACATTTACAACATCGATTTACTTACTTACTTGAATAGGTTCTCCCAGCCATGTGGACAATTGGAAACAGAGCAGCAAAGTTTGTCACCAGAGCGTTTTAGAGGATTTTACTATTGAACTATGTACCCATTTAGTAACCAGACCTTCATACAAACTTGCTCTGCTGAATTCTTGACGGAGTCACAACGGGCGGCCTAAGTGGCATCTAGTCCATCTGCTGACTGGACGCAGTTGAGTAAAATGTAGATTGTATCTTCAGACAACAAGATTAAGTGTAGAAAGCATTAGTTTTTACTCACCAGTGGAACAACACAATGTGGTTAAGTAACTTAGTTGTATTGAAGATCTGGTTACCTATGAGTACAAACAGTTGTTTTTGTTTTAAATTTACTAAATTAAAATTAAATTTTAAATATTTTCTCTACTCAAGTATGACAATTGGGTACTTTTTCCACCACTGTATTTTAACGATTCCTTGCGTCATGCAGTCGTTCCTCTGGGTAATCCCGCTGTCTGAAACACTCATCCAGCCACTCCTTTGGGTAACCCCGATGTCTGAAACACTCATCCAACCGTTCCTCTGGGTAACCCTGCTGTCTGAAACACTCATCCAGACAGTCGGCTTGTTTGTCATAGTCACTCTGTGTACTACAAATCTTTTTTAGTGGTATAGGGTGGAAGCTGTCTCCGTGAAACAGGGAATTCCTGTCCGTCTGCTTCCTGTATAAGTCTGTGCTAAAGCCACCCCCCTCCCTCTTAATCAAAATGCCCAGATAACTTGTTTCATGCGCATCAAAGGTGAGGGTGAATTTCAGATGTTCACTGCTTGTATTGATGAAGGAGGGGAATCAATGAAGTTCCTCTGCTGTCCCCTGGAATAGAAGGAGCAAGTCATCAATGAAGACTTTTTCAGAGCCTGATGAGCTGCTAGGATGGATTGTTAGGGATGACAATCACATTCTTCTCAAACAACCCCACATACAGATTGGCAAATTAGATGCTACTTTTTAAACTACAATGACCTGAGCACCTTGTGTGTGTTTCTTTTATGCCTGCTATGTAAAAGAGACGAAGAATGCACAATGGTCAATCCTATCTGGGATCCTTGGGACATCCCTACCCTAACCCTAACCTTAACCCCTACTTCAGCCATTTTAAATGACAACTCAATGGGTTAGGGATGTCCCAAGGATGTATTTCTACCTGAAAATACATGATCTAAGTGATTGATAGTTGGTATTCAGCTGTCATAAAGCCTTATTTACTTTAATGAACTACTAAAATTGTGATTTTGTCAGACAGCATAGACAGCAGCTCTACACTTTATTGACTGACTGATCCTTTCATCCTTCCATCCCTTCTCAGCCTTCCTCTCCTCTGAAGACCCAGTGAGGGTGGAGCTCAGTCAGAGAGCTGTTGAGGGACTGGTTAGGAAGAACACTTCTACAGCCAGAGAGGTGAGAGGTCACAGATGGTTTAGATGGTAAATATTTATGTCCCCTTAGTCCCTTTTGCTGACGTGATGAACCACTATGTTCCATCATCCATGTTTATTTACATTAGTGAAAATTATCCACTGATATTGGTGTAATTTCTCACCCCTTTTTGCTGTATGAAAGTTAATTTCCTCTCAGGCACACACATTTGTTCTTTGATATTATGAAGGTAGGTTGTGTCAAATTTACTTTCCCCCACATCTCTTTACATTGCCTATGAATATTCGGTGGCCAGACCCATCCTGGCAGATCTAAACCTAATGCAGCACATTGTGACTTTTGTGCACCCAGACCTAATGCAGCTTGAAGTGATCAGAAGTCACATTTAAGTGCCAGGTGTAACTGAGGCTATAGATGCTCCATATCCATTACTTTGAGTGTTTTATATATGACTAAATGTGTTTATTTCTGTGTTGCAGGGGCATTCAAGAAATGGAACAGCAAGGCCACAGAACATGACATAAGCAGATCTGTGGGAGACCACCTCAAGCCCCTGGTAGAGCCAGGGGTGGTGTTTACCACTCCACCAGGCTTGAAAAGTGGGATTGATCCTTCGACGTATTGTTGCTTTCAACAAATCGTTGAAAAGTGATACTAAACTTACATACTATGCACTATTTTGACATAGTATTATAAACAGTAGAAGACTGAATTTATACTAAGATGGACCAAGATATGGGTTGCTTTTACACATTTGTTCAGCAAGAGTCTGTCGATTGGTCAGTCATTGGATTGATTTGCAATATGTTCTAATCAAATCAAGCTTTGTACAGCACATTTCAGACATGAATGCAACACAATGGCTTCACAGGAAAAAAAACAATGACAATAAAACAAATATTTACCACAACAAACAGAGGATAAAAAATAGAAGATTAACAACTGAAAGACTAATGAACATTCTAAGGAAATGCCATTGATTAAAACATGAACAATATGATACAACATCCAACCCAAAATAGAAGCTTGTTTTACCACATTGTTGTTACGTTCCCCAGCAGGAAAACCAGAAACGTCCCTTAAACGGAAGAGGGAACTAACAAAGAGTCACTGACAACAACTAAACAGGTGGTGTTTTAGGAGGGTTTCTGAAAGACACTCTTGGGGTGTCCATTGAAAGTTGACTAGTAACAACTGGGACATAAAAGACATCCACCATGACACCCACGAAATCTGCCAAAGAAAAGGAAAACAAAAGAAAAACCCACAACAAACTTAAAGACAGGAAGCAAACCAGAAAGGTGGTTAAAATAATTTATTACAATCAATACCATTCATACTATTACAAAATCATAATTCTCATTCATTCTTAATTAATTCTATTTACAAAAACATCAAACAAAAACAAACCTCAGGGGAGCATCGTCCCTCCCCGTCATACCTAACCAATACCTAACCGTTTCCCTATCTCCCCTTCCCTAATCTATCCCCTTACCAAACTCACTCTAACACACGCAGCCCTAAACCCCTTTCCACCTCTCCCGTGCCGCATGCTTTCCCCACTTCCTCTCCTCCCTCTTCATCTTCCCCCTCAAATCACCTTCCACCCTTCTCACTATCCCTTCCACCCCCAATCTCTCCCTGTCTTGACTATATTCTGCCTGGCTTCCCACAGTCCCTTTTAAAGAGACTCATGAGAAGCCAGAGCAGAAACCTGTCCCTATCCGTTCCCTTTGCTCTCCCTACGCCTCTCTCTAGCCTAGCCCATGTCAAAACAAAATCACTCCTAACCACACCTAGCATCACCCGTGCCCTAGCCCAGACTAGTCCGGCAAAAGCACAGTCCCAGAAGGCATGGCGCACAGTCTCCCCCTGCCACAAGAGGATCTTGGACAGGTGGGGATTGCACCAAACTATACCGGTACAAGATGGCACGTACCGGCAAGCACTTATGGAGGCCCAACCAATTCAGGTCCTTGAGCCTGTTGTCCAGGCCCCGCGCCTGCACTCCCTCCCAGACCACTGACGAGATGCCCGCTACAGGCGCAGGACTCCCTGCCTGCCTGACCTCCTCGTACAGGTGCCTGTGGTCTAAACCTACTCGGGCAACTTCAACCTCGGGGTGCGCATGCAGCCACTTGGCCGCATGGCCAAAGTGCCACGGCAGCTGTTCCGCCCGAGGACCCGCGTTAGACCACACCATTACGCTTCTCGCCTTATACGAGAAGAACACCCGCAGGAGGTAACCGGACGGGTGTATAACCGGACGAGCTAGCTCCGTCAACAAGAAATAAACAAAAATGGCGTCCAGCTTGAGGGGGAAATGTGGTACCCCCCTACCTCCCTCCCCGATGGGACAGATCATGCGTGCCCTGGCGACCCACTCGCACCTGCCACTCCACATAAACTGAAACACAAGCCTCACTAGAGGCCTCCTCAGACAAGCCGGCAATGGGTAGATGTATGCCAAATACAAAAGAGACGGCAACACATCCACCTTTAGGACCAGGACTTTGCCCATAAAAGACAAATACCTAGCCTTCCACATTGCTAGCTTCCTCTGTACCACTGCGATACGCATGTTCCAGTTTAGCGTCGCTGAGCCGGAGGTCTCAAAATGAACCCCGAGAATCCTCAGGGCCCCTTCACAGAGAGATAACCCCCAGGCACATACGTTCTACCGCGCCATCTTCCGAAAAACTTGACGGAAGACTTTGCATGGTTCAGAACTGCTCCCGACGCTCGGGTGAAATCCCCAAAGATGGCAAGGGACCTTGTCAGGCACGAGTCCTTGCACAACAGCAAGGAAGTGTTGTCGGCGTACTGTGTCATCTTAACGCGCAGCCCACCGCTTCCAGGGATCAACAAGCCTTCCACCCCTGTGTCTGCCCTAATGGCAGCCCCCAGAGGCTCCATGTACAGAACGAAGAGGAGAGCCGAGAGTGGGAATCCCTGCCTGACCCCAGACGAGAGGTCAAAAACGTCACCTAAGTGACTATTTACACTAACTCGACACCCCGCTCCGACATATAAAGTACGGATCCATCCTATAAACTTCTCCCCAAATCCTAATCTACCTAACACCCTGAATAGAAAAGATCTATTCACGCGATCAAAAACTTTCGCCTGATCTAGCGCTGCTACCATTAAAGGCAGCCCTCTATCTTCAACCCAAGCGATGGAATCCCTGATCAACTGTAGGTTCCATCTTATAGAGCGGCCCTCTACCCGCACGTCTGATCCTCGTGGACGACGTAGGGAAGGGCTGTGCGCAACCGGTCTGCTAAAACCTTTGCAAGAATCTTGTAATCTACGCACAGCATGGTCAATGGCCGCCAGTTGCCAAGGTCAGTTGCTTCCCCCTTCTTATAAAGAAGTGACAGCACACCAACAGCCATTGATCCCCCCGGGACCACCGTCTCAAGGATGGCCTTCAAGACTTCGAGAACCACTGGTCCAAGTATACCCCAAAACTTGAGGTAAAACTCAGCCGGCAGCCCATCCATCCCAGGCACCTTCCCTTTTCCCATCCTCCTAAGAGCGCTCTCAACCTCTTCTAGTGAGATCTGGGCTTCCATCACGTCTCTAATGTCCTCTGGCAACCGCCGGGACAAGTGTTCTGAAAACACGTTTCCCTGCTCTACATCTATTTCCCTTTCCTTAAATAAACCTTGGAAATGATCAGTTGTCACCCTGACCATTTCCTCTGGTTTACTTACTATACTACCATTTTCTTCCCTAACTCCCTGCATTACCTTCCTACTCTGTCTGGCCCTAACCGACTTAAAGAACATAGCGGACCAAGTCTCATTATGTTCTAGAAAGCCACTATGCGCACGCTCCAGGAAAGCTCGAGCCTTCTGCTCCTGCAGCTCCCTGAGCTGCGCCTTTAGGGCTGCGAATCTCTCCCAGTCAATCGACCCGCCGAGGTTGCCTGCCTCGTACTCGAGTTCAATTAACCTTTGGATACGATCCACCTCCCTCCTTTCCTCCCTTTTTTCCTTCTACAATATCCTATTATAAAAGCCCTTATCCTCCCCTTGACTAAATCCCACCACTCTAACACCCCCTCGCACATGGACCGGAGGCCGTCAAGCCTCCGAAAGAAACAAAAAATGCTTCAACGAAAGCCTGCTCCTCCAGTATATCCCGATCTAACTTCCAGTACCCCCTACCGAAGAGGCAGACTGGCGACCCCACCTGCAGGAACACCCCGTCGTGATCCGTGAAGAAAACAGGCAACAGCCGCCCAGACAACTGACCCAAAGACCTGGATACAAAAATGTAGTCGAGCCTCCGCGCAACCCCCTGGAGTTGCGCCATGTAGGACCGACCATTGCCGGAGTAGTGTGCAGGCCACCATCAACCAGACCATGGCAAGCCATTAGCCCAGAGATGGCACCTGCACTGCTATCACCGCCTACCCCTAAATCTATATTAAAGTCTCCTCCTATCACCAAGTGCCTGTTTGTAACACACAGGGGCGCCAGACAGTCCACCATCTCCCTCCTGTCTGCCGCCACCTGTGGCCCATACACCCCAATTAACCTATATCTAGCTTCTCTAAACTTAACATCTATCCCCAAAACTCTACCCTGCATTATTACAAAAGTGTTCTCTATTTTAACCTCTCTATGCCCACACAAAATCCCTACTCCTGTTGAGTGCACCCCTCCTATGCCCCAAAAAGATTCCCCCTTATCCCACTCCCTCTTAAATCTACACACATCCCCACCATCCCTCAGGTGAACCTCCTGTAAAAAACAGAAATCAAACCCCACACCCTCTAAATAACAAAAAACCGCCCTCCTTTTAACATTATCCCTTAACCCCCTAACATTTAGACTAAAAAAAGAAACAGAACTATTCAAGTCAGTTAAGAACAAATCCTTATTTTCAATGACAGCCTAGGAACAACTTGCAACCTTCCGGTTACTAGGCCAACGCTCTAACCACTAGGCTACCCTGCCACCCATGGATGCACCAAAAATGCTGTTCATTTGACAAGTAGCAATAAATCACTGACATTGATTAGGGGGGAAATCAGTTCTACATGCTGTTGAAATTAACACAACAACAAAAAAACACCTCACTGGTTAGAAGACAACCTGCAGAAGACAGTTAGCTACATTTTGGAGTGATGCATTTAAATGTAGGTGTCGCTAAACAAAGGAACGCAACACACATTTGTCATCACTCTTCGATATCATTTCCCCTGAGGCTAATATCCATATCATGTTGAAATCAATAGAACAGGGGACAAACGTTTAGGGTTCTACATTGTGACATTCTGACTGACTCTGACTGCAGCTTAAACAACAGTGACAAGGCTAGTTAGCTAGCTACCATTATCTGAGAAGACACTATAGTGGCCTGGAAATACGATGACATGGTAATTAGACAACTTTGACATCATTATCATGCCATTGTGATGTCATTAAAATACTCTGACTACAATGTTAAAACATTCTACATTGTGACATTATTTCATTGATATCATGAAACAACTGCATGTATGTATTTCCTTATGTTTGATCAGAGATCTTTTACGAGAATATCTCTTCCCACATTGATCACAGCTATAAGGTTTCTCTCCTGTGTGTGTTCTCTGGTGTGATATCAGGCAGCTTGACTGAGCAAAACTCTTCCCACATTGAGTACAGCCATGATGTTTTTCTCCTGTGTATATGCTCTGGTGTATAGTCAAATAGCAAGATGTAACAAAACTCTTCCCAAATTGAGTACAGCTATAAGGTTTTTCTCCTGTGTGTGTTCTATGGTGCACTTTCAGGCCACTTGATGGAGTAAAACTCTTCCCACATTGATCAAAGCTATGAGATTTCTCTCCAGTGTGAATTATCTGGTGTGCTTGTAATGTATATGATTTTGAAAAGATCTTCCCACAATCAGAGCAGCGGTGAGTTCTCTTCCCTGTGGGTCTCTGCTGGTGTTTCTTGAGGTGTTCTAATGTGGAGAGACTCTTCTCTGCATTGTCAGCATCATGAGGTTGTTGAGGCTCCCCAGCAGATGCATGATAGTCCCGTCTCTCCTGTGTGAATGGAAAAAGTCAGACAGACGGTTAAAGGCCCACAACAGTGGAAATCTACTGAAAAAGGTGATGCCAACAGTGTAGCCATGGTGTTGTACAACAATTGAAGTCTTTAATGAATGTTAATATTATTTGACAATTGTCTTAAGACAGTCAAGTGAGCAACAATAGTCATAATTGTCTTGTTTTCACATTAGTAGTAACATCGATGATTGTCGCTAGAAATAAGTTATTAAAGTTGTTGAAATCCTAAGCAGTGTGCATGACAACTTATGGTCTCCAATGTAGGCCCCTTTCTATGTTTAATAAAATTGACACATCGAGGGCAATGCGCACGCAATTTGGTTGCACAAACTCCTCCCTGCTAATGCAGAAACCGCTAGTTATGTATGTAGTGTAACTGCCTGGAGCAAAAATGTTGAAGGAAGATTTGTTTTTCGAGGTATTTCGAATATTACCATATTATTGCATTATCAGATTATAACTGTATAACTCGTTTGAATCTCCTGATTCATATAATGTTGTTATTGTCGCAAATCAACTGCTTCATACTTAAAAAAAACACTTCAACCAGTAAAGTTTTATTTGGCTAGTTTTTCCATCAGCCTTGGTCCATAACTTCACCTATCAATAGCAAAGACCTACTGTAGGACCCAAAACATCACCTAACAACAACATAGACCTACTGTAGGACCCATAACTTCCCCTAACAACAACATAGAGGATATTCTGGAGTAGAAATTGTCAATAGACAGCACAGATTTCCTTTATTTGAAGATGCAGTTTTTTTCTTTTGGAAGATGTTCTGAATATCCATATTTGCTGCAGACTGACTGAGTGGAGGGGGATCGGTCCACTGCGTTGTGAAGTCTCAACCAACCACATCAGGCACCGCGTCAGTCCGGTGGCTTCTTGCCTACTGTGAAACCACGCCCAATTCCTGAAGAAATGCATTATGGGCCCTAAAGTACAGAAATAATGTCCTCTGCGTGTATACGTCATATTTTGCCGAATTTAGTACGACTTCCGGGAACTTTTGGCATACTAACTTCATAATACTATGACCAATAAGCATACTATATTCTCAATTCACGTCACAAATAGTACGGTGAACACAGCTAATGACTTGTCAACAGCTGTAACAATTTAATCCCCACAGGAAATCTTCACTGTGTCACGCCCTGACCTTAGTTATCTTTGTATTCTTTATTATTTTGGTTAGGTCAGGGGGTGGTTTGTTTAGTTTTTGTATTGTCTAGGGGTGTTTATATGTCTATGGTTGCCTATATTGGTTCTCAATCAGAGGCAGCTGTTTATCGTTGTCTCTGATTGGGGACCATATTTAGGTAGCCATATTCCATGGGTATTGTGTGGGTTGTTAGTCTATGTTTAGATGCTTGTCTGCACTAGCCATATTAGTGTCAAGGTTAGTTTTGGTCAGTGGTCATTCATTAAATAAGTACGTACGCTTACCACGCTGCACCTTGGTCTCCTCATTATGATGACCGCGACACACTGGCAGTTATTGAAAGACCCATTTCCAATCTAGCGATTGATTCTTGAAAAATATAACTTCTAAATGTTTCAACTGTATTACCCCACCAGAAACCAAAACATAAGTTTGTATAACACCACTGTTTGTAAAAAAGCACTGTATAGCCTCGAAATCTGGTTAAAACTATAATTTTGACCTTATGGATGGCCAGTCCTTGTATTTATAGTGTAGTCGATTCAGGGTGTATCCCTGAGCTGAACAAACCTGGGTCCAGCAACTGTCAAGTCAACACCTTATAACTGTTGCTCCAAAATGTCTGAACTTCTCGACGAGGTTAATCAAGTTTTGGGTTACGGTTGCTACAATAGCTTTCTCTATTAATGTGAGAGTGGTCACATTTCTTCATCCCTCAGCTGTTAACCAAACCAAGTCTCTGGGCAGCCATTTTGTTGCTGTTTAAAACCTGGTTTAAAAAAAGCCACACAACAATCAACCAATCTAGAGTTCAAACAATAACAAAGTTGTAATTACATCACTGTTGAGATAATATGATGATGGATGGGGCTGGAGAAATGCAACTGGTCTCAAATTCATAGACAGACCTATGGATACAAGGACTGACCATCCATGATATCAACATGATCGTTTTAACCATGTTGAGGCTATACAGTGTTGGCTTACATTGTTTCTAAACATTGGAGTAAAAAAAAGCTTATTTAGGGTTCTGATGGGGTACAACAGTTTAACTAAGCTCATGAGGCATGTGTTATATTCTTCAAGAATCAATGTCTATAAATAAATAATTTAAAGTCTAAATATGGATGTAGCTATTGCATATTTCGCCTTTAACACCACACATCAGTTCAGCAACTGCAGAGTTTGTGAATCTGTATTTAAGACATTACTTACTAGTGTTAATCAGGGCCCAGTCACCCTCTACCTGTTTTTGTATTGTGACATCCTCCTCTTTCACGACAACGTTCAGCCACAGACCCTCTTTCTCCATTCAGCAGACCTCCTCTTCTTTAGCAGGAGGTGAGTAGCTTAGTGACCTCATGGTCGGAGATGTTAGCTAGGCTATTGCTAACTTATCCAGCCCGCTAGATGACTAATAACAACACCGTAAATATGAAATTAAATCGGTTAACTAACTAGATGACAGAAGTGGGCTTAAACCAAAGTGGCTAATATACACAAAAGAGCTATATTGGTTCGGCGATTTTGTCTAGCAAGCTACCGAGGTAGCTGACTAACTGTTGCTACTGTTGAAAGAAGCGTTCCGTCCACTAGATTATAAATCACACTAGCAGCATAACCTTAATTTCCCACACCAGACCTAGTCTGTTCATTATATACATCTACATGATGCATTGTTACACCATGTTGGAGCAGTATAGACCTACAGTAGCTGGCTACTTATTGAGATTTAGTATGACTTAATGAAACTGCCTTAAATGTGCTGTAGTAAACATTTTTTTTATTCGCACTAATCAATCAACACGTTCTTCTCTTTGTATGTCTCAATATAATGCTATTATTTCATTACATCCATGTAAAATAATCTTTGTCTGAAAATAAAATATGATCCTCAACTGCGTTTCCCCTCCAGTCAGCAGACGGCGATGTGCGTCTTTCAGGCGATGCTGCCAGCGTGACGTTTAATCTAGTGGACGGTTCTTCAGAAACAGCTCGTCAACCACCCCGGTAGCTTGCTAGCCAACATAGCCGATAGATTCAAGCTATTTATACGCTTTCGGTCTAAATTTGCTGCTGTGTTTTAGACACACTTCTGTCGTATCTACTTGTTTACCTATTTAATTTAATATTACGTTATTTTGTATTAGTCAGATATAGCAGCTGGCTGGTTAAGTTAGTACTAGACTAGTCGCTAATGATAGATAGCTAGCTAACATCTCCGAACATGAGCTCCCTAAACTACTCCCCTCCTGTTAAAGAAGAGGTCTGCTGGACGGAGAAAGAAGCTCTGGGGCTGAACATTGTCGTGAAAGAGGAGACGGGAGAGGAGGATGTCACAGTAAACCAAGAAGTTGGGGTTGAGGCTGTTACAGTGAAAGAAGAGAGAGACGTTTCAGTGAAAGAAAAGAAAGACTCGTTCAGAGTGAACGAGGAGGAGGATGTCACAGTAAAAGAAGAGGAAGGGAAAGAGGATGTCGTGAAGATGGAAGGGGAGATTACTGTCACATTGGAAGATGACGATGAGGAGGATGTTACAGTAAAAGAAGAGGATGTTACAGTAAAAGAGGATGTCGTTTTTGGAGTGAAGAAGGAAGGGGAGATTACTGTCACATTGAAAGATGAGGTGGAGATAGATCTGATTAACACCAGTAAGTACCGTCTTCAATGTGTTTTTAACTTTGGATATTCGGAGTTGGCTCGTCAATACCTCTTCAACGGAGGGCCCTAGGATGACTGATATGTATAGAATCAGACGACGTAGAGAGAAAGCTACCCCTTGTTTTCTCCATTCCGTTTCCAAGAAGTGACTTAACATATATATTTGAGAAGGGTCTATCTGCTGAGTGCAGACTGGGGGGCATGGCATGTAGTGATTTTCATGTAGTGATGTTTTACTACACACCGTGCCCCCCAATAGTGCCATGTGAGAGTTGGGTTGGCTACACCAAAGACTATGGATATACTGACAAGATGACTCTCCGCCCTAACAAGGGGAGTCGTTGTCCACAAAGTGGCACTACGGGTTGTCTAGATCCCGCCTATTCTTTCTTTGGATTGGTGGATACATCTTATTATTGTAATCTATTGTTTATATTCTATGAGGGTTGTTGACATCAACCGCCTGTATTCAATGGAGAGAGATGCTAAGCTTGAATATGCATAGCGATCTGGAGACAACTCGTATAGTGTTTTTTATTAAAGTTGTCGGTATGTCACGTGTCCACATAACTTCATCATTACTTCTGTTAGATCAAGTAAACCTCACATAGCAAATAAGCCATTCATTTTTTTGTTGACCAAATTCAACACTTTCCACATTGGGTTGATAATCGTTTCCATTTGGATACAACCTAATGTAGCCTACTGGCATGACCTAGAGAGATACAACCTACTGTAACCTACTGGCATGACCTAGAGAGTTACAACCTACTGGCATGACCTAGAGAGATACAACCTACTGTACCCTACTGGCATGACCTAGAGAGTTACAACCTACTGGCATGACCTAGAGAGATACAACCTACTGTAATCTACTGGCATGACCTAGAGAGATACAACCTACTGTAGTCTACTGGCATGACCTAGAGAGATACAACCTACTGTAGCCTACTGGCATGACCTAGAGAGATACAACCTACTGTAGCCTACTGGCATGTCCTAGATAGATACAACCTACTGTAACCTACTGGCATGACCTAGAGAGATACAACTTACTGTAACCTACTGGCATGACCTAGAGAGATACAACCTACTGTAGCCTACTGGCTTGACCTAGAGAGATAAAACCACTTGGATACATCCTACTGTAGCCTACTGGCTTGACCTAGAGAGTTACAACCTACTGTAACCCACTGGCCTGACCTAGAGAGTTACAACCTACTGTAGCCTACTGGCATGACCTAGAGAGATAAAACCACTTGGATACAACCTACTGTAACCTTCTGGCATGACCTAGAGAGTTACAACCTACTGTAGCCTACTGGCATGACCTAGAGAAATACAACCTACTGTAGCCTACTGGCATGACCCAGAGAGAGAACACTACTTGGATACAACCTACTGTAGCCTACTGGCATGACCTAGAGAGATAAAAACCACTTGGATACAACCTACTGTAGCCTACTGGCATGACCTAGAGAGATAAAACCACTTGGATACAACCTACTGGCTTGACCTAGAGAGATAAAGTTTTACAATTCCTGGATTTTAAATTAATATTTTCCAGTAATAATGATTATTTGTATCTTCCTATCCACATTTGGGATCCCTCTCGACCCCAATAACAGACAACTACTGTGGGACTCCCAATCACAGCTGGATGTGATACTGCCAATCACAGCTGGATGTGATACTGCCTGTAGTGACGCCTCTTACACTGAGATGCAGTGGCTTCGACCACTGCGTCCATGTGTGTGTTAACTATGTGACTGTACTAGAATGCTTAAAAGGGGGGGGTTATTCTAAGCTATTTGGAATTGTTTTAAGAAGGTTTAAACAACATGAAGGGCTTCCCCAGTACAGTACTGTTTTAAGAATGTTATACCAAGGAAAATTTTGCTATTTGATTTTGAACTGTAAGACCCATGGAAGTATCAACAAAAAATATTTGGCCATACTGCTATAACCCATACTAATGCATTGCATAACATTCACAACATGGAACAACAGTTCCCCAAAACATCTAAAGGGAGTTTGTTCTTAAGTGTTTGTCCTGTATCTGAGAGATGTAAAAAATATAGATATAATTTTTTATGTCTTTAACCCCATTTTTTTTGTCACTTAAGTTTTTCCACATTTTGTTACATTACATCCTTTTTCTACAATGGATTAAATAAATAAAAATCCTCATCAATCTACACACAATGCTCCGTAATGACAAAGAGAAAATAGGTTTGGAGAAAAAAAATCACATTTATTAAAAATAAAAAACAGAAATACCATATTTACATAAGTATTCAGACCCTTTGCTATGAGACTTGAAATTGACCTCAGGTGCATACTGTTTCCATTGGTCATTGTTGAGATGTTTCTACAATTTGATTGGAGTGCACCTGTGGTAAATTCAATTGATTGGACATGATTTGGAAAGGCTCACACCTGTCTGACTACCACAGCACTTTGAAGCAGTACGCCATCCCATCTGGTTTGCGCTTAGTGGGACTATCATTTGTTTTTCAACAGGACAATGACCCAACACACCTCTAGGCTGTGTAAGGGCTATTTGACCAAAAAGGAGAGTGATGGAGGGCTGCATCAGATGACCTGGCCTTCACAATCACCCGACCTCAACCCAATTGAGATGGTTTGGGATAAGTTGGACCACAGAGTGAAGGAAAAGGAGCCAAAAAGTGCTCAGCATATGTGGGAACTCCTTCAAAACTGTTGGAAAAGCATACCAGGTGAAGCTGGTTGAGAGATTGCCAAGAGTATGTAAAGCTGTCATCAAGGCAAAGGGTGGCTACTTTATGTTTTTAAATAAGAATAACCCTTGAATGATAAGTTGTGTCAACCTGTAACTGGTACTGTATATCTCACAAATGTTTTTGCATTCAGTTCCAAAAGGTCACTTTCTTACCACTTCTTCCATAGATAAAATTGTAAGGAAAGCTTTTTTTAATCAAAAGGGATGCTGTCAATAATGTATTGAATTCAAATGGATTTACCCAGCCTACAAAGCACTACAGCCACTCTGTGATGACCAGTTCTCCTCTTTTATTGAGGGATCAAGTCTAGATTAAACCTCATAGGAAGACAGTTTTATCATGTGCAGGTTTCATTCAGGTCTCTGTTTAATGAGATGTTTGTCTTTGGCAGGAGAGAAATCAGACTCTGACAGCGGGGAGAGTCCTTCAGGGGAACCAGACCCAGAGACGCCCAAACCAGCAAGACAACACCACTGCTCCCACTGTGTTAAGAGTTTTTGCTGGTCAGGGAACCTAAAACTGCATGAAAGAACACACACAGGAGAAAAGCCTTTCCAATGTTCCCAGTGTGGAAAGAGTTTTACCATGTTAGCTAACCTGAAAAGGCATGAGAGAATACACACAGGAGAAAAGCCTTATCACTGTTCCCACTGTGGAATGAGTTTTACTCAGACAGGGCACCTAAAAGCTCATGAGAGGATACACACAGGAGAAAAGCCTTTCCAATGTTCCCAGTGTGGAAAAAGTTTTACTAAGAAAGGGCAATTAAAAGAGCATGAGAGAATACACAAAGGAGAAAAGCCATTCCAATGTTCCCATTGTGGAAAGAGTTTTACTCTAATAGGAAACCTAAAAAAGCATGCGAGACTACACACCGGAGAAATGCCTTTCCAATGTTCCCAGTGTGAAAAGAGTTTTGCCGTGTTAGCTAACCTGAAAAGGCACGAGAGAATACACACAGGAGAAAAGCCTTACCACTGTTCCCACTGTGAAAAGAGGTTTATTCAGTTAGGGGACCTAAAAGCTCATGAGAGGATACACACAGGAGAAAAGCCTTATCACTGTTCCCACTGTGAAAAGAGTTTTATTCATTTAGGGTACCTAAAAGCTCATGAGAAGACACACACAGGAGAAAAGCCGTTCCAATGTTCCCATTGTGAAAAGACTTTTACCATTTTAGCTAACCTGAAAAGGCATGAGAGAATACACACTGGAGAAAAGCCTTATCACTGTTCCCACTGTGGAATGAGTTTTACTCAGACAGGGCACCTAAAAGCTCATGAGAGGATACACACAGGAGAAAAGCCATTCCATTGTTCCCAGTGTAGAAAGAGTTTTACTAAGAAAGGGCCGTTAAAAGAGCACGAGAGAATACACACAGGAGAAAAGCCTTTCCAATGCCCCCAGTGTGGAAAGAGTTTTCCCTGGTTAAGGAGCCTGAAGGAGCATAAGAAGACACACACCAAAAAAGCCCTACCACTGCTCTCTCTCTGTGTGGAAGGACATTTTCCCAGTCACAGAACCTGAAATCACATGAGACAATAAAGGTGCTGTGTTCTGACTTTTTTTTTTTGACTGAGAATTTGTGTTTTTGTTTATGCCACATGAAATCATATTGTTTACGATTATACCTGTCTATATAAGGTCCTACAGTTGACAATGCACGTCAGAGCAAACGCCAAGCAATGAGGTCAAAGAAATTGTCCGTAGAGCTCCAAGACAGGATTGTGTTGAGGCACAGATATGGGGAAGGGTACCAAAACATATCTGTAGCATTGGATGTCCCCAAGAACACAGTGGTCACCATCATTCTTTGATTGAAGAAGTTTGGTACCACCAAGACTCGCACGGCCAAACTGAGCAATTGGGGGAGAAGGGCCTTAGTCAGGGAGGTGACCAAGAACCCGATGGTCACTCTGATAGAGCTACAGAGTTCCTCTGTGGGGATGGGAGAACCTTCCAGAAGGACAACCATCTCTGTAGCACTCCACCAATCAAGCCTTTATGGTAGGGTGGCCAGACGGAAGCCACTCCTCAGTAAAAGGTACATTACAGCCCGATTGGAGTTTGCAAAAAGACACCGAAAGACTCTCAGACCATGAGAAACAAGATTCCCTGGTCTGATGAAACCAATATTGAACTCTTTGGCCTGAATGCATCATATCTGATATAAACCTGGCACAGCATCAGGCTGTGAGGATGTTTTTCAACGGCAGGAACTGGGATGCTAGTCAGGATCGAGGGAAAGATGGACGGAGCAAAGTGCAGAGAGCTCTATGGTGAAAACCTGCTCCAGAGCACTCAGGACCTCAGACTGGGACGAAGGTTCACCTTCCAGCAGGACAACGACCCTAACCACACATCCAAGACAGCGCAGGAGTGGCTTTGGGACAAGTCGCTGAATAACCTTGAGTGGCCCAGCCAGAGCCTGGACTTGAACCCAATCTAACATCTCTGGTGAGACCTGAAAATAGCTCCCCCATCCAATCTGACAGTTTGAGAGAAGAATGGTAGAAACTCCCCAAATATAGGATGCCAAGTTTGTAGTGTCATACCCATGAAGACTGGAGGCTGTAATCGCCGTCTAAGGTGTTTCAACAAAATACGCAGTAAAAGGTCTGAATACTTATGTAGATTTTTCAGTTTATTATTTTAATAAATTAGAAGGAAAATAGTGTTTTTGCTTTGTCATTTTTGGGTATTGTGTGTCGATTGAGTATCTAAAAATATATATTTTTAGAATAAGGCGTAACAAAATGTGGAAAAAGTGAAGGGGTCTGAATACTTTCTGAATGCACTGTATTGTTACACCATGTAGGCGCAGTATAGACCTAGTCTGTTCATTATATACATCTACATGATGTATTGTTACACCATGTAGAACAGTATAGACCTTGTCTGTTCATTATATACATCTAAATGATGTATTGTTACACCATGTAGGAGCAGTATAGACCTAGTCTGTTCAATATATACATCTACATGATGTATTGTTACACCATGTAACAGCAGTATGGAGGTTAAAATTGATGGACAAATTGTTGACACCCTTGATAAAGATGAGCAACAATGACTCTATAAAATAAAGAATTAAAATACTGAGCTATAGTGTATGTAAAAAATAAAGGAAATTATATTATTTTATAGCAATACCATTCTTCCAAACAGAATCTCTCCAGGTCCTTGATTTATTTTGTCTGCGCTTATGGACTGCCCTGTTCAATTCAAACCACAGGTTTTCAATGGAGTTCAAGTCCGAAGACTGAGATGGCCATAGAAAGTGTTGATTTTGTGCCCGATTAACCATTTCTTCGTGGATGTTGATGTGTCTTGCTAGAATATCAACTTATGGCCAAGTATCAGCCTCCTAGCAGAGAGGTAACCAGGTTGTGGGCTAAAATATCCTGGTAGTGGATGAAGTTGATTTATTTTATACATACATTTTTGCTCATCTTTATCAAGGGTATCAATAAGTAGGAGCTTATTTTGATATCTAGTTATTTGACTGAATCATAAATACAGATGTGGAGTTGATGTAGAGTCTGTTTTAAATTCTCATAAAAAATCTGAACTAATCAAACACTTGTTGCTCTTTGTACGTGTTGAAATAATATTATTATTTAATGGAGAGGGAAAAAAAACGTTTCCCTAAACTGCTTTATAATATTATAATTTAATGAAAAAGACAAAAAGTTTTCCCTCCTCAACTGCGTTTACTCCCCCCAGACAGCAGATAGCGATATGTGTATTTCAGGCGATGTTTCTAGTGTGACGTATAATCTAGTGGACGGAACGCTTCTTCAACAACTGCAGCCACCTCGGTAGCTCGCTAGCCAACAAAGTCGGAACATTCAAGTTCTTTAGACAATTTCGTGGTTTATTTGCCACTGTGATTTAAACATACTTATGTGTAAACAACTAGCTACCCCATTTCATTTAATATTTACGTTGTAAGTCAGCTAGCTGGCTGGTTAAGTTAGCACTAGTCTAGTCGCTAATGCTAACAAGCGGTTATTCCCGACCATGAGTTCACTAAACTATTCCTCCTGATAAAGAAGAGGTCTGCTGGACGGAGAAAGAAGCTCTTGTGAAAGAGGAGAAGGAAGAGAAGGATGTTACAATACAAAAACAAGTAGAGGGTGAGGCTGTTACCGTGAAAGAAGAAGAGGAAGACGCGTTTTTTGGAATGAAGGATGAAGAGGGGGAGATTACTGTCACACTAGAGGAGGACGAAGAAGAGAAGACTGGAGAACTGATCAACACCAGAAAATACAGTGAGTACTATCTTATAAAACAGGGACATTGATCTACATACAGTGAGTACTGTCTTATAAATCAAGGACACAAACTCTAGGACTCAAACTTGTTGAACTAATGTGTGATTTTTAAAAGGGCATTCTACACCTGAATATGTTTTTGTACTGTCGAAATTGTTCATGATGTCCTCCAGTGATTTAAAAAAAAAACTTCCTGTTGAAAAGAGAGATATAAATACATTAAAGATATATAAATACAAAATAGTTTTTTATTTTTAGACCACTGCAAACTTGAAGGAGTGAGTGATGTCATATTAAGGCGGTCAAGGAGTTGGCTTGATGGGAAGTTGTGATGTCATCCAATAGGCGACTGATCTTCATGTGAGTATTCATTATTCTTTTTAAAATTCTTCCTGTTCTGTCAAGTTGGTTGTTGATCAGAGCTAGAAAGCTATGGCTTCAAGTCTTGCCATAGACTTTCAAGAGGATTTAAGTCCAAACTAACTAGGCCACTCAGGAACATTCAATCTTCTAAGCTCCTCATCTTGGTAAGCTCCTCCAGTGTAGATTTGGCCTTGTGGTTTAGGTTATTGTCCTGTTAGAACAGTTTTTTGTGTTCAGATATCGGAAATGCACTCTACCTACGTAACATTTAGTGTTTCCTTATATTACGCTGGGAAACAGTTTTCATGGGCACAGAAATCCTAAATCATTTCAGAGTATGCAAAATCCAATGGTTTTAACTGAGAGTCACCTTAAAGTAGACTGTGTCTGTAGAATGTGTATAAGATGTATGGATTGAAGGTAGAAGCAGACGTTTATTAGTTTACTTCAATTGGGGGATCGGCAGTAGGATTTGCGGGGAATAATGATAAAGGTATATTCTTTAAAAAAGTATGTATGTCTATATAGGTATGTGTATGTATATAGGTGTATATATATGCATGTGAGTATGGATATATATATTTACCCAAAAAATATGGGGGATTGGAAATGATGCAGACAATTGCATTGGAAGCAACATTCTTTCCGCAATATTAAGCTGATCCACCCTCTAAAAAAGAGTCCCCTTAACTTTATTGACAACACCCAAATGGATACTGTCATTAGCGCGGTTCTTCAATAATTACACATAATTCTTAATACTGTAGCTGTTTAGTTACAGTCACATGTTCAACTATCATCGGCTGAACCAGGAAATCATTTTCAAATGACAGTCACATGACAAACATCACGACATGCAACAACAATCAAAGTGCTTCTTCATTCATTACTCTGGTAAAGACAGTTATGCTGTGCTCCACGTTGGATCCAACATCCCTAACAAATTGATGTTTATAATGTTATTGTCTGCTTGATTTACTGTAGGGTCTCGTTAGTCTGTTTGCACACATAGATACTTAGCTCATAATGTGTAGAGAACTGTTCCTTGATGTATAGGCTATTGTACAACACAGAGCTATTTTCTTATTCAGGACATTTAGAATGACAACACATTACAGAGTAGCCTAGTGGGATTATTCACAAAATTATCTGGTGATCAGGTTATGAAATGTCATGAAAAATACATTTTAGTTTCCATGTTTCATCTGAAATATTAAATGATTTATGGTCCTAGGTCTATGTTATTTTTAAGGTGAAGTTATGGGTCTATGGCAAGTATTACCAAACTGGGGTGTACGCAATGCCGTCAGGGATACGCCAAATAAAAATGTGATACACATTTAAAAAAAATAAAAAATAAAACATTTTCTTCACATTTTCAAACAGTCCATTTTTATTTTCCAACACCTGAGAGGCCTCATTTCACTGCCGCAAATAAAATTAAACCATCTAGTGTTCAGTGCTATAACAACACAATGTCAAATACAGGTAGCCTAGTCAAATAATTAACATCCAATCACATTAACTGTTACTCTCTCGCGGGAATTCCACTAACGGTCCATAATGTAGCCAAACGTAGCTGCTGCTCGTGTTGGTATCTGTACTGATGGCGCAAAAGCCATGACAGGGGAACATAGTGGAGTGGTAACGCACGTACAAGATGTTTCTCCCGACGCCACTTGGGTACACTGCAGCATCCACCGAGATGCTCTTGCTGCCAAGGGAATGCCTGACAGCTTGAAAGACATTTTGGACACAACAGTGAAAATGGTTAACTTTGTTAAAGCAGGGCCCCTGAACTCGCTTGTATTTTATGCACTGTGCAATGATATGGGCAGTGACCATGTTACGCTTTTACAACATACAGAAGTGCGCTGGTTATCAAGGGGCAAAGTATTGACACGTTTTTTTGAATTGAGAGACGAGCTTAAAGTTTTCTTTACTGAGCATAATTTTCACTTGTCTGACCACTTGCATGATGACGAGTTTCTCACACAACTGGCCTATCTGGGTGATGTTTTTTCTCACCTGAATGATCTGAACCTAGGATTACAGGGACTCTCCGCAACAATATTCAATGTGCAGGACAAAATTGAGGCTATGATTAAAGAAGTAGGAGCTCTTCTGTCTCCGTTAACAAGGATAATACACAGGTCTTTCCATTATTGTATGATTTTTTTTGTGTGCAAATTAACTCAAGCTTACGGACAATGTCAAATGTGATGTAGCGAAACACCTGAGTGAGTTGGCTGTGCAATTTTGCAGGTACTTTCCCGAAACGGATGACACAAACAACTGGATTCATTATCCCTTTCATGCCCTGCCTCCAGTCCACTTACCACAATCTGAACAAGAAAACCTCATCGAAATAGCAACAAGCAGTTCTGTGAACATTTTATTTATTCAGAAGCCACTGCCAAATTTCTGGATAGGTCTGGGTTCAGAGTATCCTGCCTTGGCAAATTGCGCTGTTAAGACACTGATACCCTTTGCTACCACGTACCTATGTGAGAGTGGATTCCCTCACTAGCATGACAACTAAATACAGGCACAGATCACAGTTGTGACAAACGTATGTTTAATAAATGTATTGTATAGTGTGTGTGTGTGTGTGTGTGTGTGTGTGTGGCAGGCTTACAATGATGGCAAAAAAACAACATTTGAGATTGCGCTGACCCTGGTGCAAGAGGGGGTACGAAGCTGCAGGTTGAATGTTTGAAAGGGTAAGGGACTATAAAAAGTTTGGGAACCACTGTTCTATAGTATTGGTATAACTAGTGGTTTCCTCATTAGCATGGCGGAGTTTCTGCAACCAAGTTGTGTGTGCATTGCCCTCATGCTGCAATTTTAGCAAACACAGAAAAAGGCCTATATTGGAGACCAATAGTTGTCAGGCACACTGCTTAGGATTGCAACAACTTTAATAACTTATTTCTAGTTACTACTAATGTGAAAACAAGACAATATGGCTTGTTCCTAACTTGACTGTCTTAATTGTCAAATAATTTGACAGACATCAATTGTACAACTTCATGGATATGCTCTGGGCATCACTTTTTACCTCATAAAAAGTGGATTTCTGCTGTCTGACTTTGTCATTCACACAGGAGAGAGACGGGACAATCGTGGATCCTCAGGGGAGCCTCAACAACATCATGATGCTGATGAGGCAGAGAAAAGTCTCTCCAGATCAGAACTCCTCAAGAAACACCAGCGAGTACACACAGAAGAGAAATCTTTCTGCTGCTCTGACTGTGGGAAAATATTAAACTCTTCAGTAGACCTTAAGATACATCAAATAATTCACACTGGAGAGAAACTTTCTAGGTGTGATCAATGTGGGAAGAGTTTTACGACATCTAGCTATCTAACTATACACCAGAGAACACACACAGGAGAAAAATTGTATAGCTGTAGTCAGTGTGGGAAGAGTTTTACTCATTCAACCAGCCTGATATCACACCAGAGAACACACACAGGAGAGAAACCTTATAGCTGTGGTCAATGTGGGAAGAGTTTTGGTACATCTGGCTGTCTGGCAACACATCAGAGAACACACACAGGAGAGAAACCTTATAGCTGTACTCAATGTGGGAAGAGTTTCACTCATTCAACCAGCCTGATATCACACCAGAGAACACACACAGGAGAGAAATCTTATAGCTGTGGTCAATGTGGGAAGAGTTTCACTCAGTCAACCAGTCTGACATCACACCAGAGAACACACACAGGAGAGAAATCTTGTAGCTGTGATGAATGTGGGAAGAGTTTTACTCAGCTAAGCAGCCTGATATCACACACAGGAGAGAAATCGTATAGCTGTAATCAATGTGGGAAGAGTTTTGCTTCATCTGGCATTTTGACTGTACACCAGAGAATACACACAGGCGAGAAACCTTATAGCTGTGATCAATGTGGGAGGAGTTTTACTCAGCTAAGCAGCCTGGTATCTCACCAGAGAACACACACAGGAGAGAAACCTCACAGCTGTAATCAATGTGGGAAGAGATACTCTGATAAAAGATCTCTGACTAAACATCAGAAAATACATGTAGTTGTTTCATGATATCAATGAAATAATGTAGAATGTTTCTAATATTGTGGAAGTATTTTAGTCACGTCACAATAAAGAATGGTTTAACATTGTAGGAGCAGTATTTTAAGGAATGTCAGAATGTAGAACCCTAAACGTTTGCTCTAAATTGAAAGAGTACTATTTATGAGATTTAACAAGAATAGAGTTGTGTTACACTTACGACTTTGGTGACCCACTTGAATCAAAATGCAACACTTCAAAATGTTTAGGTTTACAATATATCCCAAGCTGTTTCTACATATTGGTTATTGTGTTTTGACATTGCACTATTCCCATGAGCAAAATGTAATTGAAAAGACGTTGAAAATAACACTATGCCTGATGACCAATATATGTTCGGTTGAAAGTCAAAGTTGAGAAGATGTATTTTCTGGTCGTTTTTTCAATGACTTGA
This sequence comes from Oncorhynchus tshawytscha, assembly GCF_018296145.1. Classification (NCBI taxonomy): domain Eukaryota; kingdom Metazoa; phylum Chordata; class Actinopteri; order Salmoniformes; family Salmonidae; genus Oncorhynchus; species Oncorhynchus tshawytscha. Next base: position 18,192,982 of record NC_056435.1, read on the forward strand.
AAACAACTTGATTTCAAGGTACTTGCAGCCTATACACATACGCAGTATAATAAATTGGTCTATAATCAGTTTTATTAACAATCTTACATCACTCCAGCATTTCTTTACAACATCCAAGCACTAATTGTCTTTATTCCACTACTGAAGTGGCATGAATCAAATCACCTACTCATATTTCAAACATTCAGCCTGACAAAATATACATTTTTTATCATTCCATGCCTCACCCTTAAGTTAATTATTGCCAATACATATTAACAAAGGGGTGTACATTTGCTTTTGATATTTCATAGTTACAATTCATGTAACATTTAGTCATTATTTATGCAACCAACTGACAATTTATGGGTACAATTATATTGAAATTGTGATCCTGCTTTTAGATTATCAGGATTCATTCTCAGATGTGCCAACCCAAATGTTCTGTAGCATGACATTGGGGACTGGGCCCCGATCCAACAACATGCCTGTCGAGATATTGCAGGAGTTTGCTCTTGAAATCAGACATGACTAATACAATTTGATTTGTGTTTTGTTTGTGCTCCTTCCAAGGGGACGAGAGTGAGTTTCAGGAAGACAAGAGTTCTAGAAGCTAGTGAGTTTTAGGATTCTATAGAAAGAAAAAGAACAAAAATTAAATGGTTGTATATTATCATTTGGAAGTATGTGTTTTTTCTTGTTTTTAATTGTTGACAGCAAGTTGTTTTCTGTTGGTGGTGAGCAAACTTGGCCAACAAAAATATAGGCTATATTTGTTGTCTTAAGGGGGATGGTGTTACAGGTTTTGGTTTTTCCATGTATTTTTGGAGGTTGGACTTTAGCACGTATAGCTCGTTAGCACATAGGACACACTGATTGGTGTCACCTCGTTAGTCAGTATGTGTTACACCTGTGCTGGCTTGTCCTTCTCGTTAGTGGGAAGGTGTTTCACCTGAGCTGGTCCAGGTTCTATTTAAGAGTGTCTGGCCCAGTGCTCCAGTTGTCTTGATAGATGTGGAGAGTCAACACCTTTAGTCGATCCACCTTTTTGGTTATTTTGCTTCCTGTTTATAAGTTTGAGGTGGTGGGACGGGTGCGCCATCGTCCGTGAGGAGATGGCGCAAAGTACATCTGGACCGTCGGTTCCGGGAATTGGACTGGCCAACACGGTGCGCTTTTCTTGGCGGGGAAAAGAGATGGAGCCTTGGGGGAGAGAAACCTTCGGGAGGAACATCCTAATGGGGCACCTAAAATTGAAGGTTAAAGATGTGCTATGCCTTCAGGGGAACCCAATGGAGAAGGGGTTTGATGTAACCCTATATTTGGAAGAAAAACACAATGAGATTATGAAGACGGTGACGGAAGGGAAAGAAGAAGGTCCCCTGTGTCATTACACGGTGACCAGCCTGGCAAGAAACAACTTCAGGGTGGTCACCGTAACCATGTACAATCCGCACGTAAAGGATGAAGAAGTGAGGGCCTTTCTGGGGAGGTACATGGACAATGTCTCCTCAGCAAGGTACCTCAGGGACTCCCTGGGTTTCTGGAACGGAAAGAGAGGTTTCCAGGCGTTACTCAGGGAGTCCCCGAAGAGTGTGGATGGCTACCTCCATCCTCCGGCGATGTTCTCCCTGGGGGCTGACAGGGGAACCCTCTACTATGCACGTCAGCCCCCGTTCTGCAGGCGTTGTATGGCCTACGGACATACCCTGGCCTTGTGCAGCATCAAGAAGTGTCGGTTCTGTGGTTCGGAGGGGCACGAGGCCAGGGAATGTGACGAGCCCAAGGCTTGCCACGGGTGTGGATCCAAAGAACACCTGTGGCGTGATTGCCTGGCTCGTCACAGGTCATACGCGTCTGCAGCTGGGGGGGGAACGGGGGATGGGGGGAGGAAAGAAAGGACGCGTGCGGATTGTACGGATGGCACAGGGGAAAAGAAGAGGGAAGAAGGAAAGAAGGGAAAAGAAGAGGAGAAGAAGGCAGAAGAACGGAAAGGAGCGGAGAAGAGAGAGGGTGGGACAGTGTTGCAAGAAGGAGTGGAGGAGGGAACTGGGACAGTGACAGGGACAGTGACGGAGAAGGAGGGAGGAGTGGAGGTGGGAGGGGAGGGGGGGGAGGGGGGGAGATGGGGGAAGGAGTGGGGGACAGCCTGCCAGGCTTCCTCGAGGTCGAAATGAGGGATTTGGTGGAGGAGTTAGCGGGGATGGGACGTTGTGTCTCCCCGCTACCTCCTTCACCAAAGAAGAAAGGGATGAAGAGGGGGAGCTTGGCAGGAAGTGAGAGGGAGGGGGTGTGGAGGGGGAGGGGGGCTAAGAGAGTGGCGGGGGGGGGGAGGGTTTGGTAATTTGTCCTCCCGGTTTGCCTCAGCCCCTTGCATTTTAGTGGATGACTCCAGTGAGGGGTCGGTGGGCTGTTTGCTAGAGGGATCCCAACTCCTGTTTGAGGAGATGGGGTCCCCTACATGCAGCCCCGAGGCAAACAGGGAGGGGGGATGGTGGGTGGGGAGGGAGGACCCAACACACTGCCTGGGTCATGGGTTGGGATGGAGGACGGGGGCGTCAGGAGAGGAGAGGACGTCCCCGCCGGTGGAGATGGACCAGGGGAGCATCGGGTGAGTCTCCTGTTTTTTTTTTTTGGTTTTTGGGGGTTTTATTTGTTGTTAATAATTAAATGAATAGTTCTGTTTCTTTTTTAGTCTAAATGTTAGGGGTTAAGGAATAATGTTAAAAGGAGGGCGGTTTTTTGTTATTTAGAGGGTGTGGGGTTTGATTTCTGTTTTTTACAGGAGGTTCACCTGAGGGATGGTGGGGATGTGTGTAGATTTAAGAGGGAGTGGGATAAGGGGAATCTTTTGGGGCATAGGAGGGGTGCACTCAACAGGAGTAGGGATTTTGTGTGGGCATAGAGAGGTTAAAATAGAGAACACTTTTGTAATAATGCAGGGTAGAGTTTTGGGGATAGATGTTAAGTTTAGAGAAGCTAGATATAGGTTAATTGGGGTGTATGGGCCACAGGTGGCGGCAGACAGGAGGGAGATGGTGGACTGTCTGGCGCCCCTGTGTGTTACAAACAGGCACTTGGTGATAGGAGGAGACTTTAATATAGATTTAGGGGTAGGCGGTGATAGCAGTGCAGGTGCCATCTCTGGGCTAATGGCTTGCCATGGTCTGGTTGATGGTGGCCTGCACACTACTCCGGCAATGGTCGGTCCTACATGGCGCAACTCCAGGGGGGTTGCGCGGAGGCTCGACTACATTTTTGTATCCAGGTCTTTGGGTCAGTTGTCTGGGCGGCTGTTGCCTGTTTTCTTCACGGATCACGACGGGGTGTTCCTGCAGGTGGGGTCGCCAGTCTGCCTCTTCGGTAGGGGGTACTGGAAGTTAGATCGGGATATACTGGAGGAGCAGGCTTTCGTTGACGCATTTTTTTGTTTCTTTCGGAGGCTTGACGGCCTCCGGTCCATGTGCGAGGGGGTGTTAGAGTGGTGGGATTTAGTCAAGGGGAGGATAATGGCTTTTATAATAGGATATTGTAGAAGGAAAAAAAAAAGGAGGAAAGGAGGGAGGTGGATCGTATCCAAAGGTTAATTGAACTCGAGTACGAGGCAGGCAACCTCGGCGGGTCGATTGACTGGGAGAGATTCGCAGCCCTAAAGGCGCAGCTCAGGGAGCTGCAGGAGCAGAAGGCTCGAGCTTTCCTGGAGCGTGCGCATAGTGGCTTTCTAGAACATAATGAGACTTGTTCCGCTATGTTCTTTAAGTCGGTTAGGGCCAGACAGAGTAGGAAGGTAATGCAGGGAGTTAGGGAAGAAAATGGTAGTATAGTAAGTAAACCAGAGGAAATGGTCAGGGTGACAACTGATCATTTCCAAGGTTTATTTAAGGAAAGGGAAATAGATGTAGAGCAGGGAAACGTGTTTTTAGAACACTTGTCCCGGCGGTTGCCAGAGGACATTAGAGACGTGATGGAAGCCCAGATCTCACTAGAAGAGGTTGAGAGCGCTTTTAGGAGGATGGGAAAAGGGAAGGTGCCTGGGATGGATGGGCTGCCGGCTGAGTTTTACCTCAAGTTTTGGGGTATACTTGGACCAGTGGTTCTCGAAGTCTTGAAGGCCATCCTTGAGACGGGGGTCCCGGGGGGATCAATGGCTGTTGGTGTGCTGTCACTTCTTTATAAGAAGGGGGAAGCAACTGACCTTGGCAACTGGCAGCCATTGACCATGCTGTGCGTAGATCACAAGATTCTTGCAAAGGTTTTAGCAGACCGGTTGCGCACAGCCCTTCCCTACTTCGTCCACGAGGATCAGACGTGCGGGGTAGAGGGCCGCTCTATAAGATGGAACCTACAGTTGATCAGGGATTCCATCGCTTGGGTTGAAGATAGAGGGCTGCCTTTAATGGTAGCAGCGTTAGATCAGGCGAAAGCTTTTGATCGCGTGAATAGATCTTTTCTATTCAGGGTGTTAGGTAGATTAGGATTTGGGGAGAAGTTTATAGGATGGATCCGTACTTTATATGTCGGAGCGGGGTGTCGAGTTAGTGTAAATAGAGTCACTTAGGTGACGTTTTTGACCTCTCGTCTGGGGTCAGGCAGGGATGCCCACTCTCGGCTCTCCTCTTCGTTCTGTACATGGAGCCTCTGGGGGCTGCCATTAGGGCAGACACAGGGGTGGAAGGCTTGTTGATCCCTGGAAGCGGTGGGCTGCGTGTTAAGATGACGCAGTACGCCGACGACACTTCCTTGCTGTTGTGCAAGGACTCGTGCCTGACAAGGTCCCTTGCCATCTTTGGGGATTTCACCCGAGCGTCGGGAGCAGTTCTGAACCATGCAAAGTCTTCCGTCAAGTTTTTCGGAAGATGGCGCGGTAGAACGGATGTGCCTGGGGGGTTATCTCTCTGTGAAGGGGCCCTGAGGATTCTCGGGGTTCATTTTGAGACCTCCGGCTCAGCGACGCTAAACTGGAACATGCGTATCGCAGTGGTACAGAGGAAGCTAGCAATGTGGAAGGCTAGGTATTTGTCTTTTATGGGCAAAGTCCTGGTCCTAAAGGTGGATGTGTTGCCGTCTCTTTTGTATTTGGCATACATCTACCCATTGCCGGCTTGTCTGAGGAGGCCTCTAGTGAGGCTTGTGTTTCAGTTTATGTGGAGTGGCAGGTGCGAGTGGGTCGACAGTGCACGCATGATCTGTCCCATCGGGGAGGGAGGTAGGGGGGTACCACATTTCCCCCTCAAGCTGGACGCCATTTTTGTTTCTTTCTTGTTGACGGAGCTTGCTCGTCCGGTTATACACCCGTCCGGTTACCTCCTGCGGGTGTTCTTCTCGTATAAGGCGAGAAGCGTAATGGTGTGGTCTAACGCGGGTCCTCGGGCGGAACAGATGCCGTGGCACTTTGGCCATGCGGCCAAGTGGCTGCGTGCGCACCCCGAGGTTGAAGTTGCCCGAGTAGGTTTAGACCACAGGCACCTGTACGAGGAGGTCAGGCAGGCAGGGAGTCCTGCGCCTGTAGCGGGCATCTCGTCAGTGGTCTGGGTGGGAGTGCAGGCGCGGGGCCTGGACAACAGGCTCAAGGACCTGAATTGGTTGGGCCTCCATAAGTGCTTGCCGGTACGTGCCATCTTGTACCGGTATAGTTTGGTGCAATCCCCCACCTGTCCAAGATCCTCTTTTGCAGGGGGGAGACTGTGCGCCATGCCTTCTGGGACTGTGCCTTTGCCGGACTAGTCTGGGCTAGGGCACGGGTGATGCTAGGTGTGGTTAGGAGTGATTTTGTTTTGACATGGGCTAGGCTAGAGAGAGGCGTAGGGAGAGCAAAGGGAACGGATAGGGACAGGTTTCTGCTCTGGCTTCTCATGAGTCTCTTTAAAAAGGGACTGTGGGAAGCCAGGCAGAATTTAGTCAAGACAGGGAGAGATTGGGGGGTGGAAGGGATAGTGAGAAGGGTGGAAGGTGATTTGAGGGGGAAGATGAAGAGGGAGGAGAGGAAGTGGGGGAAGCATGCGGCACAGGAGAGGTGGAAAGGGGGTTTAGGGCTGGGAGTGTTAGAGTGAGTTTGGTAAGGGGATAGATTAGGGAAGGGGAGATAGGAAAGGGTTAGGTATTGGTTAGGTATGACGGGGAGGGACGATGCTCCCCTGAGGTTTGTTTTTGTTTGATGTTTTTGTAAATAGAATTAATTAAGAATGAATGAGAATTATGATTTTGTAATAGTATGAATGGTATTGATTGTAATAAATTATTTTAACCACCACCTTTTTGGTTTGCTTCCTGTCTTTAAGTTTGATGTTGGTTATTCTTTTGTTTTCCTCTTCTTGGGCAGATTTAGTGGGTCTCATGGTGGGTGTCTTTAAGGTCCCAGTTGTTGTTACTAGTCAATATTCAGTGGACACTCCCATAGTGTATCAGAACCCCACCTAAAACCCCACCTGTTTGGTTGTGGTTGTTGTCAGTGACTTTGTTAGTTCCCTTTTAAGGGACATTTCTGATTTTCCTGCTGGGGAATGTAACAACAAACAATGTGGGAAAACAAGCTGCTATTTTGGGTTGGATGTTGTATCCAATTCTTACTATTTTAATCGATGGCATTTGTGTGGAAAACATTTGGTTATTTAAAAAACATTTTTTTCCTGTGAAGCCATTGCATTGCATCCATGTCTGAAATGTGCTGTATAAATAAAGCTTGTTTTGAACATATTGTGAAAAAATTAACCCAATGAAAAATGAACAAATATGTGCAAAAGCAACACATATCTTGGTCCATCTTAGTATGAAAAATAGTATTAATTCTTCCACTATGTCAATATAGTGCATGGTATGTATGTTTAGTATCACTTTTCAACCAACCCAGTTCATTTGTTGAAAATGAAAAATGTTGAAATCAACAATTACATCAAAGGATTCAACTACTGAAACAAACAAATGGATCAAACAGATCAATCCCATTGTTCAAGCCTGCTGAAGGAGTGGTAAACACCACCCCCGGCTCTAACAGGGGCTTGAGGTGGTCTCCCACAACTCTGCTTATGTCATGTTTTCTGGCCTTGCTGTTCCATTTGTTTCTGCAACACAGAAACACATTTAGTCAAATTATATAAAACACTCAAAGTAATGGATATGGCGCATCTACAGCCTCAGTTACACCTAAATGTGACTTCTGTCATCTGATCACTCCCAAGCTGCATTAGGTTCAGATATACCGGGACGGACCTTTGACAGTTTGGATGTAGCCAGGCCACTGAATATAAATAAGCAATGTAAAGAGATGGGGTGAATGAGTGGGGGAAAGAAAATTTGACACAGATGACCTTCAAAATATCAAAGAACAAATGTTCTTGAGGGGAAATTAACTTTCATACATCCAAAAAGGGTGAGAAATTGCACCAATATCAGTGGACAATTTGCACTAATGTAAATAAACATAGATGATGGAACATATTCCCTTTTGCTTTTGTGATGAACCGCTAAGGGGACATAAATATTTACCATCTTAACCATATGAGCTCTCTGGCTGTAGAAGTGTTCTTCCTAACCAGTCCCTCAACAGCTCTCTGACTGAGCTCCACCCTCACTGGGTCTTCAGAGGAGAGGAAGGCTGAGGTGGGATGGAAGGATGAATGGATCAGTCAGTCAATAAAGTGTGGAGCTGTCTATGCTGTCTGACAAAATCACTATTTTAGTAGTTCATTAAAGTAAATCAGGCTTTATGACTGCTGAATACCAACTATCAATCACTTAGATAATGTATTTTTAGGTAGAGATACATCCTTGGGACGTCCCAAGCCCATTGAAGTTGACATTTAAAAGTGGTTAAGGTTATGGTCTAGGGTAGGAATGTCTCAAGGATCCCAGATAGCATTGACCATTGTGCATTCTTCTGTCTCTTTTACATAGCAGGTGTAAAGTAAATAGACAAGACAAGTAGACACGCAGTGGATGATGGAACATATTTCCTTATTTTCTTCCTTTATTTAAATTGACAAGTCAGTTAAATTGTCAGTTAAGAACACATTCTTATTTACAATGAAGGCCTAGGAACAATGTGATTGTCAGCCCTTATAATCCATTCTAGCACCACTAGGAACAGTAGCTTCCGAGACAATGTGCTGGATGATCATTATTTATGTGGCCTGTGTACCCAGTGTAACTTTACGAGATAAAAGACCCAACTTTTCTCCACGGACTGCAGGCGACAGGCTCAGGGTTCATTACACTTCTAGCTGGTAGGACTGCTTTGCTGGATTATACTATAGCTGAGATCCCAATACGCATTTAAACATAGCTTACTGACAGACCAGTCAAAATCAAATCAAATTTAATTTGTCACATACACATGGTTAGCAGATGTTAATGCGAGTGTAGCGAAATGCTTGTGCTTCTAGTTCCGACAATGCAGTAATAACCAACAAGTAATCTAACTAACAATTCCAAAACTACTGTCTTATACACAGTGTAAGGGGATAAAGAATATGTACATAAAGATATATGAATGAGTGATGGTACAGAACGGCATAGGCAAGATGCAGTAGATGGTATCGAGTACAGTATATACATATGAGATGAGTATGTAAACAAAGTGGCATAGTTTAAAGTGGCTAGTGATACATGTATTACATAAAGATGCAGTAGATGATATAGAGTAAAGTATATACGTAGACATATGAGATTAATAATGTAGGGTATGTAAACATTATATTAAGTAGCATTGTTTAAAGTGGCTAGTGATATATTTTACATCAATTCCCATTATTAAAGTGGCTGGAGTTGAGTCAGTGTGTTGGCAGCAGCCATTCAATGTTAGTGGTGGCTGTTTAACAGTCTGATGGCCTTGAGATAGAAGCTGTTTTTCAGTCTCTCGGTCCCAGCTTTGATGCACCTGTACTGACCTCGCCTTCTGGATGATAGCGGGGTGAATAGGCAGTGGCTCGGGTGGTTGTTGTCCTTCATGATCTTTATGGCCTTCCTGTGATATCGGGTGGTGTAGGAGTCCTGGAGGGCAGGTAGTTTGCCCCCCCGGTGATGCGTTGTGCAGACCTCACTACCCTCTGGAGAGCCTTACGGTTGTGGGCGGAGCAGTTGCCGTACCAGGCGGTGATACAGCCCGACAGGATGCTCTCGATTGTGCATCTGTAGAAGTTTGTGAGTGCTTTTGGTGACAAGCCAAATTTCTTCAGCCTCCTGAGGTTGAAGAGGCGCTGCTGCGCCTTCTTGACGATGCTGTCTGTGTGGGTGGACCAATTCAGTTTGTCTGTGATGTGTATGCCGAGGAACTTGAAACTTACTACCCTCTCCACTACTGTTCCATCGATGTGGATAGGGGGGTGTTCCCGCTGCTGTTTCCTGACGTCCACAATCATCTCCTTAGTTTTGTTGACGTTGGTTATTTTCCTGACACCACACTCCGAGGACCCTCACCTCCTCCCTGTAGGCCGTCTCGTCGTTGTTGGTAATCAAGCCTACCACTGTTGTGTTGTCCGCAAACTTGATGATTGAGTTGGAGGCGTGCGTGGGCACGCAGTCGTGGGTGAACAGGGAGTACAGGAGAGGGCTCAGAACGCACCCTTGTGGGGCCCCAGTGTTGAGGATCAGCGGGGTGGAAATTTTGTTGCCTACCCTTACCACCTGGGGGCGGCCCGTCAGGAAGTCCAGTACCCAGTTACACAGGGCGGGGTCGAGACCCAGGGTCTCGAGCTTGATGACGAGTTTGGAGGGTACAATAGTGTTAAATGCTGAGCTGTAGTCGATGAACAGCATTCTCACATAGGTATTCCTCTTGTCCAGATGGGTTAGGGCTTGCATCGTCTGTGGAAAAAAACAAAAAACTGCATAGTTTCCTAGGAACGCGAAGCGAGGCGGCCATCTCTGTCGGCACCGGAAGTGAGGTAAGATACCAATACCCATGTAGACATAGCTTACTGACAGATCAATGAGGTCAGATCCCAATACTCATGTAAACATAGCTTACTGACAGATCAATAAGGTCAGATCCCAATACCCATGTAAACATAACTTACTGACAGATCAATGAGGTCAGATCCCAATACCTATGTAAACATAGCTTACTGACAGATCAATGAGGTCAGATCCCAATGCCCATGTATTGCGAACAGGTCGATTGTAGCGGTAGTCGTTTCGATGGTGACGTACTTTACAATTATTTTGACCGTGGTGGTTATTGGAGTCGTGGTTTCCTGGAAGAAACCGTTGTTGTGCATCATCTTTCAACGCTCCAATACCTGATAATGATCAAACCTGTGTATAGGCTATTTGGGAATTCAACTTTAATCAACCTGAAAGGGTTGCTTCATAGTAGAAATATCTGTTGGGTTGGTAGCATGTGGAAAGATCCACCTCATTGGTTAATATTCCCTGTAGTAGAAACATCTGTTGGGTTGGTAGAATGTAGAAGTATGTTTTAAATTCATACTTATTACAAATATGCAGTTGTCTGAATATTATATTATAACTTAATGAAATAAATGTCAAAATTGACTTTTTGTCTGGAAGTAAAATGAACATTTATCTGCGTTTCCCCCTCCAGTCAGCAGATGGCGATGTGCGTCTTTCAGACGTATAATCTAGTGGACGCTTCTTCAGCAACATCTAGTCAGCCACCTCTTTAGCATCCTAGCCGAAATATTCAAGCTGTTCGGACTGCTTCGGTGTATATTTGCCTCTGTATTTTAAGCAAAATTCTATCATATAACTAGTTTCCCCATTTAATGTCATATTTCCGTTTCGTCAGGTAACGGTAGCTGGCTTGATAAATTAGCCTATCACTTGGCTAGTCGCTAACTAGCTAGGTTAGCTGGCTAACATCCCCGAACATGAGTTCACTAAGCTACTCTCCTCCTGTTAAAGAAGAGGAGGTCTGCTGGACAGAGAAAGAAGCTCTGGGGCTGAACATTGTCGTGAAAGAGGATAAGGAAGAGGAGGATGTCACAGTAAAACAAGAAGTTGAGGGTGAGGCTGTTACAGAGAAAGAAGAAGAGAAAGATTATGTTTTTTTGGAGTGAAGAAAGGAGAGATCACTGTCATATTGAAGGAGGGTGAAGAAGAGGAGGAGGAGACAGAAGATCTGATCACCAGTGAGTACTGTCTTGAAAAGAGGAGTTGTTGAACTGATGCGTGGTTTTAAAACAGCATTCTACTGATGTTCTGAGCTTAAATGCCGTTTTTAATGTAGGAATTGATGAAGCTACACTGTAAGATGTGAATACCATCAACAAGCTGGCCAACAACAGCAACTTTAACAATGGATTTGCACGCAAAATGACAACTTAAATGTCTCACAGAATGGACTTGCCCTCATTTACACTGGAATTCCATTGTACTACACTGGACTGCGACTCCTAGTCCAATGTTGACTGCGGTCAAGTGAGCCGACAGTCGCAAAACACAGTCAGGCCATCTGCTCTTCAGTTTCTTCCTGAATTTGCGTACGCAAATAGACTTGACGGAATCACGTTTTTTCAGATATGGAAACTGAGTTGGATTTACGCTCAAGCACAGATAGTCGAGACATGGCTACAAATTATTCCAATAACTGTTTGACGCACACTTATTCAATCTTCCATATTACAAAATCGTTTAGTTTTCGCGTTATCAAAAATGATTTTAATATCATTGCTAGAATGAGGCTGCAGTAGTCTAACAGGGTGCTGTTTAGCAAATGTTGAATTGTTAAAGCAAGTTGTGTTTACAGTCATGACATACACTATGCAAAAGTATGTGGACAGCCCTTCAAATGAGTGGATTCGGCTATTTCAGCCACACCTGGCTGAAACACACAGCCTACACTGACAGGTGTATGAAATCGAGCCCACAGCCATGCATTCTCCATAGACAAACATTGGCAGTAGAATGGCCTTACTGAAGCGCTCAGTGACTGTCAACGTGGCACCGATGCCACCATTCCAATAAGTCAGTTTGTCGAATTTCTGCCTTGCTAGAGCTTCCCCAATCAACTGTAAGTGCTGTTATTGTGAAGTGGTAACATATAGGAGCAACAACCGCTTAGTGGTGGGCCACACAAACTCATAGAATGGGACCGCCAAGTGCTGAAGCGTGTAAAAATTCTCTGTCCTTGGTTGCAACACTCACTACCAAGTTCAAAACTGCCTCTGGAAGCAACGCCATGTCAGGATCTAAATGAAATGGGTTACCATGGCAACCACATACAAGCCAAAGATCACCATGTGCAATGCCAACCGTCAGCTGGAGTGGTGTAAACGCTACAGCATACAATGACATTCTAGATGATTCTGTGCTTCCAACTTTGTGGCAACAATTTGGGGAAGACCCTTTCCTGTTTCAGCATGACAATGCTCCTGGACCTAGGTCCATACACAAGTGGTTTGTCGAGATTGGTGTAGAAGAACTTGACTGGCCTGCACAGAGCCCTGACCTCCACCCCATCGAACACCTTTGGGATGGATTGGTACGCCGACTGCGAGCCAGGCCTAATTGCCCAACATCAGAGCCTGACCTCACTAATGCTCTTGTGGTTGAATGGAAGCACAGTAATGTTCCAACATCTAGTGGAAAGCCTTCCCAGAAGAGTGGAGGCTATTATAGCAGCGAAGGGGGGACCAACTCCCTTTTAATGCCCATGATTTTGGAATATGATTTTCGACGAGCAGGTGTCCACATATTTTTGGTAATGTAGTGTATCTACTGTAGTCCAAAGTTACTTTAGAATTCTGTCACCGAAATAAATGTATTTCCTGTTACCAAGTAATTTACAGTTTCTATGCCTTTTAGTTTTCCTTGTGGACCAATTTATGGTTGAATTGTGAAAAGCTCTCCATGGATTGTTCCAGAAGGTTGTGTTTTTAGAGATTCATATTGATTCCTGTAGAATACGTTCCATTTTCTTCCACATTGTTCTCGTGTTCTTCCATATTGTTCTACTGTTCTTCTAAATCACGGACAGTATGAAGTTGTTAATGCTCTCTATTTTTCATCCTTTGAAAGTAGAAACGTACAATTATTCTGTGGATGAGCAAGCCCATCTTCAATATGTACCCATTGTTCCCCTTTAGTGCATTTAACTATACAGTACCAGTCAACAGTTTGGACACAACTACTCATTCAAGGGTTTTTCTTTATTTTTACTATTTTCTAAATTGTAGAATAATAGTGAAGACATCAAAACTATGAAATAACACATATGGAATCATGTAGTAATCAAAAAAGTGTTAAACAAATCAAAATATATTTTAGGTTCTTCAAAATAGCCACCCTTTGCCTTGATGACAGCTTTGCACACTCTTGGCATTCTCTCAACCTTCACCTCAAATCAAATCAAATGTATTTATATAGCCCTTTGTACATCAGATGATATCTCAAAGTGCTGTACAGAAACCCAGCCTAAAACCCCAAACAGCAAGCAATGCAGGTGTAGAAGCATCTATATTGCCTACCTAGCTCTTGTCAAATAATCAGCTGAATTAGAAGTTATTTTTGTTCTTATTGGCTGTCTAAGTTTAAGCCATCAGAAGCTTAAACTTTTTTTGCATTCACCTGGAATGCTTTTCCAACAGTCTTGAAGGACTTTCCCACATATGCTTAGCGTGTGTTAGCTGCTTTTCCTTCACTCTGCGGTCCAACTAATCCCAAACCATCTCAATTGGGTTGAGGTCAGGTGGTTGTGGAGGCCTCATTCCTCATGAGGGCCAGTTTCATCATAGCGCTTGATGGTTTTTGCAACTGCACTTGAAGACACTTTCAAAGTTCTTGACATTTTCCGGATTGACTGACCTTCATGTCTCAAAGTAATGATGGACTGTCGTTTCTCTTGGCTTATTTGAGCTGTTTGGGCCATAATATGGACTTGTTCTTTTAACATTTAGGTCTATCTTCTGTATACCAACCCTACCTTGTCACAAAACAACTGATTGGCTCAAACGCATTAAGAAATAAAGAAATTCCACAAAAGAAATTTTAACAAGGCCCACCTGTTAATTGAAATGCATTCCAGGTGACTACCTCATGATGCTGGTTAAGAGAATGCCAAGAGTGTGCAAAGCTGTCAAGGCAAAAGGTGGCTATTTTGAAAAATCTCAAATATATTTTTATTTGTTTAACACTTTTTTTGGTCACTATGTGATTCCATATGTGTTGTTTCAGAGTTTTGATGTCTTCACTATTATTCTACTATGTGGAAAATAGTAAAATAAAGAAATCCTTGAATGAGTAGGTGTTCTAAAACTTTTAGTGTGTATTAAAGGAGATCTAGGCTGTATGTCATTTATTAGGTCTACTATCATGTTATATATATTTATATATTAAAGGAGATCGAGGCTGTATATCATTTATTAGGTCTGCTATCATGTTATATATATTAAGGTCTGGAAATGTTATATTTTTTCTTCCCAGTATGAGAGAAGTTGCGGGATTTATTGAACAAACTGTTTTCCATAAAGTTAAGAGAGAATTAAGAGGAATCTCAACGTAATTTATAATGTCGTACAAAGCCTAAGGTTTTCCATCAAACTAATTATCATTGCGCGATTAATGTGATGTAGTAAAGTAATTGAAATACGTTGTATAAGTAAAATAATCTACTTTTATTAAACGGCGCAAGATCTGTTTCCTAGTGTAATAAATGTCGATGTTATTCTTTGATTGCTAATCTATTCATTTGGCATATGAGAATCATAGCCGGAGTAACGCTTGTACTTTTAAACCAGGGCTATTATTTTTCTGGGAATTGCCGATAGTAACGTGTCTTGATTTTATTTGTAAAGGGGGTTTATTTGCAGAGAATATTAGTCATTTACATAGCTTTAGTGATATAGTGGTAAGCATAGCTGCCTTCCAAGCTGGAGTCCCGGGTTCCATTCCCAGCCAATGCGCAAACTGAAATCTGAGTTTTTGATTGTAATTAAGCTATTTGTATATTTTGCCTGGAAAGTTATGGTCGCTAGTTTGTATAAGATATAAATTGAACTTTTAATAGATTGTTTAAGTTAAATTGATAGACTAATTCAACTTAAAATAATAACAAAGCGAAATTTGATGCAAGACGATGTCTGTTCACTAAATTATCTGCTGGAATAATGTATTGAGAATTGAGTCATATTTAAATTACTGTATCAATAGAGAAGACAGTTACCTGAGTTAAAGAAATTCAGAATAATAGCGGAGAGATAATGGCGATAGAAAGTGATTACTGAAATGTTTTTCATTCTTATAGATTGACTTGATGTTATAATTTTGGCGCTACGTGTGTTATTTTTAAAGAAATAGGATACATTTCATAAGTGTGAAGAGCAAAGAGAAGAGGAAGTTATAAAGTTTGGTTTTAAATCTTACATAGCGGTAAGGAAAAACGTTGAAATGAGAGGGGTTATACACTGCTCAAAAAATAAAGGGAACACTTAAACAACACAATGTAACTCCAAGTCAATCACACTTCTGTGAAATCAAACTGTCCACTTAGGAAGCAACACTGATTGACAATACATTTCACATGCTGTTGTGCAAATGGAATAGACAACAGGTGGAAATTATAGGCAATTAGCAAGACACCCCCAATAAAGGAGTGGTTCTGCAGGGGTAAACACAGACCACTTCTCAGTTCCTATGCTTCCTGGCTGATGTTTTGATCACTTTTGAATGCTGGTGGTGCTTTCACTCTAGTGGTAGCATGAGATGGAGTCTACAACCCACACACGTGGCTCAGGTAGTGCAGCTCATCCAGGATGGCACATCAATGTGAGCTGTGGCAAGAAGGTTTGCTGTGTCTGTCAGCGTAGTGTCCAGAGCATGGAGGCGCTACCAGGAGAAAGGCGAGTACATCAGGAGACGTGGAGGAGGCCGTAGGAAGGCAACAACCCAGCAGCAGAACCGCTACCTCCGCCTTTGTGCAAGGAGGAGCAGGAGGAGCACTGCCAGAGCCCTGCAAAATGACCTCCAGCAGGCCACAAATGTGCATGTGTCTGCTCAAACGGTCAGAAACAGACTCCATGAGGGTGGTATGAGGGCCCGACGTCCACAGGTGGGGGTTGGGCTTACAGCCCAACAACGTGCAGGACGTTTGGCATTTGCCAGAGAACACCAAGATTGGCAAATTGGCCACTGGCGCCCTGTGCTCTTCACAGATGAAAGCAGGTTCACACTGAGCACACGTGACAGAGTCTGGAGACGCCGTGGAGCACGTTCTGCTGCCTGCAACATCCTCCAGCATGACCGGTTTGGCGGTGGGTCAGTCATGGTGTGGGGTGGCATTTCTTTGGGGGGCCGCACATCCCTCCATGTGCTCGCCAGAGGTAGCCTGACTGCCATTAGGTACCGAGATGAGATCCTCAGACCTCTTGTGAGATCATATGCTGGTGCGGTTGGCCCTGGGTTCCTCCTAATGCAAGACAATGCTAGAACTCATGTGGCTGGAGTGTGTCAGCAGTTCCTGCAAGAGGAAGGCATTGATGCTATGGACTGGCCCGCCCATTCCCCAGACCTGAATCCAATTGAGCATATCTGGGACATCATGTCTCGCTCCATCCACCAATGCATAACGGACCTATTATTTTTATCCCCGGATTCCCACCGCAAACGGAACATTTTCATCTGAATCTTCACAACTAGCTAACTAGCTAACCGCAACCCCGGATGACTACTCCTGGCTAGCATTTCCATCCACTTAGCTTGAAGCTAGCCCGGCCAGAGCTCCTGTACTACCACCGAAGCTTACTCCTGGGCTACAATATCCGGACCCACGACCGGTCTATCGATGTCACCGCATGAAGAGGCATAAACAGACTTAACCCCATCGCGACATCCCCCAAAGGCTAACTTTCTAGCCCTTGCTATCTGCTTGCTTGCTAATTCGGCCTGCTAACTGCTAGCTTGTTTAGCCCCGGCCTGCTAACTGCTAGCTTGTTTAGCCCCGGTCTGCTAACTGCTAGCTTGTTTAGCCCCGGCCTACTAACTGTTAGCTTGTTAGCACAGGCCTGCTAACTGTCTGAATCGCCGCGTCCCCAGCCAGCCCAACCACTCACTGGACCCATATTTACTTTCAATCTCTTTTCAATGTTTAATTCGATTATACCTTCCGGTAACCTGCCTCACCCAATGTGATATGGAATTGCTATTATTTTAATAATAATCACGGTACTCCATTCTTTTTGCTTATGTTTTATCTAGCCTTTAGCCGCACCCTCATTCTACTCCTCCTCTGTTCTGTGGGTGATGTGGAGGTAAACCCAGGCCCTGCATGTCCCCAGGCACCCTCATTTGTTGACTTCTGTGATCGAAAAAGCCTTGGTTTCATGCATGTCAACATCAGAAGCCTCCTCCCTAAGTTTGTTTTACTCACTGCTTTAGCACACTCTGCTAACCCTGATGTCCTTGCAGTGTCTGAATCCTGGCTCAGGAAGGCCACCAAAAATTCTGAGATTTCCATACCCAACTATAACATTTTCTGTCAAGATAGAACTGCCAAAGGGGGAGGAGTTGCAGTCTACTGCAGACATACCCTGCAAAGTAATGTCATACTTTCCAGGTCCATACCCAAACAGTTCGAACTACTAATTTTAAAAATAAGTCTCTCACTGTTGCTGCCTGCTACCGACCCCCCTCAGCTCCCAGCTGTGCCCTGGACACCATTTGTGAATGGATCGCCCCCCATCTAGCTTCAGAGTTTGTTCTGTTAGGTGACCTAAACTGGGATATGCTTAACACCCGGCAGTCCTACAATCTAAGCTAGATGCCCTCAATCTCACACAAATCAACAAGGAACCCACCAGGTACAACCCTAAATCTGTAAACAAGGGCACCCTTATAGACGTCATCCTGACCAACTGGCCCTCCAAATACACCACCGCTGTTTTCAATCAGGATCACTGCCTCATTGCCTGTATCCGCTACGGATCCGCAGTCAAACGACCACCCCTCATCACTGTAAAAAGCTCCCTAAAACACTTCTGTGAGTAGGCCTTTCTAATCGACCTGGCCCGGGTATCCTGGAAGGATATTGACCTCATCCCGTCAGTTGAGGATGCCTGGTCATTCTTTAAAAGTAACTTGCTCACCATTTTAGATAAGCATGCTCCGTTCAAAAAAATGCCGAACTAAGAACAGATATAGCCCTTGGTTCAGTCCAGACCTGACTGCCCTCGACCAGCTCAAAAACATCCTGTAGCGGACTGCAATAGCATCGAATAGTCCCCGCGATATGCAACGGTTCAGGGAAGTCAGGAACCAATACACGCAGTCAGTCAGGAAAGCAAAGGCCAGCGTCTTCAGGCAGGAATTTGCATCCTGTAGCTCTAACTCCAAAAAGTTCTGGGACACTGTGAAGTCCATGGAGAACAAGAGCACCTCCTCCCAGCTGCCCACTGCACTGAGGCTAGGTAACACGATCACCACCGATAAATCCATGATTATCGAAAACTTCAACAAGCATTTCTCGACGGCTGGCCATGCCTTCCTCCTGGCTACCCCAACCTCGGCCAACAGCTCCGCCCCCCCGCAGCTACTCGCCCAAGCCTCTCCAGCTTCTCCTTTACCCAAATCCAGATAGAAGATGTTCTGAAAGAGCTGCAAAACCTGGACCTGTACAAATCAGCTGGGCTTGACAATCTGGACCCTCTATTTCTGAAACTATCCGCCGCCATTGTCGCAACCCCTATTACCAGCCTGTTCAACCTCTCTTTCATATCGTCTGAGATCCCCAAGGATTGGAAAGCTGCCGCAGTCATCCCCCTCTTCAAAGGGGGAGACACCCTGGACCCAAACTGTTACAGACCTATATCTATCCTGCCCTGCCTATCTAAGGTCTTCGAAAGCCAAGTCAACAAACAGGTCACTGACCATCTAGAATCCCACCGTACCTTCTCCGCTGTGCAATCTGGTTTCCGAGCCGGTCACGGGTGCACCTCAGCCACGCTCAAGGTACTAAACGATATCATAACCGCCATCGATAAAAGACAGTACTGTGCAGCCGTCTTCATCGACCTTGCCAAGGCTTTCGACTCTGTCAGTCACCATATTCTTATCGGCAGACTCAGTAGCCTTGGTTTTTCTGATGACTGCCTTGCCTGGTTCACCAACTACTTTGCAGACAGAGTTCAGTGTGTCAAATCGGAGGGCATGCTCTCCGGTCCTCTGGCAGTCTCTATGGGGGTGCCACAGGGTTAAATTCTCGGGCCGACTCTTTTCTCTGCATATATTAATAATGTTGCTCTTGCTGCGGGCGATTCCCTGATCCACCTCTACGCAGACGACACCATTCTGTATACTTCCGGCCCGTCCTTGGACACTGTGCTTTCTAACCTCCAAACGAGCTTCAATGCCATACAACACTCCTTCCAGGGCCTCCAACTGCTCTTAAACGCTAGTAAAACCAAATGCATGCTTTTCAACCGTTCGCTGCCTGCACCCGCACGCCCGACTAGCATCACCACCCTGGATGGTTCCGACCTAGAATATGTGGACATCTATAGGTACCTAGGTGTCTGGCTAGACTGTAAACTCTCCTTCCAGACTCATATTAAACATCTCCAATCTAAAATCAAATCTAGAGTCGGCTTTCTATTCCGCAACAAAGCCTCCTTCACTCACGCCGCCAAACTTACCCTAGTAAAACTGACTATTCTACCGATCCTCGACTTCGGCGATGTCATCTACAAAATAGCTTCAAATACTCTACTCAGCAAACTGGATGCAGTTTATCACAGTGCCATCCGTTTTGTTACTAAAGCACCTTATACCACCCACCACTGCGACCTGTACGCTCTAGTCGGCTGGCCCTCGCTATATATTTGTCGCCAGACCCACTGGCTCCAGGTCATCTACAAGTCCATGCTAGGTAAAGCTCCGCCTTATCTCAGTTCACTGGTCACGATGGCAACACCCACCCGTAGCACGCGCTCCAGCAGGTGTATCTCACTGATCATCCCTAAAGCCAACACCTCATTTGGCCGCCTTTCGTTCCAGTTCTCTGCTGCCTGTGACTGGAACGAATTGCAAAAATCGCTGAAGTTGGAGACTTTTATCTCCCTCACCAATTTCAAACATCTGCTATCTGAGCAGCTAACCGATCGCTGCAGCTGTACATAGTCTATCGGTAAATAGCCCACCCAATTTTACCTACCGCATCCCCATACTGTTTATATATATTTTTTTAACTTTTCTGCTCTTTTGCACACCAATATCTCTACCTGTGCATGACCATCTGATCATTTATCACTCCAGTGTTAATCTGCAAAATTGTAATTATTCACCTACCTCCTCATGCCTTTTGCACACAATGTATATATAGACTCTCTTTTTTTCTACTGTGTTATTGACTTGTTAATTGTTTACTCCATGTGTAACTCTGTGTTGTCTGTTCACACTGCTGTGCTTTATCTTGGCCAGGTCGCAGTTGCAAATGAGAACTTGTTCTCAACTAGCCTACCTGGTTAAATAAAGGTGAAATAAAAATGCCACGTTGCACCACAGACTGTCCAGGATTTGGCAGATGCTTTAGTCCAGGTCATCAGGAGCATGCCCAGGCGTTGTAGGGAGGTCATACAGGCACATGGAGGCCACACACACTACTGAGCCTCATTTTGACTTGTTTTAAGGACATTACATCAAAGTTGGATCAGCCTGTAGTGTGGTTTTCCACTTTAATTTTGAGTGTGACTCCAAATCCAGACCTCCATGGGTTGATAAATTTCATTTCCATTGATCATTTTTGTGTGATTTTGTTGTCAGCACTTTCAACTATTTAAAGAAAAAAGTATTTAATAAGAATATTTCATTCATTCAGATCTAGGATGTGTTATTTTAGTGTTCCCTTTATTTTTTTGAGCAGTGTATATTTTTGCCCACTGGGAAAAAAGGAATAGCATATGTTAAGTTGAAAGTGATTTAGGTGTAAGGAAACATTGTGATCATGTATTCCGATGGTTATTGATTCTTGGTTTGATTGTTTAGGTAACACCAGTGCATTTGAGCAGGAAAGTTCATGTAGTCTAACATTATAATCTGTTTCCATTATGTGGAACAAGGTCAGGGTATTTATGTTGAAAAGCAAGCTTGGGCCAAACTAGTATGTTAAGTGGGGGAGTATCATAGATTTTAATTATAGTTTTGTTACCTATAGTTGAAAACAATTTCAGATGTTTTGGGAAATTAGCTAGGTTGAATTTGGTTATTTGAGTTCCTTTTTTATTTGCTTTTTAAAAGAGAGGTTGGAATCAAGTACGATGCCTTGGTACTTAAAATCAGATACCACCTAGAGCTTTTCCCCTGATACATAGACATCTGTCTCAGGGGCATCAGTTTCTTTTAATATGCAGACTGTTTTATTTTATTGAGATGTAAACATGAGTCTGAGCAATTATAATAGTGAGTTCTTGTGTAGTTTGTTTGTTATTTGCATGAATTTATCACTGTATCATCTGCATACATTGGAACTTCAGACCCTGTACAGACAGAATGAGGATCATTAATGTACGTGCTTAACCTCTTTGATATAGGGGGCGCTATTAAACTTTTTGGATGAAAAACTTTCCTGTTTTAAACAAGATATTTTGTCACGAAAAGATGCTTGACTATGCATATAATTGACAGCTTTGGAAAGAAGACACTGACGTTTCCAAAACTGCAAAGATATTGTCTGTGAGTGCCACAGAACTGATGTTACAGGCGAAACCCAGATAAAAATCCAATCAGGAAGTGCTGCATTTTTTGAAACCGCCTCAATGACTCCTTTATATGGCTGTGAATGAGCTACGAATGAGCTTACGTTTTCCCCAAGGTGTCTACAGCATTGTGACATCTTTTTAGGCATTTCCCTTGAAGAATGGCATGTGGTCACATGGTGTCTCCCGCAGAAAACCTTGCGTTAAATACTGAGAAACCAACTGCCTCGACGGATATATTATCGAATACATATGTTAAAAACACCTTGAGGATGGATCCTAAACAACGTTTGCTGTGTTTCTGTCAATTATTATGTAGCAAATTTTGAAAAAAGTTTGGCGTTATAGTTGAAGTATTTTTCGGTCGATTTCTCAGCCAAGCAGGATGAACAAACGGGAGCTATTTCGCCTACAAAAATAATATTTTTTGAAAAAAGGAACATTTGCTATCTAACTGGGAGTCTCCTGAGTGAAAGCATCTGAAGTTCTTCAAAGGTAAATTATTTAATTTGGTTGCTTATTTTCGTGAAAATGTTGCCTGCTGCCAGCAGAGCCTAGCATAGCATTATGCCATGATAATCTTACACAAATGCTTGTCTAGCGTTGGCTGTAACGCATATTTTGAAAATCTGAGATGACAGTGTTGTTAACAAAAGGCTAAGCTTGTGTTTGAATATATTTATTTAATTTAATTTACGATTTTCATGAATAGGAAAAGTTGCGTTATGGTAATGCGCTTGAGGCTATGATTACGCTCCCAGATACGGGATTGCTAGTCGCAAGAAGTTTAACAGTATTGACATTTGGGGAATGAAAACTTTGTCGATATGAGTGGAAAAAAGTTTGTTTTGATTTTTACGCTGATGAGATAGCGCCAACTTTTGAAAGATTTTAGATTTGTTAAAAATCAGGATAGTTTTTGCTAAATTTATATCAACATTTTGAAATTATTAGATCGCTGATTAAAGTGGTTTGTTTATTTGTATGCTGTTTATTTTTGATTTTAGGTGTTGATTTTACTTAATTAAACATTGTATTATTTGATGCGTTTGAGTAGGATTCTTTCTTCCGGGATGGATGGAAGTTATCTAAATATGTAAGTTGAAGGAGCCTTGGGAGAACACGTCTACATTTTTATTAAATGCCTGGGATTAAATACTGATTTCTTACGCTGAGAAATGTACTACATTTGCGACAGAGGAAAAAGTATTACATTTAGATAGTAAGGATAATTGTATCTAAGGATAACATGTTCAATTAAGCATACATATACATTGATGTTGATTAAAACGTATGACTAATGATTTGAGGTACAGTGGAATTATCATTAGGTTTGGTTTATAGTTCACTTTTGAGTTTGAATCGATGTAGTGTAATGAATACTAACAAAGTGTTTTGTGTTTTTTTCTGCGAGAATGGGTGTTTCATTGTCTCTCTTTGGAATGTTTCCTGGGACTATAATCTTGGGGAGAGTGAGTGAGATTGAGGCCATAAACGACCAAAATTGAAAAGGTCTTGGTAGTTTTTGTTTTTACCTTAAGTTTTGCAAATACACACACATAAAACATTTGTTATGACTATTTGTTGGTGTTTTTAAAATACCATGTTTGATTTGAGTTTTCCATTTGTTTTAGTGCAAAGGTATCTTAAAGGGGCACGCACGCACATGGGATTTTTTAAAATGTTTTTATTTCTGAGTTTTAATTACACACGTTAATTATTTTGATAAAGGAATGTTCTGGGAACCTGGGATTCAACATGTAGGAACTATTTGACTATTGTTTATAATTTGTCTAATATGGTAAAAAAAAAACTTATTTGAAGGCTTTTGTATGACCTATGATCTCTGATGACCTTCTGTTGTGGCTTGATCACCCGCATTGAAAAGGATAATGAATGTATGGTCATTTGTAATACTGCTTTCAAGATAATTTGTGTAATTGGTAAATATGTTTGATTTTTATAGTTCTTAGCCATATTTGTAATTTGGACCACTGCGAAGAAGGAGAGGGCATTGCTTTTAACTAAGGGTATGCTGCTTTAAGTCTATTTTCCTATGACCACATGGGTTAAATAATTTTTCTTTGTGGGGTTTTTTCAGTTTAGTGATTTTAATTTGATTAGGTTATTAGAATTTTTTTTTCCAGTAGTATTTTTTTAAATTTTTTTTTTTACATTACTCTCATACAGAGAGATATGTGTAAAAAATGGGGGATGATTCAGTTTGAATTGAAGTTATACACCTTGAATGATATGTGAAGGAGTGTATTGTATTGTTGAGTGTATTGTATTGTTGTTTGTTTTGTTCTATTCCGGAGGGGATATAGGTCTAACGTCTTGATCCTTGGCTCTACAATGGAGTTGACAATGAGATGGGAAGTATAAGCCAATTTGAAAGAATAGTTTCAATAGAATGTGTTGATATTTTCTTTGAAATATGTTTAGATATGTGTATTAAGAATAATTGGTAAAAGTAATAATTTATCATTTAGTTAATGAACTGAACTAAACTGTTGTTCTGATCTGTTCTTTCGAGGTTATCATGAAAAGTGACATCAGACGGTATCTTAATGCATGGAAGAGATACCAAACAGGATTGGACCAAATAGTGTGTGTACCTCAAAACCCCCTCTAACTGGCTGAAGAAGAGTGACAAAGGCGTTGAAGAAGGCCTTCTGAACCACTTGTACTGAGAGAAAGGAACCAAGCCAGAAATCAGTGTAGTATCCGATCTAAGCTATCAACTGCTTTTCTTTCATGCTTCTCTCAGGAGTGTGAGAGAACAGTCCACATGGAGGGAGATCTGTTCTAACCTTTTCTCATGATGATGGTATATTGGTTGACGAATGGACAAGACATGAGTGGTAAAGATGAGACATTGAAATTGGGAGGGGGGTTGGTCGGTCAATTGTGCCAATAAAATAGTTTCATACTTTTGTGGTATTGTAGAGGTCTACACCATGTACATTTTAGTCATTTAGATAAAAAATGCATTGAGATACTGATCTGTATTATAACAAATATAATGATTAAAAAAGTTAATAGTAGAATTAAAGGGTAATTATACTGAATGTAAATTCAGCTAATATTGATGTGTGTTAAAGTGAGGTTTTTACTTTGAGTGATAAGACCAATTTGAATCACTGAGGAATGTCATTCTACATTTTGGTTGGATAAATAGTTGGGTTGTTAATTATGATTTGGAATATGAACGATTTCCCTGACCCATTCTCTATTTCTGACATCTCTGAGCATGAGGACTTAGAGGGATGCCTGTCCTATATGTTTTGATGGGGTCTGTGTTTAGATACTGGTTCTCATGTAATTTAGGGAGCATTTCTATGTTATGTTTTTATTTTCCTCAAATGGATTATTCTGTGTTATTAAACATGTGCAAGTTTGTCTTGTAGAATAAAGGTTGTAAACTTAGTTTCAGAAGGGAGAAAGCTTACAAAAAGCTAAGGTATTAGACATTGAATGGATTTGATTTTTTCTTTTAAATATTGAGTATGTAATTAATGTTCTGATTCTTTAGAAGGGACAATGTCCCTGAGAGGGGAATGTCGTGGCAGAATCAGAATTCTTTAGGTAACATTTATAAATAAGATGTTTTATTCATTTTCATAAGCATGCTTATGTGGGAAAAATGTTACTTGGGCCCAGAGAGGGGAGAGGTCAGGTTAATCTTATCTGTGAATGTGTCTAAACTATTCCTAAACCATGTGAAGGGATGGGGTGATTAATGGGGAACCAGTTAGGTGGCTCCACAATGTCTGTGTGCCAGTCACGTCTCTCTGTGATCTTGTCCAGGTGGGGGTGTATTTGATATATGCAATTGGATGAGGTAATGTGACAAAGGCGTTGAAGGCGTTGGTCCCAAGTGGTACCAAGAACGAGATAGGAACTTAGTTTAGGAGACCAAACTGAATGATCATTTATAGCCAATGCTGTCTGGCTATGTGTGTCTTTGCTATAAAGGATCTCAGTTGCCAATATGTAAGCACTCTCAGAGAATTCATTTATAGACACTGAATTGATCTGAGAGTCACAGGGCTATGGAAAAGCTCATATAATTAAAGATGGACTCATGATTTGGTAATACAGGACATTTCCATGACATAACTTCACCTACTGTAGGACCCAGAACTTAACCAAACAACAACAAATACCTACTGTAGGACCCATAACTCCCCCAAACAACATATACCTACTGTAGGACTCATAACTTCACCTAACAACACACACCTACTGTAGGACCCATAACTTCACCAAACAACAACATACACCTACTTTAGGACCCATAACATCACCTAATAACATAGACCTACTGTAGGACCCATAACTTCACCTAACAACAACATAGACCTACCTAGTAAGAGACTCACAACTTCACCTAACAACAACATAGACCTACTGTAGGACCCATAACTTCACCTAACAACAACATAGACCTACTGTAAGACCCATAACTTCATCTAACAACAACACACACCTACCTTAGGACCCATAACTTCACCAAACAACACCATAAATCTACTGTTGGACCAATAAATTCACCTAACAACAACATAGACCTACCTAGTAAGAGACTCACAACTTCACCTAACAATAACATAGACCTACTGTAGGACCCATAACTTCACCTAACAACAACATAGACCTACTGTAGGACCCATATCTTCACCTAACAACATAGGACCAATAACTTCATCTAACATAGAACTACTGTAGGACACATAATATCACCAAACAACAACATAGACCTACCTAGTTTGGGACTCACAACTTCACCTTACAATAACATAGACCTCCTGTAGGACCCATAACTTCACCTTACAACAACATAGACCTACTGTAGGACCCATAACTTCACCTAACAACAATATACACCTACTGTAGGACCCATAACTTCACCAAAAAAATAAAGAAGACCTAGTAAGAGACTCACAACTTCACCTAACAATAACATAGACCTACTGTAGGACCCATAATATCACAAAACAAGAACGAAGACCTAGTAAGGGACCCAGAACTTCACCTAACAAGAACATAGACCTACTTTAGGACCCATAACTTCACCTAACAACAACATAGACCTACTGTAGGACCCATAACTTCACCTAACAACAACACAGACCTGCTGTAGGACCCATAACTTCACCAAACACCACCATAAATCTACTGTTGGACCCATAAATTCACTTAACAACAACATAGACCTGCTGTAGGACCCATAACTTCACCTAACAACAACATAGACCTACTGTAGGATGCATAACTTCACCTAACAACAACAAAGACCTACTGTAGGACCCATAACATCACCTAACAAAATAGGACCAATAACTTCACCTACCATAGACCTTCTGTAGGACCCATAGCTTCGCCTAACAACAACATAGATCTACTGTAGGGCCCATAATATCACCTAACAACAACATAGACCTACTGTAGGATGCATAACTTCACCTTACAATAACATAAACCTTCTGTAGGACCCATAACTTCACCTAAAAACAACATAGACCTACTGTAGGACCCATAACTTCACCTAACAATAACATAGACCTACTGTAGGACCCATAATATCACAAAACAAGAACGAAGACCTAGTAAGGGACCCAGAACTTCACCTAAAAGAACATAGACCTACTGTAGGACCCATTACTTCACCAAAAAACAACATAAACCTACTGTAGGACCCACAACTTCACCTAACAACAACATAGATCTACTTTAGGACCCATAATATCACCAAACAACAACATAGACCTACCTAGACTATAATAACAGCATGGAACTAGATGATAGTAACAGCATGGAACTAGACTATAGTAACAGCATGGAACTAGACTACAGTAACAGTATGGAACTAGACTATAGTAACAGTCTGGAACTAGACTATAGTAACTATAGTAACAGCATGGAACTAGACTACAGTAACAGCATGGAACTAGACTATTGTAACAGTCTGGAAATATACTATAGTAACAGCATGGAACTAGTCAATAGTAACAGTATGGAACTAGACTATAGTAACAGCATGGAACTAGACTATAGTAACAACATTGAACTAGACAATAGTAACATAGATCTTGCCCATAGTAACCATAGTAACATGGAATTAGACAAAAGTAACATGTAACTAGACTATAGTAACAGCATGGAACTAGACCAAAGCAGATGCATGGAACTAGACTATAGTAAAAGCATGGAACTAGACTATAGTAACACTATGGAACGAGACTATAGTAACAACATGGAACTAGACTATAGTAACATGAAACTAGACTATAGTAACATGGACCTAGACGATAGGACCATAGAACTTGACTATAGTAACATCATGGTACTAGACTATAGTAACAACATAGAACGCGACTTTAGTAACAGCATGGAACTAGACTATAGTAACTAAAGTAACAGTATGGAACTAGACTATAGTAACAGCATGGAACTAGACTATAGTAACAGCATTGAAGGAGACTATAGTCACAGAATGGAACTAGACTATAGTAACAGCATGACACTATACTATAGTAACAACATGGAACTAGACTATAGTAACGGCATGGAACTAGACTATAGTAACATGGAACTAGACTATAGTAACTATAGTAACAGCATGGAACTAGACTATTGTAACAGCATGGAACTAGACTATAGTAACAGCATGGAACTAGACTATAGTAACAGCATGGAACTAGACTATAGTAACAGCATGGAACTAGACTATAGTAACATGGAAGTAGACTACTGTAACATCATGGTACTAGACTATAGTAACAGCATGGAACTAGACTAATGTAACAGCATGGAACTCAACTACAGTAACAGCGTGGAACTATACTATAGTAACAGCATGGAACTAGAATATAGTAACAGTATGGAACTAGACTATAGTAACAGCATGGAACTAGACTATAGTAACATGTATCTTGCCGATAGTAACCATAGTACCATGGAATTAGACTATAGTAACATGGAACGAGACTATAGTAACAGCATGGAACTAGACAAAATCAGATGCATGGAACTAGACTATAGTAACAGCATGGAACTAGACTATAGTAACAGCATGGAACTAGACTATAGTAACAGCATGGAACTAGACTATAGTAACAGCATGGAACTAGACTATAGTAAAAGCATGGAACTAGACTATAGTAACAACATGGATCTAGACAATAGTAACATAGATCTTGCCCATAGTAACATGGAATTAGACAAAAGTAACATGGAACTAGACTATAGTAACAGCATGGAACTAGACCAAAGCAGATGCATGGAACTAGACTATAGTAACAGCATGGAACTAGACTATAGTAACAACATGGAACTAGACTATAGTAACATGGAACTAGACTATAATAACATGGACCTAGACAATAGGACCATAGAACTAGACTATAGTAACATCATGGTACTATACTATAGTAACAACATAGAACTCGACTTTAGTAACAACATGGAACTAGACTATAGTAACTATAGTAACAGCATGGAACTAGACTATAGTAACAGTATGGAACAAGACTATAGTAACAGCATTGAAGGAGACTATAGTCACAGAATGGAACTAGACTATAGTAACAGCATGACACTATACTATAGTAACAACATGGAACTAGACTATAGTAACAGCATGGAACTAGACTATTGTAACAGTATGGAAGTGGACTATAGTAACAGTATGGAACTAGACTATAGTAACAGTATGGAACTAGAATATAGAATCAACATGGAACTAGACTATAGTAACAGCATGGAACTAGACTATAGTAACAGCATGGAACTAGACTATAGTAACAGCATGGAACTAGACTATAGTAACATGGAACTAGACTCTAGTAACAGCATGACACTATACTATAGTAACAACATGGAACTAGACTATAGTAACAGCATGGAACTAGACTATTGTAACAGTATGGAAGTGGACTATAGTAACAGTATGGAACTAGACTATAGTAACAGTATGGAACTAGAATATAGAATCAACATGGAACTAGACTATAGTAACAGCATGGAACTAGACTATAGTAACAGCATGGAACTAGACTACAGTAACAGCATGGAACTAGACTATTCTAACAGCATGGAACTAGACTATAGTAACAGTCTGGAACTAGACTATAGTAACATCATGGAACTAGACTATAGTAACAACATGGAACTAGAATATAGAATCAACATGGAACTAGACTATAGTACCATAGAACTAGACTACAGTAACATCATGGAACTAGACTATAGTAACATGGAACTAGACTCTAGTAACTATAGTAACAGCATGGAACTAGACTATAGTAACAGCATGGAACTAGACTATAGTAACAGCCTAGAACTAGACTATAGTAACAGCATGGAACTAGACTATAGTAACAGCATGGAACTAGACTATAGTAACAGCATGGAACTAGACTATAGTAACAGCATGGAATTAGACTATAGTAACAGCATGGAACTAGTCAATAGTAACAGCATGGAACTAGACTATAGTAACAGCATGGAACTAGACTATAGTAACAGCATGGAACTAGACTATAGTAACAGTATGGAACTAGACTATAGTAACAGCATGGAACTAGACTATAGTAACAACATTGAACTAGACAATAGTAACATAGATCTTGCCCATAGTAACCATAGTAACATGGAATTAGACAAAAGTAACATGTAACTAGACTATAGTAACTGCAAGGAACTAGACTATAGTAACAGCATGGAACTAGACTATAGTAACACTATGGAACGAGACTATAGTAACAGCATGGAACTAGACTATAGTAACAGCATGGAACTAGACTATAGTAACAGCATGGAACTAGACTATAGTAACAGCATGGAACTAGACTATAGTAACAGCATGGAACTAGACTATAGTAACAGCATGGAACTAGACTATAGTAACAACATGGAACTAGCCTATAGTAACAGTATGCAACTAGACTATAGTAACAGTATGGAACTAGACTACAGTAACATGTATCTTGACGATAGTAACCATAGTAACATGGAATTAGACTATAGTAACATGGAACTAGACTATAGTAACAGCATGGAACTAGACAAAAGCAGATGCATGGAACTAGACTATAGTAACTGCATGGAACTAGACTATAGTAACAGCATGGAACTAGACTATAGTAACAGCATGGAACTAGACTATAGTAACAGCATGGAACTAGACTATAGTAACAGTATGGAACTAGACTATAGTAACAGCATGGAACTAGACTATAGTAACAGCATGGAACTAGACTATAGTAACAGCATGGAACTAGACTATAGTAACACTATGGAACGAGACTATAGTAACAGCATGGAACTAGACTATAGTAACAACATGGAACTAGACTATAGTAACATGGACCTAGACAATAGGACCATAGAACTAGACAAAAGCAGATGCATGGAACTAGACTGTAGTAACAGCATGGAACTAGCCTATAGTAACAGTATGGAACTAGACTATAGTAACAGCATGGAACTAGACTATAGTAACATGGACCTAGACTATAGTACCATAGAACTAGACTATAGTAACAGCATGGAACTAG
Source organism: Oncorhynchus tshawytscha (assembly GCF_018296145.1). Classification (NCBI taxonomy): domain Eukaryota; kingdom Metazoa; phylum Chordata; class Actinopteri; order Salmoniformes; family Salmonidae; genus Oncorhynchus; species Oncorhynchus tshawytscha. Next base: position 18,224,159 of record NC_056435.1, read on the forward strand.
ACTATAGTAACATGTATCTTGCCGACAGTAACCATAGTAACATGGAATTAGACAAAAGTAACATGTAACTAGACTATAGTAACAGCATGGAACTAGACCAAAGCAGATGCATGGAACTAGACTATAGTAACTGCATGGAACTAGACTATAGTAACAGCATGGAACTAGACTATAGTAACACTATGGAACGAGACTATAGTAACAGCATGGAACTAGACTATAGTAACAACATGGAACTAGACTATAGTAACATGGAACTAGACTATAGTAACATGGACCTAGACAATAGGACCATAGAACTAGACAAAAGCAGATGCATGGAACTAGACTATAGTAACAGTATGGAACTAGACTATAGTAACAGCATGGAACTAGACTATAGTAACATGGACCTAGACTATAGTACCATAGAACTAGACTATAGTAACATCATGGTACTAGACTATAGTAACAACTTGGAACTAGACTATATTAAATATAGTAACAGCATGGTACTAGACAAAAGCAGATGCATGGAACTAGACTGTAGTAACAGCATGGAACTAGACTATAGTAACAGCATGGAACTAGACGATAGTAACAGCATGGAAGTAGACTATAGTAACAGCATGGAACTCAACTACAGTAACAGCATGGAACTAGACTATAGTAACAGCATGGAACTAGACTATAGTAACAGCATGGAACTAGACTATAGTAACAGCATGGAACTAGACTATAGTAACAACATGGAACTAGCCTATAGTAACAGTATGGAACTAGACTATAGTAACAGTATGGAACTAGACTACAGTAACATGTATCTTGCCGACAGTAACCATAGTAACATGGAATTAGACTATAGTAACATGGAACTAGACTATAGTAACAGCATGGAACTAGACAAAAGCAGAACTATGCATGGAACTAGACTATAGTAACTGCATGGAACTAGACTATAGTAACAGCATGGAACTAGACTATAGTAACAGCATGGAACTAGACTATAGTAACAGTATGGAACTAGACTATAGTAACAGCATGGAACTAGACTATAGTAACATGGACCTAGACTATAGTACCATAGAACTAGACTATAGTAACATCATGGTACTAGACTATAGTAACAACTTGGAACTAGACTATATTAAATATAGTAACAGCATGGTACTAGACAAAAGCAGATGCATGGAACTAGACTGTAGTAACAGCATGGAACTAGACTATAGTAACAGCATGGAACTAGACGATAGTAACAGCATGGAAGTAGACTATAGTAACAGCATGGAACTCAACTACAGTAACAGCATGGAACTAGACTATAGTAACAGCATGGAACTAGACTATAGTAACAGCATGGAACTAGACTATAGTAACAGCATGGAACTAGACTATAGTAACAACATGGAACTAGCCTATAGTAACAGTATGGAACTAGACTATAGTAACAGTATGGAACTAGACTACAGTAACATGTATCTTGCCGACAGTAACCATAGTAACATGGAATTAGACTATAGTAACATGGAACTAGACTATAGTAACAGCATGGAACTAGACAAAAGCAGATGCATGGAACTAGACTATAGTAACTGCATGGAACTAGACTATAGTAACAGCATGGAACTAGAACTAAGTAGTAACAGCATGGAACTAGACTATAGTAACAGCATGGAACTAGACTATAGTAACAGCATGGAACTAGACTATAGTAACATGGAACTAGACTATAGTAACCATGGAACTAGACTATAGTAACATCATGGAACTAGACTATAGTAACAACTTGGAACTAGACTATATTAAATATAGTAACAGCATGGTACTAGACAAAAGCAGATGCATGGAACTAGACTGTAGTAATAGCATGGAACTAGACTATAGTAACAGCATGGAACTAGACGATAGTAACAGCATGGAAGTAGACTATAGTAACAGCATGGAACTAGACTATAGTAACAGCATGGAACTAGACTATAGTAACAGCATGGAACTAGACTATAGTAACAGCATGGAACTAGACTATAGTAACATGGAACTAGACTATAGTAACATGGACCTAGACAATAGGACCATAGAACTAGACAAAAGCAGATGCATGGAACTAGACTGTAGTAACAGCATGGAACTAGCCTATAGTAACAGTATGGAACTAGACTATAGTAACAGCATGGAACTAGACGATAGTAACAGTATGGAACTAGACTATAGTAACAGCATGGAACTAGACTATAGTAACATGGACCTAGACTATAGTACCATAGAACTAGACTATAGTAACATCATGGTACTAGACTATAGTAACAACTTGGAACTAGACTATATTAAATATAGTAACAGCATGGTACTAGACAAAAGCAGATGCATGGAACTAGACTGTAGTAACAGCATGGAACTAGACTATAGTAACAGCATGGAACTAGACGATAGTAACAGCATGGAAGTAGACTATAGTAACAGCATGGAACTCAACTACAGTAACAGCATGGAACTAGACTATAGTAACAGCATGGAACTAGACTATAGTAACAGCATGGAACTAGACTATAGTAACAACATGGAACTAGCCTATAGTAACAGTATGCAACTAGACTATAGTAACAGTATGGAACTAGACTACAGTAACATGTATCTTGCTGACAGTAACCATAGTAACATGGAATTAGACTATAGTAACATGGAACTAGACTATAGTAACAGCATGGAACTAGACAAAAGCAGATGCATGGAACTAGACTATAGTAACTGCATGGAACTAGACTATAGTAACAGCATGGAACTAGACAATAGTAACAGCATGGAACTAGACTATAGTAACAGCATGGAACTAGACTATAGTAACAGTATGGAACTAGACTATAGTAACAGCATGGAACTAGACTATAGTAACATGTATCTTGCCGACAGTAACCATAGTAACATGGAATTAGACAAAAGTAACATGTAACTAGACTATAGTAACAGCATGGAACTAGACCAAAGCAGATGCATGGAACTAGACTATAGTAACTGCATGGAACTAGACTATAGTAACAGCATGGAACTAGACTATAGTAACACTATGGAACGAGACTATAGTAACAGCATGGAACTAGACTATAGTAACAACATGGAACTAGACTATAGTAACATGGAACTAGACTATAGTAACATGGACCTAGACAATAGGACCATAGAACTAGACAAAAGCAGATGCATGGAACTAGACTGTAGTAACAGCATGGAACTAGCCTATAGTAACAGTATGGAACTAGACTATAGTAACAGCATGGAACTAGACGATAGTAACAGTAACAGCATGGAACTAGACGATAGTAACAGTATGGAACTAGACTAGACTATAGTAACAGCATGGAACTAGACTATAGTAACATGGACCTAGACTATAGTACCATAGAACTAGACTATAGTAACATCATGGTACTAGACTATAGTAACAACTTGGAACTAGACTATATTAAATATAGTAACAGCATGGTACTAGACAAAAGCAGATGCATGGAACTAGACTGTAGTAACAGCATGGAACTAGACTATAGTAACAGCATGGAACTAGACGATAGTAACAGCATGGAAGTAGACTATAGTAACAGCATGGAACTCAACTACAGTAACAGCATGGAACTAGACTATAGTAACAGCATGGAACTAGACTATAGTAACAGCATGGAACTAGACTATAGTAACAACATGGAACTAGCCTATAGTAACAGTATGGAACTAGACTATAGTAACAGCATGGAACTAGCCTATAGTAACAGTATGGAACTAGACTATAGTAACAGCATGGAACTAGACTATAGTAATAACATGGAACTAGACTATAGTAACAGCATGGAACTTGACTATAGTAACAGTATGGAACTAGACTATAGTAACAGCATGGAACTAGATTATAGTAACAACAGGGAACTAGACTATAGCAACAGCACGGAACTAGACTATAGTAACAGCATCGAACTAGACTATGCTGAGATATGATCCTTGCAATTATTATCTGGGAATTTCAGCAGTGGTATTGATTGTGAAATATTTTGATCATTTCATGAGAGCAACATGATAAGTAATATTTTCTGAACAACCATGTTTTATTTAATATCTATTAAGAATTTCTTATCAACTTTATTTCACTTTGTGATGTTTCATTATAGAGAACATAACATGACAATACATGGCATCTAAGTAGCTGAATATGATTATGGACTGACAGTCTAACAGTTTGAAGGAGGACACAACATGTTATTCTGGTTAAACAGTGAGAGACTAGTTGATAAAGGAGTGGGGATTTTTTTACAATTAGGATATAATATTTCATGTTTTACTCGTACCTCAGCCAGCATTGTGAATGGTTAAGAAATAATATGTCATGTTTTACTCGTTCCTAAGCCAGCGTTGTGAATGGTTAGGAAATAATATGTCATGTTTTACTCGTACCTCAGCCATCATTGTGAATGGTTAGGAAATAATATGTCATGTTTTACTTGTACATCAGCCAGCATTGTGAATGGTGTCTGAGGCGGTGACATACTAAACCATGGCAGTAAATCTAATACTTAGGTGTTTTTAGTCACGCTTGAAAGGTCTGGGGTGGTTCTGTGGTTATAAGTTACTGACCTTGGAATACATCTCTGGCCATGCTGGAAGGGTCTGAATCAAACCCTATGTCCACCTGGTACACTGGCAGGGTATGGGTCAAACCCAATATACACCTGGTACACTGGCAGGACCTGAATTAAACCCAATGTCCACCTGGCACACTGGCAGGGTCTGAATCAAATCAAATGTCCACCTGGCACACGGACAGGGTCTGAATCAAACCCAATGACCACCTGCCACACTGACAGGGTCTGAATCAAACCCAATGACCACCTGGCACACTGGCAGAATCTGAATCAAACCCAATGTCCACATGGCACACTGACAGGGTTCGAATCAAACTCAATGTTAGGGGGAGGGAAGATTGGTCAAGAGGGTGATGATTATTGTTGTTCTACTGCCTGATTGTTATGCAACACCACTGTTTACAAACGCTTTTGTTAAATCAGCACAACAGTTTTCAGCAGTGATAACATAATTGCAAAAGGGTTTTCTATTGATCAATCAGCCTTTTAAAATGATCAACTTGGAATAGCTAACACAATGTGCCATTGGAACACAGGAGTAGTGGTTGCTGATAATGGGCCTCTCTACACCTATGTAGATATTCCATAAAAATGCAGCCTTTTCCAGCTACAATAGTCATTTACAACATTAACAATGTCTACACTGTATTTCTGATCAATTTGATGTTATTTTAATGGACAATTTCTGGGGATTTTCTTTCAAAAATAAGGACATTTCTAAGTGACCCCAAACTTTTGTTACACCATGTAGGAGCAGTATAGACCTAGTCTGTTCATTATATGCATCTACATGATGTATTGTTACACCATGTAGGAGCAGTATAGACCGACAGTGGCTGGCTACTTATTTAGATTTAGTTTGACTGAATGAAACTGCCTTAAATGTGCTGTAGTAAAAAAAAAAAAATAGCACTAATCAATCAACACATTCCTGTCTTTGTATGTCTCAATATAATAGTATTATTTAATTAAATCCATTTAAAATAATATTTGTCTGATAATAAAATATTTCTCTCAACTGCGTTTCCACTCCAGTCAGCTGACGGCAATGTGAGTCTTTCAGGCGATGCTGCCAGCGTGACGTATAATCTAGTGGACGGTTCTTCATAAACAGCTCGTCAACCACCTCCGCAGCTTGCTAGCCAACATAGCCGAAAGATTCAAGCTTTCGGTCTATATTAGCTACCGTGTTTTAGACACAACTCTGTCGTATCTACATGTTAACCTATTTAATTTAATATTACGTTATTTTGTATTAGTCAGCTATAGTAGCTGGCTGGTTAAGTTAGCACTAGCCTAGTCGCTAATGATAGCTAGCTAGCTAGCTAACATCCCCGAACATGAGCTTCCTAAACTTCTCTCCTCCTGCTAAAGAAGAGGCGGTCTGCTGGACCGAGAAAGAAGCTCTGGGGCTGAACATTGTCGTGAAAGAGGAGAAGGAAGAAGAGGATGTCACAGTTAAAAAACAAGTAGAGGGTGAGGCTGTTACAGTGAAAGAAGAAGAGAAAGACGTTTCAGTGAAAGAAGAGGAAGACGCGTTCAGAGTGAAAGAAGAGGAGGAGGATGTTACTGTGAAGGAAGAGGAGGATGCCGTTTTTGGAGTGAAGAAGGAAGGAGAGATTACTGTCACATTGAAAGATGAAGGGGAGATAGTAGATCTGAGTAACACCAGTAAGTACCGCCTTAAATTTGTTTTTAACTTTGGATGTTCGGGGTTGGCTCGTCAATACATCTTCAACGGAGGGTCCTGGGATGATGACTGATATGTCTAGAATCAGACAACGTAGAGAGCAAGCTACCCCTTTCCGTTTCCAAAAAGTGACTTAACATATATATTTGAGAAGGGTCTATCTGCTGACTGCAGACTGGGGGGCACGGCATGTAGTGATTTTCGTGTAGTGATGATTTACTACACACAGTGCCCCCCAATAGTGTCATATGAGAGTTGGGTTGGCTACACCAAAGATTATGGATATACTGACAAGATGTCTCTCTGCCCTAACAAGTGGAGTCGTTGTCCACAAGCGGCACTGCTGGTTCTTTAGCTCTCGCCTACTCTTTCTTTGGATTGGTGGACACATTATTATTGTAATCTATTTTTTACATATTCTATGAGGGTTGTTGACATCAACCGCCTGTATTCAATGGAGAGAGATGCTAAGCCACTACTCATGGCATGAATATGCATAACCATCTCGAGACAACTCCTATAGTGTTTTTATTAGAACACACCGTTCTATACAGTCCACCTGGTAGAGGTTCATATCTGACAGAGATGAAAGTCTCTGTTAAAAAATTAAAAAGGGGGAGTCTAAAGCTGCAACAACTAGGATTGTGCCTTTTGGCTTCTGGACAACTAACTTAAGTTGATATGAAACCCAATAGAACAGGAGAGAAATTACATAGTGGTGGGTCTAATAGAACAGGAGAGAAATTACATAGTGGTGGGTCCTACAGGTAAATCATTTGTCCCCAATGATATGATTCCCCCTGTCTATACAGAAATATGTAAGATACCAGAAAGCATGACGTTGCCACAGAGGAATCGGGGATCATTGGCTTCCTTACAATAATACCTGTGTTTGGTTTCAAATCACAAGCTTGTAGACTTATGCCTATTTGGGCAGTGCGTGTGGCAATCGGCCTCGCTGATTATTGAGTTGAGGCTGTCAGTGAAAAGCATCTCAAATAGGTGTGAAGATAATGTCTCTTGAGTATAATTTAGAATGTTGAGACAAGGAGAAGGGGAGGGTTGTGTGGTGAAGATATGTGAGTCTCTCTTCAGAATGTCCTCCTCCTGGCTTCCACCAATTCTTGCTCCTTCGTTGTTTCATTGTGTGAATTGATTGCCTTTTAGATTGAGTTTATCATATAAATGACCCATTGCAAATGTCACCAGGAGTAAATGCACCGTTACTTCCTGTTATTTGGTTACATTAATTTGTTAATGCATGTATTAATTAGTCATTTTTTAATTTATTTATTTCACTTTTATTTAACCAGGTAGGCCAGTTAAGAACAGGTTGTCATTTACAACTGCGACCTGGCCAAGATAAAGCAACGTAGTGCGACAAAACAACAACAGAGTTACACACAAACAAACAGTCAATAACACAATACAAAATAAAAAATAGAAAAATCTATGTAGTGTGTGCAAATGTGGGGAGGTAGGCAATAAATAGGCCCTAGAGGTGAAATAATTAAAATTTTGCATTAATACTGGAGTGATAGATGTGCAGATGATGATGTACAAGTAGAGATAATGGGCTGCAAAAGAGCAAGAGGATAAATAACACTATGGGGATGAGGTAGTTGGGTGTGCTATTTACAGATTGGCTGTGTACAGGTACAGTGATCGGTAAGCTGCTCTGACAGCTGATGCTTAAAGTTAGAGAGGGAGATATAAGACTTCAGCTTCAGGGATTTTTGCAATTTGTTCCAGTCATTGGTAGCAGAGAACTGGAAGGAAAGGCGGCCAAAGGGGGAATTGGCTTTGAGGGTGACCAGTGAAATATATATATGGAGCGCGTGCTACGGGTGGGTGTTGCTATGGTGACCAGTGAGCTGAGATAAGGCAGGGCTTTACCTTGCAAAGACTTAAGGATGACCTGGAGCCAGTGGGATTGATGACGAATATGTAGTGAGGGCCAGCCAACGAGAGCATACAAGTGGTGGGTAGAATATGGGGCTTTACCTTTCTCATTTTGTTTGAAGCAGGCTGTCATGTGCCTTTTACTGTGGAGTGGATTCCGTCTGCCCACTCTTGCATAAAGACCTGATCGGTGGAGTGCTGCAGGGATGGTTGTCCTTCCGGAAGGTTCTCCCATCTCCACAGAGGAAATCTGTAGCTCTGTCAGAGTGACCATCGGGTTCTTGCTCCCTTCCCTGATGAAGGCCCTTCTCCACCGATTGCTCAGTTCTGCTGGGCGGCCAGCTCTTGGAAGAGTCTTGGTGGTTCCAAACTTCTTCCATTTAAGAATGATGGAGGCCACTGTGTTCTTGGGGACCTTCAATGCCGCAGAAATGTTTTGGTACCCTTCCTCACATCTGTGCCTCGACGTAATCCTGTCTCAGAGCTCAACAGATAATTGAATTGACCTCATTCATTGGTTTTTGCTCTGACATCCACTGCTACCTGTGTATATATAGACAGGTGTGTGCCTTTCCAAGTCATGTTCAATCAATTGAATTTACCACAGGTGGACTCCAATCAAGTTGTAGAAACATCTCAAGGATGATTCGTGAAATCAAGATGCATCTGCGCTCCATTTCGAGTCTCATTGTGAAGGGTTTGAATACTTAAGTAAATAAATGTGCAAAAATGTCTAAAAACTTGTTTTTGGTTTGTCATTATGTGGTTTTGTGTGTAGATTTGATGAGGGGGAAAATATTCAATTTTAGAATAAGGCTGTAACGTAACAACATGTGGAAAAAGTGAAGGGGTCTGAAAACATTATGAATGCACTGTGTCTGCAGGTGTCTATCTGGTCAAAACCACTGATACAGGTGCCCCACCACCCTCTGGGATGGATCATGTATACAGAAAAACCTAGATTCAAATACTTAGATGTGTGTGTATTGGGTATATGTTGTGAAATTGTTAGATAGTACTGCACTGTCGCAGCTAGAACCACAAGCATTTCACTACACCTACAATAACATCTGCTAAACGTGTATGTGACCAATAAAATGTGATTTAATTTTGATTTGAAATAAACGTCCTATTTATCAAAGGTGCTTTTGACTGGGGTCAAAATGACTCCAAAGGATTTGAATTTGTTAAAAGTCCATTTTGATCCAGAAACACTAAACCATGATTTAGATTTATTAAGAAACAAGTTGATTGACAAAGTCATGAAAAAATGGAAGAATTGAATAAACCACATTTTGGCTATGATAAAAGATATGCCTCGGGTCAAAATCATGTCAGAAGTATGGTTCAATGCAAATATGTAGTGGGTGTAAAGTTTGATTGTTTTATTTTCTCACTCATTAAAAACTAATCAACACATGCTTCTCTTTGAAAGACTTAATATAATATTAAACTTAATAAATGAAAAGTAAACTTTTGGTTCCTCAACTGCGTTGCCCACTCCAGTCAGCGGATGGTGATTTTTTTTTTTTTTGGGTTCAGGCGATGCTGCCAGTGTGACATATAATCTAGTGGACGGGACGCTCCAACAACAACAGCTAGTCAGACTCCTCGGTAGCTTTCTAACAAACATTCACGCTCTTTACACTGTTTTGGGGTATATTAGTCGCTGTGTTTTAAACACACTTCTGTCGAATGTACTTGTTGGCCCATTTAATTATATATTTACGTTGTTTGTCAGCTAGCTGGTTTGCTAGGTTAGTTAAGGACTAGGCTAGTCGCTAATGCTAGCTAGCAAACATACCAGACCATGAGTTCACTAAGTTACTCTCCTCCTGTTGAAGAAGAGGAGGTCTACTGGATGGAGAAAGAAGCTGTTTTGAAAGAGGAGGAGGAAGATAAGACAATACAATAACAAGTAGAGGGTGAGGCTGTTACAGTGAAAGAAGAAGAGAAAGACGTTTCAGTGAAAGAAGAGGAAGATGCTTTCAGAGTGAAAGAGGAGGAGGATGTTACAGTGAAGGAAGAGAAAGAGGAGGAGGGGGAGATTACTGTCACATTGGAGGAAGAAGAGGATGTTGGAGATCTGTTTAACACCAGTAAGTACCATCTCTGCAGTCGTTGAACCAATATGATGTAAAGGGGTTCTACACTTTAATATCGTTCTGTAGGAATGGCTGAAGCTACACTGTAACGTGTAGAACATCAAGAGTGGACATCAACAAAATGTTAACAATTGATCACATGCTTCCAATAAAAATGCCTGAAATACTGTAATCCTCAATATCTCCTATTAGCTTAGCCCAAGATGAACTCTTAAAGGGGCAATCAGCAGTTGTTACATCCATTTTGGGTCTTATACATTAATGATATGTACCCATCTGTTTCTTGAAGAATTCACTTATAAATGCCTCAGGAGCTTAGATCAACTGTCATACCCCATCAGAACCCCAAATATAAGCTTTTTTTATTCTAATGTTTGTCAGTAAATCTAAACTAACACTATATCCTCAAAACATGGTTAAAACTAGAATGTTGATATCATGGAGGGTTGCATTTCTCCAGCACCATCCCTCAGCTTTTTACCAAAACGGGCCGGGAGTACGCTTTGTTATTGTTTCTACTGCCGATTGCTGCTCCCGTTTCTCCTCAAGGTCCAAGGACTGTATGTTTTTCAGAGGTAGACTGGCTCTGGCAGGTAAAATAGTCAAATAATCCACCTAAATGTGAATCGATTCTCAATTGCGATCCGTTTCTAGAAACATAAATCGCTAAACTTTCATATCACATCAACATAAGTTAACACAATACTTTCATATCACATCAAAATAGGTAACCAGTCGCGATGCCCCAGAAGGTAAAATACATTTGTTTCTCGTCATTTCTCCTTCCTTCAGGCTTTTTCTTCTTTGAACTTTATATGGTGGTTGGCAACGAACTTTAAGGTGCATTACCAGCATCAACTGAACTGGAGTGTGGACCTCAGTTCATCTTTTAATCACCCACGTGGGTATATACCAAGACGGTCGTGAAGAGTGCACAACAAAACCTTTTCCCCCTCAGGAGACTGAAAATATTTGTCATGGTTCCCCAGATCCTCAAAAGGTAATACAGCTGCACCATCGAGAGCTTCCTGACCGGTTGCGTCACCGCCTGGTATAGCAACTGCTCGGCATCTGACCCTAAGGCGCTACAGAGGGGAGTGCAAACTGCCCAGTACATCACTGGGGCCAAGCTTCCTGCCATCCAGGACCTATATAGTGGGTGGTGTCAGAGGAAAGCCCACAAAATTGTCAGAGACTCCAGTCACACAAGTTCTAGACGGTTTTCTCTGCTACCGCACAGCAAGTGGTACCGCAGCACCAAGTCTAGGACCAAAAGCCTCCTCAACAGCTTCTACCCCCAAGCCATAAGACTGCTGAACAATTCATGAAATCCCCCCTCCCTTTGGTGCACTGCTGCTACTCGCTGGTTGTTTGTTACCTATGCATATTCACTACGCCCCCACCTTCATGTACAGATTACCTCAACTAGCCTGTACCCCCGCACATTGACTCGGTACCGGTGCCCCCTGTATATTTCCTCGTTATTGTTATTCTCATTGTGTTACTTTTTATTATTACTTTTTATTTGAGTCTACTTGGTAAATGTTTTCTTCTTCTTGAACTGCACTGTTGGTTAAGGGCTTGTAAGTAAAGCATTTCACGGTAAAGTCTAAGTTGGTGTCTTGACGGATTTGTAAAAACGGTTTGTCATAAAACACTATATATTTATATTTTTTAAATGTTGCTGACACCCCTCCCCAGAGGTGTCTCATTATTGGGATTCATTGCTGATTCCTACCTGTAGCTCACTATGAGGTGTCTAGTAATACAGGTTAAGGGCCCTGTTGGAGATTGGTGGTTGGTAGCGGAGTTGGGGGAAAAAGCAGGGTTGGGACACGGCCATGTTATTATCCCTCACACAGTCTCTGTGGTTCAAATGAACCCCATTCCTGGGAATTAGATATGATTACAAATTTCCCCGGTCTCTTACCACAGAAGGGTTCCGTCTGTCCCATTCCCAGCTAGGTTACAAAGCGCTTTATCGCCAGTACCTATGACTGTCTGATAGGGGAAACCTCCATGCTTATTATAGAAAAAATTATTAGGGGAAAACTTTTTAGTAAACTGAAATAAAATAACAAACCTGTTTGAAAAATGAAAACTATTCCAAAGCTAACTTTGACTCCAAAACTAAAATACGCTAAAATAATATTATATTAAATAATAATATTATGTTCCGTTTGAATAAATTATATCTCGACTTTGGGCAAAAATAGAATTGGGTTTTAAATATGTTTTATGTGGTTTTAAAACTTCTGAACCTGGTAGCTGGTAAATTCTGCCATGGGAGGGCAATGTTTCAAATAGACCTAGCTTGTGTATCACTAGCTACCACCAGAAATACTTTCAGAAATTAGGATATTGGAAACTCCTTTTGATTTGTATTAACAGCTAAAAGAAAAGAACATTGGCATGAATTACCCTCTGTGAACAAGAAGCACAACATTACAAATATTTTCAGAGATGTGCGATAATTGACTTGTTCTCTGTAATATCGTATAGCTTTGCAATTGTAACATTATGTACTTTCAAGGAAAATAGGCATGTTTCTCGACTCATACCCTGACTTTAAAAAGGGATTTTGTGAGATTATGCCTAGGAACTGCGTGTCACAGCATGACAATATGAACGCGATTGGTCGACCGTCTCTTTTACGGACAGGCGTTATATACTCTGACATTTTCTGGAATAGTTTTATTTGAAAACGTTTTTGTTTACTTGCCTGACTATTGAATTTGGAATGCACTGTACTGTTCATCTCTGAAACCCACTGAGATAATTCCTTTGATACAGCAGTTGCAATACAGGGATATAACATCTACAGAAAAGACAGGAATGCTTATGGGGGAGGTGGGGCTGTATACAGTGCATTCAGAAAGTAGTCAGACCCCTTGACTTTTTCCACATTTTGTTACGTTAAAGCCGTATTCTAAAATTGATTAAATGATTCCCCCCCCCCCCTTTAATTTAGCTAATTTATTTGGCACACCTGCATTTGGGGAGTTTCTCCCATGCTTCTTTGCAGATCCTTTCTAGCTCTGTCAGGTTGGATGGAGAACATCACTGCACAGCTATTTTCACGTCTCTCCAGAGACGTTAGATCAAGCTCATGTCTGGGCTCTGGCTGGACCACTCAAGGACATTCAGAGACTTCCCCCGAAGCCACTCCTGTTGTCTTGGTTGTATGCTTAATTTAATTTTTTAAATTTTATTTCACCTTTATTTAACCAGGTAGGCTAGTTGAGAACAAGTTCTCATTTGCAACTGCGACCTGGCCAAGATAAAGCATAGCAGTGTGAACAGACAACACAGAGTTACACATGGAGTAAACAATTAACAAGTCAATAACACAGTAGAAACAAAAGAGAGTCTATATAAGGTTGTTGTCCTGTTGGACGGTGAACATTCGCCCCAGTCTGAGGTCCTGAGTGCTCTGGAGCAGGTCTTTCATCAAGTATGTCTCTGCACTTTGCGCCATTAATATTTTCCTCGATCCTGACTGGTCTCCCAGTCCCTGCTTCTGAAAAACCTGGTGCCAGGTTTCCTTCAGATGTGACTCTTGGCATTCAGGCCAATGAGTTCAATCTTGGTTTCATCAAGCCAGAGAATCTTGTTTCTCATGGTTTTAGAGTCCTTAAGGTGCCTTTTGTCAAACTCCAAGCAGGCTGTCATGTGCCTTTTTATTAAGGAGTGGTTTCCATCTGGCCACTCTACTATAAAGGTCTGATTGGTGGAGTGCTGCAGAGATGATTGTCCTTCTGGAAGGTTCTCCCATCTCCACAGAGGAACTTTGGAGCTCTGTCAGAGTGACCATCAGGTTTTTGGTCACCTCCCTGACCAAGGCCCTTCTCCCCCAATCGCTCAGTTTGGCCGGATGACCAGCTCCAGGAAGAGTATTCCCTTTAAGAATGATGGAGGCCACAGTGTTCTTAAGGACCTTCAATGCTGTAGAATCTTTTTTGGTACCCTTCCCCAGATCTGTGCCTCGACACAATCCTGTCTCGGAGCTCTAGGGACAGTTCCTTCGACCTTATTGCTTTGTTTTTGCTCTGACATGCACTGGCAACTGTGGGACCATATATAGACCGGTGTGTGCTTTCCAAATCATATCCAATCAATTGAATTTACCACACGTGAACTCCAAACAAGTTGTAGATACATCTCAAGGATGATTAATGGAAACAGGGTGCACCTGTAAGAAATTGAGTCTCATAGCAAAGGGTCTGAATACGTATGTAAATAAGGTATTTCTGTTTTTTACCTGTTTTCACTTTTTCATTATTGTGTGTAGATTAATGAGGATTCTATTTGTTTAAATCTATTTTAAAATAAAGCTGTAATGTAACAAAATGTGGAAAAGGGGAAGGGGTCTGAACTTTCTGAATTAACTATTTAAAAATATTCAAATGTAACCTTTATTTAATTCACAATCACGTCCAGTTGTAAACACCGCCTGGACTCGAACTGGGGTGTCTGTATTGACGCCTCAAGCACTGAGAGGCAGTGTCTTAGACCGCTGCACCACTCAGGAGCCCCAAAATCATGGGGCTGTTTTTCTGCAAAGGGACCAGGACGACTGATCCGTGTTAAGGAAAGAATGAATGGGGCCATGTATCGTGAGATTTTGAGTGAAAACCTCGATCCATCAGCAAGGGCATTGAAGATGAAACGTGGCTGGGTCTTTCAGCATGACAATGAAACCAAACACACCGCCCGGGCAACAAAGGAGTGGCTTCGTAAGAAGCATTTCAAGGTCCTGGAGTGGCCTAGCCAGTCTCCAGATCTCAACCCCATAGAAAATCTTCGGAGGGAGTTGAAAGTCCGTGTTGCCCAGCAACAGCCCCAAAACATCACTGCTCTAGAGGAGATCTGCATGGAGGAATGGGACAAAATACCAGCAACAGTGTGTGAAAACCTTGTGAAGACTTACAGAAAACGTTTGACCTCTGTCATTGCCAACGAAGGGTATATAACAAAGTATTGAGATAAACTTTTGTTATTGACCAAATACTTATTTTCCACCATCATTTGCAAATAAATTCATTAAAAATCCTACAATGTGATTTTCAGGATTTTTTTTTCTCTAATTTTGTCTGTCATAGTTGAAGTGTACCTATGATGGAAATTACAGGCTCTCTCATCTTTTTAAGTGGGAGAACATGCACAATTGGTGGCTGACTAAATACTTTTTTGCCCCACTGTATATGTACTGAACTGGTCTGATGCTTTAAGCACGCGTTTGATTAAATAATTAAGACACGCAAATGACTCGAGGGAGCCAGAGATCAAAATAACCTAACCAGAAGGAGAAAAATACTGCTGTTATGCTCTTGAAGTTTCCGGTAATGGGCTACACCAGAGGTCGGCAACCTTTTCCATTTGGAATGTGAAGTTATCTGACCATTTCTAACTATCTGCGTGCCAGTTAGGATTTTCTTAATTCATAATAGTATCTCAATCATAGAATGTAGATTAATCTACATTCTATCTAAATGAAAATTATACAAATTTAAAAGTAACTTTTATTGCCATTGCCAACTATGTAAAAATAGCCTACATAAAGCCAACAAATAAAAATATTGCAGCCTGCAGGTAGAAAATATCCTATAAATCACATTTGCTGCACATGGCCTGTCTACAACGAACTGGAAACATTTTATCAACTATCAACTGTGTCGGCCCAAAACTGGAGATGGCAAGCTTTGTATAAAATATTCTGGGCCCTCAGAGTATCCCGCACCAGTGTGTTTGGGACAGACACAGCTGTCGGCTATTTGTGCAAAGAATAAGAAGCAATCAGGTATTTTAGGACATTTCCACTGGATCAGAGCGTTACATGTTTCCCTTTTATGCCGAGTGGTTATCGAAAGGGCGAGAGCTGGAAACATTTTACGAAAATACTTTGAGGTACTATTGTCATTTGCTATTGATTTTGATGAGACTTTGTTTACTTGCTGTTTGAGGTGAAGAAAAAAATAATTTGAGAAGCTCCACAACTCATTAGTGGTGGTGCGTTAAGACAATCAGAAATACTATCAGACATCCCCAAATGGGCACATTTATAAGCCTAAATTTGCATGCAGGCCAGGTAGACTAATCCTACTTCTATATGCGTAATCAGGTGTGCGTCCTTTCTCAACATTGGCAGGAGTGTTTCAAACTAAAGTCAATGAATAAATTGACAAAACTGACGCATCTTGCGGGGTCAGGTCTTGGTGGTCTGCCAGGGGCCGTTTCATTTAGTATCCGTTTGGGTCGGCATGGGGAATGATTGTATTTCCCCATAGTATGTTGTACCGAAGTTGACCAACTGAAAGGGAGTGTAACTTTATGACGGTTGGATTCAGGCTAAACTTTGAACATTGAGATATTAAAGACATGATATATCAGACGCAGAGTATATAAAGGAGTGAGATCTGTAGAAAGACAGAGTGGCTGTGGAATGTGCTGGGTGGACTGGAGGAGATCACAGGATTGCTACAGGGAAAGCGGATGGACATCTGTGGATTAGGTGAAGGAGGGGTTGAGGTCAGGAGGTCAGGTCAGATCCCTTGAAGGGTGTAATAAGGGTTTAGTATCCTGTTACCCTCTTCCTGTCTAACCAGAAAATGTAAGGATTGGAGAGAAGGAGGTATATATACTTGTGATGGTGAGAACATGTTTTTGTCTGACTTACAGCTGTAACGACCCTTTGGGAATAATTAAACTTGATTAAGCTTGATTAAGCTTCTCTAGTGTCCGTGAGGTATTTTCTCTGAAAAATTAGAACCTAACACTATAATTAGTGTTCCCTGAAGGAGGGAAACGAGGTACAACACCTGTTTGGCCCCACCCCTTCCTGGGTCGGTGAAGAACGGTATTACATTTAAATCCGAGCCTCACGTTCATCACCTGTAGAAGGCAGTGATTCCAGCGACGCTTGAATTTAATAGTATGTTGTACCTAGTTTCCCTCCTTCAGGGAACAGTAGTTATAGTCATAACGTTACTCTTGTCATGTGATGAACTTCAACTTAAATAGGAGATCTTGCTGTCGGACAGTTTTTTTGTATTCTGAAATGCACTCGAACTATGTATCATTTAGTGGCTCCTTATGTTACGCTGGGGAAACAGTTTTCGTGGGCACAGAAATACAAAATAATTTCAGAGTTTGTAATCCAAGATGGCGAAGCAGTAAGACGTGTTTGTTGTAAATGTTATGTTTTTTTGTCTTTTTTTGTATATATTGCAATATTTCAATCTCTTTTTCCATCTTTAAATGAAATATACCTTCCGGCAACCTGCCTCACCCAATGTGATACGGATCTGCTATTTTTTAGACCTTATAGCTAGAACCTCCATCAGAAGTTAGCCATCAGAAGCTAACCAGCTGATTAGCTACTTGCTATTTAGTCATTGTTAGCCACTGCTAGCAGCCTTTACATTTTTAGCTAAGAGACCAGCTGTTTTTAGCCTGGATAATACCTGCCAGTCTGCACAGCGCAATATCAACCCTGAGCATATCGGACTGTTTTTCTCCACTACATCACCGTATTCCTGCCGTAAGCTCTGGACCATTACACCGGATAATCGCAGCTAGCTAGCTGCTACCGAGTGGCCCAGCCCCGAAGCTAGCCTTGAGCCAGGCCCATCTCCTGGCCTGCTCAGTGGACCCTATGATCACTCGGCTACACAGCTGATGCCTCCCAGACTCTTCACTAAGACGACTAGAAGCCACTACATCACCGGATTCCTGCCGTAAGCTCTGGACCTTTGCACCGGATTGGCTATAGTGGCTAGCACCCTTGTCCCGAAGCTAACACCAATTAGCCTCGAGCCAGGTGCATCTCCCGGCTAGCAAACAAATTTACTCCAGCTACAATACCTCTTTTGCCATTTGGCCTGGACCCTTTGTCGACACGTAGCCCCACTTATCCATCACGACTGGTCTGCCTACACAATTCCGTCCGATGTGCCCTCAACCGGCCTTTGCCAGATGTCGGTTACGCCCTTGTCCTGAAGCTAGCACCAGGAGCATCTCCCAGCCAGCGTAGTAAAGACTATCATATCGGCTTCCCTGGTTCATATATTGCTGCTCACTGGACCCTATGATCACTTGGCTACATAGCTGATGCCTGCTGGACTGTTATTAATCACAGTGCTCCATTTTGTTTATTTTGTTTAACTGTCGGCCTCAGCCTTGATTTCAGGCCCTGTGTGTAGTTAACTGACCCTCTCTGCCCATTCATCGCCATTTTACCTGTTGTTGTTGTCTTACCCGTTGTTGTCTAAGCTAGCTCTCCCAATCAACACCTGTGATTGCTTTATGTCTTCCTTTATGTCTCTCCCATTTCAATATGCCTTGTATACTGTTGTTTAGGGTAGTTATCACACAGGAGTTGCAATATACTGCAGAGATGGCCTGCAAAGTTCTATCCTACTTTCCAGGTCTAAGCCCAAACAGTTTGAGCTTCTAATTTGAAAAATGAATCTCTCCAGAAATAAGTCTCTCACTGTTGCCGCCTGTTAGAGCCCCCTCAGTTCCCAGCTGTGCCCTGGACACCATATGTGAATTGATTGCCCCCCATATATCTTCAGAGTTCGTTCTGTTAGGTGACCTAAACTGGGATGTCTGGTTGTTCTTTAAAAGTAATTTCCTCACCACCTTAAATAAGCATGTCCCTTTAAAAAAAAATTAAAACTTAGAACAGATACAGCCCTTGGTTCACTCCAGACCTGACTGCCCTCGACCAGCACAAAAACATCCTGTTGCGTACTGCAATATGCAACTTTTCACAGTCAGTTAGGAAAGCAAGAGCTAGCTTTTTCAAACAGAAATATGCATCCTGTAGCTCGAACTCCAAAAAGTTTGGGGACACTGTAAAGCCCATGGAGAATAAGAGCACCTCATCCCAGCTGCCCACTGCACTGAGGCTAGGAAACACTGTCACCACTGATAAATCGAGAATTTCAGTAAGCATTTCTCTACGGCTGGCCATGCTTTCCTCCTGGCTACCCCAACCCCGGCCAACAGCTCCCCACCCCCCGCAGCTACTTGCCCAAACCTCCCCAGCTTCTCCTTCACCCAAATCCAGATAGCTGATGTTCTGAAAGAGTTGCAAAACCTGGACCCGTACAAATCAGCTGGGCTGAACAATCTGGACCCTCTCTAAGATTATCTGCCGCCATTGTGGCAACCCCTATTACGAGTCTGTTCGTAAGGTAGCCTAGTGGTTAGAGCGTTGGACTTGTAACCGAAAGGTTGCAAGATCGAATCCCCGAGCTGACAAGGTAAAAATTTGTCTTCTAAAGTCTTCGAAAGCCAAGTTAACAAACACTGACCATTTTTTTAATCCCACCGTACCTTCTCCGCTGTGAAAACCGGTTTCCGAGCTCAGCCACGCTCAAGGTACTAAACGATATCATAACCGCCATTGATAAAAGACAGTACTGTGCAGCAGTCTTCAAAGTATTTTGACTCTGTCGATCACCGCATTCTTATCGGGCGACTCAACAGGCTTGGTTTCTCAAATGACTGACTCGCCTGGTTCACAACTTCTCAGATAGAGTTCAGTCTGTCAAGCCTGTTGTCCGGACCTCTGGCAGTCTCTATGGTGGTAGCACAGGGTTCAATTCTCGGGGCCGACTCTTTTACTCTGTATATACCAACGATGTTGCTCTCGCTGCTCTCGTCGGCTGGCACTCGCTACATATTCGTTGTCAAACCAACTGGCTCCAGGTCATCTGTAAGTCTTTGCTAGGCTGCCTTAACTCAGCTCACTGGTCACCATAGCAACACCCACCCATAGCACGTGCTCCAGGAAGTATATCTCACTGGTCATCCCCAAAGCCAACACCTGCTTTGTCCACCTTTCCTTCCAGTTCTCTGCTGCCAATGACTGGAACGAATTGCAAAAATCGATGAAGTTGGAGACTTATATCTCCCTCACTAACTTTAAGAATCAACTATCTGAGCAGCTTACTGATCGCTGCAGCTCTACACAGCCCATCTGTGAATAGCCCATCCAACTGCCTACCTCAATTCCCATGTTTTTATTGACTTATTTTTGCTCTTTTGCACACCAGTATTTCTACTTGCACAACATCATCTGCAAATCTATCACTCCAGTGTTAATGCTAAATTGTAATTACTTTGCTACTATGGCTGATTTATTGCCTTACCTCTGTACTCCATTTGCAAACACTGTATATAGATTTTTCTATTGTGTTATTGACTGTACTTTTGTTTATCCCACGTGTAACTCTTGTGTTGTTTTTTTCGCACTGCTTTGCTTTATCTTGGCCAGGTCGCAGTTGTAAATGAGAACTTGTTCTCAACTGGCCTACCTGGTTAAATAAAGGTGAAATTTAAAAAATTATGAATTGTTCATGATGTCCTCCAGTGAGTTTTTTTGGGTACTTTTCCTGTTGAGAAGTCATATATAAATACAGTAAAGTATAAACACACTAAAGGGAAACAAATGTTTTGAGCAAAATAGTTTTTTTTTAGAGAGAACTGCAAACTAGAAGGTGTGAGTGATGCCATAGAAAGGCATTCAAGGAGTTGGCTTGAAGGGAAGTCGTGAAGTCATACAATAGGCGACTGATCTTCATGTGAATATTCATTATTCTTTTTTAAATCCTTCCTGTTTTGTCAAGTTGGTTGTTGATCATTGCTAGAAAGCCATTTTCAAGTCTTTCCATATATTTTAAAGATAATTTAAGTCAAAACTGTAACCAGGCCACTCGGGAACATTCAATGTCATCTTGGTAAGCTCCTCCAGTGTAGATTTGGCCTTGTGGTTTAGGTTATTGTCCTATTAGTACAGTTTTTTGTATTCAGATCTCTGAAATGCACTCTACCTACGTAACATTTCCTTATATTACGCTGGGAAAACAGTTTTCAAAGGCACAGAAATCCTAAATCATTTGAGTTTGCAAAATCCAATGGTTCTAACCGAAAGTCACCTTAACTTTATTGACATCACCCAAATGGATACAGTCATTAATGCGGTTCTTCAATAATTACACATAATTCTTATACTGTAGCTGTTTTGTTAGTCACATGTTCAACTATCATCAACTTATCAAGGAAATCATTTTCTGAATGACAATCACATGACAAACATCCTGACATGCAACAACAACCAAAGTGCTTCTTCATTCATTACTCTGGTAAAGACAGTTATGCCGTGCTCCATGTTGGATCCAACATCCCTAACAAATTGATGTTTGTAATGTGTTATTGTCTGCTTGATTTACAGTAGGGTCTCGTTAGTCTGTTTGGACACAGACACTTACCTAATAATGTGTAGAGAACTGTTCCTTGATGGATAGGCTATTGTACAACACACAGAGCTATTTTCCTATATTTGTTTTTAGGTGAAGTTATGGGTCCTACAGTAGGTCTATGTTATTGTTATGGGTCCTAGAGTACACAATGTGTGTCATGCAACAACAACCAAAGTGCTTCTTCATTCATTACATAGGTTTATTTGTTGTTAGGTGAAGTTATGGGCCAATTTTGTAAACAGTGTACAAACCCTCATTGTCAGGCTGATGGAACAGCTTGCCAAAGAGCATTTTACTGGTTGAAGTGTTTTTAAGTACAAGCGGCTAATTTGAGATGATGACACAAACATTATATTAAGCAGGACATTCAAACGAGCCTTACAATTATAATAAAAGTACTGTGAAATGCACTCATAAGCAACCTGGAAATGGAGGTTCCTCCCCTGACTTTTCCCCTATTCACATTCAGAATACATCGTGAAAAACTAAAATCTTTGCTCACCATTTTTGCTCCTGGCAGATATACTACATCCATAACTATCGGTTTCCTCATTAGCAGGGAGGAGTTTCTACAACCAAACTGAATGTGCATTGCTCTCGTGCCACAATTTTATGAAACAGGAAGGGGCCTATATTGGAGACCGAAAGTCGTCTGGCACACTGCTTAGAGTTTCAACAACATGAATATCTTATTTCTAGTCTACAATCTTAATGTTACTACTAATGTGAAAAGAAGACAAAATATGACTGTTCTTGCTCATTTTAAGACAAATGTCAAATAATCATTACATTCATTACAGACAACAATTGTTGTACAACATCATGACTACGCTGTTGGCATCACTTTTTACAATGGATTACCGCTGTTGTGGGCCTTTAATCATCTGTCTGACTTTGTTGTTCACACAGGAGAGAGACATGACTACCGTGGATCCTCTGGGGAGCCTCAACAACCTCATGATGCTGACAAGGCAGAGAAGAGTCTCTCCACATTAGAACACCTCAAGAAACACCTGCAGAGATCCACAGGGAAGAGAACTCACTGCTGCTCTGACTGTGGGAAGAGATTCACCTCCTCAGGCATTAAAATTCATCAGAGAACACACACAGGAGAGAAATCTTATAGCTGTACTCAATGTGGGAAGAGTTTTACTCATTCATCCAGCCTGATATCACACCAGAGAACACACACAGGAGAGAAATCTTATAGCTGTACTCAATGTGGGAAGAGTTTTACTCATTCATCCAGCCTGATATCACACCAGAGAACACACACAGGAGAGAAACCTTATAGCTGTACTCAATGTGGGAAGAGTTTTACTCATTCATCAGCCTGATATCACACCAGAGAACACACACAGGAGAGAAACCTTATAGCTGTACTCAATGTGGGAAGAGTTTTACTCATTCAACCAGTCTGATATCACACCAGAGAACACACACAGGAGAGAAACCTTATAGCTGTGGTCAATGTGGGATGAGTTTTACTCAGCAAAGCAGCCTGATATCACACCAGAGAACACACACAGGAGAGAAACCGTATAGCTGTGATGAATGTGGGAAGAGTTTTGATACATCTAGCCATCTTACTGTACACCAAAGATCACACACAGGAGAGAAACCGTATAGCTGTACTCAATGTGGGAAGAGGTTTTTTACATCTAGCCATCTGAAGATACACCAGAGAATACACACAGGAGAGAAACCTTATAGCTGTACTCAATGTGGGAAGAGTTTTTTAACATCTAGCCAGCTGAAGATACACCAGAGAACACACACAGGAGAGAAACCGTATGGCTGTGGTCAATGTGGGAAGAGTTTTACTCAGCTAAGCAACCTGATATCACACCAGAGAACACACACAGGAGAGAAACCGTATAGCTGTGATGAATGTGGGAACAGTTTTACAAAGTTGTGTAATCTGACTCTTCACCAGAGAACACACACAGGAGAGAAACCTTATAGCTGTGCTCAATGTGGGAAGAGTTTTTTTACATCTAGCCATCTGAATATACACCAGAGAACACACACAGGGGAGAGACCTTATAGCTGTGATCCATGTGGGAAGAGTTTTACTCAGCTAAGCAGCCTGATATCACACCAGAGAATACACACAGGAGAGAAACCTTATAGCTGTACTCAATGTGTGAAGAGTTTTACTCACCTAAGCAGCCTGATATCACACCAGAGAACACACACAGGAGAGAAACCGTATAGCTGTGATCGATGTGGGAAGAGTTTTACTCAGCTAAGCAGCCTGATATCACACCAGAGAATACACACAGGAGAGAAACCTTATAGCTGTACTCAATGTGGGAAGAGTTTTACTCACATAAGCACCCTGATATCACACCAGAGAACACACACAGGAGATAAACCATATAGCTGTAATGATTGTGGGAAGAGTTTTGTTCAATCTGGCAATCTGACAGTACACCAGAGAACGCACACAGGAGAGAAATTGTACAGCTGTAATCAATGTGGGAAGAGTTTTGTTCAATCTGGCAATCTGACAGTACACAAGATAACACACACAGGAAAGAAATCTTGAGATAATATGATAAAACTCTGATCAAATAATAGAAAATACATACATGGGGTGGTTTCATGATATCAAGTAATTCATGTCACAATGTGGAATGTTAACACATTGTAGTAGGAGTATTTTGATATTGTCACAATGTAGAAGCCTAATCATATGCCCCCTTATCATTTGATTTCAACATGATATGGATATTAGCCTCAGGGGGAAAATCCAGGCTCTGAATTGGAAGAGTACTATTGTGATTTAACAAAAAATGTACTAACAAAAAAAGAGTTGTGTTACACTTGAATAAAGATGCAACACTTCAAAATGTAGCGAGCTGTTTTCTACAAATTGTCCTCTAACCAGGGATGTACAGATTACTCCCAGATTCCGTGTGTTTTTGAGCTGTTAGTTTTAACAGGATGTCCCTCCCTCTCTCGCACGATATGAGTGGTGACAAGTAAGTGTTGCGTTTCTCTTAGTGTTGGGGACCCATAAACTCAAAATGTAGCTGACTGTCTTCTGCAGGTTGTCTTCTAACCAGTGAGCTAAAAGATATCTCCCATTTCCATGTGTTTTTTTAGTTTCAACAGCAAGTACAACCTGATTTCCTCCCTAATCGATATCAGTGATTTATTGCTGCTTGTGTCCATGGTGAGGACAACATGGTTTCTGATTGTCTCAAGGTTAGGCAGTCAAAAAGATTTGTGTTTTGTGTTTAGCCAGTGTGTTCCATGGATGACAAATTATTTTGAATTTCCATATTAGAGATGAGTTTTGTTTGGGCTCGGTCCAAGGGGACGAGAGTTCAAGAAGCAAGTGAGTTTTAGGAAGGGAAAAATACACTTTTTTTGTTGTTTGTAATTGTTGACTGCCAGTAGACACCATGTTTATATTGGTGAAGGTGAAGCATTGTAGTTGATTATAATGTGAAATGGAAGTTGTTTTCTGTTGGTGGTGCGCATTCTCTTAATTAATGTGTTGCAGTCTTTGGTTTTTCCATTTATGTTTTGAGGTTGGACTTTAGTGGGTATAGCTCGTTAGCACATAGGGCGCACTGATTGGTGTCACCTCGTTAGTCAGTATGTGTTATACCTGTGCTGGCTTGTCCATCTCGTTAGTGGGAAGGTGTTTCACCTGAGCTGGTCCAGGTTCTATTTAAGAGTGTCTGGCCCAGTGCTCCAGTTATCTTGATAGACGTTGAATGTCAACACATTTAGTTGCTCCACTTTTTTGGTTTACGTCCTGTCTGTAAGTTTGGTGTGAGTTACTGTTTCCCTCTTCTTGGGCAGATTTAGTGGGTCTCATGGTGTGTCTTGTATGTCCCAGTTGTTGTTACTAGTCAACTTTCAGTGAACACTGAGAGCAAAACTGCAACATTATGTTATAATGCTTTTATTGGATCAAATAGTTGTTTTATGCAACATAATAGTGTTCTTATAACTATTGTGTCTGTGTATTCTACTGAGGATGGTCCTCTGGGGGATAACACTGACAGGGGCTTTACAATGTAATGGGTGATAAAACCTAAAGTGACCGCATTCCAGAGCATGCGTTAATGTTTCTGTTCTATATGGTACCAGGGCGAGATGACCACAGGGCCAGACCCTGGTCTCTACACGAAGAGTACTGTTTTTACAGCAGATACTGTCTCCTGTGAATTACAAGTAGCTTTCATACAAATCTTAACCTTGTGACCTGTTCTATGCTTCTATTGTTGGTCTTGTAGGTTGAAAAGGGTTTATCTTGACTATAAAAGACCTTTGTACTTTTGTCTCGTGGCTCTCGACAAATAATCTGGGGGTGATTTGTCGACCAGCCATCATTATCGTAGAGCACTCAATTGATTCACTTTATATGTGTGCGTTGTATTGACCTGCTTCCTTATTAATAAGTGAATAAAGATTTAGTTTAAGAATAATAATAACTTGTGTGATAAGTTTGCCTCATTTGATATTAAAGAAATGAACCACATTTGGCGATGGAGATGTGAATTTTCACTTGGTGATGCTCCTGACGACCTGGGTAAATGGTACACGAGGGATCCTTCAAACTTGGAATCTCAGGAGACCACACTTCGGGAACGGAGCAGATGGACCCATCTCATAGGCTCTGAGTGTATTCCTGTGTGAGGAGGTGTGAAGAGGGCTGAGCCAGCTATCTCTGAACTGGATGAAAACTAGAATCTGTGTTCACTAGTTAAGACCATGTTTGATATAGAATAAGCTAGTAAGGTGCACCTGTAATTATTTTAAACCTGTACCTGTTTTAAACCTGGATCCCATTTTAGAAGTATTGAAAGATAAATGTATGACTTACATTATCCTAGGAGCTAACCATGACATAGAAATGTGAAAATATTCCTGTAGGTTAAAATATTGTTGAAAAACAATTTAGGTATGTTTGGGAATAGCATTGTGGGACTGCAATGTGTGCGTGATTGAGAGATCTATAGTTCCACACAGATCTATAGTTTATTTTTTGTTCTGCTGGTGTATGTTTGGAAAGCTGCTTCGTAGCTATGGAGAGTCCTTGAAAAAGCAAATGGAATGGTTGTTGTGAGTACCTGAGAATTTCTTATGTTTTATATGCGTTCTGTGAATATATGATAAATTGTATGTGTGTATAATCGATTTCTAGAGATTTGATGAAGTAATACTGGGAATATAATTAAATACAATTTAAACAACACGTAGCCGACCGTAGGTTTTGAGTTGGTATCTTTAATGGCTAATGTGATAAAGATTAGGTTTAAGCATTATTAAACAGTCTACAAAGTCTGGGCAATTGTCTCAGAAACTGATGGGAGTGTGTCCACTTTAGGGCAAGTTACACTAAGGATGAAACTATAAAACACTTAATGGTTTTTCTCTCCGGGTACTACATTTGAAATAAAACTGCCCTTAAGGCCCGAGGGGGGTCTTCCCAGTATGAGAGGAGTTGCTAGATTTATTTAATAAACTTTTTTTCATTAAGTTACAGTGAATCAAGTTGGCTGACGAGCTGTTGATGTTGAAGCATCCCGTCCACTAGATTATACGTCACAGTGGCAGAATCACCTGAAAGATGCACATCGCCATCTGCTGACTGGAGTTGGTATCACAGCTGAGAAAATACTTTCAAGCAAAAAGCGACTGCCCCTGAAAACCAACGACTCCCTTTGAAAACGGGCGATGTGGCATCAGAAACATGTATTATAGTGTAAAAATGTACTACAAAGTGCAGCTAAATAGAACAACTTTGGTCATATCCACTCAGCACGTGATATTCAAGGACGTCGAATTATGGACGATATCAGGTCTCTGTTGTGGCCTCTATTTCGCCCCAAAATAGTCATCCCAAATTGGGCTGTGTATTACTATGTAAATGTCTCTCGGAAAAGGTGCCTTTTATCAATATACACTCTAAAAAGTAAAAGTTCCTGGGGTATCCTTTAGGGGTTCTTCAAATTGAAACTGGGGGAACCCCTAAAAGTTATTTGAAGAACCCCTTATAATGGTTCCTCTAAGAACCTTTTGGGGTTCATTTTTTAAACTCCCTATCCACCCTCCCTCCATTATGAAAAAATATTTTAATAATAATATTGACAATATTGATTTCAATAATTCATTGTTTATTTAGTGGCACCACAAATGTGAATAAATATTTACAGAACAATTTACCAAACAAAACACATTACAATATTGCAACATTTCTGCAGACATGTCAGACCATAAATACATTTACTTTGTATAGTGCTTTTCATGACATTTAAAAAATAAATTAATATGATATAATAAAAACCACATTCATTAAAAATTAATCATTAGGTAAACTAACAATATTGTAGAGTTGATGCTAAATACAGATTTTTCAGCTTTAGTGTGTATATTGTATCCACTTAGATATGTTAGGAAGTTTGCCATCTTTATGACCGGCCCTGGTACCCCAACTTCTCTTATCCCCAGAACACAGTAATTGAACAACACAAGTGTTTTTCTGACATTTTGGGGAAATTTAAGGAAAATAAATCAATTCAGCCCTAGCAGAGCCCCAAGTCCAATGGGAACGTCCTCGAGGGCGTGGATATTCTCCCCATCAAAGGCCAGCGGGATTTCACTCTCATGGTGAAATGGATATCCACCGATGTGCCGTAAAGGAGTGAAAAGAGGTGAAATCTGTGTCAACAAAAGTAAGAAAAGATTAATACACATACAAAGAACATAACAAATGTTCAGCTGTAGTTTTATATAAGCATGCACACCTATGTTTATGACGAAACAGATGATTTGTGCATAGGCATACCTTGTCACAGACATAAAGGCCACTCGGGTTCTCATTGAAGAGGTAGGGCAAGAGCAGAATCGCTGCTGTGGTCTCCAGTCCTAGTAAAGTAAAGCAATGATTTTACTACACTTGCTAATTTTATTACAAAATACATTAGAGAAAGGGAAGGAATAATACCTCTTCTGTATTGTCCTTCAGGGACTGTCAAATAGCAGGATGATGTCCTCACCCCTGCCTCACCTCTGCTAGTCCTTGAATGATCTTTTTGTCTATATCCATTCCATGGACTTGATTCATTTCTGAGAACATCTGAAAAGATATTTTGCACACATTTGTATGCTAATAGATTTCAGTGTGTATTGACTACTATGTAGGTTAAATGTACACTTCAAATGCAGCTGTCCTACAACATATCTGTACCTTCTTCTTGATCCCAATTGCATTGTGTCCATGTTCTGTCCAAAACTAATTTCAAAGGAAGAGAAAATGTGTCAATGAATAGTCTTACAAGCATTAAAACACACACACACACACACACACAAATATATATATATATATTAAATAAATATTGAAAGATAAATGGCATCGACATACAATTGAATGCAAAATAGAGGAACATATTGGAGAAAGCACTAGCCAATACAGTAATGCTATAAAGTAACAGTACTGCCATACAGACCTAATATCACATTACAAGATATTTTTGTACACAAATTGTTCAATATTTTATCAGGCTGACTTGAAAGATTATACGCAACATTTTGCTGCGTGGCAATACTGTGTTTGGATTCTGAAGGGCATTTGTACAAAAGAGGTAGTCTAGACACTGTATTAATACCATTATGCATTTGAATCCTATCTAAAATTTTAATTTCCCTCCACAAGGGGGCGAACATGTAACGTTTCCAAAATGGGATAGTATTGTACATGTAACGTTTCCAAAATGGGATAGTATTGTATATGTAACGTTTCCAAAATGGGATAGTTTTGTACATGTAACGTTATGCCCCCTTGTGAGTTAATAGTATTGCATGCTGTAGCAGGCTATACAAAAGAGGAAAACCTCCGTTGACTATTCAGTTCATTGTAACATCTCGTCTGGACAGGTCACCGTCCTTAGTTAGTTAGTTAATTAACGAAGCTAAGGTTAGCTAGTTCATTATCACAAAAGTGAGAACTGCTCTCGATTGGAAACTTACGTTAATGAGTGTAAAGCCATGTTGCTTTTATGGAAACGATATAGAATATATGGGAAAGAATATAGTTCAGGAAATAATCCAAACCTAGTTGTGCCTAGTTAGGAGCTAGATAACGGTACTGTACTGTAGTTCATCGGTCAAACCCGGCTTTCTAATATTTACGGTAATTAACTAAAGTAACGTTATGGAAGCTATTCACAGAAAACCATCATTGTCTTCGTTATTCATTATTATTATGTTATATTATTATTATACATTTTTTTCGAGACATATTCAGAGCCAAACATCAACCCAACTTAACCTTTTTAACTGTTGTCGCATACAAACTTGTCACCATCATTTTCAGTTGTCATTGCGAAGTTCCAGGAAGAAGTCCAGCAACAACGGACGTTCCTCGATGAACCCACCTTCTAACAAGTTATTTGAAGAACCTTTTGGGGCTGTTTTTCATTGACTAAAAACCCTACGGTTCTTAGGGGATCTGAGAACAACTCCAGTTGAACCCTTCATTTTTAGAGTGGTCGGCTCTTTTTTTAATTTTTTTACCTTTATTTATTTACTCTCAGATTCAAACATGCTGATTAGAATCAATGATCAACTCAGCTGCTGCTCCTCCAATACAGTGGGAGGTGAGACGGTGAACTGACGTTGAATCATAATGATTAAGTTAATTAAAATTAATTAGTGAAACTGTTCATTCCAATTTTCGAAAAATGTATTTTTCCTCTAGAACTCTCGTCTTCCTAAAACTCACTAGCTTCTAGAACTCTCGCCCCCTTTGAAAGAGCCCAAACAAAACTCATCTCCAATAAGGAAAAACGTGCAGTCAAAATAAATTGTGATCCATGGCAACACACTGGCGAAACACAAAACTTTTTGACTGCCCACCCTTGAGAAAATCAGCAACTAAGTTGTCCTTACCACGGACAAGAGGAGACTCCTGAAATATCCATAGTAACTTCCCACCTCACTGCGGAGCTTCTCCCTCTTTTCAGGGTTCACTAGATAGGCATGTTGTTGGATCGGGGCCCAGTCCCCAATGTCATGCTCTAGTACATTTGGGTTGGCACATGTGAGAATTAACCCTGATATTCTAAAAGCAGGGCAACAATGTCAATATAATTGTACATTTGGTTGCATAAATAATTATCATTACCAAATGTGAAATTAACTGTAAATATCAAAACGGAATATACACAATTGTAAATATAAAATATCAAAAGCAAATGTACACCCCTTTGTTAATATGTATTGGCAATACTTCACTTAGTGGTGAGGCATGGAATAATAACAAATGTATATTTTGTCAGGCTGGATGTTTGAAATATGAGTAGGTGATTTGAGTCATGCTTCTTCAGTAGTGGAATAAAGACAATTAGCACTTGAATGTTGTAAAGAAATGCTGGTGTGATGTAAGATTGTTAATAAAATTGATGTTAGTTGAGAGTTATCTGTTAACTGATATGATTAGAATATTCCGCCCTGAAACATATAATTGTATGGAATGTATAAAATCATAATCAATAAATGTGTAGTCCTAGTTAGAATTAGGGTAAAACAATATGTCTTTATGGTATTTTAAACACAGACAGTCTGAGCTTGGTGCCAACCTGACTAGAGATTTGGGTGAGAACGGGGAGTACGTCTCAAGGACAAGGTCACTGATCTCTGTCGGCTGGGTAATGAGACAGACAGTGTGTGCGTCTGTTTGTGTGTATGTGTGGGCGTGAGAAGTCAGTGTAAAATGAATTGATTTGTATTCTTGACTTTAGCTGGGCCTCCGTCTGTTTCATTCGACCGGGATCTTACAAATTCTGGTTTGCAGACAGAGTAATATAATTAAATTGGGTTATGGACCTGGAGAATATAATTCTCTTATCAATTGACTATAGACCAATGTATTATACTGCGTCCATGTGTATAGGCTGCAAGTACATTGAAATTAAATCACTGATATCGATTAGAGGGGAAATCAGATTGTACATGCTGTTGAAACTAACACAACAACAACAAAAACATAGAAATGGGAGATATCTTTTAGCTCACTGGTTAGAGGACAACCTGCAGAAGACAGTAACATGGGGGAAGGAAAAGTGTAACCACTCTCAAATTCATAGAGAAAGCTATTGTAGAAACCGTAACCCAACACCTTGCGACCTCGTCAAGAAGTTCAGACATCTTGGCATAACAGTTATATGGTGTTGGCTTGACAGTCGCTGGACCCAGGTTTGAGTTCAGCTCAGGGCTTCCCCCTGAATTCACTACACTATGAATACAAAGACTGGCCATCCATGAGGTCAAAATTATTGTTTTAAACAGATTTTGAGGCTATATAGTATATTCTATAAATGCTAGTGAAGATTTCCTGTGTGGGCAAATTATTAGAGCTGTTGTTAAGTCATTGTATAATATTCAGCCACATTGTTTTTCACGCCCTTATATTAAAGGCAAGACATACCTAGATTCAATTACATTCATGAATTGGTTTGAAACCTTTGTTTTAAAACCTTCTCAAAGTTGGTGCCTTGACGGATTTGTAACAAATGGTTTGTCATGAAGTACTATTTTTGAAATTATTTAAATGTAACTTTTATTTAGCTAGGCAAGTCAGTTAAGAACAAATTCTTATTTACAATGATACAGCCTGGATTTGAACCAGGGTGTCTATAGTGACACCTCAAGCACTGAGATGTGGTGTCTGCTGCGCCACTCGGGAGCCCCAGAATTATGTTCCAGTGCTGTCCCCAACTAAAATAAATCTTGGTCAACCAAGAGTCATCTGTTCTTTCTACCAATCGCCCCATGTGTTTTTATCAAATCTATATGTACTGAACTTGTCTGATGCTTTAAGCACGCGGTTTGATTAAATAAATAAGACACAAAAATACTAGAGGGAGCCAGTCATCAACATAACCTGACCAGAGGGAACCGGTCGTCAACCTAACCTGACGAGAGTGAGCCGGTCACCAACATAACCTGACTAGAGGGAGCCGATCATCAACATAGCCTGACTAGAGGGAGCCGGTCGTCAACCTAACCTGACTAGAGGGAGCCGGTCACCAACATAGGCTCCCTCTAGTCAGGTTATCATCAACATAGCCTGACTAGAGGGAGCCGGTCACCAACATAACCTGACTAGAGGGAGCCGGTCACCAACATAACCTGACTAGAGGGAGCCGATCATCAACATAACCTGACCAGAGGGAGCCGGTCATCAACATAACCTGACCAGAGGGAGTCGGTCGTCCGCTGCTGGACTTTGTAAATTCTGCCTTTCTGCTTCTTCAGTAATAGACTAATAGACTACAGATAATCTAGTAATAGACTACACCAGCGGTCGGCAACCTTTTCCATTTCTACCAACCTGTGTGCCAGTTATGATTTTCATATCCACATTTTCATTGAACAGTTTAATTTAATTTATAATAGTATCAAAATTATTGTCTGTGATTAATCTTACATTCTATCTAAATTAAAATTAAAATTATACAAACCTACAAGTAACTTTTATTGCCATTGCTAACTATGTAAAAATAGCCTACTTCAACCCAACAAATAAAAACATTGCAGTCTGCAGGTAGAAAATATCCTATAAATCACATTTGCTGCACATGGCCTGTCTACAACGAATTTGAAACATTGTATCAACTATCAACCTGGTCCTCTGAAACTTGCAACATTGTATAAAATATTCTGGGCCTTCAGAGTTTCCTGGAGCCAGTGAGTTCGGGACAGCCACCTCTGTAGGCTATTTGTGCAAAGGATAAGAGGTAATCAGGTATTTTATGACATTTCCATTGGATCAGAGCATTACATTTTTCACTTTCATGCCGAGTGGTTATCGAAAGGGTGAGAGCTGGAAATGTTTTACGAAAATACTTTGAGGAACTATTGTCATACGCAATTGATTTTGATTAGACTTTGTTTACTAGCTGTTTGAGGTGATGAAAAATTTATTTGAGAAGCTCCACAAGTGGTGGTGTGTTAACAAACCTCCAAACGAGACACAATGCCATACAACACTCCTTCCGTGGCTTCCAACTGCTATTAAACGCAAGTCAAACTAAATGTATGCTCTTCAACCGATCGCTGCCCGCAACCCACCCATCCAGCATCACTACTCTGGACAGTTCTGACTTAGAATATGTGGACAACTATAAATACCTAGGTGTCTGTCTAGATTGTAAACTCTACTTCCAGACTAATATTAAGCATTTCCAATCCAAAATTAAATCTAGAATCGGCTTCCTATTTTGCAACAAAGCCTCCTTCACTCACGCTGCCAAACATACCCTCGTAAAACTGACTATCCTACCACTGACTATCCTACCGATCCTTGACTTCAGCGATGTCATTTACAAAATAGCCTCCAATACTCTACTCAGCAAACTGGATGCAGTCTATCCCAGTGCAATCCGTTTTGTCACCAAAGCCCCATATACCACCCACCACTGTGACTTGTATGCTC
The DNA here is from genome assembly GCF_018296145.1 of Oncorhynchus tshawytscha. NCBI lineage: Eukaryota > Metazoa > Chordata > Actinopteri > Salmoniformes > Salmonidae > Oncorhynchus > Oncorhynchus tshawytscha. The sequence continues at coordinate 18,258,187 of NC_056435.1, forward strand.
TCGTTGGCTGGCCCTCGCTACATATTCGTCGCCAAACTCACTGGCTCCAGGTCATGTATAAGTCTTTGTTAGGCCGCCTTAACTCAGCTCACTGGTCACCATAGCAACACCCACCCATAGCACGCGCTTCAGGAGGTATATCTCACTGGTCATTCCCAAAGCCAACAACTTCTTTAGCTGCCTTTCCTTCCAAATCTCTGCTGCCAATAACTGGAACGAATTGCAAAAATCGGTGAAGTTGGAGACTTATATCTCCCTCACTAACTTTAAGCATCATCTGACCAGCTTACCGATCGCTGCAGCTGTACACAGCCCATCTGTAAATAGCCCATCCAACTACCTACCTCATCCCCATGTTTTTATTGTATGTTTTTGCTCTTTTGCACACCAGTATTTCTACTTGCACATCATCATCTGCACATCTTTCACTCCAGAGTTAAACCAGGTGATGTCATCACATGTGTAGGAGGTGGGACAACTTGGTTGGTTAAGGCATATTGAGCAGGGCTAGAGGCTCTACAGTGAAATAAGACAGTAATCACTAACCAGGACAGTAATGGAAGAGGCATATTGATATTAGAGAGAGGCATGCGTAGCCAAGTGAACATATGGGTCCAGTGAGTGGTTGGGCTGACTGGGGACACAGCGATTCAGACAGTTAGCAGGCCGATGCTAACAGTTAGTAGGCCGGGGCTAAACAAGCTAGCAGTTAGCAGACCAGGTTAGCAATTAAGCAGTTAGCAGGGGCTAGTAGTTAGCAGACCGGGGAAGGCAAGCTAGCAGTTAGTAGACCGGGGCTAGCAAGTTAGCCTTTGGGGGACATTGCGATGGAGGTAAGTCTGTTTTTGCCTCTTCGTGCGGTTGATAGTCGTGGAGTTAGTAGGGTTCCAAGTGGCTCTAGGTAGCTAGCGGCCCTAGCAGGTAAGCAGAATTGGCCTTCAGCGGGCGTCGCGCCTGCGGGGCCTGTTGGAATCCTCAGGCAGATTATGACGGTATTCCAGTCATAGAGGATCGGCGGGGTTCCATGCCCCGTACTGGCAGTAGAAGGGGTCAGGATATTGTAGCCCAGGAGTGAGTCGGGAGATGGGTCTAGCATGGGCTAGCCCCAGGCTAGTTGGAGCTAGCTCCGGGACGGAAACATTAGCCAGGAGTAGTTAACCTGGGTTGCGGTTAGCTAGCTGTGATGATCCAGATGAAAAGGTTCAGAGTTTGTGGTAGGAATTCAGGGATATGGAGAGAAAAATAGGTCCAGTATGCTCTGGTTTGAAGCGCGTTGTACGAACTGGCGAGAGCTTTCTGAGCTAAAGGTTACCCGATGACCACTAGCAGTGGTTAGCTGAATGATAGCTGGTAGCTAGCTAGCTTCAGTTGAGGTATTCCAGTTCAGAGGTAAATAGATATTCTTAGGGGGAAAAAAACTGATCCACACCACATTGGGTGAGGCGGGTTGCAGGAGAGTATTTTGAAGTTGAGGTTTAGGAAAAATATTAAAAAGAACGCAAAGAAAATATATATACACATGGGACGAGACAAGACAAAGACGTCTGACTGCTACGCCATCTTGGAAACAAGATGAGTGAGTGACAACATTTCCACGTTGAACCATACAACATATAACTGAAGCATACAGTAGTGCAAGAGTTTGCTGCTGACATCTCTGTTGACGAGTCTACAATATGTAAAATACTAAACAACAATGGTGTTCATGGGAGGACACCACGGAAGAAGCCACAGCTGTCCAAAAAAACTTTGCTGCATGTCTGAAGTTTGCAGAAGTGCACCTGGATGTTCCACAGCGCTACTGGCAAAATATTCTGTAGACAGATGAAACTACAGTTGGGTTGTTTGGAAGGAACACACAAAAAAAGGCACAGCACAACAACATCAAAACTTCATCCCAACTGTAATGTATGGTGGAGGGAGCGTTGTGGTTTGGTGCTGTTTTGCTGCTTCAGGGCCAGGACAGCTTGCTATCATTGAGGGAAAAATAAATTCCCAAGTTTATCAAGACAGTTTGCTGGGGAATGTTAGGCTATCTGTCCGCCATTTGAAGCTCAACAGAAGTTGGGTAATGCAACAGGAAAACGACCTAAAACACAATAGTAAATCAACAACAGAATGGCTTCAACAGAAGAAAAAACGCCTTCTGGATTGGCCCAGTCAGAGTCCTGACCTCAACCCGATTGAGATGCTGTGGCATGACCTCGAGAGCAGTTCACAGCAGACATCCCAAGAATATTGCTGAACTGAAACAGTTTTGCAAAGAGGAAAGATCCAAAATTCCTCCTGACAGTTATGCAGATCTGATCCACAACTACATAAAATGTTTGGTTGAGGTTATTGCTGCCAAAGGAGGGTCAACCAGTTATTACATCCAAGGGTTCACATACTTTTTCCACCCTGCATTGTGAATGTTTACTCTGTGTTTTCAATACAGATATGAAAATGTATATTTGTGTGTTATTAGTTTAAGCAGACTTTGTTTGTCTATTGTTGTGACCTAGATGAAGTTTAGATCACATTTTATGACCAATTTATGCAGAAATCCAGGTATTTCCAAAGGGTTCACATACTTTTTCTTGCCACTGTATACTGTATCTTACCCCAGCTGTAGGTCCGTTGTGTTTGTGATTGTTTTAAGCCTCAACATCAACCAGCTCTGGTGGCATTGGGGACTTGGGATGCTTGCTCTCAAAGTGCTGTTTGAATGTCTTCAGGTCAGGCATTTGCATCTGTAAGGGTCAGGTAAGGAATGGAGATTATTAACAATCATTGGCTGAGACTGAATTTTCGGGTGACAAACAAACAAAGTAGTAAGAGGCATAAAACTACTACACATCACACAGGCCAGTACAATGGACTGCACTGAGAGAAACCTAAAGGTAGGCACGTGAAATGTTCAGGTTGCTGCACAGACTATGGATGCTCTAGTCTAGAGTGCCAGGCATTTGTTCAACTCTCTAAGTGGTTAAATCACTCTGACGTTCAGGCGTGGCTGGAGAGACTGCTGGTGCTGGTGAGCTTCTGCCCCTATTTTAGGACGTCACACAAATATTCCCTCACCCATGTCCAGGGATCTCAGTGTTATGTCCCTTGAAATATATGTCCTTTTGGTAAGTAGGCAACATGTACTTTTGGTGAGTTGGCAACAAATACAATCATCTTAAATTGACATGTTGAATTTTTTTGCCATAGTAAATTGTATATTGCGCAAATTTTTGACAGTTTGTGTTATTACCTTACACAAGCTTACATTTTCACCCTATAAAACTTAGTGGAATTACATAAAATGTTAACCTCAGATTGGTGATGTTAGTCTAAAAGTTTATAGACATCACAATGACAAGATTGATTGTTTTAAACAGATCTGTCACGACTTCCGCCGAAGTCGGTTCCTCTCCTTGTTCGGGCTGCGTTCGGAGGTCGACGTCACCGGTCTTCTAGCCATCGCTGATCCACCTTTCATTTTCCATTTGTTTTGTCTTGTTTTCCCACACACCTGGTTTACATTTCCTCATTACTTGACGTGTATATAACCCTCTGTTCCCCCCCGAGCTTTTCGAGCTAAAGGTTACCCGGAATTGTTTGTTGTAAAGTGTATGTGCACTTCAGACTGGTTTACGACGGGTTATTTCAACCCATAATTTGTTGTTCTGGGTGCTGTTAGTTTTTTCCTCATTAAACTGCTCCGGTTATTACCCAGTTCTGCTCTCCTGCGCCTGACTTCCTTGCAGCCCGTTACGCACCTCTTACAAGATCAATATCTTAGGTTTTGTACCATTGATTTTTCCAAGCGCTGAGATGCGCAGAACTTAGAACGCAGAGTTAAGGAAATGCCCAGGAAATGGCACAGAAAATTTTGGGCGGTCTCTCCATAAAAGTCAATGGCCACACACCAATACATGGATTTGACAGTCAAATTACTACTTAAATAGCAGTAAACTGTTGTCACTGCTGTTATTCTATAGAGGGTCGTGATTCGTTTAGGTTAACTAACAAAAAAAGTGGTCTGGTCCCTTTTCCATGATGGAAGCCTCCAGAAATCAACATCCAACATTCCAAAATATAGATATAAGCCTTCAAGTGCTCATCTAACCAACTTCTTCAGGGCCAGCCAGGCTTCATGTTGCCCCCCAGGTGCCCTGAAACCAAACCCCATAAGAAGAAGCCCAAATACAATCTGCCCTTGCCCAGTATACATACAAGGTCAGGGGACAACACTGGTTTTTCGTCTTGTAGTTAAACTTGTTTTATACACATTTTAAAGGGATAGTTCATCCCAATTACAAAATTACTTAAGTTGCGTTTACATTTCATTTCAAATCCAATGCATCCAAAGTGTACATTATTCTTTCCTGGTTCATAACATATTTTTTGGCCCCTTTCAGATCACAGCCATGTCAAAAGTGGGCGTCAGGCTTGTAAGGGAGATGAATTATGTGAGATTCAGTGAACAATGCCGGAAGGTGAGATTCTCTCTTAACTACTCATTGTACTGAATAGATAATCATGAGCTAACATTGTACCACCTTATTTGCTATAACACAGTATTTTTAGGGAAGCAAGGCATTTGTGTAGGATGTGCATTGTAGAGTACATTCTTTGCATTCTTTATCATGTATTTCTCATAGAGTCTATTCTAGTCATTCATCTAATCTTGTAATTCGATTTCTATGGTATTTCTCTCCATTAGGACTGGGTATTGGCTCCTACGGGTTACTCTGCCTTCTGTGATGGAGAATGCCTCTACCCTCTGTGTTCCTGCATGAACTCCACCACCCACACTATGATCCAACTAGTGGTCAGTATGCACTACTACACCCTCTCTCACATGAACGCTAACATTACTGGTTCCATGGGAAAGATGGTAAATGGTTCAGACATTAATGGCAAATATAAAAAACTAAGAGACCCAAGTTACCGGAGTCTACAATGGCAGACTGTTAATGTAGAGTAGGGATAGCGAGAAGTAACATTCAAGACTGAAGCAATTATCCCCTCTAGTGGTATACTTTATACTGTACCAGGTTACTACACACTGATAATACAAAACATTGAGGACACCTGCTCTTTCCATGACAGACTGACCAAGTGAAAGCTTTGACCCTTTATTGAGGTCACTTGAATCCACTTCAGTGTAGATGAAGGGGAGTTAAAGAAAGATTTTAAAACCTTGAGAGAATTGAGACATGGATTGTGTGTGTCATTCAGAGGGTGATTCGGCAAGACAAAAGATTTAACTGCCTTTGAATGGGGTATGGTAGTAGGTGCCAGGTGCACCGGGTTAAGTGTGTCAAGAACTGCAACACTGCTGTTTTTTTCATGCTCAACAGTTTCCCATGTGTATCAAGAATGGTCCACCACCCAAAGGACGTCCAGCCAACTTGACACAACATGGGCTAGCATTCTTGTGGAATGCTTAGGGCAGCTTGTAGAGTCCATGCCACGACAAAGTGAGGCTGTTCTGAGGGAAAAAGGGTGTGCAACTCAATATTAAGATGTTCCTAATGTTTTGTACAATCAGTGTATGTAGTCCAACATGTTTTTAAAATAGTACAGTATCACAAACCACAGTACAAAATCATATAAAGTGTGGGCCTGCAGTATCTGTAAATCAACTAAACGTTGTTTTTTTATTTCCATATGCAGATAATAAAGCATCATTGTTCATGTAATCTAATATTAGCATTATACCTCTAGGAAGAGGAAATGGTCATAAAATCAAATAGATGAAGACATAAAAACAAAAATGTTTTTGAACTACAACTTATTTTATTTAAAAATGTCAAATTCAGTGCAAAGTAAATGTAGTGCATTGGTGTCTAGATCCCTGTTGGGTGGCAAAGTGTCACAAGAATCCTGTGGGGAGAGAGAACACATTAAATTAATGGGTGTTAACTAATTACGGTTCAACAAAGCACTTCAAGTCCTCAATTCCCTCAAAATTGAGAGAGAAGGAGAAAGGAGTATGGTCCCTGCAGTAGGACTACATGCTGGCCATGAGGTTCTCCAAGTGGTACTCCAAGAGGCTGGAGAGCTCAGTGACCAGAGACTCCGGGTTAAAGAACCAGGCCAACTGCTGGCCAAACATGTCATCTAGCAGAGCCATCAGCCCGCCCTGAAGAGAACCACACAACACATAGAAAATGGCTCTGAGTTACTAGCTTATCAAGAGGAGAGAGACAATTTGAAATACTCACCCTAAAATGGCATTGAAACCTGGTTAACCATGAATAAGGAAGTAAAAAGGAAGTACACTAAGAATATGGAAGTAAACAGGAAGTAACCTCTTGACTCTTACATTGAGCAGCAGCAGGTATCTGTCGGCCTCTGGCTCCATGTTGGCAGCAGTGGGCAGGAAGGAGTACAGGAGAGCGTACAGACGCTCCACGAACCCACCAGGGTGCTAAAGGAAACAAAGGAGGAGAAAAGAGGAGAGAATATAGAAGAGGAATTTAAGTGAAACTGCTAATAGAGAGATATCCAAACATGTACCAGTGAGATGCTACTTACCACCATCAGGGACTTCTGAGCTGTCATCATCCCAAACAGCACCAGCTCAAAGAGGACATTGATCATGTTCACATGATGGATCTAGGACAAGAACACACATTTGGAGAAAATAGGAACGTTTACATATAGATCAGCTACTGTGATGTATAAAAGACATGCATGTGGAAGAACTCAGTGAGACTTGAAAGAGTTAATGAACTCACCTTTGCCTCAGCCAGCCAGTCTCAATGTCATTCCGTTTGGAGGGGTCACTCAGGTAGTCCACAAAGTCGTTATGGGTACCGATGAACTTGGCCTCGTCCTATGACAAAGAAAAGAGCATCTTAGTGAACAGAACACATTTCCCCTGAGGGATGCTCTCTTTCCCTTGAAAGAGACTGAGTTAGTGAGTTTCCATGTGGACCTTTCCCGCCACAAACAGATGGTTCCTGCTCAGTGTGGAACCAAGCAGGGTCTAGGGAAGAGGGAAGAGTTAGGGTGAGACATCTTCCTCTAGGAGACAACAAGAAGTCACAGAGAGAAAAAGAAAAGTGGGTCCACTCACAGTAAAGGCCTGGCACAGGGAGACGAGCCTCAGGGAGATGTCCTCCACTCTCTTGGTGGTAAGGTAGCGGCTGTGAAAGGGAGGGAATGGAGCATGTCAACCATTAGAGTCAATGGGGATAACAGCAGTATGACCACTATCCTTCAGCATCTGACAAGCCCAGACTACACAGACGTTTAGAGGAACTCACTTTAGCAGAGGAACCTCCCTCTTCTCAGGCAGCAGGTCCTCCTCCCAGCCCTACGACAACAAAACAAGCATTCAAAATCAGTGACCAATGCAATGACATAGCAAACAAATCGGTCAATGGAAAGATCTTAATGATCCTAGTCAATAGTATGTGTGTGTAACATCTGACCTCATAGCAGTTGTGGCCCTCAGGCTCTGGGTCAGTGAACTGCTGAGTGGTGGGCGTAGAGAAGGAGGCAGCCTCCAACCACGCTGAAGAGGAGAGAAGCCCATCCAGCCCCATGTGGACAGTGGCATACACCCCTGAGACATTAGACTTCTGCTCAAAACACACCTGTTTACCACACACACGATATGAGAAAGCACACCGAATCTAATGCAAAAATGCCCAGTAATGTCTAGATGCCTATATACATGCCTAATGCCTATATACATAGGAAATTGTTTATTTACTTGGTAGCAGCCAAGCGTCACGTCCACAGACGTCTCGTGGCGGAGGTGAGAAGCATAGTGGGTCACCCTGCCAGACACACGCTGACAGAGAGAGAATACATGTTAAGGCTGTCACGAACCGGCTCAAAGCCCATAACAAAAGGGAGACAACGTGGAGATTGAGTTGAGTTTGAGTTTATTTTTATTTTTACAGGGACAGTGCACATTAATCAACGTTTCAGTAAAAGTGCCGGTTTTAGCCAGCCGGCTAATTTTCAACCGCAGTCCCTGGGCAGGTTATTAAAAACAATTACAATATAGACAATAGCAACATAGAACAAGCAAAGACATAGCAACATAGGACAAGCAAGACATAGCATACAGACAGAGCAACATAGGACAAGCAAGACGTAGCATACAGACAGAGCAACATAGAACAAAAAGCAGCAAGACAAAATTCATAAAAGCAACAAAGTGTTTCCACACCTCACAAGCTACAGACAACAGACAACATGGAGAGCGGCAACACACAGCTAGGGACCATGTTCACAAATCTGATTGACCTTTAGCCATGTCTTCAAGCATTTTGTGAAAGTGTGACATGTGGTGCAGTTATGTGTGTCTGATGGCAGTGTATTCCAGACATGGGAAGCTCTCACAGAGAATGCAGATTTACTAAAGGTGCTTTTCCTTAGGGGAACTATACAGTCACCTCTCATGGCAGACCTTGTGGATCTGCTGCCATATGTCTGGGTTTTCTGTTTAACAAAAATATTGAGTGGAGGGGGAGCCAGGCCATTAAGGATCTTGAATACAAGACATGCGTCGGTGTATTGCACAAGATTTTCCCAACTCAAGAGCTCATGCTTTCTAAGGATGTGACAATGATGATGGCTATTGGGCTTCCTATCAAGCACTTTGAGAGCCTGTTTGTAGACAGACTGAATAGGTTTTAATGTTGTACAGCAAGCTTGGGTCCAACTAGTCAAGCAGTATGTTAAGTGGGGGAGTATCATAGATTTGAAGTACAGTTTTGCTACCTCTGTAGTCAAACAATTTCGTATAAATCGGAAATTAGCTAGGTTGAATTTGGTTATTTGAATTACCTTTTTCACATGCTTTTTAAAAGAGAGGTTGGAATCAAGTATGATGCCAAGGTACTTAAAATCGGATACCACCTGGAGCTTCTCCCCTGACACATAGACATCTGGCTCAGTAGCATCTGTTGCACTCTTTGTGAAGAACATGCAAACTGTTTTTTTCACATTGAGATGCAGACATGAGTCACTGAGCCACTTTGTAACCTGGACCATTACAGTAGTGAGTTCTTGTGCAGCTTGTTGTTTGCTCTTTGCATGCACATATATCACTGTATCATCTGCATACATTTGAACTTCAGACCCAGTACAGACAGAAGGCAGATCATTAATGTACAGGCTGAACAGGAGGGGCCCCAGTATTGACCCTTGGGGCACACCCACATCATAGCTACGAGTGGGCGACAGCTCATTGCTCACTCTGACACACTGAGTTCTGCATTCAAGATATGATTTCATCCATCTCAAGGCATCAGGGGAAAAGTTGAACTTGGACAATTTTGTGATGAGAATCTCATGGTTAACAGTATCAAAAGCCTTCCTTAGGTCCAGAAACACAGCCCCAACAGCACCCCCTTTGTCCATCTTGGACTTCACATTTTCCAGAAGAAAGCAGTTGGCCGTTTCTGTGGAGTGTTTCGCTCTGAAGCCAAACTGCATGGAGTGTAATGTGAAGGGGCTGTTGTTGAGGTGGGCAATCAGTTGTTCTGCTACACACTTTTCAACAACTGTTGACACCACAGGTAGTATACTAATGGGCCTGTAGTTACTCACGTTAGCAGGGTCGCCTGATTTAAAGATGGCCGTTATTATGGCCAACTTCCATACCCTTGGAAACACACCGAGACCAATAGATGTGTTGGTGACCTTAGTAATGGGGCCAATGAGTGACTCTTTGTAGTTTTTAAGAAAGGTAGTGTCCATCCCAAACACATCTTTGGCTTTAGAGTTCTTTAGTGAGCTAATCACCTTGTTCACCTTTGACTCAGAAACCTCCCTTATGATGAAGACAGGTTGAGTGTCATTCACTAGCACTGAGCCCAAGAAACCAGTGGAGGCGTTCTGTGTCAGTACCCTGACAGAGTCAATAAAGTAGGAATTGAAGGCTATTGCTATTTCGACTGCATCCTGTGTTAGATTGTTAAGATAAGATAAGGAGTAACAAAATATATATTTATTAACTAAAGCAACTAAGGAAAATATACAATGGTGTGTGTAATCAGTAGTGTAAGTGAGTGTTTTGCATGCATGAATGTGATAATGCACGGTGTTGAAAGGTACCAAAGCAAACAAACAAAAGGCCACCAAGATCCACAACACAATCTACAAAGGTGTCTGCATGGAGAGAGTCTCCTCCATGAATGTGGAAGCGGTCTATTTATCCTGGGACACACCTGGCCCAGGTGTTTCCCATGTAGCTGACGACCCTCCCAACTCCGCCCACCGGCATCCTAATAAGGAAACAAGAACAAAGACAGAATACGGCAGACAGAGTGGGAGGGTCGTCACAAGGCCAAATGGAATAAGTGAAGAAAAGTCTAATCTAATACTATTTCAGTAGTATGTACGTCTTACGTCGATCCAAGTGATGGACTGCACTTTGGTGGCACAGTAGGGGATGCCCTCTGGACTAAGCCTGGCTGTCTCCTTGGAGATGGCCCACACCAGTTGAGTCTCCAGGACTCTCACACTACTCACGTGGTGCATCCTCACTACCACCTGCTGTTGAGATAAACAACAAGACAACATCAACAAAACCACTTCAGCAATTGCTGTGACACATTTCCATCTAGATCAAATTACTGACAATGTAGATTAGGATTAGGTAGTTACAGTAGGGGGTCTCTTACCCTGATCACTACAGGCCCACAGTACAGGGGGCTGAACCTAATTTGAATCAACTGCCAATTGCCAGTGGCCTGCTAAAGCAGAAAGCAGACAAGATATTTGTTTCATGTCAAAGAGACACAACTTGAATATCTGGGATAGTTTTCAAACATAAAACCCCAAACTTTCAGAAAATTGTACCTCAAGGATAGTCTGCACATCTGGCACATCCTCAAGGATGATAGCAGCATTCTGGACATCAAGGAGGACTGTCAGCTGTGGAACACCTGGCACATCATCCAATGGCACATCCAACTAGACTTCATCCAGGACAGTTGTTTCTAAAATGAGGAACATTGGAATATAAAATAAACAATTGTTAGGACATAAAATGTAGCAGATTGCTAATACTAGCTAGCTAGGTAGCAAAAGTCGATTGCTTAGCAACAGTTACTAAAGTTAATGTTAGCTAGCAAGCTAGCTAGCTATAACATCTCTAGCACAAGCATTTTTGCCAAGTCTGAATGATAGAAATACACAACATTTCACAAATTGTAATGACATTGTTAAATGTAGTAAAATAAGAGTTTTAAACTCCACATACCCTCTTCAAAGTCGCTGTCGCTGTCCACCTGTCGACGATCACGAACCCTGCAAAACAGAAATGTTACTTCCGGCGCCGACAGAGATGGCCGCCTCGCTTCGTGTTCCTAGGAAACTATGCAGTTTTTTAAAAATGTTTACGTGTTATTTCTTACATTAGTACCCCAGGTCATCTTAGGTTTCATTACATACAGTCGAGAAGAACTACTGAACATAAGAGCAGCGTCAACTCACCATCAGTACGACCAAGAATATGACTTTCGCGTAGCGGATCCTGTGTTCTGCCTTTCACCCAGGACAACGGAATGGATCCCAGCGACCCAAAAAAACGACTTTGTAAAAGGGGGAAACGGAGCGGTCTTCTGGTCAGACTCCGGAGACGGGCACATCGTGCACCACTCCCTAGCATTCTTCTCGCCAATGTCCAGTCTCTTGACAACAAGGTTGATGAAATCCGAGCAAGGGTAGCATTCCAGAGGGACATCAGAGACTGTAACGTTCTTTGCTTCACGGAAACATGGCTCACTGGAGAGACGCTATCGAAGTCGGTGCAGCCAACTGGTTTCTCCACGCATCGCGCAGACAGAAACAAACATCTATCTGGTAAGAAGAGGGGCGGTGGCGTATGCTTCATGGTTAACGTGACGTGGTGTGATCATAACAACATACAGGTACTCAAGTCCTTCTGTTCACCTGATTTAGAATTCCTCACAATCAAATGTCGACCGCATTATCTACCAAGGGAATTCTCTTAGATTATAATCACAGCCGTATATATTCCCCCCCAAGCAGACACATCGATGGCTCTGAACGAACTTTATTTGACTCTTTGCAAACTGGAATCCATTTATCCGGAGGCTGCATTCATTGTAGCTGGGAATTTTAACAAGGCTAATCTGAAAACAAGACTCCCTAAATTTTATCAGCATATCGATTGCGCAACCAGGGCTGGAAAAACCTTGGATCACTGCTATTCTAACTTCCGCGACGCATATAAGGCCCTGCCCCGCCCTCCTTTCGGAAAAGCTGACCACGACTCCATTTTGTTGATCCCTGCGTACAGACAGAAACTAAAACAAGAAGCTCCCGCGCTGAGGTCTGTTCAACGCTGGTCCGACCAATCTGATTCCACACTCCAAGACTGCTTCCATCACGTGGACTGGGATATGTTTCGTATTGCGTCAGACAACAACATTGACGAATACGCTGATTCGGTGAGCGAGTTCATTAGAACGTGCGTTGAAGATGTCGTTCCCATAGCAACGATTAAAACACTCCCAAACCAGAAACCGTGGATTGATGGCAGCATTCGCGTGAAACTGAAAGCCCGAACCACTGCTTTTAATCAGGGCAAGGTGACCGGAAACATGACCAAATACAAACAGTGTAACTATTCCCTCCGCAAGGCAATCAAACAAGCTAAGCGTCAGTATAGAGACAAAGTAGAATGTCAATTCAACGGCTCAGACACAAGAGGTATGTGGCAGGGTCTACAGTCAATCACGGATTACAAAAAGAAAACCAGCCCAGTCACGGACCAGGATGTCTTGCTCCCAGGCAGACTAAATAACTTTTTGCCCGCTTTGAGGACAATACAGTGCCACTGACACGGCCCGCAACTAAAACATGCAGACTCTCCTTCACTGCAGCCGACGTGAGGAAAACATTTAAACGTGTCAACCCTCGCAAGGCTGCAGGCCCAGACGGCATCCCCAGCCGCGCACTCAGAGCATGCGCAGACCAGCTGGCTAGTGTGTTTACGGACATATTCAATCAATCCCTATCCCAGTCTGTTGTTCCCACATGCTTCAAGAGCGCCACCATTGTTCCTGTTCCCAAGAAAGCTAAGGTAACTGAGCTAAACGACTACCGCCCCGTAGCACTCACTTCCGTCATCATGAAGTGCTTTGAGAGACTAGTCAAGGACCATATCACATCCACCCTACCTGACACCCTAGACCCACTCCAATTTGCTTACCGCCCAAATAGGTCCACAGACGATGCAATCTCAACCACACTGCCCTAACCCATCTGGACAAGAGGAATACCTACGTGAGAATGCTGTTCATCAACTACAGCTCGGCATTTAACACCATAGTGCCTTCCAAGCTCGTCATCAAGCTCGAGACCCTGGGTCTCGACCCCGCCCTGTGCAACTGGGTACTGGACTTCCTGACGGGCCGCCCCCAGGTGGTGAGGGTAGGCAACAACATTTCCACCCCGCTGATCCTCAACACTGGGGCCCCACAAGGGTGCATTCTGAGCCCTCTCCTGTACTCCCTGTTCACCCACGACTGCGTGGCCACGCACGCCTCCAACTCAATCATCAAGTTTGCGGACGACACAACAGTGGTAGGCTTGATTACCAACAACGACGAGACGGCCTACAGGGAGGAGGTGAGGGCCCTCGGAGTATGGTGTCAGGAAAATAACCTCACACTCAACGTCAACAAAACTAAGGAGATGATTGTGGACTTCAAGAAACAGCAGGGGGAACACCCCCCTATCCACATCGATGGAACAGTAGTGGAGAGGGTAGTAAGTTTTAAGTTCCTCGGCGTACACATCACAGACAAACTGAATTGGTCCACCCACACAGACAGCATTGTGAAGAAGGCGCAGCAGCGCCTCTTCAACCTCAGGAGGCTGAAGAAATTCAGCTTGTCACCAAAAGCACTCACAAACTTCTACAGATGCACAATGAAGAGCATCCTGTCGGGCTGTATCACCGCCTGGTACGGCAACTGCTCCGCCCACAACCATAAGGCTCTCCAGAGGGTAGTGAGGTCTGCACAACGCATCACCGAGGGCAAACTACCTGCCCTCCAGGACACCTACACCACCCGATGTCACAGGAAGGCCATAAAGATCATCAAGGACAACAACCACCCGAGCCACTGCCTGTTCACCCCGCTATCATCCAGAAGGCGAGGTCAGTACAGGTGCATCAAAGCTGGGACCGAGAGACTGAAAAACAGCTTCTATCTCAAGGCCATCAGACTGTTAAACAGCCACCACTAACATTGAGTGGCTGCTGCCAACACACTGACTCAACTCCAGCCACTTTAATAATGGGAATTGATGGGAAATGATGTAAAATATATCACTAGCCACTTTAAACAATGCTACCTAATATAATGTTTACATACCCTACATTATTCATCTCATATGTATATGTATATACTGTACTCTATATCATCTACTGCATCTTTATGTAATACATGTATCACTAGCCACTTTAACTATGCCACTTTGTTTACATACTCATCTCATATGTACAGTGCCTTGCGAAAGTATTCGGCCCCCTTGAACTTTGCGACCTTTTGCCACATTTCAGGCTTCAAACATAAAGATATAAAACTGTATTTTTTTGTGAAGAATCAACAACAAGTGGGACACAATCATGAAGTGGAACAACATTTATTGGATATTTCAAACTTTTTTAACAAATCAAAAACTGAAAAATTAGGCGTGCAAAATTATTCAGCCCCTTTACTTTCAGTGCAGCAAACTCTCTCCAGAAGTTCAGTGAGGATCTCTGAATGATCCAATGTTGACCTAAATGACTAATGATGATAAATACAATCCACCTGTGTGTAATCAAGTCTCCGTATAAATGCACCTGCACTGTGATAGTCTCAGAGGTCCGTTAAAAGCGCAGAGAGCATCATGAAGAACAAGGAACACACCAGGCAGGTCCGAGATACTGTTGTGAAGAAGTTTAAAGCCGGATTTGGATACAAAAAGATTTCCCAAGCTTTAAACATCCCAAGGAGCACTGTGCATGCGATAATATTGAAATGGAAGGAGTATCAGACCACTGCAAATCTACCAAGACCTGGCCGTCCCTCTAAACTTTCAGCTCATACAAGGAGAAGACTGATCAGAGATGCAGCCAAGAGGCCCATGATCACTCTGGATGAACTGCAGAGATCTACAGCTGAGGTGGGAGACTCTGTCCATAGGACAACAATCAGTCGTATATTGCACAAATCTGGCCTTTATGGAAGAGTGGCAAGATGAAAGCCATTTCTTAAAGATATCCATAAAAAGTGTCATTTAAAGTTTGCCACAAGCCACCTGGGAGACACACCAAACATGTGGAAGAAGGTGCTCTGGTCAGATGAAACCAAAATGGAACTTTTTAGCAACAATGCAAAATGTTATGTTTGGCGTAAAAGCAACACAACTCATCACCCTGAACACACTATCCCCACTGTCAAACATGGTGGTGGCAGCATCATGGTTTGGGCCTGCTTTTCTTCAGCAGGGACAGGGAAGATGGTTAAAATTGATGGGAAGATGGATGGAGCCAAATACAGGACCATTCTGGAAGAAAACCTGATGGAGTCTGCAAAAGACCTGAGACTGGGACGGAGATTTGTCTTCCAACAAGACAATGATCCAAAACATAAAGCAAAATCTACAATGGAATGGTTCAAAAATAAACATATCCAGGTGTTAGAATGGCCAAGTCAAAGTCCAGACCTGAATCCAATCGAGAATCTGTGGAAAGAACTGAAAACTGCTGTTCACAAATGCTCTCCATCCAACCTCACTGAGCTCGAGCTGTTTTGCAAGGAGGAATGGGAAAAAATGTCAGTCTCTCGATGTGCAAAACTGATAGAGACATACCCCAAGCGACTTACAGCTATAATCGCAGCAAAAGGTGGCGCTACAAAGTATTAACTTAAGGGGGCTGAATAATTTTGCACGCCCAATTTTTCAGTTTTTGATTTGTTAAAAAAGTTTGAAATATCCAATAAATGTCGTTCCACTTCATGATTGTGTCCCACTTGTTGTTGATTCTTCACAAAAAAATACAGTTTTATATCTTTATGTTTGAAGCCTGAAATGTGGCAAAAGGTCACAAAGTTCAAGGGGGCCGAATACTTTCGCAAGGCACTGTATATACTGCACTCAATACCATCTACTGTATCTTGCCTATGCCGCTCTGTACCATCACTCACTCATATATCTTTATGTACATATTCTTTATCCCCTTACACTTGTGTCTATAAGGTAGTAGTTTTGGAATTGTTAGCTAGATTACTTGTTGGTTATTACTGCATTGTCGGAACTAGAAGCACAAGCATTTCGCTACACTCGCATTAACATCTGCTAAGCATGTATGTGTGACAAATAAAATTTGATTTTATTGATTTAATTTGATTTGATTTGAGAAAAAGACAAGAAGAACAAGCCACAAATGAATTTGAACAACCTGTCGACGCAGTAGGCCGCCGACGTCCACGCACTCTCTCCACCAGTCTTGAAAAGCACCCAGGCATTTTCCACTCGATTGTTCTATCTCAGGTCTCAAAAATCAAACAAGTTCGTTGTCAGCAGCAAACTGAAGTTGTTGTTTTCGCCCAGAAAACATTCCATAGAACGTCGGTTAGATGTCTCTTGGCAACACACGTTCGAAAATGATTGTTTACAAAATTGACAACGGTGTTGCCATATAAATTAGTTTGGAATTATATGATTCCCTTTAGAATCCGTTAAAATTGCTGGTCTTCATTCTAGTGACGTCGGCGTGCTCCTTTGTAGCTCAGTTGATTAGCATGACGTGTTTTAAAAGATAATGATTTCAGGGATTTTTGTGATGATGAGTTATCTAAAATTGAGATAAAAGACTGTATTAAAAGCCTTAAGGACAATAGGTCCCCTGGAAATGATGGTTTAATAAGCAAGTTTTATAAAGCATTCAATGATAAATTGATTCCTTTCATTCTTGGCTTCCTTAAATAGCAAGGTGTAATTACTTTGATTCCCTAACCTAATAAGGATACTCTTTATATAGACAACTGGAGACTCATTAGCCTGTTGAATAATGATGGGAAATGATTTGCCCTTGTGTTTGCTAAGAGGTTGAAACAAGGCTTGCATCATATAATTGATGAATAACAATCTGGTTTTATGCATGATCAACACATTAGTAATAACATCAGGTTGATCTTAGATATGATTGACTATAATGACCTCATCCTTGATGATAGTATTCTTATGTTTGTTGATTTTTATAAAGCTTTTGACACTGTAGAACATGAGTTTATGTTCAAAGCAATACGTTTTTTGGGGGGTTGGAGACTATTTTCTGAAAGCAGTCCAAACGTTATATAGTGGTTGTACTAGCTCTGTAAAATTAGCTCACGGGTCATCCCAAAGATTTGATATTGGCCGTGGCATTAGGCAGGGCTGCCCAATTAGTCCATTTGTATTTTTATTGGTTACTCAAATTATGGCTCTTCATATCAAGAAAGGGAATTTAAGGTGTTTCAGCACTTTGCAAGGAATTTAAACTATGTCAACTGGCTGATGATACCACCATATTTTTAAGAGACAGGAATGAGGTTTCTAAAGCAGTTTCCTGTATTGAAGACTTTTCCTTAGTTTCGGGTTTGAAAATTAATATCAATAAGTCAGTCTTATTTCCACTCAAGGATTGTGTTTTACAGGAAGTATATGGTATCCCAGTTAAAGATAAGGTTACTTATCTTGGAATTGTTATATGCAAGGATGAAAAACAAAGGAGTGAATTGAACTTTAACTCCATTATTGAGAAAACAAAGAGGAAATTGAACCTCTGGAACAAGGAGGTCTTGAGGTTTTAGATTTCTGTCACGACTTCCGCCGAAGTCTGTCCCTCTCCTTGTTCGGGCGGTGTTCAGCGGTCGACGTCACCGACGTTATACCCATCACTGATCCATTTTTAATTTCCCCCTCTGTTTCCTCTCATGTCCTTGTCGGAGATTGTTTGATTGTATGTTTGTGCTAGTTATGTGTTGGTGCGCGAGGGGTTTTGTACCCATTTTTATTATTTTTGTATATTTTGGTATTGAAGTTTTTTGTGAGCACTTATTAAACAACTCCGTTTATACCAAGTTCGTTCTCCTGCGCCTGACTTCCCTGCCACCAACACGCACGCACCCATTACAATTTCAATACTCTAAATCATACTTTTAAATTAAATTGTATTCTGAAGTATGTTAAGAACCAGAACAGTATTTGCAATGTCTTTCCTAAGTATTTATTTGACTCTGGTGGTGGTTTAGAATTTTTGCTTCGATGTAATTTTGATATTGATACAATCCCAGGAAAGTTGGCCAAATTCCATAAGCAGGCAATTTTAGCTTGGATGTTAGCGTATAAATACAATTTTTACCCACAGATACTTTGTATGGAACAAAGATATACGATTTCAAAAGTATCTTTTTCATAACTGGTTTGAGAATAAGATTATTTTGGTTGGTCAGTTACTGAATAAGGATGGATATCTACTCTCATATGGGGAATTTCTTGATAAGTTTAAATTCCAATAACCCCGAAAGAATATGCAATTGTTTTTGATGCGATTCTAAGGTGGTTGTATATCTTTTAAATTCCTCTGTGGTTGATGTAAGTTACATAGATTTACATGAAAATATATTCATTGGCAATATTAACATCAAGGATAAATGTAGTAAACAGATTAGGAATATTGCTTGTGAACTACAATTCCCTCAGCAAGATTCTTTTGGTCAGATATCTATGGTGATATACAATGTACAAAATATATACAAAATTATACAAAATTGCTTACAAATATTGTATCAGTAACAAAGTAAAGGAAGTTTCATTTAAAATGTTACATAGAATTTATCCTGTGAAACATGTTTTGGAAAGATTCAAGCTGTCACAACCGACGTATGAATAATTAGACCAAGGCGCAGCGTGAGTAGAGTTCCACTTTTTAATAAAAGTGAAACTTCCAAAAACAACAACGTTATAACGATCGTGAACCACGTAGCGCACATAGGCACTCACACAAAACAATATCCCACATCGCAGGTGGGAAAAAGGACACACTAAGTATGATCCTGTCGTGGCAGAATCAGAATCCTTTAGGTAACATTTATAAATAAATACATTTTAAAAGTATGCTTATGTAG
The DNA here is from genome assembly GCF_018296145.1 of Oncorhynchus tshawytscha. Taxonomy (NCBI): domain Eukaryota; kingdom Metazoa; phylum Chordata; class Actinopteri; order Salmoniformes; family Salmonidae; genus Oncorhynchus; species Oncorhynchus tshawytscha. Next base: position 18,277,326 of record NC_056435.1, read on the forward strand.
GAAAAGTTACTTGGGCCCAGAGAGGGGAGAGGTCGGGTTAGTCTTATCTGTGAATGTGTCTGGAAACTATTCCTAAACCATGTGAAGGGATGGGGTGATTAATTGGGAACCAGTTAGGGGGCTCCACAATGTCTGTGTGCCAATCACGTCTCTCTGTGATCTTGTCCAGGAGGGGGTGTATTTGATATATGCCATTGGATGAGGTAATGTTTTTGGTCCTAAGTGGTACCAAGAGCGGGGTAAGAACTTAGTTTAGGAGACCAAACTGAACGACAATTTATAGCCAATGCTGTCTGGCTATGTGTGTCTTTGCTATAAAGGATCTCAGTTGCCAATATGTAAGCACTCTCGGAGAATTCATTTATAGACACTGAATTGATCTGAGAGTCACAGGGCTATGGTGAAGCTCATATAATTAAAGATGGACTTTATGCTAACTCTGACTTGTGTGTGGTTTGCTCTCTCATGATTTGGTAATACAGTAAATTTCCACGACACACTCCATATCGAATAACGTTTTAACAAGCCTTGTGTTACTACAAGGTTGGGCTTTTGTCATATTGGGACACTAATGTATTGTTGTCATGTGTGCCTGACCTTAACTCTAACCCCCCACCAATTTTAATTGCATCCCCCTCAAATTCTCACCTTAATCTGAACCCATAATCTGAACCCTTAACCCAAAACCTGTTTTCTGCCACACGGCATAGCAACAGTACGGACCAACCAAAGATTCCCACACCACCTGGGCCAAGCCCACCAACCACGAGAGGAGCTGCGGACCTCACAAATTCACAGGTGGACAACCAGACAACACAGTGCTCTTCAAACTCAACCAAGACTACATCAAAGGCAAGTAAAACACACAACACTGCCGCAATAGATACAGTTGAAGTCGGAAGTTTACATACACTTAGGTTGGAGTCATTAAATCTATTATATCTATTTTTCAACCACTCCACAAATTTCTTGTTAACAAATTCCAAGAATTGTTTACAGATAGATTATTTCACTTATAATTCACTATATCACAATTCCAGTGGGTCAGACGTTTACATACACTAAGTTGACTGTGTTTTTAAACAGCTTGGAAAATTACAGAAAATGTCATGTGTTTGGAAACTTCTGATAGGCTTATTGACATAATTTGAGTCAATTGGAGGTGTACCTGATGATGTATTTCAAGGCCTACCTTCAGACTCAGTGCCTCTTTGCTTGACATCATGGGAAAATCAAAAGAAATCAGCCAAGGTCTCAGATAAATTGTAGACCTCCACAAGTCTGGCTCATCCTTGGGAGCAAATTCCAAACGCCTTAAGGTACCACGTTCACCTGTACAAACAATAGTACACAAATAAACACCATGGGACCACACAGCCGTCATACCACTCAGGAAGGAGACGCGTTCTGCCTCATAGAGATGAACGTACTTTGGTGTGAAAAGTGCAAATCAATCCCAGAACAACAGCAAAGGAACTTGTGAAGATGCTGGAGGAAACGGGTACAAAACAAGTCCTATAAATAAAATACAATTTTATTTGTCACATACACATAGTTAGCGGATGTTAATGTGAGTGCAGCGAAATGCTTGTGCTTCTAGTTCCGTCAATGCAGTAATAACCAACGAGTAATCTAACCTAACAATTTCACAACAACTACCTTATAAACACACAAGTGTAAAGGGATGAAGAATATGTACATAAAGATGAATGAGTGATGGTACAGAACGGCATAGGGAAGATGCAGTAGATGGTATAGAGTACAGTATATACATATGATATGAGTAATGTAGGGTATGTAAACATTATATAAATTGGCATTGTTTAAAGTAGCTAGTGATACATTTTTTTACATAAATGTTTCCATTATTAAATTGGCTGGAGTTGAGTCAGTATGTTGGCAGCATCCACTCAATGTTAGTGGTGGCTGTTTAACAGTCTGAGATAGAGGCCTTGAGATAGAAGCTGTTTTTCAGTCTCTCGGTCCCTGCTTTGATGCACCTGTACTGACCTCGCCTTCTGGATGATAGCAGGGTGAACAGGCAGTGGCTCAGGTGGTTGTTGTCCTTGATGATCTTTATGGTCTTCCTGTGACATTGGGTGGTGTAGGTGTCCTGTAGGGCAGGTAGCTTTCCCCCGGTGATGCGTTGTGCAGACCTTACTACCCTTTGGAGAGCCTTACGGTTGTGGGCGGAGCAGTTGCCGTACCAGGTGGGGATACAGCCCAACAGGATGCTCTCGATTGTGCATCTGTAAAAGTTTGAGTGCTTCTGGTGACAATCCAAATTTCTTCAGACTCCTGAGGATGAAGAGGCACTGCTGCGCCTTCTTCATCACGCTGTCTGTGTGGGTGGACCAATTCAGTTTGTCCGTGATGTGTACGCCGAGGAACTTAAAACTTACTACCCTCTCCACTACTGTCCCATCGATGTGGATAGGGGGGTGCTCCCTCTGCTGTTTCCTGAAGTCCACGATCATCTCCTTTGTTTTGTTGACATTGAGTGTGAGGTTATTTTCCTGACACCACACTCCGAGGGCCCTTACCTCCTCCCTGTAGGCCATTTCGTCGTTGTTGGTAATCAAGCCTACCACTGTAGTGTCATCTGCAAACTTGATGATTGAGTTGGAGGCGTGCATGTGCAGCAGTGTGATGTTGTTCCCCTAGATTATGCACCAAGTTGCACACATGGACCAATTCAAATAGGCCAGGTCAAGAGGGGATGTTAATAATTTGATAATAATAATAATTCAGTGTGTTTTCTTATTTAATTACAGCTGCATAGCTAATGTTATTCTTTGGTGTACTGTTATGGGATATTTTATGAATAATGACTAAATGTATTTCTTTTTTCAACTAGGCAAGTCAGTTAAGAACAAATTCTTATTTTTCAATGACGGTCTAGGAACAGTGGGTTAACTGCCTGTTCAGGGGCAGAACGACAGATTTGTACCTTGTCAGCTCGGGGTTTGAACTTGCAACCTTCCGGTTACTAGTCCAACGCTCTAACCACTAGGCTACCCTGCTGCCTAAATGAGGTATACGGCACTATAACTGGCAAGAAGTCTACCCTGTCTTTCTTGTAGTGTTAAATAATGTGTGTTCATTAGGAAGGGGTTACAGTGGGGCAAAAAGTATTTAGTCAGCCACCAATTGTGCAAGTTCTCCCACTTAAAAAGATGAGAGAGGCCTGTAATTTTCATCATAGGTACACTTCAACTATGACAGACAAAATGAGAAAAAAATCCAGAAAATCACATTGTAGGATTTTTAATGAATTTATTTGTAAGGTACTGGGTGTCGTGAGGGTGAAGTCAGGCGCAGGAAAGCAGAGAGTTCAATATAGTGCTCCTTTAATGCACACACGGTGAACCACGGCCACCCCACTTTTGGGTGCTCAAACAAAATGTCCCAGACACAGGGAACGAAAACAGTCCAGGACTAAATACACAAACATGTTCGTCTGTAGCAAACACCAGGGTTACAATGATCAATCCCGCACAAAGAAACGGGCGGGCCGGCTGACTAATAAAGCCCAACTAATACAACCAACTCAAAACAGGTGTAATCAATAAACACATAAGGAGGGGGAGAAAATAATCAGTGGAAGCTAGTAGGCAGGCGACGACGACCGCCGAGCACCACCCGAACGGGAAGGAGAGCCACCCTCGGTTGGAGTCGTGACATTATTTGCAAATTATGGTGGAAAATAAGTATTTGGTCACCTACAAACAAGCAAGATTTCTGGCTCTCACAGACCTGTAACTTCTTCTATAACATACATTTTTATCTTGTCCACATTGTAACAAACTTATGGTTGCATAACAGCACATTGAGTAACATTACCACGGTTTTATATTGAACAATATCGGAGCCAAGGACAACATACCTTGGTAGCCGAAGGTCAGGCAAAAGAGAACAATAAGGCGGTACAGAAATACAGATAACCCGCGATGGGCCAAACCAAAATATACAAAACTTTTACAATCACATGTATGTACAATATTGATATGAAAAAGTGTTTGTACATGTTAAGTAATTTTGTAATCAATGTTCATAAATTCCAATGATCTATATCAAATCAAATGTATTTACATAGCCCTTCGTACATCAGCTGATGTCTCAAAGTGCTGTACAGAAACCCAGCCTAAAATCCCAAACAGCAAGCAATACAGGTGTAGAAGCACAGTGGCTAGGAAAAACTCACTAGAAAGGCCAAAACCTAGGAAGAAACCGAGAGAGGAACCAGGCTATGTGGGGTGGCCAGTCCTCTTCTGGCTGTGCCGGGTGGAGATTATAACAGAACATGGCCAAGATGTTCAAATGTTCATAAATGACCAGCATGGTCAAATAATAATAATCACAGGCAGAACAGTTGAAACTGGAGCAGCAGCACGGCCAGGTAGACTGGGGACAGCAAGGAGTCATCATGTCAGGTAGTCCTGAGGCATGGTCCTAGGGCTCAGGTCCTCCGAGAGAGAGAAAGAAAGAGAGAGAGAGAGAATTAGAGAGAGCATACTTAAATTCACACAGGACACCAGATAGGACAGGATAGGTACTCCAGATATAACAAACTGACCCTAGCCCCCTGACACATAAACTACTGCAGCATAAATACTAGAGGCTGAGACAGGAGGGGTCAGGAGACACTGTGGCCCCATCTGAGGACACCCCCGGACAGGGCCAAACAGGAAGGATATAACCCCACCCACTTTGCCAAAGCACAGCCCCCACACCACTAGAGGGATATCTTCAACCACCAACTTACCATCCTGAGACAAGGCCGAGTATAGCCCACAAAGCCCGCCATGGCACAACCCAAGGGGGGTGCCAACCCAGACAGGAAGATCACATCAGTGACTCAACCCACTCAAGTGACGCACCCCTCCTAGGGACGGTATGAAAAAAGCCCTAGTAAGCCAGTGACTCAGCCCCTGTAATAGGTTTAGAGGCAGAGAATCCCAGTGGAAAGAGGGGAACCAGCCAGGCAGAGACAGCAAGGGCGGTTCGTTGCTCCAGAGCCTTTCCGTTCACCTTCACACTCCTGGGACAGACTACACTCAATCATATGACCCACTGAAGAGATGTGTCTTCAGTAAAGACTTAAAGGTTGAGACCGAGTTTGTGTCTCTCACATGAATAGGCAGACCATTCCATAAAAATGGAGCTCAATAGGAGAAAGCCCTGCCTCCAGCTGTTTGCTTAGAAACTCTAGGGACAATTAGGAGGCCTGCGTCTTGTGACCGTAGCGTACATGTAGGTATGTACGGCAGGACCAAATCAGAGACATAAGTAGGAGCAAGCCCATGTAATGCTTTGTAGGTTAGCAGTAAAACCTTGAAATCAGCCCTTGCCTTGACAGGAAGCCAGTGTAAGGAGGCCAGCACTGGAGTAATATGATCAAATTTTGTGTTTCTAGTCAGGATTCTAGCAGCCGTATTTAGCACGAACTGAAGTTTATTTAGTGCTTTATATGGGTAGCCGGAAAGTAGAGCTATGCAGTAGTCTAATCTAGAAGTGACAAAAGCATGGATACATTTTTCTGCATAATTTTTGGACAGAAAGTTTCTGATTTTTGCAATGTTACGTAGATGGAAAAAAGCTGTCCTTGAAACAGTCGTGATATGTTCTTCAAAAGAGAGATCAGGGTCCAGAGTAACGCCGAGGTCCTTCACAGTTTTATTTGAGACTACTGTACAAGCATCAAGATTAATTGTCAGATTCATCAGAAGATCTCTTTGTTTCTTGGGACCTAGAACAAGCATCTCTGTTTTGTCCGAGTTTAAAAGTAGAACGTTTGCAGCCAGCCACTTCCTTATGTCTGAAACACATGCTTCTAGCGAGGGCAATTTTGTAGCTTCACAATGTTTCATTGAAATGTACAGCTATGTGTCATCCGCATAGCAGTGAAAGTTAACATTATGTTTTCGAATGACATCCCCAAGAGTTAAAATATATAGTGAAAACAATAGTGGTCCTAAAATGGAACCTTGAGGAACACCGAAATTTACAGTTGATTTGTCAGAGGACAAACCATTCACAGAGACAAACTGATATCTTTTCGACAGATAAGATCTAAACCAGGCCAGAACTTGTCCGTGTAGACCAATTTGGGTTTCCAATCTCTCCAAAAGAATGTGGTGATCGATGGTATCAAAAGCAGCACTAAGGTCTAGGGGCACGAGGACAGATGCAGAGCCTCGGTCTGATGCCATTAAAGGTCATTTACCACCTTCACAAGTGCAGTCTCAGTGCTATGATGGGGTCTAAAGCCAGACTGAAGCATTTTGTATACATTGTTTGTCTTCAGGAAGGCAGTGAGTTGCTGCGCAACAGCCTTTTCTAAAATTTGAGAGGAATGGAAGATTCAAGTTTTTATATTTTCTGGGTCAAGGTTTGACTTTTTCAAGAGAGGCTTTATTACTGCCACTTTTAGTGAGCTTGGTACACATCCGGTGGATAGATAGCCATTTATTATGTACAACATAGGAGGGCCAAGCACAGGAAGCAGCTCTTTCAGTAGTTTAGTTGGAACAGGGTCCAGTATGCAGCTTGAAGGTTTAGAGGCCATGATTATTTTCATCATTGTGTCAAGAGATATAGTACTAAAACACTTGAGCGTCTCTTGATCCTAGGTCCTGGCAGAGTTGTGCAGATTCAGGAAAACTGAGCTTTGAAGGAATACGCAGATTTAAAGAGGAATCCTTAATTTGCTTTCTGATCTTTTCCTCAATGAAGTTCATGAATTTATCACTGCTGAAGTGAAAGCCATCCTCTCTTGAGGAATGCTGCTTTTTAGTTAACTTTGCGACAGTGTCAAAAAAGGAATTTCAAATTGTTCTTATTTTCCTCAATTAAGTTGAAAAAAAATAGTATGATCCAGCAGCAGTAAGGTCTCTTCGATACTGCACGGTACTGTCTTTCCAAGCTAGTCGGAAGACTTCCAGTTTGGTGTGGCGCCATTTCCGTTCCAATTTTCTGGAAGCTTCCTCCAGAGCTCGGGTATTTTCTGTGTACCAGGGAGCTAGTTTCTTTGAATATTTTTTTTTAGTTTTTGGGGTGCAACTGCATCTAGGGTATTGCGCAAGGTTAAATTGAGTTCCTCAGTTAGGTGGTTAACTGATTTTTGTCCTCTGGCGTCCACAGGGAGTGGGTCCAGAGACATGTTGGACAAAACCCACTGAGTCGATGATGGCTCCGAAAGCCTTTTGGAGTGGGTCTGTGGACTTTTTCACGTGAATATTAAAGTCACCAAAGATTAGAATATTATCTGCTATGACTACAAGGTCCGATAGGAATTCAGGGAACTCAATGAGGAATGCTGTATATGGCCCAGGATGCCTGTAAACAGTAGCTATAGAAAGTGATAGGCTGCATAGATTTCATGACTAAAAGCTCAAAAGACAAATGTCATTTCTTTGGTGTAAATTTAAATTTGCTATCGTAAATGTTAGCAACACCTCCGCCTTTGCGGGATGCACAGGGGATATGGTCACTAGTGTAACCAGGAGGTGAGGCCTCATTTAACACAGTAAATTTATCAGGCTTAAGCCATGTTTCAGTCAGGCCAATCACATCAAGAATATGATCAGTGATTAGTTCATTGACTATAATTGCCTTTGAAGTAAGGGATCTAACATTAAGTAGCCCTATTTTGAGATGTGAGGTATCATAATCTCTTTCAATAATGACAGGAATGGAGGAGGTCTTTATCCTAGTGAGATTGCTAAGGCAAACACCGCCATGTATAGTTTTGCCCAACCTAGGTCGAGGCACAGACACGGTCTCAATGGGGATAGCTGTGCTGACTACACTGACTGTGCTAGTGGCAGACTCCACTATGCTGGCAGGCTGGCTAACAGCCTGCTGCCGGGCCTGCACCCTATTTCATTGTGGAGCTAGGGGATTTAGAACCCTGTCTATGTTGGTAGATAAGATGAGAGCACCCTTCCAGCTAGGATGGAGTCGTCACTCCTCATCAGGTCAGGCTTGGTCCCTTTTGTGGGTGAGTCCCAGAAAGAGGGCCAATTATCTACAAATTCTATCTTTTGGGAGGGGCAGAAAACAGTTTTCAACCAGCGATTGAGTTGTGAGACTCTGCTTTAGGAGCTCATCACTCCCCCTAACTGGAAGGGGCCAGACACAATTACTCGATGCCGACACATCTTTCTAGCTGATATACACGCTGAAGCTATGTTGCGCTTGGTGATCTGACTGTTTCATCCTAACATCGTTGGTGCCAACATGTATAACAATATCTCTATACTCTCTACACTCGCCAGTTTTAGCTTTAGCCAGCACCATCTTCAAATTAGCCTTAACGTCAGTAGCCCTGCCCCCTGGATGATTCGTTATAAGTCTAATACTGCGGGTAATGGAGTCGCCAATGACTAGGGTTTTCAATTTGTCAGAGCTAATGGTGGGAAGCTTCGGCTTCTCAGACCCCGTAACGGGAGGAGTAGAGACAAGAGAAGGCTCGGCCTCTGACTCCGACTCGCTGCTTAATGGGGAAAACCGGTTGAAAGTTTGTCGGCTGAATGAGCAAAACCCTGCTTGAACATTCCTACAGCATTTCCCTCCAGAAACCGTGAGAAAGTTGTCCGGCTGCGGGGACCGTGTGAGGGGATTTATACTAATGTTACTATCTGTACTTACTGGTGGCACAGACGCTGTTTCATCCTTTCCTACACTGCAATTACCCTTGCCTAACGATTGAGTCTGAAGCTGAGCTTGTAGCACAGCTATCCTCGCCGTAAGGCGATCGTTCTCCTGTATATTATGAGTACAGCGACTGCAATTAGAAGGCATCATGTTAATGTTACTACTTAGCTTCGGCTTTTGGAGGTCCTGACGAACCATGTCCAGATAAAGCGTCCGGAGTGAAAAAGTTGAATGAAAATAAAAAGTTGAGGGAAAAACCAAAAATATAAACGGTAATTTAAAAAGTAAAAACCGTAAAGTTGTCAGGTAGCAAAGTAAGGTTGGCAACAAAACACACAGCAACACGTGAACAAGTCTGCAAGTTGTGACCGGAAATTCCGGAAACAGAATCACGGTCTGTCACAGAACAAATCAAAAGCGACCAGTTCTGTCAGGTGACTTCTGCTAGCTGTTTGCATAGCTTTGTGTATTTTTTTCCTTGACAATAGGAGAAAAGTGTTACACCATTCCCGGAGGTACTGCAATACCGGGTCAACACGTGAAGCGGACGGAGTAAGCCCCATTTCCGACTCAGCGAGCTCAGTCCGACTCAGCGAGCTCAATCCGGGGACCGACCTGCTGGAAATTCACGCCATTTCCTCCTGGATAAATGCGAGAGAGAATACAGTAGACGGCACGGGTCAAAATGATTGATTGATGACCCTGCGTCATGATGACGTGTACATGTCTGAATATGGGCCTCCGGCCCGTCCCCCCCTGTTCATGTGGTCACGTGTTAGAGGGTGTGTGTTATTTTATATCTCTATGGTATGCTTTGAAGTAGTCATGGTGATTGATGTCTAGGGGGGCTGGTTGGGGAGGTTGGGGGTTGAGTGGTTGAACTTTTGGAACGTGTATGTCCCCCACCCCCCTTATGTTTGTTATCTGATGAAGCAGGAATGTCCTGGGGGCATAGGGCTGTGGCAGCTGCATTATAAATGTCCAGAACAAGGCTTGTGAAACCAGAATAGTAAACACTATTTTTAAACATGGATTTTGCGATCAGTGGCAAAGCTGTGATGACTGTAGCAACTGAAGCAGGACCGCGTCTGAAACATAGAGAAAGGGCAAAGTATACATCCGCAATATTCGATGCTCCAAAAAAGCGGTTTCTAAATGTGTATAGAACCCAGATACTGCCTGCAACTGCGCTGAAAGATGAAGTGCCGATGTCTAACGGTCAGCAATGGGGGTATCTGTTTGATTACTTGGCCTGTAGAGTGAAACTCTATACGGTAGCCGAAGGAGAAGAATATACCGACCAGACATTAGGAGTGGCCTATAGGGTTGAAGACTGGACAGTTTTTCGCCAGGTTTTGTGTCCCGAACTGAGCCGTATCACCAAGGGTTACAGCTTGTTCACAGGCTACGAGACACGTTGGGAAGGTACCCCGGACACCTACGGAAGAGTATTTCACCGGGTGAAAATACAGAGAAAGAATGGACTTCCCTGTGGCTGCGTGGAGTTCTATATCAGCACAGAGGAAATACTCAGCCAAAACATCAGGGATGGCGGTTTGGTCGGTGATTTTAGGCTTCGAATGCTTATCCCTTTTAAAAGTTGGGATTTAATGGAATTGAAAATGTTGCAGTTGTTGGACGCTCTGTTTGTACAGAGCCAACAGCGCCAGAGCATTGTTCGGCTAAAGAAGTGCATAATATATACGAATCCGGCAGATTACGACAAAGAGCAGCCCCAAGAAGGTACATCGTCAGAAGGGGCAGCCCCCCAAGAAAACTAGTTAAGCTGCTGCGTTAACCACGCCCAGATACCCCGAGGGCTGGTTCAACAATAAAAGGAGGGTCCTTAAAACCTACAGTTCTTAACCTATGCATTAACCATGGATAATCCTAACGCATACCATAACTCCGAAACGTCATGGGGGCCAGACACTAAGGACTGTATGCCTCGCAGCCCTACATTCTACTCCCCCCTGGCAAGACCCTCGACACCCCCTACATGTACACAGCCTGAGGACGTGTTTGATGGGGTGGTCAGTACTATTTTTGTGGACACCATCAAGGCCTCAGTAGCCATGCTTTTAGACGTGGTGATTGGAGAATATATACGAGAAAAATGCATCGGTTGTGAGATTAATCACCCCAGCCAGCGCAGGCATCCATGCCTATACGAACCCCCAAGATACTACTTCTTCAACAATTTTGAGGCGCTGGTGAAAAGACTTTGGTCCTGCAGGTTTATACCATCGCTGGTCAGAGCCCAGGAGGCTATGGGCCTTGTGCCGTCTATCCCCAGAGTTTACGGGGTAACAGAGGCATTCCTACATGAACTGAAGGAGGTGATCCACATCCACGAGAAACTCAAAGAAATCCGACACACCCTGGTGGACGATAACAAATACCGGGAGGCGGTGGTGGCTGATATGATGACTTTCTGGCTCAATAAACCCCAAGAGAACGAGTGATATTTTTGTTATTTAGATGTAGAGCAATTGGGTAACTATGTGTATACGATGTTAGAGAGAATAAATACCTTTTTTCTTTTGAGAAAACTTACAAGTGTTATGCATCAAATTATTGAAAATAAAGTGAACAATGAATCGTTCGACACAACCCACAATTCCGGAACTAATGTAGAGCGTGTTGAAAATGGAACAAATCATGAATCATGTACGACATGCGGGCGAGTGTCTACAATGGACACAACTGGTAACCCGGCTTGGTGGTGATTCTGAAGAACTAGAAACAACCTTGTCTAAGATTTTACTTTATTTGTTTGAAACACCATTTAATTGTAACATGTATCATATTTGTTGGTTATATACTTTTATAGCTGATGTGTGTGTTGTAAAAATTCAGCGAAACAAACCTGTTAATCTAAAGCAAATATACAAGGTTTTGCATGATTCGATCATTGAGAAAGGGGGGACATGTATCCTGCAACGAATTCTAAATTGTCTGTATACGTAATACATGTTGAAAAAATAAAAATCCCCAAAAAATGAAATGTTGTTTATTTGAAAGTGGCTCATTAACGTTATTGTACCTCAGAGAGGCAAGAAGGATGGCAGAGCAGATATTGAAAAACATTTATTATAATCCCTCTAATCCGGGGTTTTATGGGGGGGGGGCAAGGAACGTTTACAGAGAGCTATGGCCGAAGAAACAGGTAGCCGGTTAAGCGATGCTAAAGTGAATGAGTGGTTATCAGAGCAGGATGGGCACACTCTGCATAAACCCGTAAGAAAACATTTTCCCAGAAATAGAGTTTTTTCTACCCAACCATTGTCGCAATTTCAGGCGGATCTATGTGACATGCAGGCCCTTGCAGATAAAAATGATGGAAATCACTACATGCTAACGGTTATACATATTTTCTCTTAAAATAGCTTTTGTCCGGGTCTTAAAAAATAAGAGTGGTGCAGAAGTGACCCGGGCCTTTGAATCTATCTTGAAGGAAGGTGGCGCCCCCAAGAAAGTGCAGACTGATGGCGGAAAATAATTTTTTAATAAGACTTTTCAGAAACTCCTGAAGAAGCACAATATAGTACATTTTGCTACAGGCTCAGATTTGAAAGCTTCAGTTGTTGAACGCTTTAACCGAACTCTGAAGGAGCGGATGTGGCGCTATTTTACAGCTCACAACACGCATAGATATATCGATATAGTTCAAGATTTAGTAATTGGGTATAACAATAGTTATCATAAGAGTATAAGGATGAAACCCTCCGAGGTCTCTTCGGAAAACTCTTTTCAAGTCTTTAAAAATCTGTATGGTTTGCTCCCCCTTCGCCGTAAGAAAAAAATGCATTTTAAATTCATTGTGGGGGACTTGGTTCGTATATCCAAGTTGAGGGGTGTCTTCGATAAAAAATACGTGCAAGGATACAGTGACGAGCTATTCACGGTTACAGAATGTCTGCCGCGCATACCCCGGTCTACATATTAAAAGATTATGATGGGGAAATTATAGAGGGATCTTTTTATGAGAAGGAATTACAGAAGGTAAAGGTGGGTAAAGACAAAGTGTTTCACGTAGAGGAGATTCTAGATCAAAAGAGAGAGAAAGGTCAAAAATGGGTGCTGGTCCGCTGGAAAAACTGGCCGCAAAAATTCAACAGCTGGGTATTAGAGAAGGATGTGGTGGAGGCATCTGGGGGTTAATTTAAACCCCCATGCATGATAAAATACATCCTCATTCGTGTGTACACCGGAGTGCATAATGGAACACAGCGGCTTCTACCTGACTCTCCCCAGTAATGCGTCCGCACATATATATCGTAATAATCAGAGTTCGAATTATACAACCAATTTTCCAAAGCCTATAGAGTTATCAGAGGCCTGGGAAGTAGGTCTAAGCGAGATTACATACCCCCATAGCTGGTATAATATCAAAGATAAGGACCGGGAATATTATTTCAAAAAGTTATCGGAACCTGCGAAATTTATTAAGGTTAAAAAAGGATTCTATAGAACCGTCGACAGGATCGTCTCCGAGTTGAATGAACGTCTATCACAGAACAGTATGGAAATATTCCTGATGTACAAGCCTATACATAAAAGGGTACAAATCTCAGGAGATGCTTCCGGGGGGATAAAGACCGGCGGTAATTTAGCATACATGTTGGGGATGGGTCCCAATAAATGGACGTATGTGAGAGATAAATTATTCCCATTCCCCGCGGATATACATGCAGGATTTTACAACATATTTGTGTATACCGACATCATATCCTATCAAAGGGTCGGAGACAGCTGTGTGCCATTCCTGAGAACGGTTCATATAGACGGAAAGGATGGGGACATAGTCACTGTCACCTACGACAAGCCACACTACGTACCTGTAAGCAAGAAATATATTGAAAACATTCTTGTTGAGCTTAAAACGGATCAGAACGAAAACATTGAATTTACTTATGGTAAAACGATTGTAAAACTCCACTTTAGACCCGCCAAAACCTCTCTACATATATAGTATTAGTATTATATATTTCATATATTTCATATACATAATACATCTAAATTAAAATTATGGAACACCGACATCTCGACCCTAACCGGTATGTCTCATACTATGTTGATCAAGTGGGTAATGGGTTACCCGGCTATTATGGTTCACCCACCATGTATGGTTCGGGGATAGGAGGTATATTCCGTAACCTCTTTAGGATGGTTTTACCGTTTATGAAGAGAGGCTTCAGCATAGCCAAACCTCATTTAAAATCAGCAGCAAAAAATATAGTAAGTGAGGTTGTCGCCAATGCTATGACCAGAAGGGCGTCACCAGATGTCGAGAGTCAAGAAGGCCCAGGGTTGATGATGTTGTCTCGAAGACCGAAAAAGAGACCGCCGGGTATAAGGCGCAGGCTTGCGCCTAAAAAAAGGTTAACGGTTAAAAGAAACTCAGTTAGTCAAAGACGGGGTAAAGTGAGGAGGTCTGGACCAAAAACGGTAAAAAGAATACTCGGAAGTATTTTCTAAAAAGAACAAGCACCATGGCTCTTTTACACCGCATGTCCTCTGAAGCTATAAAGACAGAGCTCGATCTTTTCACGGCCCCCTTAACCCAACATTCAGTAGAGAGGTCCAGTTATGTGGAGATAGCCCCACTCTCTGCCATTACAGACAACGGCCCCATAGAGTTTTTCATACCCGGCCACGGTGACAACTATCTGGACCTCAACAACACCTTGGTGCATTTGTGTCTAAAAGTGACCAAAAGATATGGTACTGATATTGCAAATGATGCCAAAGTGAGTCTCATTAATTACCCAGTGGCCACCATCTTCTCCCAAGTGGATGTGACTTTGGGGGAACGTCTAATCAGTCAAAGCAGTGCCACATACCCATACCGGGCCATCATGGAATGCTTACTCAACTACTCTGAAGACACTCTCAAGACCCAATTCAGCGCAGGGCTTTTTAGCAAAGATACTGCAGGAGGCTCTATGGAATCGACAGACCCATCCACCGGTGCAAATAAAGGACTGGAGGCACGGGCTCGCTACTGTGCAGAATCTCGAGAGTTTCATCTGCTAGGCCCTATACACTCTGACATTTTCTTTCAAGAACGTTTACTCTTAAATGCGGTTGATTTAAGACTAAAATTAACCAGGGCCAAGGATGAGTTTTGCCTAATGTCTGCAACGGACGGGGACTTTAGCTTAAAAGTGTTGGGGGCCACGCTTTTTATTAAAAAAGTGTCGGTATCTCCGGCAGTTCGTCTGGGTCACTCACAGGCTTTGCTGAAAGGAAATGCCCTTTACCCTCTCCAAAGAATTACCATGAAAACCTTTAGCATACCTGTGGGCAGCAGAATCTGCAGTCAAGAAAACCTATTTCTAGGCCCTTTACCGCGATACGTGGTTATAGGTTTGGTTGATCACGCCTCCAATACGGGCAGCTTAAATAAAAACCCATTTAATTTTCAACACTTCAATGCAGAGTATGTAGCTCTGTGTCAGGACGGACGTCAGGTCCCTGCTAAGGCTTTCCAACTGCAATTTAATAACAACATATCTGTGCGAGAATTTTACAATCTATTCCTGGCTACCGGGAGGCATCTAAAAGATCTCTCTTTATCTATTGACAGAAATGATTTTGCAGAGGGTTACACAATGTATGCTTTCAATTTATCCCCTGATGATGACACCTCAGGAAATTTTTCGGTGGTGTCCCAAGGTAACCTCAGGCTGGAAATGCGTTTCCGTACACCTTTAGCCTGTACCGTTAGCATGATTGTTTATGCCTGCTCTGATTCAATCTTGGAGGTGAATAGCCGAAGACAGGTTTTAGTAGATTATTATTAAGGATCGTTGAGCAAAGACATGAATACCCAAGAGTTGGAAGGGGTCATGAGACGACTAATTGGAAAACAATTTTGCGGAGTGTTGGCTTATGATGAATTACCTATGGAGAAATGGATGGTGCGGCCTGCCATGTTTATTGTCAATACCCATCCTAAACACATGCCGGGTGAACATTGGCTAGCTGTGACATTAGAAGAGGAAGGAGGAAGAAAAATCTAAACTTTTTTTGATTCCTATGGCTTTCCCCCCGGTTTTTCACATTTCCCCAAATCTATTAAAGAATTTCTGACCAAAAACTGTTCAAAGATATACTACAACATCAAACAGGTGCAAGATAACCTTTCAACTACATGCGGTCAACACTGTGTATTCTATCTATGCCAAAGAGCCCGGGGAGTTTCTTTTGAAGGTGTTATGTCTCTTTATAAGGATGATTTAAGAAGTAATGATAACGTTGTAGCTTGTTTTGTTAGAAAATATCAAAAGTGTTCAAATGTGTATCCTTTAAGAACGTGCAATCAAGACGTATGCTCACGCCAAATGTTTCAAGAATGCCACAAATGTTAAATTGCTTATTTTTTTAAATAAAATTTATTGAATTTAATCATAGTCATTCAAAAGTCATTCAAAAGTCTAACCACCCAGAGAGATCGGGATTAGGGAAAGGTCCGGAGACGTTCAGGGGGGTAAATGGGTTATCGTCATTCATTTCATAAGGATGCGAGGGTTTTGGGGCATCTTTAGGGGTGCTGTATCTCGTTGAAGGTTTGTGTTTTAAAGAGTGAATCTGTTGACAAATCTTATAGTTGGGTACACCGGAGAGGGGTATGTTGAGGATGGCCAGGGCCTTAAGAAACTGAAGCCACCCTGAAGGTCTTCTGTCATCAGCAACCTTGTGGGCAGATGTGGTACTTTTAAGCAAGTCAAGTATATGTGAACCCTTGACAACCGAATCCTGAAGGATAAACTCTCCTTTGTCGTTCCAAGTAGCTGCCCCATTTGAGTCTTTTAGCTTGTTCATAATGTAGCTAACATTTCTCCTGTTACGTGCCGGAACATGGGTTAACAAGTCATGCATAACTTTATCTTCAACAGGCATTTGATCTTCAGACAGTAAGCTTGGATCTCTTTAGCCTTTTGTAATGCCGTCAGATCAGTACATCCAGGGTTAAGTAAATGCGCTAGGCCTATTGCAAAACATAGCTTATTATCGGGATTGTGAACGTTTATGAGGTAGGCCCTTTTATTGCTTATGATTTCTGACTGCATTAGGCTATCAAGCTTCCTTCTCTGCCCCCCACCCCCCTGGGGTTGACGTATTATTTGCACTACAAGCTGGAGGGTTCGATCGGCTATGATGGCTAAATTTGACTGAACAAGGCGTTCTAGCAGCGCGGTAAATTGTTCAAGATCTGCTTCGCCGTTGGGTAAAATAAGAGATACTGTGTTATGCAGGCTATCTCCACAAATTTCCAAATGTAAGACATCACGTGGTTCGCCATAATCTCTTGCCGTCTCTAACAGATCGTTTGGAGTGTCCATTATCATCATGTAAAATACAGCATAGTCAAGATTCTGATTCACCCATAGGAAATTGAAAAACTGTCGAATCTCTGTATTGTTGAATTTATTCCGGTACACAACCCGGACACGTCTATCAAGACCATCTCCCGCCAGATTTATTAGACAATTTTCCAATTCCCCAAAAACATCTTGTGGCGTTTCAGACTCTACGGACCTGGGCGTTACTGGTTGGTCTATCTCTGTTGGGGTGGCAGGGGCCGAAAATGTCTGACTCTCATTCATCCGATTAATTAAGGTTATGAGGGCTTCAGGAATCTGGGATAACATGTTTTCATCGGGAGTCCTCCCTGACTCGTTCATGCCAT
Source organism: Oncorhynchus tshawytscha (assembly GCF_018296145.1). Classification (NCBI taxonomy): domain Eukaryota; kingdom Metazoa; phylum Chordata; class Actinopteri; order Salmoniformes; family Salmonidae; genus Oncorhynchus; species Oncorhynchus tshawytscha. Next base: position 18,294,682 of record NC_056435.1, read on the forward strand.
TAATAATTTCTAGGAGTTCGGCTGGAATCTGGGTTAATATGCTTTCATCAGACTTCCCTGACTCGTTCATAAGTTTAATAACTTCTAGGAGTTTGGTTGGAATCTGTGCTAAGAGGCTTTCAACTGTCTCCCCTTGTTGCTGTAGTTCTGCCATTTTTGGATAATTAAGGATGTGCGTTTTTTGGGTCTTTCTGGAATGGTTGGTGTTATACATGTATGATTTTAGCGTCTGTATTTGCGTTTTTTAATGGGGTTGCTGTTTAACATGCGTGTAATTGTTCTATGCCAGAATAACATATCATCTCGGTACTGTCTCTCAATTAAATCCCCCAGTCGTTTGTATAGCAAAACATTCCTTGATTTCAAAGCCCTGGAAAATAATGTCAAAAACATTTCTTGTTCTAAGGCCTGTACTGATGCCGTAGAATTGACGGGGTCGATAAGGTTGGCCGCATCACAGAATAGCTGGTCGTCAACATCGGACATGTCATTAATAACGTTGAAATCCTCCGGTTTGGTTGTTTCATCGGGGATGTTCGGTGCGCCGGAATCCCCCAACTCTAGATGTATGTGTCTGTCTGTGCCGTTTTTCGCCGGGGCGGAGTCTGAATGAAAATAATACATACAAAATTACGTTATTAAATATAAAAAATATGTTAGATACATAAAATGTCAAATACCTATCCGGTATAATAATATATATTAACAATACATATTTAAAATACCTCGGCTTTTTTGGCGCTTGTTCTGACGAATTGCGGATACAGAGGGCTCTAGACTTTTTTCCTCTAGTGTTCCAGGTTCTGCAGGGCCTGTCTCCGGCAGTCTGAAAAAAACATTATTTGTCCTTGTTTTAACATATGCTATCAACAGAGGTATAACTAATAAAAAAGACGTATAACTAATAACAAAATGTATAATGGTCTCATACCGTGTTCCTGGAGCGCCGGCTCGTGAAGCAGCAAGTTCCCTGCCCAACAGTAGTTTTCGGGTGGCGTTGAATCTGAGCAATGTACTTGGGCCACAGTTGTTCGTTGCCTGTTGGGGTCTGGAATATGTCTGGAGGGGGTCGACGTTCCCTGTATTCTCGATGAGTTTGAAAATCGCTCGTACAGAACGGTAGAATTGCATCTAAGTCCCCAGTGTCAGATGTCCATAACGAATCCTTTATCATTCTTGGCTGTATGTCGGCTGTAAATACATAAAATCGTTTTTAAAATAGCACACACTATTTTTTTATTTTTATATATAAATATTCTTGGGTATGTGTTTAATTATAAGGACTTACAACGAAAAAAGGCTGATGGCGACTGACTGCCTGACTTTTGAGACTCCTCATGTTGCTCCAGATCTGGTAAACCGCGTAAAAGCTGCGTAAATGTTTGGGATCCTAACCAACGTTAGACAATATTAAACGTTATACGCTATATATATACACTTTTTAACGTATATTGGCCTTTGGCCTGAAATACCCAAATAACTCGGGTTTAATATTACAATAATATTCAAACAAATCTTAAAATATATTTTTCATTTTACTCACCTCCAGAAATATCCATTAGGAGAGATTCACTTATTCAGAATATATTTTTTTAATCTGTCCGGGCAGCTAAATATTCGGGCCTTTGGGTTTGCGCTAAAGCAGTGCTAACCGTGTTAAAATAGATGCTCCCCGTTCTGGCCCTAACTTGTTAAAGTATGGAACGAGTTCCGAGAGATATCCTATAGGCAACCCCCCTGTATGTTTTGGTTTAGTGGCCAAAAGGCTGTGAATTCATAGAGCCTTTCTGTCGGCTTACGGTTTGGTTTGGGGTCCTGATGCGTTGATTATATATCAGTGTTTAACCCCGGGCGGTCGGCCGATATCTTGACATGCCATATGGCCGATAGTGCAAACCTTGGTTTCAAACGATGCTCTGCAGATAGAGCGATGGGACCCCGTGTTGAACCCACACACACAAACCCTTGAAACGCACACACACACACTCCTGCTGCTCCGTCACACGCCCACTCATGCACGCACACTCCGATTTCCCATGTCTTTTTCTTCGAGACAGAGCTGGGGGATGATGTGAAATACTCTTTGCCATAGTTACGGGTGAGATACAGTTTTTTAAATTCCTTTCATTGAATTCCAAAATATTTCGTACAACCTTTAAGACATGTTTGAATTAAGTAACAAATTTGAATAATATTTAAACATGCATCACACGTGTTTTATGTAAAAAAACCTTGGAGGCCTGCCGTTGTACATTATTACAAACTTTAATAAACCGTAATGTTCATAACACACCATTGTAGGAAAAGACTATAAAATAATACATGTTTTTTCAGATCTTACAGTAGTCTGCGCCAGACCCTAGCGTGAGAGAAAAGACCGCTTCCCCTTAGTTAAATGGGTGCGATACATTTTCAAAACCAATGATTTAATTCTAAATATTTAACACCTACATTTTAACACACGTTATAATTCAACATGTTTTACTATTTCTTACAGATATAGGGTCCTGTTAGCCACGACCATTATCCGTTTCCAATTCCCCATCGCAAAGTCTTTTGCCCGCTCCATCGAAGCTCTGCCCGCTTTCACTCCAGGGAAAGAGCCGCCTTCGACCTTGTTGGTCCTGGGTATGTCTCAACGATAACCTCGGCCATCGTCGTAATTGTTCACGATTTTCGAAAAGACTGTCCAGCTTATTCATCAGTGTTCAGAAAATATGGTAATCGCGCCATTTAAAACAATGTACATCCTGGCATGCTTTGGAAGATACATATGAACTGACCGTTTTCGATGCATTTGCACTATCAAATTGATCACATGCTAAAATTGTCACTCTGGAGTCCGGGGTATACGCCATTGAAGCGACTCTTAGGGCCATTAAATCACTTCGTCCACAGACTTGTTCTTCCAACGCATATCCGGGCAGCCTTGAAGCACACAGGGCGCGTTCCATTTGACACAGCGCAAGTCTTATTTTAAGCCATTCTCGCATCCTTAGCGCTGGAGAAAAACTCTCGGGTTCTACCCGATAAAAGGGTTGGGACACGCTGTCTGTGAATATCTTAACCGTAGATTCCTCAGGGTGGAATATGTAAGACATATGTCCCTCACTCGTACACAAAAATCCTTTAAAACATGCTGTAGCCTCACGCAAAACATCCTCCAGGCTTTTGTCGTTGGATTCATGACATGAGCTGCAAAGCACTCCGAGAATTGGCCGTGTAGACTTATTTTGTTTAATATTCAGGTCTTTATTTTAAAAAATTGCTTGTTCTGGACATTTATAATGCAGATGCCACAGCCCTATACCCCCAGGACATTCCTGCTTCATCCGATAACAAACATAAGGGGGGTGGGGGACATACACGTTACAAAAGTTCAACTACTCAACCCCCAACCTCCCCAACCAGCCCCCCTAGACATCAATCACCATGACTACTTCAAAGCATACCGTAGAGATATAAAATAACACACACCCTCTAACACGTGACCACATGAACAGGGGGGGACGGGCCGGAGGCCCATATTCAGACATGTACACGTCATCATGACGCAGGGTCATCAATCAATCATTTTGACCCGTGCCGTCTACTGTATTCTCTCTAATGCACTCAAGAAAATAGTTTGGAAACAAAAACCGTTTCCAACAAAGAAACCTTATCGCCCTCCTATCTTCAACGTTTCGATTCAGCAAGCTCTGGGGCACCTCGGTACCAAGCTTGATCTGAGCCAAAAGGCAGAGAAGCGATAACCCACAAAATGGACCCCTGCACCCGCCGAGCCTCCGGGGTCTCGGCAGACCTCAGCGGTTTGGCAAAAGTTGGCTCCTCCCCACCCAACGTTTTCCTGGCGACAGGCAGGTGTTTTTTTTTAAGTCGCCAATGCGTCTTTAGGTCACTAGCTCTTTACAACTAGTGCCACTATTTGTTCAAAGCCCGGCAAATAAGCCAGTCGTCGTCGGGCTTGAACTCAATTGCCAGATCGACTACTTTGAGTGGGAAAATACGCTGGTCAGCCGGCTTGAAGTCAAACGCCTGAGCAAAAAGTCTCAGCGTCATCTCTGTCAATTTCTCTTGAAACAAGATTACCGGGCTCTGCCAGAAGCAAAGCCCCTCCAAAAATACATTGAACTCGCAAGTGTTCCTCTCCACGGAGGTCTTTAGTAAAAGGCGAAAGGCTTGTGCGTAATGAAGAGAAACCAGAGTCGTATGGAGGTCGGCGCCCGAGAAACACTCTGTGCACTCAAGTCCGTGTCCTCGCGGGTGTTCCCCGAACCCACTCTTCCAAGCACTGTGGTGTAAAAAGTCAGACACACCCTATCCTCGTGAAGTGATTGTATTTCTTGGGGGCAGGTCAAAAACAGACACCATCCTGGCCAATGTTTTTTATTTCTATGAGGGAAACAGAGGACCCCATGAAGGGCGCTTCGCCCTTCTTTCAGTTGAGATGTTTCTTCTTCTAGCTGTTTGCTAGCTGTTTGCATAGCTTTGTGTATTTTTTTCCTTGACAATGGGAGAAAAGTGTTACACCATTCCCGGAGGTCCTGCAATACCGGGTCAATGCTTGGAGCGGACGGAGTAAGCCCCATTTCTGACTCCCTGTTCGAAAAATCCATTTAATATGTAGTCCCCCGATGGGGAATGGATCAGATATTACCCTGATAAGAACAGATGATTCAAAGCTTTTATTCAAACATTTACACGGTGAACAATTCACACTTCTTTTAACATATTAGATGCCCATATCAAAACTTGTAACTAAAAACCCTGAAACCCTTTCTCTCAGGGAAGAGATGGGCAACCAACGCCCTCCCCCAATCTTTTCCAGGGGGCTGCTGCAAACTAAACAAAAATCACAAGCAATCAATAAACATATGCATTCCAAATCCCACAAAATCAACCAACCTACCTTCTAAACCTTTCCTACCTGACAAGCCCCAACCCCCCTTTCCACCGTTCTAAGGCGGCATGGTGGCCCCACTTCCTCTCCTCCCTCCTTATCCTCCCTCTCAAATCTCCCTCTACTCTCCTCACTATTCCCTCTACCCCCATGTCTGCCCCTGACTTTACCAGCCCCTGCCTGGCATCCCAGAGCCCTTTCTTAAAAAGACTGATAAGCAGCCACAACAGAAAACGATCCCTACCTACCCCCCCTGCTCTCCCTACCCCTCTCTCCACCCTCGCCCATGTTAAAACAAAACCCCCCTTCACTCTCCCTAGCAAAACCTGAGCCCTGGCCCACACTACTCCTGCGAAAGGACAGTCCCAGTACATGTGACGTATCGTCTCCTCCCCACCACAAGTTGGTCTCGGGCACTGGGGGGACCGCGCCAACCTATGCCGGTACATTATGGATCGTACCGGCAGGCACTTGTGGAGGCTTAACCAATTTAGATCCTTAAGACGATTGTCTAGGCCCCTCGCCTGTATGGTCTCCCAGACCACAGCAGGGGTACCCACCACAGGGGGCGCACAAACGGTCCGTCTGACCTCCTCGTACAGGCGTTTGTGGTCCAAACCTACTCGGGCGACTTCAACCTCGGGATGTGCGCGCAGCCACTTCGCCGCATGGCTGAAGTGCCACGGCAGCTGTTCAGCCCGAGGACCCATGTTGGTCCGCACCATTACAATTCTCGCAGAGTACGAGAAGAACACCTGCAGGAAATAACCGGAGGGATGAAATCACTGGATTAGCGAGCTCAGTCAACAAAAACAAACTAGAGTCCAGCTCGAGTGGGAAGTGTGGAACTCCCCTCCCTCCCACCCCAATGGTTTAGAGCAAGCGAGCCCTGGCGGCATACTCATACCTGCCCGCTCACATGAACTGAAACACAAGCCTTACTAGCCCCCTCCTCATGCTCGCTGGCAATGGATAGATGTATGCCAAATACAGAAGGGAAGGCAGTACATCCACCTTCAGGACCAGGACCTTGCCCAAGATAGACAAGGATCTGACCTTCCACATTGCCAGCTTCCTCTGCACCACAGCAACTCTCATGTTCCAGTTCAGTGTCGCGGAGCCGGAGGTCTCAAAATGGACCCCATTTGATCCTCATGGACAACGTAGGGAAGGGCTGTGCGCAAACGGTCTGCCATGACCTTAGCTAGTATCTTATAATCTACGCACAGCATGGTCAACGGCCACCAGTTGCTAAGGTCGGCGGCGTCTCCTTTCTTGTAGAGGGACAGCACGGCTACAGCCATCGACCTGCCCGGGACTCCAGTCTCGAGAACGGCCGTCAGGACTTCGAGGACCACCGGTCCAAGCATACCCCAAAACTTGAGGTAAAACTCAGCCGGCAGCCCGGGCACCTTCCCTTTCCACCTCCTCTAGTGTTATCTGGGCCTCCATCGCCTTTCTAATGTCCTCTGGCACACGCCGGGACAAGTGTTCTAAGAACACGGTCCCCTCCTCTTCTACTACCTTCTCCTGGAAAACCCCCCGGAAATGGTCAGTTGCCACCCTGACCATCTGCTCCGGCTCCCTAACTACCCTACCCTGTCCGTCCCTCACCCCATAAAAAACCTGTCTTACCTGCTTTTCCCTAACTGATTTGAAAAACACTGCAGAGCAGGTCTCATTCTGCTCTATAAACTCAGTGTGCACGCTGCAGGAAGGCACGGCACCTCCCAGAGCTGAGCCTTGAGGCTGGTAGCGCGCTCAACCTCCATCGGAGTACCGAGGTTGCCCGCCTCGTACTTGAGATCAAGAAAACATTGGAGCTGCTCCACCTCCCTTCTCTCCTCTCTCCCCCCTTCCTCTTACAAAATCCAATAATAAATACCCTAATTCTTACCTTAAAACCTGTAGTGACTCCCCATCCCGGGTCCGGGAGCGTAATCATCGACTGACACTAATTAGCATAACGCAACGGACATAAATATTCCTAGAAAATATTCCTGGATTTTTCTCAGGCTTTCGCCTGCAATATCAGTGCTGTTATACACAGACAATATTTTTACAGTTTTGGAAACTTTAGAGTTTTCTATCCTAAGCTGTCAATTATATGCATATTCTAGCATCTTGTCCTGACAAAATATCCCATTTACTATGGGAACGTTATTTTTCCAAAAATGAAAATACTGCCCCCTAGTCACAAAAGGTTAATTAACCTCTAGGGTATGGGGCAGCATTCGGAATTTTGGATGAAAAGCATGCCCAAATTAAATGGCCTGCTACTCGGGGCCCAGAAGAAATGATATGCATATAACTGGTAGATTCGGATAGAAAACACTAAAGTTTCCAAAACTGTTAAAATATTGTCTGAGTAAAACAGAACTGATTTAGCAGGCAAAAACCTGAGAAAAAACATTCAGGAAGTAGTTTATTTTTTGGTTTTGTAGTTTTCTATTCATTGCCATTACAGTATCCATTGACTTAGGACTCAATTTGCAGGTCCTATGCCTTCCACTAGATGTCAACAGTCTTTAGAAATCGTTTCAGGCTTGTATTCTTATAAATGAGGGAGTAAGACCAGTCTGAATGAGTGGACCCTAACGTGTTGGAGTTTTGTGCATTTCTTGTTGACCTTTTATATTGACGACGTTATTGTCCGGTTGAAATATTATAGATAATTTAGGCTAAAAAACAACCTGAGGATTGAATAAACATCGTTTGACATGTTTCTATGAACTTTACGGATACAATTTGGATTTTTTTGTATCATTGTTTTGACTGAGTTTGAGCCTGTGGATTACTGAAGAAAGCGTGCTAACAAAACGGAGGTTTTTGGATATAAAGAGACTTCATCGAACAAAAGGAACATTTATTGAGTAAATGAATGTCTTCTGATTAACACCATATGCAGAACATCAAAGGGATTAATTTTATTTGAGTTTTGTAACGCTTCTGCTTGGCTGGTTACTGTTTGTAATAATTTGTTGACTGGGCTATGTTCTGGGCTAGGTATGCTTTCGCTGAAAAGCATTTTATAAATATGACACTGTGGTTGGTATAACAAGAAGTTAATCTTTAAACCTATGTAAAATATGTTTTGTTTTCAGAATTTTTATAATGAGCATTTCTGTAATTGAATTTGGCGCTCTGCAACCACACTGGATGTTGGCCAGATGGGACGCTAGCGTCCCACTTACCCTAGAGAGGTTAACTACCTCCCACCATTCCAAAACTCCTCCGCACATAGGCCGGAGACCCTCAAGCCCCCGAAAAAAAACCGAGAAATCATTGACAAAAGCCCGCTCCTCCAGGATGTCCCGGTCGAGCTTCCAGTACCCCCTACCGAAAAGGCAGACAGGCGCCTTGACCCGAAGGAGTACCCCGTCGTGATCTGAGAAAAACACAGGCAGCAGACGCCCAGACAAAAGCCCCAAGGATTTGGGTAGAAATACATAGTCCAGCCTCCGCACGACCCCCAGGGAGTTACGCCACGTGGGACCTGCCAGCGCCGGAGTAGTGTTAAGGCCCCCATCCACCAAACCATGGCTTGCCATAAGTCCGGTGATGGCCCCTACGCTACCATCTCCCACCCCTCCTAAATCTACATTAAAATCCCCTCCCACTACCAATACTCTGTTTGTGGCACACAGAGGTGCCAGACTCTCCACCATCTCCCTTCTCTCTGGCACCGTCTGTGGCCCGTATACCCCTCTAACTCTATGTCCACCCCAAAAACCCTCCCCTGCATCACAACGTACGTGCCTTCCACCCTCACCTTCCTTGTCCCAAACAAAATCCCGACCCCTGATGAGTGGACACCACCCACACTCCACAGACTTCCCTTTTATCCACTCTTTTTTAAACTGCTGTTGCAGTACCTCCTGCAACAGCCTCCTGCAATAAACAAAAGGTAAAACATATGTTTGATAAATCTTGCGACTAGCAATCCCGGATCCGGGAGCGTAATCATAGCCTCAAACGAAATAGCATAACGCAGCGGACAAATAACCCTAGAAACTTTTCCTATTCATGAAAATCACAAATGAAATATATTCAAACACAAGATTAGCCTTTTGTTAATCACACTGTCATCTCAGATTTTCAAAATATGCATTACAGCCAACGCTAGACAAGCATTTGTGTAAGTTTATCATGGCATAATGCTATGCTAGGCTCTGCTGGCAGCAGGCAACATTTGCACGAAGATAAGAAAAGCAACCAAATTAAATCATTTACCTTTGAAGAACTTCGGATGTTTTCACTCAGGAGACTCCCAGTTAGATAGCAAATGTTCCTTTTTTCAAAAAATATTATTTTTGTTGGCGAAATAGCTCCCGTTTGTTTATCATGCTTGGCTGAGAAATCGACCGGAAAATGCTACCACTACTACGCCAAACTTTTTCCAAATTAGCTCCATAATATCGACAGAAACACGGCAAACGTTGTTTAGGATCCATCCTCAAGGTGTTTTTAACATATATATATATTCAATAATATATCCGTCGAGGCAATTGGTTTCTCATAAGAAGCGATTGGAAAAATGGCTACCTCAGTATTTTATGAAAGATTTTCTGCGGGAGACACCATGTGACCACTTGCTAAATATGCTCCCTTACGGCTATTCTTCAATGGAAATGCGTGAAAATACATCACAATGCTGTAGACACCTTGGGGAATACGTGGAAAACGTAAGCGCATTCGTAGCTCATTCACAGCCATATAAGGAGTCATTGGCATGAGGCGGTTTCAAAAAATGCGTCACTTCCTAGTTGGATTTTTATCTGGGTTTCGCCTGTAACATCAGTTCTGTGGCACTCATAGACATATCTTTGCAGTTTTGGAAACGCCAGAGTGTTTTCTTTCCAAAGCTGTCAATTATATGCATAGTCGAGCATCTTCTCGTGACAAAATCTCTTGTTTAAAACGGGAACGTTTTTCATCCCAAAATTAAAATAGCACACCCTAACACCAAGCGGTTATAAACCCTTAGCATAACCCGGGTTCGCATCCCACTCCCACCCCCGACCCTAACCCTAACCCAGATTCGCATCCCGTTCCCAACCTTAACCCTTCCTCCTCATCATCCCTCGAACAGAAAATACTCATCCCCTTGGTATCAACGTTTTCACATAGTCATTGCAATAAAACACTTCTCCATAGCACAACAGGTTTACCTACCCCTTCAACCTTACAGAATCATTTCAGCATTCAGGAAGAATACAAATCTCAGACTTACTCAGTCAGGCAAAGTTCAATGACATACCACCACAACCCCCCAAACACCATACCACCAACTACAGACAGAAAATTAATCTCCAATCCCCACAGTGACACATCTGCCCCGATCACAGATAACACCTCCAATGATATCTATATTATCACCTGTACAATATGCAATAAACCCTATATCGGTCAAACAAAACATCCAATAGAAACCCAGTTGAAACAACATCTGGAATTACAGACAGTACTGGTTAATCACTTTCAAGACCAACCTCAGTGTATCGGGTCTGCAGTCTGGTCCTGGGTGGACCGGGAGACAGCAAGGGGCAGCAGAACGCAATTGGATCAGAGTTTTAAAAACCATTACACTGGAGGGTTTAAATGAGAAATGGGGATAGGGCAGTGGGGAGGGGTTGAACCTTTTTAGTTGTAATCCATAAAATGTCAATTTTAAAGGAATGAAAGGTGGTTAGATGGATAATGCGTAGGTTTCTCTGTTAATAAATAGTACTAAAACCAACAGATTTGATTTTAGAGCATGAACTTGTTTATTCATGACTTTTAAAAAATTCAGCCTTCCAGAGGCCTGGCCTACTGCTTTTAAGACTCTCGGTACCATCTTTGTTTTGTTTATGATCATATGCTCCCATCTAGCGACTATTTGAAAGTACTGCATTTGAATAACACATTTTATTGAGACATTGGAGGGGCACATAGGAACAGGCCTGTGCACCTAAAAAATGTTGCACCTAAATGTTTATTTTAACCCTACCAAATATAAAACCTAACCCCACCCCTAACCTAACCCTATATAGACTTAAAATGGCATCAGATCGACCTTGTGGATTCCCAAACAAACAAACAACCTAACCCTAACCTCACTCTTACCCCCACCCTAACCCTACCCCCTACATGGACTTAAAATGTACGTATGACCAAGGATGAAGACTCCTAAAACCAATGCACCCCAAAACCAACTCTACTAAAAGCGGGTAACTATAGGGTTCTACAACCTGGGCGGATCTGTGCCCAGACCCCTCAACTCCCCCTTTGGGCAAGCGGAGTGCAACCGTTCCCCCAGGCTCTGCATCCCTCCCCCCGGTCTCTGCATCAGTTTGAAAGCATCAGACCAACCTTGTGGATTCCCTAACAAACAAACAACCTAACCATGGCCAGACGCCTTGGCGTTGGGCGTCAGAGGGCCTGGACACAGTCAGCCCAGGCACCTTATCTACATCTACAACAGAGATCTACACTACAAAAGACCCGACACAGCTCTTCTAGAACTCCAACCAAGACATCTACACGGCTGGACAGAAAACAACGGCTTCTACAACTAAAGGCAAGATCACACTTCACACCAAAGGACAAAACAAACAAGACCACAGACCCCCTACACCAACAGAGAACACAACAAAAAGAGACCATCACCAATGGACACCACCAACAAGACACCCACCTCACCTACACTCCACCTATTAATAAATATTTATTATTATTATTATTATTTATCATTATTTGGAAAGTGATGGCTTTGGCACCTGGATTGATGACTGATGATGGACACATTAAAAGGAGAGGAGAGAAAAGAGAGGCTCAAAAACAAAGACCTCCCTGAAACAGGCAATCTCAAAACATCAGGAACACCACCAGACCCATGCGGGTATGTATTATCCTCACCTCCTATGTGCCAACCCTAGGTAAGTATTCCCTCTAGGATGGGTAGCACCACCAACGGATAGACAACTCAGGATAAGAGACCACTATCCCCAACACCAGAGCAGAGCTACTACCACACAACCAAAGGAGCTGTAACACAACACAACAGATTTCTTAAACCCACACCTACGAGGATCCAACTCTTCTTGAACTCAGCACGACACTTCACTGCTACCGCTAGAATGGAAAGCTATGGAATTGACAACCGACAACGACGCCCTCCTCATGCGTGCAATGACAGAACTCTCCCAGCAGACTAGAAGAGAGAACACAGCCACCAGACCCCACTCAACCCAGACACAAGAGGCATCATTACCCTCCACAGGGAAGAAGACCACCACTACAAACACTAACGTGGCACCTCCACTTCTACCTCCTCCACAATCCTCCACCACCTTCATGACGAACACCAAACAACATCGAAAGGGACACAACTCCCCCAGGATCAACCAACCACCGCCCAACAGCAAGACCATCACAGACCAAAAGCAGCTCTTCCACACCTCAACCCTCCACCAGCATTGACTCCTCTTACACACCTGTCTAGAAACATCACAGCGCATCCTCCCTCTCCTCCTCCACCTTCTCATCCTCGATGTGCTCCCATCACCATCACCATCCAAACCTCTGCCATTGCAGACCAACCCAACACCTACCACATCCCAGCATTAAAAAAACGACACGACAGACTCCAATCAACACTCTACTCAACACGCTACAAAGCCAACGGCGAACCCAGCAATGGGCCCCCAAGGCACTAGCAATCGAGGGAGCAACAAAAACACATGGAGGTAACAGCCCTTCTGTGTTACAACCCATCCACTCTCCAATCAAGACTCACCCCCAGCGGTCCATCTGTGCGCTGAGCCTCCCTAGCAAATTGGGCCCGTCCAAATCCTAACACCAAAGGGTGAAAACTACGGTAAAAAGGCAACCATCCAAACACGCCGGTGGGATTGTACGGAGGGTCTTCCCCACTCCAAATGTACCCTTCAACCACATCTAAGGCCAAACACGCAACCCTTGTCCCCGCTGCTCCGAGTTGGAGTGCACTTGGATTCATGCCTGAGATAAGCATATCCATTCCATACATCTCTCAACAAAAAAAACACCAGACACTCTCACCGAAGAGTACGCAGGGCTTGACTAGCGGCCAATGACATGCCTTCGCTCCCGGCAGAGCTACCATGTAAGTCACTGGCCTGCTGATTCAGTACCTTGACAGAGTGAGTCGGGAAGTCTCAGCCATTGACCGGCTGGTGGCCCTCGACGTCTCCGATGGAGTGTTGGTGAAATGGGCTTGGGATAGCTCGGTGCACCGGAACCTGGTTGGCGACTCGGAACCTGAAGGGAGACCAGGTGTAGATTGATGGGGAAGAGGATCCGTCAGATATAAACACCAGCTTCAGAAACTGTGCAGACACCCGGCTCCGTCTCGCTCATACTGATCCGACCACTACAAGACGAACGACATAGCGACAATAACTCACTGGCTAAGAATGACACAATATGGGGTACCTCGATCCTGGAAGGGAGTGGCCTCACCAGTTCTTGCCATCTGAACCACCGACCATGAAGGACTGACACTTGGGGTGGATGCATGACAACCGTAGAGGTTATTCTTCCTGGGTTGTTGTCTGCTCAATCTTTCAAGGCCGACTGACTGATATGCTTGGGATAGACACATGGCAACCGACTTAGAAGCTGGGTTCCTGGAAGGGAGCAGCCCTCTATGGTTTTTGCCTGACCCTAAACCAAGTATTTATCTACGAGGACAATGGACGGAGCTCAAAGAGTGGATGCATGACAACCAGAGAAGGTTCACATTGTGGGTTTTTGTCAGCTCAAACCACAATAACTTAATGACAGACCGTATTGGTATGGACAGATGGCAAGCAACTGAGACACCTGCCCCGCACAGGGTACGCAACTCAACCGCGTTGCCTGATCCTACACCACGCCAGCACCAGTTAGATGTGAATACACGGCAATCACTCCAGAGTAAGAATCATGGAAGGGAATTACTCTTAAACGTATTGACGAACGAAAACATCCAGGACCCAATGACGGACGGACACAGAGTGACACTTAGCCAACCAGCAGTGAAGGACGGCTCCGGGGGCAATTTCCTCTCTGGTGGCCGGTTTTCTCCACCGTTGACACCTTGACCAATAGAAGGACTCCCCTATCCCCTACCTGGACTTAAAACAGATGAAAGATAAAGTATGAAGACATCTAAAACCAACGCACCCCAAAACCAACTCTACTACACTGGACAACTATAGGGTTCTGCAACCTGGGCAGGTCTTTTCGCAGGCCCCTCGACTCCCATTCAGCAAGCGGAGTGCAACCCTCCCCACCGGTCTCTGCATTAGCTTGAAGGCATCAGACTGACCTTGTGGATTCCTTAACAAACAAAACCCTAAACCCTTAACCCACAGAACCTGGTTTCTAACCCTAATCCCAACCCTTACCCTAACCCCCTGGATCAGGACCAAAATGCCTACAAGGACCACCAGAACACTGGAGTTGACTCCGACCTTCACCCTCTGGGCAAGCCACCCTTTCTCTCCCTTTCCCTAACCAGGGTCGAAATCCCAATCCCTTTCTGCTACCCTCAGACTTCCCCTAGAACCCCCACTCCGATCTTGGTTACAGAGTCTGAACCCCAGAGGTTACCTATCATCAGCACATATTCACACACAAACCAACGCATACATTCAAGATTAAAAAACACATTTTTAAATACACAACATGCCTTCCTCCCACTACAACCATTCCAACCCATTTCAGCATACAGGAGGAATTCCAACCTGAAGGACCTCTTAGTCCATGCTAAATTTCTGAGCAGGCCCTATCCCTCATCACTACTACTGACAAACATACACGCACACACCTTCTGCCCAATCAAACAACTGAAGAACATAAACAGCACCAATATCGTCTGTCATAAAATCTATGTCAGGGAAACTGGGTTTACAATCTTAACACGTCTTAAACACCTATATACAATCAATAATATCAAATTGTCCACACATCTAGTCACACATTTCCAAACACACCCCATTATACACCTGAACATCACTGGACTAGAAACTATCTCCACCTGGACTATAGCCCAGAGAAAGGCTGCAGAATCCAAGTGGATAGCCACCCTTAGATCTTTGGCTCCACTTGGACTGAATGAAAAACATAAGGGTAGGTCAACTATTCATATATTTTACATTTTCACACACATCTTTCCATAAACCCTGGATTGGAAATAATAACAGAGGAGATCACAATAGGCCAGTGCAACTCAAGGTACAAAACCTCAATAAACAGAATTTACCATAACTCTTACCCCTAACCCTAACCTTCCTAAACCAACCCTAAACCTATAGTTTTAACAAGAAATTTGTGGAGTGATTGAAAAACTAGTTTTAATGACTCCAACCTAAGTGTATGTAAACTTCGAATTCAACTGTATGTAGTCTCTCTGTGAAAGTGAAGCCAACAATGTGATGTTACCATTTGTCTGTAGTATACACGGTGCAATACTGTAATAGTCAGATATTACAGACCTACAGTAGGAGGAGGGGCAGAGCACACAAACTCACACCAGTAAGCTCAATCTTTACTTATACAGTACCAGTAAAAATTTGACACACCTACTCATTCCAAAGTTTTTCTTTCATTTCAACATTGTAGAATAATAGTGAATACATCAACACTATGAAATGACACATATGGAATCATGTAGTGACCAAAAAAGTCGCAAAATCAAAATATATTTTAGATTCTTCAAAGTAGCTACCCTTTGCCTTGATGGCAGCTTTGCCCACTCTTGGCATTCTCTCAACCAGCTTCATGAGGTCGTCACCTGGAATGCATTTCAATTAACAGGTGTGCCTTGTTAAAAGTGAATTTGTGGAATTTATTTCCTTCTTAATGTTTTTGAGCCAATCAGTTGTGTGAAGGTAGGGGTATACAGAAGATAGCCCTATGTGGTAAAAGACCAAGTCCATATTATGACAAGAATAACTCAAATAAGCAGAGAGAAATTACAGTCCATCATTACTTTAAGACATGAAGGTCAATCAATCCGGAAAATTACTTTGAAAGTTTCTTCAATTGCAGTCACAAAAACCATCAACTGCTTTGATGAAATTGGCTCTCATGAGGAACGCCACAGTAAAGGATGACCCACAGTTAAGTTAATTAGAGTTACCAGCCTCAGACATTTCAGCCCAAATAAATGCTTCAGAGGTCAAGTAACAGACGCATCTCAACATCAACTCTTCAGAGGAGACTGCGTGAATCAGGCCTTCAAGATCGAATTGCTGCAAAGAAACCACAACTAAAGAACACCAATAATAAGAAGAGACTTGCTGGGCCAAGAAACACGAGCAATGGGCATTAGACCGGTGGAAATCTGTCCTTTGGTCTGGAGAGTCCAAATTTGATGTTTTTGGTTCCAACCGTCATGTCTTTTTGAGATGCAGAGTAGGTGAATGGATGATCTCCGCATGTGTGGTTCCCACCATGAAGCATGGAGGAGGTGGTGCGATGATGTGGGGGTGCTTTTGGCACTGCTCCTCTGCATTGCAGGGGCGGTTCCTCCTGCAGGCAGAGGGTCGTTAGTGATTGGAGTCACCTGGGATCAGAGTATTTAAACTGTCACTAATCACCTCTCTCTGCTCCTCCAGGTATGAACCTGTTTTGTTTGTTCTTTTGTAGTTTGCATAGTTTTCACTCAGTCATTCACACACACAGATTCACACATCCATGCACTTTACATACACCTTACATTATGACACTTCCACACCTCATTCCCTTTTCTTAGTTTAAAGTTAGTTTTGTTTCCAATAAAGAACATTTTTTAATTGGCCTATACCTGTTGTTCGCGTCCCCTCATTTTTGCCACAGGCTATGAGCCGGCCTGTGACACAATACATCAAAATAAAGTTTAACTTGTTGTTAATCCAGCCACCATGTCAGATTTCAAAAAGGCTTTACGGCAAAAGCAAACAATGCAATTATCTGAGGACAGCGCCTATCACAACTGCATAACAAATCATTGCGACACAAAAGTCAGAAATAGTGATAACATATGCCTTACCTTTGAAGATCTTCTTCTGTTGGCACTCCAACTGATCCCTTTGTTTGATAATATCCTTCTTTATGTCCATAAAAACTCAGTCAATAATCCACTCTGTGTCCCCTCCTTCAAAATGCATACAAAATTAATCCCAAACGTTACCAATAAATTTATCCAAACAATAGGTACCCTAATACGCAAATAAACAATACAATTTAAGACAAAGAATCGTTATTGTCAAGGTTACACTGTTACAAGTATTTAAATACAAGGACAAAACCCAAACGAGATGGCACAAGCCAAACTGAGTGGGGGGGACAGCAGAGCACCCAGTTGGAAAGGCTGTCTAGCTAGCTGCTCTAAGATATTGAATAGCCGCGGGTATACTTGCTTGATTGAATCCCCAAGCCGACAAGGTAAAAATCTGTCGTTCTGCCCTTGAACAAGGCAGGTAACCCACTGTTTCCCGGTAGGCCGTCATTGTAAATACAATTTTTCTTAAAACCTCTTTGGGCTGCAATCCCGTTGTCACGGCCCCTCCTCTGTAGCGCAGGGGTGGTTCCCCCTGCAGGCAGAGGAGGGTCGTTAGTTAGTGGAGTCACCTGGGCTCAGGGTATTTAAACTGCTTCACTAATCACTCTTGTGTCTCCCTCTGCTCCTCCAGGTATGATCCTGTTTTGTTTGTTCCTTTGTAGTTTGTTTTCACTCAGTCATATTCACACACACAGACTCGCGCATCCATGCACTTTACATACACCTTACATTATGATACTTTAACACCTCATTCTTTTTCTGTTTACAATAAAGAACCTTTTTGATTGGCCTATACCTGTTGTTCATGTCCCCTCATTTTTGCCACAGCCTATGAGCCGGCCTGTGACAAGTGGGGGCTCATCCGTAATTTAAAGTGAATTGTACTTTAGTCTTTAGTATTTTAGTGTACTTTAACATTTTGTCATAGTTGGTTAAGGTTGTCTAGATTGTCTGTCTTATTATTGATATGTTTGTTTTATTTGTAATTTGTCTTATTTGATTATTGTTTTGTAGTTAACTTGGGTTAGTTTAGTTCAGATTGCCAAATTTTGTTTGAAGGGATGTTTGGTTGGGCCAATATTGTTGAAGAGAGCGTTGAGAGCCATGTGTTCTTTTGGTTTAGTTAAATTGGTAATTAAATTTGGTTAGCAATTCACTCTGGGTTTTTCTGGGTTTTGTTCAGGTGGGAGTCCTCTCATGTTCAGGCTTATGAGCAAGTATCAATAGGAGGCATGTGGTGTTTTTGTTTTAGGTGGAAGTGAATGTGGGTAGAGCATCCCTTTCCCTTATCCCCTACATCGGCTCGGGAGCACCTCCGTGGTTATGGGGGGGTTACTGGTTGTCTTTTCCACTCCACTGGTTTTGTGTGCATAAAACCCCACCACGTGTGACTGCATGAAGACCAGGGCCAGTTAGTTAGTTGTTTTTGGCAGATAGTGGGGTGTGGCTCCTGTCATTGAACCCAGACTGACAGCAGGTGAGTTGTGTTTTTTGGAGCATTTGTAATAGTTGTATTGGTTGAGGAAAATGTCTTCCATTCTGAGTAGTTTTGTTCAAGCTCCTTCAGAGGTAGCCTTAGAGTTGTGTACTAAGGGGCAGTTAATTGAAATTGCTGAACATTATCAGATTGAGATTGTTGATAAAAAAATTAAAGAGACTTAAAACTAGATTAAAGCAGGGTCTTAGAGAAATTGGTGTTATTTGGGGTCAGTCTGCTAGTAGTGAGGGTGCAAGTTCAGTCTAGCCCTTCATTAATGTGCCGAGCCAATAGTACACTTGTGTGACCGGTTAGTACATAAAACATTCTCCATTCAGGCTTCAATTTCCTCCTAAAGGAGAAAATATGTTTATTTTATGATACACAATTTTTCACCACCATGCTAGATTGGCTAAATGCTAGTCCCGGATGTTGCGTATTGCGTTCAGCCAATCAGGTAGCAGCAGTCTGTTTTTTCACCCCTAACCTAACGTAGCAGGTGTAAAAAATAAATAAAAAACAGAACCCCTGTTCTGGTAGTTTCCAAATAAAAGTTGTGGAAAATAGTGTTTTATTAAGAAAGTATGGATATTTCCCCCATTTGTTTCCAACCTTCTCACCATTATATCGAGTTAAGGAGGAAATCAAAGCCTTTTGCAGCCTGAATGGAGAACATTTTAAGTAAGAAACTGGTCACCGCAGGACACGAGTGTATTACCGGCTGGGCATATTGACTGCAGACAAAGATTCATAGCGCTCGCTAGCGGCTGCCCATGCTACAGCGTGTGAAAGCCCTAATGTTGTGTTAGTACCGACCCTGTTGAAACTCACTCTATGGCAGGGTTCGTCAACTTGATTTGGCCTTGGGCCAAATTTTTATGAGCTAATAGTCAGTGGGCCAGAACATAGTTAGCATATAATATTAGCACAGTGAATAGGCCTACACTAGAAATTGAACAAGATTTAATAAATCTGATTAGTACATAATAATTTCATTCTGATTAAGCTCATAAAATCACCAATGTTTTTGTCTATTTCCCTGCATTGATGTGGAGAAACAGGTCTACGTAGGCTACACTACTTATTTTCAACATTCGTTCAGAACAACGAGCTTGATAGCAAAAGAATGGTGGATGAAGAATAGACAGAGATATGCGTTCCTCTTGCCAAGCCAGTGTGTCTTATTTGCTAATGAAAATGTTGTTGTTTGCAAAAAATGTAATCTTAGATGGCACTTTCAAAGTGGCCTTCCCGCCCGGTGGATGATTGAAGATACTCTGACAACAGCCATGAACCCCGCATATGAATCCCTCTCTTCCTCTCCTCTCTTCCAGATGGCCGTAGCCCACTCCGACGCCCGCCCAGTTAGCAGAGAAATAACCGTGGCAACCTTGGACCTCTCAGTGGTGGAAGATCCCATCTGGTGTGCAAAATAGAGGGAGCACTGGAGTAGGAAGCTAAGGCATTTAGATGGGGGTTCCATCATATTTATCCGGGAGGGACAGACGGGCATCGCTGATCTGGGTGGACTGCTGAGTGGACTGGTGTACTGGCTCACTTTGTCGACTGGTGGCAGAGTATCCTCCGCTAGATGAAGGCAACGCCTCTCGGGCATGTTCCAGCTGGTGGTGGTGTTGACAAAGTAGGTATCCCTGTTCGTCAACCGTCTGGGAGATGTCCTGATTACCTGCTGCTTCCAATTGTTGAGACAGTATTCTGCAACGTATATGCTGGGAGTCGGAAAGCAAGCGCAGGTGGTGAGTTTAATAATAAACGGAACATAGAACAATACAAGAAACACAAGTAGCGTATAGACATAACACAGTCAATACTGTGGGGAATGGAACTAAGGAGGTGACAGATGATGAATACCAGGTGCGTGTAATGATGAATGCCAGGACCAGTGGTTAGTAAACCGGTGATGTCGAAGGCCGGAGGGGAGGAGACGTGCCAATAATTTTTTTCTTGTGAAAAATGCTGTTATGATTGTGTTTCGGATTATTTTGTGCCCACTAGAAATTAAGGTAATAATGACAAAGGTATCCAATTGATTTTGATTGTTCCAACCAGTGGAAACACCTCCAAATGAAGACAGTCAAGATGGCAGATGGAGCACAGCAGTGTAGATCATCTGTTAGAAATTAGATATGTAGATGGGCGAGTCGGTCAAGGATCGATTCAGACAAGGTGGTAAATTGTATGACAAGTGACAGTTTATTCAGAGTGAAGATATCTAGAACAGCGTAATTACGGCTCCTCCGCTAGTTCGTACGGAACTGCAGGCAAAGAGACCGTTACAATCAGTACACCACTTATATATAGAACAGAAAGTAGGTTGATTCTGGAAGATCGGATCTTTGGATTGGTTCAGCTGGGGTGTAGTCTGTAGTCTTCCGCCATTGGCTCAGTTGTCTGTCCGTCATCGTAGAATCCTCTTCGGGCACACAATGTTCAGCTACAAAGGAGATTATGTGTGTGCGCTGGTTTTGGCAGTTAGTGTAATGCGGGAGCTATCCTGTAGGGGACCCCACAGGCTTTAATAGGTTGGTCACCTGCATAAGAAATAGCATTTCTCTACAAAACCCTCTCTTCACGTCTCACCAGAGACGTGACACAACCTAACTAGATCCAGACACAAAGAGAAACTTCTCCCAAGGGGACTATGAAATAAGGCACGGTATTAAACAGAAATAGATATATATGTATTACCATCATGTTCTCCATTAAATCCCACTATGTACTAAGTTGGCTACCAGCCACCTAGGAACTTACAACCCTCATTTAACAGAGCGGAGAACAACAGCTCAAAATAAAAGTAAAATGCTTGTCTACATAAGCCAACTTTTTCCCGCAGGAAAAAGTTGTGATTCCCTCTCTTCACATCTCCAAAGAGATGTGACTTAAACTAGGCAAGTCAGGCGGAATGATCCACTTGCATAACACATACATACATCCCCATAAGGCAACAGCAGATATAATGTAAACCTAATAGGCACTCTCCTCCTCATCCTCGAATTCAAGTAGGTCTTTATCCAGCAGAGGAAACATCTGGGAAGGGGAGGAAGGGTCAATGGCTCTAGAGATAACCCTAGTGGTAAGGGAACGGATGCATGGAATGCAACAGCATCCACAGAGAACTAAAATGGCAGCGAACACCGAAATGGATACCAAAATGGAGGACACCAGGGTTTTATATTTACCAAACGCACTCATCCAGGAGTCCCACATCGAGGTATCCATCCCAGAATGAGATTTCATTTTACCATTAAGCGTCCGCAGACCTTCCAGAGCGACCGTCAAACTACCATCCGAGGCTGTGTTATTAGGGATGAAAGTACAACACTGGTCACCAAACCTAGAGCAAACTCCACCTTTCTCCGCCAGTAGCATATCCACTGCAATGCGATTCTGGAATGTCATAAGAGAAGTTGCAGCCAGGCTCTCATGCTCCATACCGTTATCTCGCACCTGGCTCCTGTTATCTAACAAAAGACCGCTTGTTCTCGCAACCCCACGCTCTGAATGTGCCCTCCCTTCTGTATTTTTTTTTCAGCATGAGAAAGTCCCCTGGCCCTGACACTTTTAACAATGTTTCAAGTCAGCTATGTTGCATAACACTTACATACATCAACACAAGCCAACAGCAGATAATATTCAATCATATATATGGTAATGGCTATAATGTAAAACACAGGATCCAATAATCCCTCTTTTTCACACCCCCAAGGGTGTGAACAAAAATTCAGCAATGAATCATATAACAGTTACAAAGTTTAAAATACCTTCATGTCAAAAGAGAACAACAGCTCATTCAAAAACAGAACAAAAGAAAATGGTGTGAAATTTAAGTCCCCCTTTTGACACCCACAAGGGTGTCACTTGGCAAAAACAGGATAACACTTTATTGTTTATTGACATGTAAGATACAGGATAAAACTTTGGTCATGGAAAACAGTAAAGCATAGGAAAGCATTATTATAAACCATCTGGTCCTCTCAGCTACTCCTATCCTGCACCAGTTGGGCTTCATGCCACCCAGGGACTCGAAACCTTCACAACAGGGAGAACAAACATACTGGAAAGAAAACCTATCATAAAAATGTATAACAAGGAACTGTGGTGGTGTAAGATTTATTCTACTACCTCACCCACAGCATACCATGGGTCATCCTCAGTCAGTCTCATCCTCCCCTGAAAGCATGCTTCAGTATCAGCATCTCCAACTGGAGCATCAAGCAAAGGCATCATCATGCCTGAAGCCTTCACCACATCTGTAACACACTTCTTAAAACACGGTATGATGCAAGCAGCACAACACATCAATAACAAAAATACAAGAATTAGGGTCAGAAATCCATTAACCACCATACTAGTGTACTTACCAAACCAGGCTCCCACCCAAGAGAACAGGCCAGACTCCTCCACCCCCGCCATGGTCCTCATCTCAGCAGATAGTGCATCAAGTGCATCAAACCCACTAAGGGCCTTAGATATACTACCATCTGGACTGGTGTTATTAGGAATATATGTGCAACATTGTTCACCGAACATCTTGCAGACGCCCCCCTGACTGGCAAGAAGCATATCCAAAGCAAGTCTATTCTGTCTGGCAACCCTAGATGTGGCCTCAAACTGTTCAGACATACCAGTGAGTGCATCACGGGGGTAATTAACAAAACGCTGTTGATCATAGTAGATGTAATGAATCCATGCAGTCTGTCTTGCATCCACTATGGCTGGACCTATAATCCATCGTTCCTACCCAAGGCCTGAAACTCATGAGGAACCCCCACTGGCACTCCCAACAGGTTAGTGTGTATGTCAACTACATCCTCTGTCCATGGAGCACTACTTCTATGTCTCCCATGGGATGGAATGTTTTCTGGTCCCCTGGATACAGAACCCAACAGCTGTTCAGCAGTAACATCAACAATGGTCAGTGGAATTATCAAACTGGTCAGAGCACACGTACCTTGCCAGTCTCCTCTAAGAATGGGTCTCAGCACTCTTTTGGGTCCACAGATCCACCACACATCAGCCAGACCACTAGTTTGGTTTAGGCCTGTAACTGGCCAAGTGGAATTAATGGTTATGTTACTACTGCAATCAGCTTCAGGCAATCTCCCATAATCAATGCCATTACCTGTACCCGTGATGCAACTGTAATTGCCCCCATATGCCTTAACACCCCAAGGGGCCCGATGAGGAAGTACTGTAGGAGACACAAGGCTCAAAGAGGAACAGAGAGTTGAATTGGGCTGAACCTGGTAAAAACCTCTCAGAATACACAACCACCCCTCTCCTTCTCCTATAGCAAATGGGTGTGTAGCCAGAACAGGTCTAGCATGACCAATGTTTCATGTAACTCATGCAGTCCTTTCTTTTCAGGGTCTTAGCTGTATACCTCATATAAGACAGCCACAAATTGTCCCTACCATCAAAACCAGTCTCAGTGCCTAATTGATCAATAGCTGAATAGTCTCTAACATTAATTACCTGAATGGGATTTTTAACACAGTGGTGGCAGGTTCGGTCCAGGGGTGGTAGAGGAGTGTGTCTGGCCCTGGTTCGTCTGGGACCTCTGGTTTTGGCAGCACCTTAATAGAAAACACACCCATCGTGTCTGTCCCGGTCCTTTGTAGTCCGAGGGTGTAAGTGTCTGCATCAGAGAGCTTAATAGTTTTGATGGTTAGTAGGATTTCATCACCTTTACAAAGTTCAACAGTGCTCCCAGGTTTTCCCCATATCATGGAAAACCTATCCACCTTTGTGGGATCCCCTATGCTATAAGGATACCCTCTTCTCCAATCCCAGAACTGTCCCAAGTCGGTTATCATGTAATCCCCATACGGACACCCTCCCAATTTAATATAATTTCATTTATAATTTTCGTCCACTTGTTCTGTAGACATACATTCAGCACTCCACGGGTCAGAACCTGGAATCCGCTGGTACATCACCATCTATTTCCATCGATTTCTCCAGAGTCCTGGAAATAAGGCCTCATACACAGGGAATTAGACAACAGCCCCATAAAACTACAACAGTCACACAGGTGAATGTAGCCCATAATACAGTGATCATAATATTTTCCATTTTCCAAACGTACTATCAAAACCCAATCAGTCAGAGAAGTATCCACCCCAGAGTTTTCTGTCAACCCGTGAGCCAGGGTGGTCAAACCAGCTGAGGCTTCGGGCACTGATTCGTCCAGAGCTGTGTTATTTGGGATGTCACCCACGATAAGACAGCTCAGACAAACAGCTTCCATGTGAAGCCCCACCCTTTCCCCGAGAACACATCACTTAGCAAGAGCCAGACACATCTTCACTTCTATGAACAAAAACAGGGGTGACAGGACAGGGAGGATTTTCTTCATTCGAGAGATGGCCCCCGGAATTCTGTTAATTCCAGTTCTCCTCTCGAACACTGTTTATTGTTCGATAGTGTCAGTGTGTCTTACCCTCCCGCCGTGCGATATGAATCCGGGTAGCTCTTTCAGCTAGCTGTCACCAGGAGACCTTGGTATGGTCCCCCCAACAAGCCTCTGGGACTGGATTGAGTGACTTCACCTGTGGTTCACCTGTAATGCATAAAATCCTGGACATACAGGCTTGGTTAACAAACAGTTTCTCATATGTTTTATCTGATTATATCTTTAACTTCTATGCCCATTTGTTAGCTACATTTTTTAATTATTAGTTTCTTATCCAATAGGCCCCATCCTATCCTAGACCACAATTTACCCACCCCCCTTTTGATACCTGGCTCTGCCCAGGTAACAACCTTACCTACTCTAAATAATGACTTAGGTAAGATTAGTATATTATCCTTCTGTTCTGACATTATCATGTAGGAGCGCCCCTTTAATTTTCCACATGTCCAATTCTCCCTTTTGTCTCCACTCAGTGACTGTTATCTACACATTCTGTTATCTTTGCTCGTCCTGGCTCCCTTCTAAAACTTCTCCTCTCTGCTCTCCAACCTTCAAGGTCTCTGCAGTGCGGGGGAGGGCTCTTCTGTCTGCCTTTTCCCATGTTTCCACATTTTAACTAAATGTCTCACTGTTTTGCTTTATCTAAACTCATGGATTTTTTTTTGTTTGTTTTTGTTTTAGAAAAACATGTCTATGGTGGCAATTTCTAAAGTCTTTATATAGGTTAATTAAACTCCACTATAATTAAGTTACCTTAAAAAATAAATTAAATTTCAAAAAAAAACTTTTAAAATCTTTTTATTTATTTTTTAAACAGTATTACCCATGACCACAAATTCATTATTCAAATGGCACCCCCTTGTGGCTGATCAGACCACCCGAGAGAGCCATGAAAGCAGGTCACAGGTTACACCATCCCCCTACATTCGTGTTCCATACCATATTAGACATATTAAAGAACCCTTTATCCTTAAAATAAAATAAAAATCACTTGTGTAATTAAAACTCATAAAATAAAAAACTCATAAAGGTTCCATATGTGAGCGTGCCTCTTTAAAATATCATGTCTCTGGGAACATGGAAATCCCCTTAACCCAAACATTTACTACAAAAACAAAACCTAATAATTATGATAATCCCCTCAAACTCAAATAATTTGTCTCGATGTTTCATGTCTTATTCGTGTTTCTCCAAATTGTCTCCCCAAAATACTTCTTAAATACCCAGCCATTAGACACACACACAACTGTGATAAATGTGCACTGTCCCTTTAACATAAAAACCTCAGCCTGCAATCCACTCTGCGGGCCTTTCATTGTTCCCCATAATGAAAACAGATTCTAATGTTAGTATACCTTGACCTCCTGTTTAATTTCAATGATGTTATCTGAACAATCAAACCAAAATCAATAACCCCGGGAAGTACTTGTGTAAATGAATTAAAATAACTAAATAAATCTACCTTATTTCTCAGCACTTGGTCAGAACACCACTCCCGTCGCCCCGTACCTAGTGTATATCTATCTATTACTCAGTGGCTCAATTAATGTTTAACGTAAGTATGTTCAGATGTTGATTATGTAATTCTACAATATTAGTATAGTTCAAACCTCATAATATAAATCTACACACAGAATTTTACGTTAATAGAGTTTAACACTTTTTCCAACACCCCCTCAATATTCTATGATATAACTCTCATCAGCAAGCCTGCGACTTTTTCAACATTCTCACCGGTACCAGCTCCAACTGAAATACCTAATGTACCACACTCGCTTGGTCCCCGACCTCATTCATACCGATATTAGTCCCCGACTGAATATCAAGCGTATTTCATGCACACGATTTGAGTCTCACAAATCTTCATTTACGCCAGAGCACATCTAAAACATCGTTTGAACATTCACTCAATATAGTCAACACATCTAAAACATTGTCTAAACATTCGTTCAATTTATCATTCAGTAGACATATGCATTTACAAACACACGAATAAACCGGGGCCAGATATGCCCAGTCTAGTCCAGGGATAACCCCTATCCCTGATAGGCCTGTTAGCCGATGGTGATGGGATTCGAGTCCACATCCTCACCTGCTAAAGGGGTTGTTTTTTGAATCGAATTTAAGTCACTCAAATCGACCCTGACCTCTGTCAGTGTTCTGTTGGGAATCGAAGCTGGGGTGCAATGAGTCAAGTGGTGCCAAGGCGCCCCTGATTTACCTTTGACCTGGACTGAGTGTGAAGTAACCTCCTTCACTTCGTACGGTCCAGTCCACTTGGGATCCTGCCACTTTCTCTTGTGGACCTTGATCCTTACCCAGTCTCCGACCTTTACCCTTGGTTGCTCTGGATCTCCCGTCAGCTCCCCCTCATGGACTCTGTGTATCTGTTTGGAGAGAGCTGCAGACAGTTCCGTCAATTTCCTTACATAGTCAGTCATACATATCTGATGTACATCAAGAGGGGGCATATGACCTCCCTCTCTTGGTGGACCTGGTATTACTCTCCCTGTCATTATTTCGTGGGGTGAAAGATGTGTCCCTGCACCAGGTGATGACCTCATGGCCATCAGCGCCAGTGGCAGGGCCTCCACCCATGTCAATTTTGTACCTGCACATACCTTGGCAATTTTACCCTTCAGAGATTGGTTACAGCGTTCCACAAGGCCTTGAGATTGCGGCTTATACACAGAACCAAACTTGTGTACAATGCCGAACCTCTCCTCCACCTGTCTCAGGTGTTGATTGGAGAGGTGGGACCCATTATCGGATCTGATTTGTCTAGGAACCCCATACCTGGGTATGAGTTCAGTCTGTAACCACTTTATAACCGACTTCCCATCCTCCTTAGCTGTAGGTGTTGCCTCTACCCACCTAGAGAATCTATCTACCATTACTAGTAAATATCTCTTCCCGTTCTTCACGTTATCTGCCCCCATATCCGTATAGTCTATACTAATATCTTGGAAACACGCATTCGGCACTGGGTAGGACCCCATAGGGGTCTGGTAAGGTTTTCTGCTTCTGCTCTCTCTCTCTGTTTAGTTCCTTTTTTCTTAAATACGTGATTTTTGTTCTTTTCTACTTCCTTGTCTCTGGCCTCCTGCAACGTCCCTCTCAACTCACATTCCATCGTTTTCAGCTGGGCCCCTGTTGGCGGCCCCCTCCTAGATAACCTGCTTGTGTCCATCTTAACTTCAATCCCTCCCAAACTTTCTTTATATGCTTCCATTGTTCCTGTCCCCCTGATCTATATTCTATTTTTTGTTCTAGGAACTCATTAAACCTCAGCTTTGGAGTATTGGGGGTCGCCATTGTGAATTTGCTTTAAACGTAATTTAATTTAATTCAATCGGAATTTAATCGTAGTTTTAATCGAAATTCTCTCCTTCTATCTGAATATAGTTAGCATATACTTCGCCCGACGTTGATTAATACCCACGATGTATTCGAAGAGACACTGCTGCTCGTGCTCTGTCTTATCTCTGAGCTTCTCCTTAGTATGTTTTAGTTCGAGAAAAAAAAACGAATGGGTTGGTAAGCATTTGTGGAGCGCACAACCAAGGGATCTATTCGACTATTTAGTCTCAATATTTAAATATTATATTCAGATATTATTTCAATTATACATCAGTCATTTCGTTCCTGATTATACATTTAACACAAAAGTCATAGGTACATACAATATAGAAGTTTCGGATTTATCCAATACCCCTTATTATAATTCTATCTCTCTCCCTCTATCTAACCACCAACAATCTTAATGGAAACAATTACAACCACATTGCATTTTAATATAAACAGTTACAAATAGACAAAACAAGACAAAACAACACGTTATATCTCTGACCCCTGAAAGCCGATCCTTATCAGTGAATTTCTATCAGACTGAGCTGTACCGGGTCGCGGGACAAAATTACAATTTATCCCCTCGGCGCCAGATTTAATGAATAGTAGTTAACTACCCCCTTACTGATCTCTATTCCTGATCCCTATCGAGCTGACCCCTATCAGAATTATTACACATGTCCGACCCCTATCGGTGAATCTCTATCAGACTGAGCCGTACCGGGTCGCGGGACAAAATTACAATTCATCCCCTCGGCGCCAGATTTAATGAATAGTTATTAGCTATCCCCTTACTGATATCTCATCAATGATTTATATCACACCGGCCGTCGCCGGTTCGTTATTACATATGTTCACTACACTGTTCTTTCGACTCGTCAGCAAATTATAAATTTACACAAGAATTCATACTTACTCGGAAAAACTGATCAAAATTTGGACAGACTATACGACAATATGCAAAGTTTGATTTAACAGGCTTTGCTTACCTTGTTTATGGTGCACCTTGAGATCAGTTTCCCGAGTTGAGCAGAATTGTTGTCCTCCCCCGAAAGTCTTCACCCGTCCTCTGTGAACCGTCCTTTCACCAACTCACCCTCTCACACCCAAATCAACTCACTTCGACTGGATCGTTAGTAAACCATCCTCTGCTACCAAGTTCTGTTAGAAATTAGATATGTAGATGGGCGAGTCGGTCAAGGATCGATTCAGACAAGGTGGTAAATTGTATGACAAGTGACAGTTTATTCAGAGTGAAGATATCTAGAACAGCGTAATTACGGCTCCTCCGCTAGTTCGTACGGAACTGCAGGCAAAGAGACCGTTACAATCAGTACACCACTTATATATAGAACAGAAAGTAGGTTGATTCTGGAAGATCGGATCTTTGGATTGGTTCAGCTGGGGTGTAGTCTGTAGTCTTCCGCCATTGGCTCAGTTGTCTGTCCGTCATCGTAGAATCCTCTTCGGGCACACAATGTTCAGCTACAAAGGAGATTATGTGTGTGCGCTGGTTTTGGCAGTTAGTGTAATGCGGGAGCTATCCTGTAGGGGACCCCACAGGCTTTAATAGGTTGGTCACCTGCATAAGAAATAGCATTTCTCTACACATCTCAAGATAAAAACGTAATATCGCTACTTTAGACTTAATATTAGCACTTCAAACTGGTGGGTAATAACCTTCAAGCTGATAACAACACAAAACAAATCATAAGACTAGAGAAATTTATCGACAAATATTACGAAAAAAAGCAATAACCAAACATGACGAAGAGTAAAACAGGGGAACTCATCTCAAAACGAAAATGTGACTTCTACAGACACATACAATTTAATCGCTTCACCACCGGGAATGGTAAAGGTCAAAACCGATCTGTTAAAATTAATAATTGACATAAGAGTTAAAGGCAAGCCTCGGGATGAGACAAAAAATTGGAGGAAGATACAAAGTAAAGGGGGCAGTCAATAAGATTGAAACTGATGTTAATGAACTTAAAAAGGAGAACATCTTTCTGAGAGAAGCCTTACTTGACATAGAGACTAGATCAATGAGAGAAAATCTGGCACTCACTGGTATCCAAGTGAAAGAATGAGAAGTTCCTGGATGTGTAGTTAGAGTTCCTCATTACAGCGCTTCAGATCCCACGTGAAGCTGTCGACAAAATCCAACTTGTGCAGAGGTATGAACGCCCAATCGTTGCCACATTTGCTTTTTTTAAAGATAAAATAATGGTTAAAAGCCTGGGTCAGTTCGATGGAAATTGCAGAACGAAGAGAGGTTCTGTATCCAATCTTCAAGGAAAATAGATTGAAAGGAAAACGCGTAGCTCTCTGTATATTGATAACCAAATGTTCAGAGACAAAGACCACTCCAGGGCTATTCTAAAAATGACAAAGTTCTCATAGAGGAGACGAATAATGGAACACAAAACTAGCCATGGTAGGGATCATAACAATACAAAAACATAGATAGAAAAGCAATATTCAAATAGAATTAATTGGAACACATAAGTACTAATTCAACATGGTGGCGATAAAAACACAGCAGACAGAAGGCATGGTGTGTGTTTTTGGTGTTTGGGAAAGTATGATGTTAAAAAGGAAATGGTTGCATGTCTGTGAGCAGGGGTTTTGAGATAGTTTTCAATTTTGTGCAAATGAAGGATATTTATGTATTTATTTATCATGGTGGAACTACATTTTTAAAATACATTATACATCTAATTTATTTATTTGTGGTCCTATCTTGATGGAATGGTCCACAACCCTATACCCTAGACACCCACCTGAACAACCCAATGATAAGGTTCTACCTGTTTTATGGGCCTGTTGTAAGCTGTCTGTATGCAGCCAAAATTAGTTCAGAGACCTACTAGAGCAGCACTGCCCCCTACAGATTCTGAGCCTGCCTGGCAGGGTTGGTCCTACAAAGCCAGAGCCCCCTGATGGGAGAGCATAATATACAAGGAAATTCTCAAACTGCTAATGAGAACCTGGACGACGGGGATCCCGGTGGGGTGCCCCAACCCAGGTATTGGCAGTCCTGGCAACACTAGCTGCAGTAACCCATGGGGAGGGGGTCAACCTCTGACATTCAGAGAGGGGGCATATTATTGTGGCCCTGGTGGCACAAAATCATCAAAGGTCTGACTGCACGGTGATGCTTGGGGATATGGTCACAACGGGGGACCTCGTGTGGGTGTTTCAGGGGAAGGGGGTATATCTGATCTCTATCACCGAGGACGTGACAATAGCTAATCAAATCTCCCCATTTCTGCCCAGTCTTTTCATACAGCTTCAACTGTATATGCATTCGGAAATCAAGGCCTTTCCTCAGTTAGGCTCTGGGATGGAACAACTGTTGAGCATCTGAGTGTATGGTTGTTTGTTGGGGAAGGGGTTGAGTATGTGTGTGTGTGTGTGTGTGTGTGTGTGTGTGTATCCCACAACTGTTGCTAGGGAGTAAATATGTTCGGGACAAATAGGATGAATCACAATTGTTTGCTAAAATAATAATTGCTTGCCAAAATGTAATTTTTGTAATGGCAATACTGGTAAGTAGTAACAATCCTTTGCATAAACGACCTATATTATTACAAATATTAATAATGGAAATTAAGATAAGCAGGATTTAAAATATATAGATATATTTTAATAGCTATATATAATACTAATCGAGGTGAGGGCGATGGAAATGCTTTGGTGACTGATCTGCTTCTGTTCTGTGGGTGCCACTGTGTGCTCTTTTCGAATATGGTCACGCATCTCCCCGGGGCCATGGGATCCGGGGGAGGGGTGGTCTGCCGGTCATTGGGATGGCAACCCAACTCGGGATGGGGGATTTTAGCGGGTGGAATAGTGGTCCAATTAGAGGTTTACTTGGTAGCAATGCAAATATCATGGTACAGCTATATAGACACTCAATCATTGTTATGTTTACAAATATATATTATGATGATTAGAATTTAAACTTGTCTCATTATGGTAATTGGTGAAATAAGTATAGCCAGCTATAATTGTAATGGCTTAGCAGATCATGAGAAAAGACGTTATACTATAATAAAAAAATAAAGCGAACTGGATGTAATATGGGAAAAATGCACAATTCTTTTTCAATCTTCAGAAATGCTACCATTTTTTTTTTACTGAAACTTGTTACAAATGGAGTCACTCATGATTCACCGAACAATATTTTAAAAGACAAAGTACTTTAAACATATGTTTTAGTTTGTCTCCTCCATCTCCACTAACCGAAGCTAATTGTATGGATTTTCATCCAATGAATAACGTAAAATTAACATCTGCACTGACTCATGTGTAGGCCAAATTAGAGTGTCACGATCGTTGTTAGAAACTAGACAGACAATATCCCATAACCCACAGGTGGAAACAATGCAATTTAAGTATGATCCCCAATTTAGAGACAACGATTACCAGCTGCCTCTAATCATACACAAACCCCAACATAGAAAATTAAACCTAGAACCCCACATAGAAATAATAAACTAGACTAAAACCCCTAGTCACACCCTAACCTACTCTACCATAGAAAATACAGGCTATGGTCAGGACGTGACAAGGAGAAACTTAATGCAATTAAAGTCTTTAAGTCCAGGAAAACTCCAGTGCTGGATGGCAAACCAGTGGAGGTATACCAAACTTTTTTTGGATACACTCAGAAGACCATTATTAGCACATTTTAACCACTCCTATATAAATGGTAGATTATCGGACACTCAAGAAGAAGTTCTGATTTCATTATTACTGAAAGAAGATCCAAGTGGTATATTTAAAGATGAAGTCCATTTAAAAAATTGGAGGCCTCTTACACTTCAGTGTTGTGATGCAAAAATTGAGCTAAATGCTTAACGCATTGAATTGAAAAGATTTAGTCAGATATTATTCATCCTAATCATTTACATGGATGATATATTGGAGACAATATAAGGCTGGAAACAATAGAACACCATGAAAAATATGGGAAACCAGGCCTGGTTTTCATAGCTGACTTTGAAAATGCTTTTGATAAAGTACGACTGGCGTTTATATATAAATGCCTGGAATATTTCAATTTTGGAGAATTTATTATAAAATGGGTTAGGGTGATGTATAGTAACCCTAGGTGTAAAATAGTAAATAATGGCTGCATCTACGAACGTTTTTGTAATGGTTTTCTAGTGGTGATGAAGGAGAGTCGGACCAAACTGCAGCGTGTCGATTGCGATCCATGTTTAATACAACAAAGAAAACACGAACACTACACAAAACAATAAACGAAACCGAAACAGCCTATCTGGTGCAAACTAACAGAGAGTACACATAGGACACTAAGGACAATCACCCACGACAAACTCAAAGAATATGGCTGCCTAAATATGGTTCCCAATCAGAGACAACGATAAGCACCTGCCTCTGATTGAGAACCACTCCAGACAGCCATAGACCTTGCTAGACAACCCACTAAGCTACAATCCCAATACCACCACCAAAACCCCAAGACAAACACACCACAATTACAAAAACCCCATGCCACACCCTGGCCTGACCAAATACATAAAGATAAACACAAAATACTTTGACCAGGGCGTGACAGAACCCCCCTAAGGTGCGGACTCCCGAACGCACCTCAAAACAATAGGGAGGGTCCGGGTGGGCGTCTGTCCATGGTGGCGGCTCCGGCGCGGGACGTGGACCCCACTCCTTTAATGTCTTAGTCCCCTCTCCCTTCGTCCCTGGATAGTCCACCCTCGCCGCCGACCATGGCCTAGTAGTCCTCACCCAGAACCCCACTGGACTGAGGAGCAGATCGGGACTGAAGGACAGCTCGGGACCGAGGCAGCTCGGGACTGAGGGGAAGCTCGGGAGTGAGAGAAAGCTCAGGAGTGAGAGAAAGCTCAGGAGTGAGAGGAAAGCTCAGGAGTGAGAGGAAGCTCAGAGGAAGCTCAGGAGTGAGAGGAAGCTCAGGAGTGAGAGGAAGCTCAGGAGTGAGAGGAAGCTCAGGAGTGAGAGGAAGCTCAGGCAGGTAGATAGATCTACCAGCTCCTGGCTGGCTGGTGGTTTCAGCAGATCCTGGCTGACTGGCAGATCCTGGCTGACTGGCAGATCCTGGCTGACTGGCAGATCTGGAAGAGTCAGGTGACTGGCAGATCTGGAAGAGTCTGGTTGACTGGCAGATCTGGAAGAGTCTGGTTGACTGGCAGATCTGGAAGAGTCTGGTTGAAGAGTCTGGCAGATCTGGAAGAGTCTGGTTGACTGGCAGATCTGGAAGAGTCTGGCTGACTGGCAGATCTGGAAGAGTCTGGCTGACTGGCAGATCTGGAAGAGTCTGGCTGACTGGCAGATCTGGCGGCGCTGGGCAGACTGGCGGCGCTGGGCAGACTGGCGATGCTGGGCAGACTGGCGGCGCTGGGCAGACTGGCGGTGCTGGGCAGACTGGCGGTGCTGGGCAGACTGGCGACGCTGGGCAGACTGGCGGTGCTGGGCAGACTGGCGGTGCTGGGCCGACTGGCGATGCTGGGCAGACTGGCGATGCTGGGCAGACTGGCGGCGCTGGGCAGACTGGCGGCACTGGGGGCACTGCTGCTCCACTAGCTGCTCCATATAGGCTGACAGCTCTGGCGGCTTCTTACAGACTGACCGCTCTGGCGGCTCTGTGCTGACTGGCAGCTCCTTGCAGACTGGCAGCTCCTTACAGACTGACAGCTCCGTGCAGACTGACAGCTCCGTGCAGACTGACAACTCCTTGCAGACTGGCAGCTCCATGCAGACTGGCAGCTCCATGCAGACTGGCAGCTCCATGCAGACTGGCTGCTCTATGCAGACTGACAGCTCTGGCTGCTTCATGCAGACTGACAGCTCTGGCTGCTCCATGTAGACTGGCTGCTTCATGCAGACTGGCAGCTCGGGCTGCTTCATGTAGACTGACAGCTCTGGCTGCTCCATGCGGACTGACAGCTCTGGCTGCTCCATGTAGACTGACTGCTTCATGCAGACTGGCAGCTCGGGCTGCTTCATGTAGACTGACAGCTCTGGCTGCTCCATGCAGACTGACAGCTCTGACTGTTCCATGCAGACTGACAGCTCTGGCTGCTTCATGCAGACTGGCAGCTCTGGCTGCTCCATGTAGACTGGCTGCTTCATGCAGACTGGCAGCTCTGGCTGCTTCATGTAGACTGACAGCTCTGGCTGCTCCATGCGGACTGACAGCTCTGGCTGCTCCATGTAGACTGGCTGCTTCATGCAGACTGGCAGCTCGGGCTGCTTCATGTAGACTGACAGCTCTGGCTGCTCCATGCAGACTGACAGCTCTGGCTGCTCCATGCAGACTGACAGCTCTGGCTGCTTCATGCAGACTGGCAGCTCTGGCTGCGCTGAACAGGCGGGAGACTCCTGCAGCGCTGGAGATGAGGAAAGCTCTAACAGCGCTAGATAGGCGGGAGACTCCGGCAGCGCAGGAGAGGAGAAAGGCTCTGGCTGCGCTAAACAGGCGGGAGGCTCCGGCAGCGCTGTAGAGGAGGAAGGCTCTGGCTGCGCTGAACAGGCGGGAGACTCCGGCAGCGCAGGAGAGGAGAAAGGCTCTGGCTGCGCTAAACAGGCGGGAGGCTCCGGCAGCGCTGGAGATGAGGAAAGCTCTAACAGCGCTAGATAGGCGGGAGACTCCGGCAGCGCAGGAGAGGAGAAAGGCTCTGGCTGCGCTAAACAGGCGGGAGGCTCCGGCAGCGCTGTAGAGGAGGAAGGCTCTGGCTGCGCTGAACAGGCGGGAGGCTCCGGCAGCGCTGTAGAGGAGAAAGGCTCTGGCTGCGCTAAACAGGCGGGAGACTCCAGCAGCGCAGGAGAGGAGAAAAGCGCTGGCTGCGCTGAACAGGCGAGGCACACTGAAGGCCTGGTGCGTGGTGCTGGAACTGGTGGTACTGGATCAAGGACACGCACAGGAAGCCTGGTGCGGGGAGCTGCTACCGGAGGGCTGGGGTGTGGAGGTGGTACTGGATAGACCGGACCGTGCAGGCGCACTGGAGCTCTTGAGCACCGAGCCTGCCCAACCTTACCTGGCTCGATGCCCACTCTAGCCCGACCGATACGAGGAGCTGGAATATACCGAACCGGGCTGTGCACCCGCACTGGAGACACCGTGCGCTCCACAGCATAACACGGTGCCTGCCCGGTCTCTCCAGCCCCCGGTAAGCACAGGGAGTTTGCGCAGGTCTCCTACCTGGCATAGCCATACTCCCTGTGAGCCCCCCAAGAAATTTTTGGGGCTGACTCTCGGGCTTCCATCCGCTCTGCCGTGCTAGCTCCTCATAATGCCGCCTCTCTGCTTTTGCTGCCTCCAGCTCGGCTTTGGGGCGACAATAATCTCCAGGCTCATTCCAGGGTCCTTTACCGTCCAATTCCTCCTCCCATGTCCATATCTCCAGGTGGTGCAACCTCTCCCACTGTAGCTGCTGCTGCTCCTGCTGCTGCTGCCTCTGTTGCCTCTTCTCCTGTTGCTCCTTTGGGCGGCTACACTCCCCTGGTTTAGCCCAGGGTCCTCTCCCGTCGAAGATCTCCTCCCATGACCAGAAATCCTTGGTGAGCATCTCCTTTTTCGGCTGCTCCTGCCTGTTGACACGCCGCTTGGTCCGTTGGTGTTGGGTGATTCTGTAACGGTTTTCTAGTGGTGATGAAGGAGAGTCGGACCAAACTGCAGTGTGTCGATTGCGATCCATTTTTAGTACAACAAAGAAAACACGAACACTACACAAAACAATAAACGAAACCGAAACAGCCTATCTGGTGCAAACTAACAGAGAGTACACATAGGACACTAAGGACAATCACCCACGACAAACTCAAAGAATATGGCTGCCTAAATATGGTTCCCAATCAGAGACAACGATAAGCACCTGCCTCTGATTGAGAACCACTCAGCCATAGACAGACCATAGACAATCCCAATACCACCACCAAAACCCCAAGACAAACACACCACAATTACAAAAACCCCATGCCACACCCTGGCCTGAGACAACAACAGTTTTAAACTGTCAAGAGGAGTAAAACAAGGTTGTACAAAATCAATCAGTATATCTATGTATTATTGCCATCGAAATGTTAGCTGTTAAAATTACATCCAACAATAATATTAACATTTAGATATTTACATCAACAAATAACCTTCAATTCATTGCATTTCCATATCTTATCAAAATGAAAAACTAATAAATACATTTTCTCAATAAGTTTTTTATCCTTCTCAAAAACATTTGTACACTGCTCAAAAAAATAAAGGGAACACTAAAATAACACATCCTAGATCTGAATGAATGAAATATTCTTATTAAATACTT
Source organism: Oncorhynchus tshawytscha (assembly GCF_018296145.1). Taxonomy (NCBI): domain Eukaryota; kingdom Metazoa; phylum Chordata; class Actinopteri; order Salmoniformes; family Salmonidae; genus Oncorhynchus; species Oncorhynchus tshawytscha. Next base: position 18,332,221 of record NC_056435.1, read on the forward strand.
TTTTCTTTACATAGTTGAATGTGCTGACAACAAAATCACACAAAAATTATCAATGGAAATCAAATTTATCAACCCATGGAGGTCTGGATTTGGAGTCACACTCAAAATTAAAGTGGAAAACCACACTACAGGCTGATCCAACTTTAATGTCCTTAAAACAAGTCAAAATGAGGCTCAGTAGTGTGTGTGGCCTCCACGTGCCTGTATGACCTCCCTACAACGCCTGGGCAGGCTCCTGATGAGGTGGCGGATGGTCTCCTGAGGGATCTCCTCCCAGACCTGGACTAAAGCATCCGCCAAGTCCTGAACAGTCTGTGGTGCAACGTGGCGTTGGTGGATGGAGCGAGACATGATGTCCCAGATGTGCTCAATTGGATTCAGGTCTGGGGAACGGGCGGGCCAGTCCATACCATCAATGCCTTTCTCTTGCAGGAACTGCTGACACACTCCAGCCACATAAGGTCTAGCATTGTCTTGCATTAGGAGGAGCCCAGGGCCAACCGCACCAGCATATGGTCTCACAAGGGGTCTGAGGATCTCATCTCGGTACCTAATGGCAGTCAGGCTACCTCTGGCGAGCACATGGAGGGCTGTGCGGCCCCCCAAAGAAATACCACCCCACACCATGACTGACCCACCGCCAAACCGGTCATGCTGGAGGATGTTGCAGGCAGCAGAATGTTCTCCACGGCGTCTCCAGACTGTCACGTCTGTCACATGTGCTCAGTGTGAACCTGCTTTCTTCTGTGTAGAGTACAGGGCGCCAGTGGCGAATTTGCCAATCTTGGTGTTCTCTGGCAAATGCCAAAAGACTTGCACGGTGTTGGGCTGTAAGCACAACCCCCACCTGTGGACTTCAGGCCCTCATACCACCCTCATGGAGTCTGTTTCTGAGCAGACACATACACATTTGTGGCCTACTGGAGGTCATTTTGCAGGGCTCTGGCAGTGCTCCTCCTGCTCCTACTTGCACAAAGGCGGAGGTAGCGATCCTGCTGCTGGGTTGTTGCCCTCCTACGGCCTCCTCCACGTCTCCTGATGTACTGGCCTGTCTCCTGATAGCGCCTCCATGCTCTGGACACTACGCTGACAGACACAGCAAACTTTCTTGCCACAGCTCGCATTGATGTGCCATCCGGGATGAGCTGCACTACCTGAGCCACTTGTGTGGGTTATAGACTCCGTCTCATGCTACGACTAGAGTGAAAGCACCGCCAGCATTCAAAAGTGACCAAAACATCAGCCAGGAAGCATAGGAACTGAGAAGTGGCCTGTGGTCACCACCTGCAGAACCACTCCTTTATTGGGGTTGTCTTGCTAATTGCCTATAATTTCCACCTGTTGTCTATTCAATTTGCACAACAGCATGTGAAATTTATTGTCAATCAGTGTTGCTTCCTAAGTGGACAGTTTGATTTCACAGAAGTGTGATTGACTTGGAGTTACATTGTGTTGTTTAAGTGTTCCCTTTATTTTTTGAGCAGTGTATAACCCACAGACATGGACCTTAATGAAAATCATCATTAGACTTTGCCACAGCAAAGTGGGTAAATTTGTGAAATTTGGCCCTCTGGCCCATGGACTAATTTGGGATGCATACTGTGTCAATCATTGTGTAATCCATATTTTGCTCTTAGTGTGATTTTATATGCAATTTCCATTGTTTTTTAACTGTGAGCAATAAAACCCAATTCTGTTGTCATTGACATCAGAAAGGTGTCCTACAGATTGTAGCTGAGGATCAAACTGACTGCACTACACAGACTCCCTGTGATGACAAACAAATGCAATTCTAGAGCTCAATGCGATGATTACATTTGACCTTTTTCATTTCTATTGTCTGGATATCACCAACTCACCTCTGAAGTAACAAGCTATAAATCCACGTGAAAACAAATCCCCTCCATCGTTTATTCATTCTTTTATAGAAAAGTTCCTCCAGCCTGTGTCTTGAATAGTGATTTCTTCCTCGTTCTAGTGACACTATACATCCACTAGATGGGGTTGTGTTAACTAAATTCCTACTTTTCCAGAACCCCATCTGTTTGATTATTAGAGGAATGTATTAATAGTCACTACCCTTTCCAAGCCACAAAGCCTGTTTCTACAAAGGAATTAACAAACTGTTCAGGAGGCTGCAGTGGAGGAAGGACCAGAGTTATTCCAAAGACCATTCATTCTGGAACAGAGTAATACATAAAATCAAGTTTTATTTATATAGCACATTTCAGACATGAACGCAACACAATGCAGTCCACAGGAAAAAATGCTGAAATAAAACGTATATATTTACAACACAAGAGGGAAAAAAAAGAAATAAAAAGGTAAAACTGAGACTAAAAAATAACCCTAAGGAAAAGCTAAAAGGTGTGTTTTAAGATCTCTTAAATGTGTGTGCAGTTTTGCCCCCAGGTTCTCTGGCAGGCTATTCCAGAGGTAGGGGGCATAGTAACTTAAAGCTGCCTCTCCATGCCTCTTGGTCCTAGGCTTTGGGCTAGTTAAAAGGCCAGTACCAGAGGACCTGAGGGACCTACTGGGTACAGAATTTAAAAGCATGTCTGATATCAACTCAAATGTTATTTGTCACTTACACATGGTTAGCAGAAGTTAATGGGAGTGTAGCGGAATGCTTGTGAATGTATTGGCGTGCACAATTTGGATTGATTTGAAAACCAGTAGAAGAATCTTAACATTAAGTCTAAAACTTACAGGCAGCCAGTGCAGAGACCTTAAAACCGGTATAATGAGTGCTCTCTGTCTGGTCTTGGTCAGTAATCAAATCAAATTTATTTATATAGCCCTTCGTACATCAGCAGATATCTCAAAGTGCTGTACAGAAACCCAGCCTAAAACCCCAAACAGCAAGCAATGCAGGTGCAGAAGCACGGTGGCTAGGAAAAACTCCCTAGAAAGGCGAAAACCTAGGAAGAAACCTAGAGAGTACCAGGCTATGTGGGGTGGGTCAGTCCTCTTCTGGCTGTGCCGGGTGGAGATTATAACAGAACATGGCCAAGATGTTCAAATGTTCATAAATGACCAGCATTGTCAAATAATAATAATCACAGACAGAACAGTTGAAACTGGAGCAGCAGCACGGCCAGGTGGACTGGGGACAGCAAGGAGTCATCATGTCAGGTAGTTCTGAGGCATGGTCCTAGGGCTAAGGTCCTCCGAGAGAGAGAAAGAAAGAGAGAAAGAGAGAATTAGAGAGGGCATTCTTAAATTCACACAGGACAACGGATAGGACAGGATAAGTACTCCAGATATAACAAACTGACCCTAGCCCCCCGACACATAAACTACTGCAGCATAAATACTGGCGGCTGAGACAGGAGGGGGTCAGGAGACACTGTGGCCCCATCCGAGGACACCCCCGGACAGGGCCAAACAGGAAGGATATAACCCCACCCACTTTGCCAAAGCACAGCCCCCACACCACTAGAGGGATATCTTCAACCACCAACTTACCATCCTGAGACAAGGCCGAGTATAGCCCACAAAGATCCCCGCCACGGCACAACCCAAGGGGGGGCGCCAACCCAGACAGGAAGATCACATCAGTGACTCAACCCACTCAAGTGACGCACCCCTCCTAGGGAGCCCTAGTAAGCCAGTGACTCAGCCCCTGTAATAGGGTTAGAGGCAGAGAATCCCAGTGGGAAGAGGGGAACCGGCCAGGCAGAGACAGCAAGGGCGGTTCGTTGCTCCAGAGCCTTTCCGTTCACCTTCCCACTCCTAGGCCAGACTACACTCAATCATATGACCCACTGAAGAGATGAGTCTTCTGTAAAGACTTAAAGGTTGAGACCGAGTTTGCGTCTCTCACATGGGTAGGCAGACCATTCCATAAAAATGGAGCTCTATAGGAGAAAGCCCTGCCTCCAGCTGTTTGCTTAGAAATTCTAGGGACAATTAGGAGGCCTGCGTCTTGTGACCGTAGCGTATGTGTAGGTATGTACGGCTGGACCAAATCAGAGGGATAGGTAGGAGCAAGCCCATGTAATGCTTTGTAGGTTAGCAGTAAAACCTTGAAATCAGCCCTTGCCTTGACAGGAAGCCAGTGTAGGGAGGCTAGCACTGGAGTAATATAATAAAAAAATTTTGGTTCTAGTCAGGATTCTAGCAGCCGTATTTAGCACTAACTGAAGTTTATTTAGTGCTTTATCCGGGTAGCCGGAAAGTAGAGCATTGCAGTAGTCTAACTTAGAAGTGACAAAAGCATGGATACATTTTTCTGCATCATTTTTGGACAGAAAGTTTCTGATTTTTGCAATGTTACGTAGATGGAAAAAAGCTGTCCTTGAAACAGTCTTGATATGTTCTTCAAAAGAGAGATCAGGGTCCAGAGTGACGCCGAGGTACTTCACAGTTTTATTTGAGACGACTGTACAACCATTAAGATTAATTGTCAGATTCAACAGAAGATCTCTTTGTTTCTTGGGACCTAGAACAAGCATCTCTGTTTTGTCCGGTTTAAAAGTAGAAAGTTTGCAGCCATCCACTTCCTTATGTCTGAAACACGTGCTTCTAGCGAGGGCAATTTAGGGGCTTCACCATGTTTCATTGAAATGTACAGCTGTGTGTCATCCGCATAGCAGTGAAAGTTAACATTATGTTTTCGAATGACATCCCCAAGAGGTAAAATATATACCCATATACCCAGTACCCATGCTGCAGCATTCTGTATATTTTGCAGTTGACCAATGGCTTTCTTGGGTAGACCAGATAGGAGAGCATTACTGTAGTCAAGCCTGCTTGTGATAAAAGCATGGATGGGTCTCTCTGTATCAGCCTGAGATAGAAACGGATGGTGGTGTTTTATCTTTATTGACCGTGGATGAAAATGTGCAGCCAGATTCTCTCTGTGCTTTGGTTCCAATAATAAGAACCTCGGTATTGTCTTAATTTAGCTGTAGGAAGTTATGAGCCATCAAAGTATTTAAATGCTGTGTGTTGATTTATCTGCAAAGTAGCATAACAATGGTTGTACTGTGAAAGCATGACAAATATTAACAGGCTACATATACAGTGCCTTTAGAAAGTATTCAGACCCCTTGACTTTTTCCACATTTTGTTAGGTTACAGCCTTATTCTAAAATCAATTAAATTGTTTCCCCCCCACAATCTACACACAATACCCCATAATGACAAAGCAAAAACAGGTTTTTAGAAATGTTTACTAATTTATAAAAACATTTTAAAAAACAAGCTAGGCACACCTGTATTTGGGGAGTTTCTCCCAATCTTCTCTGCAGATCCTCTCAAGCTCTGTCAGGTTGGATGGAGAGCTTTTCTGTACAGCTGTTTTCAGGTATCTCAAGAGATGCCTGATTGGTGGAGTGCTGCAGAGATGGGAGAACCTTCCAGAAGGACAACCATTTCCACAGAGGAACTCTAGCGCTCTGACAGAGTGACCATCGGGTTCTTCGTCACCTCCCTGACCAAGGCCCTTCTCCCCCGATTGCTCAGTTTGGCCGGGCGGCCAGCTCTAGGAAGAGTCTTGGTGGTGCCAAACTTCTTCCATTTAAGAATGATCAAGGCCACAGTGTTGTTGGTGACCTTCGATGCTGCAGAAATGTTTAGGTACCCTTCCCCAGATCTGTGCCTTGACACAATCCTGTCTCGGATCTCTACTGACAGTTCCCATGACCTCATGGCTTAGTTTTTGCTCTGACATGCACTGTCAACTGTGTGACCTTATATCGACAAGTGTGTGCCTTTCCAAATCGTGTCCAATCAATTGAATTTACACAGGTGGACTCCAAGTTGTAGAAACATCTCAAGAATGATCAACGAAGACAGGATACACCTGAGCTCAATTTAGAGTCTCAGCAACGGGTCGGGATACTTATGTAAATAAGGTATTTCTGTGGTTTATTTTTATAATTGTGCAAAAATGTATAAAAACCTGTTTTTGTTTTGTCGCTATGGGGTATTGTGTGCAGATTTACAAGGAAAATGTTTTATTTCATCCATTTTACAATAAGGCTGTAACTTAACAAAATGTGGAGAAAGTCATGGGGTCGTAATACATTCCAAATGCAATACTTTTATAACAAAACATACATTACAAACAAAAAAGTGCACCAAAAAAATGGCTAGTCTTCAAAATTAATAGAAAATTTCTGATAAGACAGGTTCATATTAAACACTCACAAAGGTAGATAAATGGGGCGGAAGGTAGCCTAGTGGTTAGAGCGTTGGACTTGTAACTAAAAGGTTGCAAGATTGAGTCCCCGAACTGACAAGGTAAAAATGTTGTTCTGCCCCTGAAGAAGGCAGTTAACCCACTGTTCCTAGGCCGTCATTGAAAATAAGAATTTGTTCTTAACTGACCTGCCTAGTTAAATAAAGGTATAAAAAAACCTAATACAAGGCGTAGCTAGGCAGTTTACTGTAGAGGGAAATTGCATTGTCTCTACATAGGTAAAGAAAGGCTGCTACATTTTGTAGTTTTTTTTATCGTCTTCTCAATTAACTAGTGTAAGACATCTTTAATCTACACAAAAGAAAGGGAGGAGAAGGTGATTTCCACAGAAGTAAAATCTACCTTCTTGCCAACAAACCTAAAAAGGCTACAAGTCAGATGTGTATTTTGGTAGTGTTATAATATCAGGCATTACCCCAATTAAGGATGTTATGGCAGTTGGAGTAAATGGCAGTTGTAATACTTTAGATATTGTATCAAAGATGTCAGACCAATAGTTATGTAGAGAAGAGCAAGACCAAAACATATGCATTAATGAAACAGGAGCTTGCCGAAACCTATCGCAAACAGCGTCAACAATTCCCCACTCACAGGAAGAGTGGGGAATTGAGAGGTAATTTCACGGACAGAGTGGTGGAATGCAACATTATCCTCCACAACAGCGAAGGTAGGGGAGTTTGTTGCCCCTCTCTCCTCTCCTGGCACAAGCCCATTATGCAGGTCAGTGGTAAATATCTAAAGAAATTACTATTCAGAAGGTGGAACGAAGTAAACGTGCCGTCAATATACAAATCATTACAGTTGTTTTCTATTGCTAACAAACATTCAATACTGAAGCCCCTTTTTCAAAACTCTTCAATCTGCATTACCAACATGCATCTTGGCCAAACAGTTCATCTCACCTCCAAAACTCACTCAAACCACCAAAACACTTCACACATGTCTCAAAATAAGCTCATTCGGCCATAACACCGGCAACAATTCTCACTCAGAAAGCATAGATTGTCACTCATAACACAGTGACCTAAAAAAACATTAACATGGAGCATTACATAATTTAACTTTTCTCTTAGAAGTTTGAATGAATTTTCACATAAATCAGTGTTTCATTATAGAATAAGTGACACCTTTTCACTTTATTGACTGTACTAAAGTACATGTCACAAGAATTAATCAGAAATGCAGCAATTTGCTTCAATAGCCTTTCTTTTATATCTTTGCATATAGTAATTTACTTGTGAAAAATAAAAAGTTGAAACAAATTCCTGAAATTCCAGGGCTGCACTAATAATTACAACAACGAAAAACATGTGTAATATAACACTCGTACAGTACTGTGAGGGTTCTAATTGTCCCTCTCTCCCGCAGTTCTCATCACATCTTATGTCTTCCGGGCGATGCATCTTGGAAAATATCTTCTGGAATGTCTAATCCAACCCTGGCAGTCTTCAGGAGAAGTGTCTCCACACCCTGCCAGTCTTTAGGAGAAGTGTATCCACACCCTGCCAGTCTTCAGGAGAAGTGTCTCCACACCCTGCCGGTCTTCAGGAGAAGTGTCTCCATACCCCATATTCATGGCATCCAGTAAGGACATCTGGTCATGTGGATGGTGGTCATAAACCTTCCACCTCCACGCAGAGAAAACTCCTCTATGGGGTTTAGGAAGGGGGAGAATGGAGGCAGGAATAGTACTGACATCCTGGAATGTGCAGCAAACCAGTCTGTGACTGCAGCAGAGTGGTGGAATGCCACATTATCCCACACAACAATGAAGGTAGGGGAGTTTGTGGCCCCTCTCTCCTCTGCTGGCACAAGTCCATTATGCAGGTCATCCAGAAAATAAATTAGCCTCTCTGTATTGTAGGGGCTAATGAGTGGTTTGTGTAACTGCAAACCATCATTGGACAGTGCTACACACTGTGGTGGTTAATTTCTTTACTATCAAATGAAGAGACAAACTTATCACACAAGTCAGAGTTATACTTAAACAAAATCTTTAATCACTTATTAATAAGGAGCAGGTCAATACAACACACACATATAAAGTGAATCAATTGAGTGCTCTACGATAATGATGGCTGGTCAAGGCTGGTTGACGATTCACGCTCAGATGATTCGTTGAGAGCCCAGAGACAAAAATACAAAAGGTATTTTATAGCCAAGATACACCCCTTTCAACCTACATGACAAACAACAGATATATAGAATGGGTCACAAGGTTAAGATTTGTATGAAACATACTTATAATACACAGCAGATAGTATCTGCGTCAACAGTTTTCATTGTGTAGAGACCAGTGTTTGGCCCTCTGACTCCAAACTGGAGGCATCTTTCCCTGGTACGGTATTGAACAGAAACATTAACTCATGCTCTGGAATGCTCTTTAGGTTTTATCACCCAAAAGACAACGTAAATCTCTCCTGTCAGTGTTATCTCCCAGAGGCCCAACCTCAGTAGAACACATACACAATAGTTAAGAATACTCTATCCTGTTGAATAAAACAACCATTTGATGCAATAAAAGTATTATAACATAATCCGCCAATTTTTCCACCATAACACATTGTGATTTTAGCTCCTCTCTGGCCTGGGACATCCACGGTTACTCTCTGGACAATTACATTTCTTCTCCAGTGGTGTGTTTTTGCCAGGTTGAATCCAGCTTCATCCACAAAGATTAATGTATGTGCATTTTGCCTGGCTTCCATCTCCACTACTCTCTAAAATACAGTAAATCCACAGTTTTACAGCACTTTACATTATGCATAGCTGTGTATGTACCCTGTTTGGTTTTTGAACAGACATCTTACCTGGACATATTGATACCGGAGTTCTTTCACACGTTCACCATTTCTCTCAAAGGGTACAGTGTACAACTGCTTCATCCTTGTTTTATGTTTCTCTAGGACTCTGGCAATTGTCGTTATTCTGACAGTATTCACATTCATAAAAGTGTTATTGTCTGCCAGCACTCTGTCCCGAATTTCCCACAGTTTTATTGCATTGTGGCCAATTACCATGTCAGCAATGGCAATTTCCTGCAAATCTGATAATATTCTGCCTCTCCCTACTGTGGGAGGCAACCTTTGGATCCTACTGAAAACACAAAACAATCAATATATTTCAAAATGTCAGTACATGTAAAAATGTGAACATACTATATTGTACTGTAATATGTAGTTCAATTATTACTGAAGGATGCACATCTCACCTGTTGTTTTACCGAAAAATGTGTACTATTGATGCAACTGTTGAACGCTGCAGATTTGGTAGCACTCTTACAGTTTTGCTCAGTCGCTTTGGTGCATTTTTCACATCATCCCTAACATGTGCAAAATAATAAGTGCATTTCTCAGAACAATTTGTACAAACTGCAATATACAATAGATATGTTTCTAAAGCTAGTCAGTCACTAAAAATCCTTAGTAGTCTCTCAAAAGTAAATATTCATGCCAATGATCATGTCAGTGTCATCAGAATGATAAGTCATTGAGTCATCGTTCACGAACAAGGTCGTCAAAATATTTAGGCATGTTGTCAATGTAACTGTGTACTTTGACAGTATTACCTGATGTAAACTTAGGCTACAGTTTGGATGACAGTTACTGTATTGAAAATACACAAGGCTGTACTTCTATGGCATATATCAATTTCAACAGTACTATTTACATATTATTGTATGTGGGTTATTGATTGAAAGAGACTGGACAACCCAAGGGGCACAAAGGAAAAAAAACTAAATTAGAAAGAAACACAGGAAACCACCCCTAAGGCACAACTTTGCCCGCAGCACTGTTGTGCTGTCTCTACACATCCAGACGTTCCTGTCTGTTGGCTCACGTATTCTCATCCACATCACACCGGATATTTTCCCTTCCAATGCGACGTGGAAAGAATCTTTTGGAATGCCTTATCCATCCTCTGCAGGCGTCTACTGTGATGTCCTCACATGCTGCATCCATTGCAGCCAGCAGGGTCATCTGTGTGTGTGGCTGACGATCGTACACCTTCCACCTCCCTGCTGAATAGAACTCCTCAATTGGGTTAAGGAATGGTGAATAAGGTGGGAGGAATTCTATGAGCATCCTCGGGTGGGTCACAAACCATTGCCTTATGATCTTTGATCGATGGAAACTCACATTATCACAAATGACCACATACTTTGGCAAATCCTCTCTAAACAGACCCCTCTCATCATCAGGGATGAGAGCCCTGTAGAGAGTCTCTAAAAACTTGAGTAGATGCTGGGTGTTGTATGGCCCTATACGGGGGATATGGGTTAGGACACCATGCTCCGAAATAGCAGCACACATGGTGATATTTCCTCCCTGTTGGTCTGGCAAATCCACAGTAGCTCTGTGACCAATGATATTCCGACCCCGCCTTCTGCATTTTGTCAGATTGAAGCCAGCCTCATCCACGTATACAAAGTTGTGAGAGGGTTCACTTGATTCCAACTCCATTATACGCTATATCCCAGAACACACAGTTGAATTTGATTTGGTAAGGAAGAGTGACATAAAATGTACATATATTGCATGTTCCTTCCACAGCAATGGAAATGTGTGCAGTTTATTCTTACTGTATCACTATAAAATGTTGCTGTAAAGAAGTTACATAGATATATGTTTTACCTGTACATACTGGTACCGTAGCTCCTTAACTCTGTCCTCATTCCTTTGGAATGGTACACGGTACAGCTGTTTCGTACTCATCTGGTTTCTATGCAGCACCCTGTCGATGGTTGAGATGTCTTCTATAATGGTCCTTTGTATTTCCCTGAGTCTCATGGCATTGTTTGCTAGGACCATGGTGCAAATAGCCTCCTCCTGTTAAGGTGTGAAAAGGCGTCCTCTGCCACCGGTTTGAGTAATCTTGCAGTCCTATGTGGGGATAAATGCAGGGATGCATCGCACACTTTCACATAGACAAAAACTATGCGAACACCCATTTTACTGTAAAACATACAGGTGGGTGCATGTAAGGTGCAGTATGTATCTGTATAGAGTATATTTCTGTATGCTGTGAAATACAAGTGGACTACTGTAATATGAAGCATTGTAGGAAGTATACAGTATACTGCTTATATACAGTAACAGTGCACTGTACATTGGTGGACATACCTGTTCCTTTGAAACGTTTGAACTATTGAGGACACAGCTGATCTCCCAATATTCCGCTGCACCCTTCGACCTGCCTCAGCCATTGTAAGGCCATGATTGACAACATGGTCTACAATAGTGGCCCTATGTCATCAGATATGCGCCTATGTCCTCTTCTGCCTCTTCCTCTGTTTTGTCTTCCACCACGCATCCTTGCTCCTCTTCTTCCTCCTCTTGGCTGTTGACCCTGTTCGTTTCCTGGTCCATCCATTATTGGAAAATTGCAACTCTGTGTTGTGGTCTGTCTATAGACGCTTGCCAATTGATTCTTCATGAGATGCACCTTTAAGCAATTTAGACAACTGGTTGATTGTTGGTTGAACTAACACTTTGCATTCCTTCATGAGTGAGGGTCAATTTCACCTGCACGATTCATCAATTCACGTTTTTCTACAAAAGGTCTAATAGAAATGTGTAAAACTATGCTTGACAGTTTATGACAAATAGTTAAACAATTTTGCATGTAATGACTTATGCAAGGAACTAATGCCTAGATGTTTTGAGGGGTAAGACTATTCAACAGAGAACCATCTACTATATTTTGATAAACATGACATGAGCAATTTATAATTTGGAAAAAAGCTGACACTTGTACATTATCAATTGCAAATTGTTCAAATGAATAAGAAATTGCTTTAATGATGTGCACAAGTGACTAGACGATTTGGAATTTGTACAAGTAGTATCAAGAATTGCACTTTTGATCTAAGAAATGCACCAAAGCGACTGAGAAACTGTAAACCAGCCTCTCTCAAAGAGAGACCATGGTTTACAAGGTCAATAATTGTGGCCCATATCTCATCAGAGACCACCACTCTTGGTCTTCCTCTCCTTTGTCCTCCAGGCAGTCTACCTCTCCCTGCCACTCTTCTTTCCCCACCAACCTGTCTTCTTTGATCCATTTTTCCAAACAAAATAGTGCTGAAGCCATCCTCTTTTGTCTGTTTGGTAACGAAACTAAAAACAGGACACTTGGGTAGGCTTTCAGCTGACATTACAATCAGCTGTGTTTGGAATGATGAAATATTCTGCAGAGATGTTTCAATCTGGTTACTGCAGAAATGCACAACATTTTACCATCATTCTGTTTTCAATGCGTTTTTAACAGTTTTGGAAACAGTGTGTTAGCATTTGAAAACGTGCTGCAAATATATAGTTTTGCAGATGGTGGAGTATGAATGAGAGAAGAGTTCATGGATTTCGGAGAATGTGGTCATTGAATGCATTTTGTGTGAAGATTTGGTCCAAATACACTTCTGTTTCGCTGACTGTGTGAAGAGTTTTGACAATGTGACTTCAGTTTTGACCAATGCATGTTAGCAATTGAAAAAAACTGTAGATGATTTGATTCCAAGGCTGAACCACATGGACACGGCTCCATCTACTAAGGAAGTGATGGAAAACTTGATTTCTGAGTAGAAGGGCCCTTAATAGGGGGCACACGAGTGGCACAGCGGTCTAAGGCACTGCATCTCAGTGCTAGAAGTGTCACTACAGACCCTGGTTTAATCTTGGGGTGTATCACAACCAGCCGTGATCGCGAGTCCCATAGGGCGGTGGACAATTGGCCCAGCGTCGTCCGGGTTAGGGAGGGTAAGGCTGGGGTAGGCCATCATTGTAAAATAAGAATTTGTTCTTATTAACTGACCTGCCTAGTTTAATAAAAAAATAGGTTTGCAAACCAAAGTGACGTCTAAACTGGTTACAGATCTTGAGTGGTTTTTACCAAAATGTTAACCTGAAGTAGCAAACTGAATAGGGGAATGTGCCAAAGCAGCCAGTCAGGATGGCATACACGAGGAAGATTCTATATTCACCTTGTAATCAGAGACCAGGCCAAATGCATTAATAATAGATAGCACAATGGGTAAGGATAAATAAGGGTTTGAGATATAGAGAAGCAAGTCATCAGCATAACATTAGCCCCTTTGTTCGATGCCACCTCTGAATACTCCTGTTATATGCGGGTTGGATCTAAATGCAATAGCATGGGGCTCGATGGCGATGGAAAAAAGCCAGGAGACCATAGACACCCTGTCTAGTGCGTATGAAGAGAGGGAAATAGTCTGAGTTGTTGTTATTCATTCTGACAGATGCAAGTGGAGAAGTGTATAGTAACTTGATCCAAGCAATCCATTTTACCGAAGCCACATTTTTCTAAAGTATGAAAAAGGTAGCCCCACTGCACTCTCTCAAAAGCCTTCTCAGCATCTAGAGATATGAGAATCTTTGGCTACTTTGAGATTGAAGGATTCTACATATATTGTCTGATATTTGAGAAAGAATGTCTATTTTTTATATATACTGTTTGGTTAGAGAAAATAACAGATGGTAAAACCGACTCCAAACTCACAGCTAGTAGTTTAGCTCAGAGCTTAACATCCACATTGAACATTGAGATTGGGCGATAGGACCTGCAGGAGAAAGGGTCTTCATTATTTTTCAATATAAATGAACTGGAGGCTTGTGTTAAGGTTTGAAGGAGAGATACTGATTCAGAGGATTCAATAAACATATTATTCAAGAGCGGGTCTAATTTATACAGAAACTTCTTATAAAATGATATTGGGTATCCATCTGGTCCAGGACATTTACCACCTTGCATTGCATGTGCCACCTCAAATCTCTTCCATGGGGATAGGTTCCTCCAATTGAAGTTTGGAGACTGAATCAATTGTTGGGACAGTTAGAGTTGTCATGACTGTCCGCAAGAATCCAAATAGGTCAGATCAGATTTGCAATGAAAAACTTCAATCAGACCTCCTTTTACCCTAGAGGGGGAAGTAAATAACTAGTAGGGATTAACAACTCACTCCCTGTTGTAAATCAAGGAAGAAGATTCAGGTCTGCACTCAAGATTCACCAAAGGAATGAGCTTTGTTTCAACAGACTTTTTCCAGCTGAAACTCTAACACGTTCAAAAGCGAATACCGGAACAATAGTTCTAACATAGAACATTGGGAATGGTCAGAGGCGATCTATAGAACACTAATGTAATTTTGTTTGTTATTTTGTGATTTTGTTATGAAGGAAATACTGTAACTTGGAAAGTATACCCACTGCATGTATGAAGTTTCCATACTATACATTGTGCATGTAATAGGAAAATGATGAATGTGTTTTTGTTAAGAGAAGAGAGTGATGTGATTTGTGAAGCTATAAGAGATAATTGTTTTTATAACTTTGCACAGTAAGAAGTCACCGTCCCTGAGTGAGGTCAGAGAGCCTGCCAAAACCGCCCCTTTCCTGCAAACTATATAAATGATGGGTTAAGAAATTAACATACCATACCAGAAAGACGTGAAGCTGCACGTTTAAATTGGTTTGAACTTTGAATCTCGACACGAGGTGGAGGTGATAAACTCCCCTCCCGGACAATCACTGTTATGGCTGATTAGCTGTCCTAAGTAAATTATCTTTGAAAGAGAATTTAAGTAGGACCATCCTGTTACTCTGCTCAAACCATCGATATGGCTGGCTAGTCTAGTCTATCTTCAAATAAACCTCTTCAAGAGTGAATGAAAGGAAAGTCAACTCTGTAGATCTGTTCAGGACTACATGACAAGTCACCGGATACTGGACAACTACGGAGAAGGTTGGAACCATTTTGGACAATTAAAGCCTTACAAGCGTGCCATGAAAATGCCAACTCCTTTCCAAGGCTGTCCTGTTCACCGAAAGAGATCCCCGGCAAACCCAGGCATTTCACGTAAATACAATTATGATTTCTTACTCAAAGCAGGAGGTGGTTATTGTGCAAAGTATATGGTTACTGTAGGTGAGAGTTGTTTCTGAATGTACCAATGTTAAGTGTCTCTCTCCCTCTCCATCTCCATCTCTTCTTTAACAAGCAGCTATGTTGCTGTCATTCCGCTAGGGACCTGTTTTTAGCGTATTAAGTCCCCAGTCAATAACCGATGCAAAGTGTGTATGTTTATCCTGTTTCCCATTTAATTAGCTAGTAATAAATAATTAAACTAATTTGTGCAGTACTGAATCATAAGTAAGGCTCTGTTTTTTTCAGATGCAAGGTTTCGACTGCTCAGAATGATATAATGCGAGGTTTTGATTAATAAGTTGACTGTTTATAGATGTTATAGGTAAAGACCTTTTCGGGAGATGGTAACTCTTTAAAGAACTGCTCTCGTGGTGCCCCAGATCCTAATGAGTTAATTGTTACATGATTAATTTAATTGGGTAACAATTAAACATATTTAATTAGATAAATAATAATCTTCAGATTAATGTTAAAGTCAAGTCACGACAGAATATTTTAAAAAATGTATCAAAAGCCGAGGGGTCAGCAGACTGTTTCCGAAGTGTAAAAGAGTCCTTAAAACCTGTTATGGCTGCTGTCCCTGTAACATCAGGGGAAATTTCAGAGTGACAACTAAAAATACAATTTCGTAACATTAAACATTCTTGAAAATGCAAGTGTCTTACACCCTTCAAAAGATTAGAATCTTGGTAATGACACTACGTTTTCCAATTTAAAATAGCTATTACAGAGAACAAATCCCATGCTTTTGTTTGAGAAGAGCAATCAAGAACAGAAACATTTTCTGCCATGACAGTTTTTACACATTTACATCTGAAGGTAAAATTATGACTTACATTCTGATATCTTGCTCTTATTTCTCTTCCTGAGTATCCCATTGATCAAATGAAGTGCCGTTTTCTTTGATAAAATCCATTTTTATAGCCTAAATCTAAACATTTTGTAAACAATTTGTGCAGTGAATTCCATCTCTATCATTTTTTGCAGGGAGAATTGACCGAAGTGAATACTGAATGTAAGATCAGCGTCAACTCACCATCAGTACGACCAAGAATATGTTTTTCGCGACGCGGATCCTGTGTTCTGCCTTACAAACAGGACAACGGAACGGATCCCATGCAGCGACCCAAAAAAACGACTCCGAAAAAGAGGGAAACGAGGCGGTCTTCTGGTCAGACTCCGGGGGACGGGCACACCGTGCACCACTCCCTAGCATTCTTCTTGCCAATGTCCAGTCTCTTGACAACAAGGTTGATGAAATCCGAGCAAGGGTAGCATTCCAGAGACTGTAACATTCTTTGCTTCACGGAAACATGGCTCACTGGAGAGACGCTATCCGAGGCGGTGCAGCCAACGGGTTTCTCCACGCATCGCGCCGACAGAAACAAACATCTTTCTGGTAAGAAGAGGGGCGGGGGCGTATGCCTTATGGCTAACGTGACATGGTGTGATGAAAGAAACATACAGGAACTCAAATCCTTCTGTTCACCTGATTTAGAATTCCTCACAATCAAATGTAGACCGCATTATCTACCAAGAGAACTCTTCGATTATAATCACAGCCGTATATATCCCCCCAAGCAGACACATCGATGGCTCTGAACGAACTTTATTTAACTCTTTGCAAACTGGAAACCATTTATCCGGAGGCTGCATTCATTGTAGCTGGGGATTTTAACAAGGCTAATCTGAAAACAAGACTCCCTAAATTTTATCAGCATATCGATTGCGCAACCAGGGCTGGAAAGACCTTGGATCATTGTTACTCTAACTTCCGCGATGCATATAAGGCCCTGCCCCGCCCCCCTTTCGGAAAAGCTGACCACGACTCCATTTTGTTGATCCCTGCCTACAGACAGAAACTAAAACAAGAGGCTCCCACGCTGAGGTCTGTCCAACGCTGGTCCGACCAAGCTGACTCCACACTCCAAGCCTGCTTCCATCACGTGGACTGGGAGATGTTTCGTATTGCGTCAGATAACAATATTGACGAATACGCTGATTCGGTGTGCGAGTTCATTAGAACGTGCGTTGAAGATGTCGTTCCCATAGCAACGATTAAAACATTCCCAAACCAGAAACCGTGGATTGATGGCAGCATTCGCGTGAAACTGAAAGCGCGAACCACTGCTTTTAATCAGGGCAAGGTGTCTGGTAACATGACCGAATACAAACAGTGCAGCTATTCCTCCGCAAGGCTATCAAACAAGCTAAGCGTCAGTACAGAGACAAAGTAGAATCTCAATTCAACGGCTCAGACACAAGAGGCATGTGGCAGGGTCTACAGTCAATCACGGACTACAGGAAGAAATCCAGCCCAGTCACGGACCAGGATGTCTTGCTCCCAGGCAGACTAAATAACTTTTTTGCCCGCTTTGAGGACAATACAGTGCCACTGACACAGCCTGCAACGAAAACATGCGGTCTCTCCTTCACTGCAGCCGAGGTGAGTAAGACATTTAAACGTGTTAACCCTCGCAAGGCTGCAGGCCCAGACGGCATCCCCAGCCTCGCCCTCAGAGCATGCGCAGACCAGCTGGCTAGTGTGTTTACGGACATATTCAATCAATCCCTATCCCAGTCTGCTGTTCCCACATGCTTTAAGAGGGCCACCATTGTTCCTGTTCCCAAGAAAGCTAAGGTAGCTGAGCTAAACGACTACCGCCCCGTAGCACTCACATCCGTCATCATGAAGTGCTTTGAGAGACTAGTCAAGGACCATATCACCTCCACCCTACCTGACACCCTAGACCCACTCCAATTTGCTTACCGCCCAAATAGGTCCACAGACGATGCAATCTCAACCACACTGCACAATGCCCTAACCCATCTGGACAAGAGGAATACCTATGTGAGAATGCTGTTCATTGACTACAGCTCGGCATTCAACACCATAGTACCCTCCAAGCTCGTCATCAAGCTCGAGACCCTGGGTCTCGACCCCGCCCTGTGCAACTGGGTACTGGACTTCCTGACGGGCCGCCCCCAGGTGGTGAGGGTAGGCAACAACATCTCCTCCCCGCTGATCCTCAACACTGGGGCCCCATAAGGGTGCGTTCTGAGCCCTCTCCTGTACTCCCTGTTCACCCACGACTGCGTGGCCACGCACGCCTCCAACTCAATCATCAAGTTTGCGGACGACACAACAGTGGTAGGCTTGATTACCAACAACGACGAGACGGCCTACAGGGAGGAGGTGAGGGCCCTCAGAGTGTGGTGTCAGGAAAATAACCTCACACTCAACGTCAACAAAACTAAGGAGATGATTGTGGACTTCAGGAAACAGCAGAGGGAACACCCCCTATCCACATCGATGGAACAGTAGTGGAGAGGGTAGCAAGTTTAAGTTCCTCGGCATACACATCACAGACAAACTGAATTGGTCCACTCACACAGACAGCATCGTGAAGAAGGCGCAGCAGCGCCTCTTCAACCTCAGGAGGCTGAAGAAATTCGGCTTGTCACCAAAAGCACTCACAAACTTCTACAGATGCACAATCGAGAGCATCCTGGCGGGCTATATCACCGCCTGGTACGGCAACTGCTCCGCCCTCAACCGTAAGGCTCTCCAGAGGGTAGTGAGGTCTGCACAACGCATCACCGGGGCAAACTACCTGCCCTCCAGGACACCTACACCACCCGATGTTCCCGGAAGGCCATAAAGATCATCAAGGACATCAACCACCTGAGCCACTGCCTGTTCACCCCGCTATCATCCAGAAGGCGAGGTCAGTACAGGTGCATCAAAGCTGGGACCAAGAGACTGAAAAACAGCTTCTATCTCAAGGCCATCAGACTGTTAAACAGCCACCACTAACATTGAGTGGCTGCTGCCAACACACTGACACTGACTCAACTCCAGCCACTTTAATAATGGGAATTGATGGGAAATGATGTAAATATATCACTAGCCACTTTAAACAATGCTACCTTATATAATGTTACTTACCCTACATTATTCATCTCATATGCATACGTATATACTGTACTCTATATCATCGACTGTATCCTTATGTAAATACATGTATCACTAGCCACTTTAACTATGCCACTTTGTTTACATACTCGTCTCATATGTATATACTGTACTCGATACCATCTACTGTATCTTGCCTATGCTGCTCTGTACCATCACTCATTCATATATCCTTATGTACATATTCTTTATCCCCTTACACTGTGTATAAGACAGTAGTTTTGGAATTGTTAGTTAGATTACTTGTTGGTTATTACTGCATTGTCGGAACTAGAAGCACAAGCATTTCGCTACACTGGCATTAACATCTGCTAACCATGTGTATGTGACAAATAAAATTTGATTTGATTTGAAGTGAGCTGATTTGAAGACAACGATAAATGACTACCTGACGCACCAATAATTTTAGCGAAGCTTCATTGATTGACTATAGTTCTGCCCAATGACCACTGATCTTCTTGAAATCTAGCTGGGTAGATAGCCAATGAGCTGAGGTAAACGCCAGTATGTAATGGTTGGAGTGTTATCATTCAAACGAACTGAGGAGCTGTTTCTGCAAGGACAGGACATACTCTGTACTTCCGGCGCCGACAGAGATGGCCGCCTCGCTTCGCGTTCCTAGGAAACTATGCAGTTTTTTGTTTTTTTACGTGTTATTTCTTACACTAGTACCCCAGGTCATCTTAGGTTTCTTTACATACAGCCGACAAGAACTACTGAATATAAGATCAGCGTCAACTCACCATCAGTACGACCAAGAATATGTTTTTCGCGATGCGGATCCTGAGTTCTGCCTTACAACCAGTGTAACCGAGTGGATCACATGCAGCGACCAAAAAAAAAAAACGACTCAGAAAAAGAGGGAAACGAAGCGGTCTTCTGGTCAGACTCCGGAGACGGGCACATCGTGCACCACTCCCCAGCATTCTTCTTGCCAATGTCCAGTCTCTTGACAACAAGGTTGATGAAATCCGAGCAAGGGTAGCATTCCAGAGGGACATCAGAGACTGTAACGTTCTCTGCTTCACGGAAACATGGCTCACTGGAGAGACGCAATCCCGAAGCGGTGCAGCCAGCGGGTTTCTCCACGCATCGCGCCGACAGAAACAAACATCTCTCTGGTAAGAAGACGGGCGGGGCGTATGCCTTATGGCCAACGTGACATGGTGTGATGAAGGAAACATACAGGAACTCAAATCCTTCTGTTCACCTGATTTAGAATTCCTCACAATCAAATGTAGACCGCATTATCTACCAAGAGAATTCTCTTCGATTATAATCACAGCCGTATATATCCCCCAAGCAGACACATCGATGGCTCTGAGCGAACTTTATTTAACTCTCTGCAAACTGGAAACGATTTATCCGGAGGCTGCATTCATTGTAGCTGGGGATTTTAACAAGGCTAATCTGAAAACAAGACTCCCTAAATTTTATCAGCATATTGATTGCGCAACCAGGGGTGGAAAGACCCTGGATCATTGTTACTCTAACTTCCGCGACGCATATAAGGCCCTGCCCCGCCCCCTTTCGGAAAAGCTGACCACGACTCCATTTTGTTGATCCCTGCCTACAGACAGAAACTAAAACAAGAAGCTCCCACGCTGAGGTCTGTCCAACGCTGGTCCGACCAAGCTGACTCCACACTCCAAGACTGCTTCCATCACGTGGACTGGGAGATGTTTCGTATTGCGTCAGACAACAACATTGACGAATACGCTGATACGGTGTGCGAGTTCATTAGAACGTGCGTTGAAGATGTCGTTCCCATAGCAACGATTAAAACATTCCCTAACCAGAAACCGTGGATTGATGGCAGCATTCGTGTGAAACTGAAGGCACGAACCACTGCTTTTAATCAGGGCAAGGTGTCTGGTAACATGACTGAATACAAACAGTGCAGCTATTCCCTCCGCAAGGCTATCAAACAAGCTAAGCGCCAGTACAGAGACAAAGTAGAATCTCAATTCAACGGCTCAGACACAAGAGGTATGTGGCAGGGTCTACAGTCAATCACGGACTACAGGAAGAAACCCAGCCCAGTCACGGACCAGGATGTCTTGCTCCCAGGCAGACTAAATAACTTTTTGCCCGCTTTGAGGACAATACAGTGCCACTGACACGGCCTGCAACGGAATCATGCGGTCTCTCCTTCACTGCAGCCGAAGTGAGTAAGACATTTAAACGTGTTAACCCTCGCAAGGCTGCAGGCCCAGACGGCATCCCCAGCCGCGCCCTCAGAGCATGCGCAGACCAGCTGGCCGGTGTGTTTACGGACATATTCAACCAATCCCTATACCAGTCTGCTGTTCCCACATGCTTCAAGAGGGCCACCATTGTTCCTGTTCCCAAGAAAGCTAAGGTAACTGAGCTAAACGACTACCGCCCGTAGCACTCACATCCGTCATCATGAAGTGCTTTGAGAGACTAGTCAAGGACCATATCACCTCCACCCTACCTGACACCCTTGACCCACTCCAATTTGCTTACCGCCCAAATAGGTCCACAGACGATGCAATCTCAACCACACTGCACACTGCCCTAACCCATCTGGACAAGAGGAATACCTATGTGAGAATGCTGTTCATCGACTACAGCTCGGCATTCAACACCATAGTACCCTCCAAGCTCGTCATCAAGCTCGAGACCCTGGGTCTCGGCCCGCCCTGTGCAACTGGGTACTGGACTTCCTGACGGGCCGCCCCCAGGTGGTGAGGGTAGGCAACAACATCTCCTCCCCGCTGATCCTCAACACTGGGGCCCCACAAGGGTGCGTTCTGAGCCCCCTCCTCCGTAAGGCTCTCCAGAGGGTAGTGAGGTCTGCACAACGCATCACCGGGGGCAAACTACCTGCCCTCCAGGACACCTACACCACCCGATGCTACAGGAAGGCCATAAAGATCATCAAGGACATCAACCACCCGAGCCACTGCCTGTTCACCCCGCTGTCATCCAGAAGGCGAGGTCAGTACAGGTGCATCAAAGCTGGGACCGAGAGACTGAAAAACAGCTTCTATCTCAAGGCCATCAGACTGTTAAACAGCCACCACTAACATTGAGTGGCTACTGCCAACACACTGTCAATGACACTGACTCTACTCCAGCCACTTTAATCATGGGAATTGATGGGAAATTATGTAAATATATCACTAGCCACTTTAAACAATGCTACCTTATATAATGTTACTTACCCTACATTGTTCATCTCATATGCATACGTTGATACTGTACTCTATATCATCGACTGCATCCTTATGTAATACATGTATCACTAGCCACTTTAACTATGCCACTTGGTTTACATACTTATCTCATATGTATATACTGTACTCGATATCATCTACTGTATCTTGCCTATGCTGCTCTGTACCATCACTCATTCATATATCCTTATGTACATATTCTTTATCCCCTTACACTGTGTATGACAGTAGTTTTTTTTGGAATTGTTAGTTAGATTACTTGCTCGTTATTACTGCATTGTCGGAACTAGAAGCACAAGCATTTCGCTACACTGGCATTAACATCTGCTAACCATGTGTATGTGACAAATAAAATTTGATTTGATTTGATTTGATTTGATTTGATACTTCTGGATGGGTAAGTGCTAATGCCGTTTTATGAAATATAAAAATACATATATATTATATATAAAAATATTTAAAAAAATATATATTTTTTTTTTTTGCAATGAAATGTGTAGTTTGTTTTTGTGTGTGTGTGTGTGTGTGTGTATGTATATATATATATATATATATATATATATATATATATATATATATATATATATATATACAGTGCCTTATATATATATATACACACACAACAATGGCCGGAGTTGAATGGAACACCTTAGTGACTGTTCCCTCTGCTCTATACAATCAATACATATCTGTTTATTTTATGTGATGATAAAAGGCTCATACAATACAAATATTTTTTTATGTTTTCTTTCACAGTGATAGCGACTCTGACTGGGAGGCCCCGGTGCCCAGGTGCCCATCCCCACTGAAGCGGGTTCATCCAGCCAGACTCCTGCTGTCTCCAGCTCCACACCTACCCCCGCCCGGCCATCTAGAGGTGTGAAGACAGGAACAAAGAAGCGGAGGAAGGGAAGTGAGGAATGACTGTACCTCAGTGCCAAAAGGGCAAAGCATGGAGGCGTCGTTGTGTTCTTTGTCACATGAAGTCCCCCATCACCTGCACCAGTTGTTCAGTTTGCCTCTGCTTTACAGCAGAAAGAGACTGCTATGGGACATGGCACAGGCAGCAAAAGATTGTGTAGAGGGCTTCTGAACGGTCTACCCCTGTTTTTTTAAATATATTTTTCTAATATTTTTTTTTTTGTGTGTTAGAATTGCTTTTTGATAAGTTGTATATAGTTATTTGCAATGTTGTATGTAGTTATAGGTCATTTCACCAATTCGGCCACTTGGGTACATTTGGGCAACTTGTGTGGGACACCTGGGTGACTTCATGCTAAATGTCATGTAGCTCACCCATTCCTGAAGTTATCAGTCTGAAACTTTGCACACCTACAGTTGACCTCTTGTGTTATCCATCAAAATTATCTCCAGCATCCTATGTGGCTATTTTAGTACATATGAAAGATGATGCTACAACAATAAAAAACAGAAAACATATGCTCTTTCTTTCTCTTTTCTTCCACCAGATCTACTGTGTTATATTCTCCTACATTCAATTAACATTTTCACAAACTTCAGAATGTTTGCATTCAAATGATACCAAGAATATGCATATCCTTGCCTCTGGGGCTGAGCTACAGGCAGTTAGATTTGGGTATGTCTTCAGGCGGAAATTGAGAACAAAAGGTTGCAGCCATAACAGGTTAACCTCTAGCGACGAGCAATCCCGTATCCGGGAGGGAAATCATAGCCTCAAGCGCATTACCATAACGCAACTTTTCCTATTCATGAAAATCGCAAATGAAATGAAATAAATATATTCAAAGACAAGCTTAGAATTTTGTTAATAAAACTTTCATCTCAGATTTTCAAAATATGCGTTACAGCCAACGCTAGACAAGCATTTGTGAAAGTTTATCATGGCATAATGCTATGCTAGCTCTGCTGGCAGCAGGCAACATTTTCACAAAAATGAGAAAAGCAACCAAATTAAATCATTTACCTTTGAAGAATTTCGGATGCTTTCACTCAGGAGACTCCCAGTTAGATAGCAAATGTTCCTTTTTTCCAAAAAGATTATTTTTGTAGGCGAAATAGCTCCCGTTTATTCATCATGCTTGGCTGAGAAATCGACCGGAAAATGCTACCATTACAACACCAAACTTTTTCAAAATTAACTCCATAATATCGACAGAAACACTGCAAACGTTGTTTAGGATCCATCCTCAAGGTGTTTTTAACATATGTATTCGATAATATATCCATCGAGTCAGTTGGTTTCTCATAGGAAACAATTGGAAAAATGGCTACCTCAGTATTTTACGCAAGGTTTTCTCAGCAGACACCATGCGACCACTCGCGCTATATGGTCTCTTACAGCCATTCTCCAATGGAAATGCCTAAAAAGACGTCACAATGCTGTAGACACCTTGGGGAAAACGTGGAAAACGTAAGCTGACTCCTAGCTCCTTCACAGCCATATAAGGAGTCATTGGCATGAGGCGGTTTCAAAAAATGCGGCACTTCCTGATTGGATTTTTATCTGGGTTTCGCCTGTAACATCAGTTCTGTGGCACTCACAGACAATATCTTTGCAGTTTTGGAAACGTCAGTGTTTTCTTTCCAAAGCTGTCAATTACAGTGCCTTGCGAAAGTATTCGGCCCCCTTGAACTTTGCAACCTTTTGCCACATTTCAGGCGTCAAACATAAAGATATAAAACTGTATTTTTTTGTGAAGAATCAACAACAAGTTGGACACAATCATGAAGTGGAACGACATTTATTGGATATTTCAAACTTTTTAACAAATCAAAAACTGAAAAATTGGGCGTGCAAAATTATTCAGCCCCTTTACTTTCAGTGCAGCAAACTCTCTCCAGAGGTTCAGTGAGGATCTCTGAATGATCCAATGTTGACCTAAATGACTAATGATGATAAATACAATCCACCTGTGTGTAATCAAGTCTCCGTATAAATGCACCTGCACTGTGATAGTCTCAGAGGTCCGTTAAAAGCGCAGAGAGCATCATGAAGAACAAGGAACACACCAGGCAGGTCCGAGATACTGTTGTGAAGAAGTTTAAAGCCGGATTTGGATACAAAAAGATTTCCCAAGCTTTAAACATCCCAAGGAGCACTGTGCAAGCGATAATATTGAAATGGAAGGAGTATCAGACCACTGCAAATCTACCAAGACCTGGCCGTCCCTCTAAACTTTCAGCTCATACAAGGAGAAGACTGATCAGAGATGCAGCCAAGAGGCCCATGATCACTCTGAATGAACTGCAGAGATCTACAGCTGAGGTGGGAGACTCTGTCCATAGGACAACAATCAGTCGTATATTGCACAAATCTGGCCTTTATGGAAGAGTGGCAAGAAGAAAGCCATTTCTTAAAGATATCCATAAAAAGTGTCATTTAAAGTTTGCCACAAGCCACCTGGGAGACACACCAAACGTGGAAGAAGGTGCTCTGGTCAGATGAAACCAAAATTGAACTTTTTGGCAACAATGCAAAACATTATGTTTGGCGTAAAAGCAACACAGCTCATCACCCTGAACACCATCCCCACTGTCAAACATGGTGGTGGCAGCATCATGGTTTGGGCCTGCTTTTCTTCAGCAGGGACAGGGAAGATGGTGAAAATTGATGGGAAGATGGATGGAGCCAAATCCAGGACCATTCTGGAAGAAAACCTGATGGAGTCTGCAAAAGACCTGAGACTGGGACGGAGATTTGTCTTCCAACAAGACAATGATCCAAAACATAAAGCAAAATCTACAATGGAATGGTTCAAAAATAAACATATCCAGGTGTTAGAATGGCCAAGTCAAAGTCCAGACCTGAATCCAATCGAGAATCTGCGGAAAGAACTGAAAACTGCTGTTCACAAATGCTCTCCATCCAACCTCACTGAGCTCGAGCTGTTTTGCAAGGAGGAATGGGAAAAAATTTCAGTCTCTCGATGTGCAAAACTGATAGACATACCCCAAGCGACTTACAGCTGTAATCGCAGCAAAAGGTGGCGCTACAAAGTATTAACTTAAGGGGGCTGAATAATTTTGCACACCCAATTTTTCA